>NC_088677.1:36240411-36923982 GCF_950023065.1 Planococcus citri
AAACAGCATACCCTTGTGTGATTTCGAGTGGTTTTTAGGTGCTTTTTTTTTAGAGAGTCTAGTGATTTTGAAGTACCTACCTATTTCATTATATGATTTCAAGCCCAAATCTCAAATGGTGTTCAAAAAGGGAGGACAGTTAAAATTTGTTATCTTGCAAAATATTGCCTTAGCGAAGCTTGTAAGTACTCATTAATGTTCTTTTTTATAAGTATTTTTTTGTTACCTATATTGCAATATTTAGAATGAATTAATTGAAGCTCAAACCGCAACTTCATGTGAGTACCTATAGCTCGTTTTCGGCATGGGTCGAAAAACCAAAATTGAAAATATAATATACATACTTACCTACAGGGCTGAAATTTTCACCACTGGTATGATGGGGCTTGAAAAGAAAACTCAATTTTTTCTGCCCCAAATTCCAAAATTTAACCCCTTTTTTGGAGCCAGTGCTTCTATTGGTGTCCCAAAGAAGGGCTCCACCAGTTTTCAGAATTTTTCCTCAATTTTTTTAAGTTTTGAATTACGAATATCTGCAAAAAATACTCTCTAACAAGGGAGGTGCGCGACCTGAACCTCCAACATTATTTGGATATTTCAATACATAGGATGAGACTAGCCCACGGTGAAATTTTCGGCTTCTGAAGTTACATAATACTTCAGCCATCCAGAGCAATTTTTAGATTTTTGGCCAATTTTTCAAAATGGCATTGTGAAAATCAAAAAATCTCCCTGTACGGCTGAAATATCAACTTCAGCAGCGGAAAATTTGGGGTTAGGCTGTACTCGATGTCGTCTAAAGAATCGTTGAAATCGATGTAAGTATGTAACCTCACGCATCTCACTTGTTACCGGTAGCTCCACAAAAGGAAATTCAATTTTTGAAATTAGATAGGTATCAATTTTCTAAAAGGAATAAGTACCTACCTAGGTATTTGAAAAGCACTTTAAAAGCGTCAAATATTTTTTTCACTGTCTCTACATGTCAATCAAATGCACATGTATTTATATAATATTAGGTATGGGAGGGTCAAAGCTGAAAATTACAGAAAGATCATTTTTTTGGAGAGGCATAATATGGCCCCAAAATGATGAAAAAAGTCCAAAGGGTCAGTACCTACTCCCATTGTAATCAAATAGCTGTGAATGTTTGATTTCAAGATGGGTTTTCAATGTTTTTCGAATAATTCTCTTTACACATAGGCATACCATACCGCATTGTAATTTCATAATATGATACGAACCAGAAAAATTGTGTTGTTACTTTTTTTCACTTGTATTGAAGAACAAAATATTTACCTATTTGAAAAAAGTTACTTTTTTTTGTTTTGTTTTTTGTTTTATTTTTGTTTTTCTTTTCCTATCATTTTCATGAGGGTCAGAAATCTAAATAACTTTTTGGCCAAGTTGAAAAATTACAAATTTTGAAAAAATTGTCTGATGCGGCCCAAATTTGGCAAAGAGGTAGTGAAGGGAGAAGACTGAAATGACATCCTAATTTTTTTCAGCCCCCGACGAAATTTTTTGTGCCACAAAATCCAAATTTTGGGCACAGCCCCACCTTTTGGTGCCTGAATGGTCCGAGCACCATAAAAAAATGAGCGTATTTTTGGGTGATCTGGAGGCCATCTATTGATATATAAAATTTTTCTTCAATTTTTCGAGAAAATTGATTTCAGCTGGGCCTGTACTTTGATTTTTGATATACCTCACTGGCAATAATTTTTTAATTGAACCCCTCCTCCCATAAAGACATCCTCGAGGGGTTTCAAGTGGGTCGGACACCTATTTGGGTCACAGGATCGTAACCAGCACCGCCTACAAAAACGTACATTTTCTGATATGAAGATAGATTTCAAATTCAAACAAGACTCGAGACTTCAAGATTTGAATACCCCCCCTCCCCGACACAAACACATTTAAATAACCAAATTTGGGTAAGGGTAAGGGTCATACAGAGTTTCATATTACAAGAGAGATATGAGAATACTACATAAATAGAGAACTGCCAATGAAGCACAACATTTAATTTACTTATTGTTGTGCTTCCTCATCTCCTTTTTAGTTTTATTGAAGGCAATTCGCCTCCAGCTCCAGGAGATTTTTTTGTGAGTGCCTCCGCTCCAGAAATTTGAAGCTCCACTAGAAAAATTTCAAGTTCAAGTAGCTCTTTACTACAATACAACATGACAAGTACCGGTGTCGTTGAAGTTGCCGCTGAATGATTCAAAGAACACAAAACAAATCGTTATTACTATTTCAAAAAGAATTTTCTCCGCAGCATATTGCAACACTGGCATTATACCGTGGGTCAAATGTCGCATGGGTGAAATGTCCCTGTATTTTTATATTTTACTGTGGGTGTAATGTCGCATGGGTCAAATGTCCTACTTTATTTTAATTTGTGGGTGAAATGTCCCATGGGTGAAATGTCACTATTTTTTATTACCATGGGTCAAATGTCGCATGGGCGAAATGTCGATTTATTTTTATATTTAACTGTAGGTCTAATGTCTCATGGGTCAAATGTCCTATTGGTATTTTGTAAACACTGATAAAAACATGGGTCAAATGTCCCATGGGTCAAATGTCGTTTTTCAAAAATGGCGGATTGCTGAAATCGTGGGTCAAATGTCGCATGGGTCAAATGCACAGGGGTCAAATGTCCCACTGCCGAAATTATTAATAAGCTCGAGCACTGAGCAGTGAGCTACGTCTTTTTCAGATTAATATTATTTTGTATTTAATATTTATGTATGTATTGCAAAAAAATAATATTACAATCATTAAATGACCGAAGCAAAAGTCATTCCGAATCCGAGTCCCCGATAGGTTTAGGTACTTGAAACTTGAAATTATTTGAATTGAATTCAGTTCAGTTTTATTGCCTATTTTTCAATGAGTTCAGTTCAAATTTCAAAATTGCATAGGTACCTGATTATGGCCAAATTACAAAATACAAATTTGCAACAAAAATATGTTGGAACTTGGAAGATGAAGGCGAAGAGAAAAAAATTAATGATTATAAGTTGTGTTTATTATTTTTTTGGATTTTGTTTTGTAAGGTATTTTAGCAGTTTATTTTGATTTTTAAATTCTAAAAAATCACTCGTTTACAGTGTTTGCTTTGCTTACTTCCATTTTTCCGTTTTCGTCGTTTCCATGAGTCATTTTCAATTTTTCATCGCGTTCATTTTGGTTTGGACTTTTCTTTGTCTATTTCGGAATTTAGTTTAACACGCTTCGATTCTAGACTTGTAACTTTTTTCTTTTGATTAGGTATCTGAAATTTCGAATAAATAATAATATTAAATATGTAGTCAAATGTCTAATTGAAATCTGAAATACTAAACTGAATAAACATATAGAAGACGAAGAAGGAGATGGTAAAAAGAAAAGCACCCGACGTGTGGAGAAATAAAAAACGTAAAAATAAAATAATAATAAATTAAAATACTGATTACAATTGAACTAAATACGAAGTATACAAAAATTTCAGTATTTTGAATTTTTAATGGGATTTGCTGTGCTGTAATTTGCAATTGAAGAGCTCTTTTCCAAAGTGACCTAAGACCTAAGTCATTTGCTTCTCTAGTTGAGAAAAGAGAAAGACAACCGGTTCGGTGACGTAATGCAAAATTTCTAGATTACCTACCTCCCTGGGGCGGAAACTTTTTGTTCGTTTTTCTGAACGTGGATGTAAAAATGACTTAGGTCACTTTGGAAAAGAGCTCTTTAATTATCACTACTGTATGATGTGGGTTGGGTAGTATTCACATCTGTTCTCACTCTCAAATCTCAACCATAGACGCAGAGTGGGGCTAATTAAAATTAATACGAAATACGGAATGAAGAACTAGAAAAGGCAAATAATGAAATGAATGACTAAAGTGAGATCAGAGATGAGAACATTTGAGAAGTATCTGTGTACATGTATTTTCATCTGATCAGATCAAGCGAAGTTAAGTGATCAGGTGATCACGATGGAAACTCACAATCACAAAGAGAAAGAGAGTGGAGTGGATAATGAAGGAATTGAAGGGGGAGGTTTGATCGCAACTTCGCAACTTCACAACTCACAAGTGTGTTTTCATTACTGATTTCACAACTTCCTATTTGTTGAAAAAAAACTAAAACAGTTAAAATAAATAAATAAAAAACACAAGCAAGAAATTTCATTTTATTTCTGTTCGAGTTGGGAGTTGAGTTCTCTCATTTGAGCTACAAAATTAAATTTCATTTTTTTTTCTAGAATATTCTATCTGTAGGAGGAATCAAATTGGAACAAAAGGTATTTTGGCGGACTTTTTATCCCCACTCAAACCCCACTCCTTTCCTAATTTCAGTGATCATGCAAAATAATGAAGTCGATAGGGCTCGGTTATTTATGACATCGATTGATCGATATCTGTTAGATCGCCATGCGCAATCACGCAATGTGCGTCTTTGATCAGCTTAAATTAATCAATGGTGACTTGATGAAATTAATTATATTGATGTGATTCATAGTCCATGATCGATAATTATATATGAATGATACAATACACATCATTATAAATCCAACCAAATACGTGGCTACGCCACCAAGCCAAGCGTGATAGCGCGAGCGAACTAATCGATACTGTGCGATCGACCATTTTATATCGATAATCTTGTGAGAATTGAGTTCATTATCGTATGTGTGCGTGTGTGTGTTCGTACTTCGTACTCGCAACTCGCTACTCGACTACTGCAATTTCAATTTGTTATGAACGTTAAATTTTAGAGTCTTGTTACTACGTTTATCTGATTTTATAAAGTGACTGAGTTCTGTTCATTTTAACCGTTTTATAAATGTTTATACAATTCATTTATTAATAAGCCATGATAATTATTCAATAATCAAAAATGTCTGTAAATCTCGATGAGATTACAGTATTGTCTTCGGGCACTGAAGATGTAAGGCCATGTTTCGGATCCCTTCTCAATTTCAAGTCTTTAACATTTTTTAAACGTGTCTTTGCTTTCTTTTATAGGAAGTGCCAAGTGGATATAATGGAGTGAAGAGTAACTGCTCTGACGATGTATCTGCGACTACGAACAAACGACGAGTAGCTTTGCAACGAGTTGTTACGGGAAAAGAAATGTTTTCTGAGGTAGGTATATTACTAAATCTGTATTGTTAAGATTGTACATAAACTGTTATCTTAATGTTATTTCCTTCTCATTTAGTTTTTAGAGAAATGTAAATCAAAAGAGAAATCGGTTGAAATGGAGAAGATCATTAAGAAGTTATGGAAGCGATTCGATGAGGCTACGGAAAAGTATACGAAGTCTAGTTCTTTTAAAGAATTAGTTTTGAAATGTACGAATGAAATCGATTCCAAGCTATACTCCTCCATGAAGATGATTTGCGATGAATTACAAAGTAACAAGGTGAGTTGAATAGAATGGATGATATTGCTGTACTATGCTGATTTTAATTCAATACTTTCCTTAACGAGTAATACTTTTCCACAGAAAACACAGACAAACTCGACATCAAGCGATCCATTACCGTCTACTTCAGCTTCCACGTCCTCAAGTAGCAACCAAGAAGGATTAGATCCTAAAACTGCATGGCATATAGAAAAATTGGAGAAATTGCTGACGGTAATTTAAACTTATCAGTTTGGATATTTTGGTACACGAGAATGTTTCAATACTTTAGTTTCAATTTTCAATATGCCGTTTTGTGTTGTACAGAAATTGCAAAGACGTATTCACAAGTTGGAAAATGTTGAGGTTGATTTAAATTCCAGCGATGAAGAAAATTCTGCTTATATTCAAGTTGCCAGGTAAATTCTGCGTAAAAATCAATTAATATTTCTAACTGAATTGAATGAAATTCTTACATTCTCATTTGTATTCCAGCTACAAAAGAAGATTTTGCCAAGTTTTCAAAAAGCTTTGTGAAATGAAGAAAAAAGATCCTCATGCTGAACGAACTCTTTGGAAAAACATAAAATTTAAAGGTACGTAACGTGTTTGTTAACTTTTTAAAAATATAACAAAAGCCTGACATATTTTTCGAATGATGTAGGTACTAACATTCCGGAGGTAGACAGAGCTATAGAAAAATTTTATAACGACCGACGGGAATTTCCTGATTATCGTGATATCTTGAGCGTGGTCAAGAAGGCGAATGAAATTAAAAAACTGAATTTAATGCCCGCTGAAATCAACAATTATGGTTAGTACTCTATTAACGTAGTTTGAAATAAATTCCTCATTTTGATGTTGAAATAATATGATTATTATCGATTATGTAGCTCTCAAAGCATTTCAAGAGCTTGGTAAAACGCTTCAAAAGTATCGTCTGTTGGATGATGTGGAAATTTTCCGTTCGTATCTACCAGCCGATGAAGACCCGGCTTCCAATAACCCAGAGTTGGAAAATACGTTGAAAGAAAATTACAAGAAATTCGGCGGACGGATTGATGAAGTGAGTGCCTAGTTGTTCAGGAAAATCACTTATATGGCATATTTTTATGATACATGCATACCTGAATTTATGTGCAGGTCATCGATAAATACGCTGTAATGCAAGAGGAAGCGCGATTAGAACCGGCCGAAGTTGACAGCGACGTTAAAGACGAAGAAGATAGCGACGGAGAACAAGATTCTGTTAGTGATTGTGAATCCCGTTCCAGTATTCTTGAATCTAAATCTGATTCTGAAGATTCAGCCGATCTCGATGAAGAACATCCCGCATATCCCGCTTGCAGTATTGTGTTGACCGATGTTCGATTGACTCCAGATTGGCAGAAGTACGTTGTACCGGAACAAGGCGTCCAATCGAAGAAAAGTGACTCGGATGTGGATAAATACCCAACTGTAGTTATTGAAATGTGTTCTATACCGGGAGGTAGCCGTAAACGTTCCCACGACCAAAGTGATTCGGATGAAAATCCAACTACTGAAGCATCTGAACCGACACCTTCAACCTCCAGAGATTTCGTTCCTATTACTTTAGACGAGTACAGACACAACAAACGTTCCAAAATAGAAAAACGCGACGAATCAACCCGCCGTGATGCTAGTAAAACTAGTGTTTTTGTAACTATTGAAAAAATATCGACAAAAGATGACGGCGATGTTATGGAATCCTGCGATAAAAATATTAAAAAGAGAAATAATGACGCAACTAGAGTTCAGAAAACCGGTAGAAATCTAAATGAGTCTACAATATCGCATCGATCTAAAAATGTCGTGTCGAGTAATAATAAGGAATTTCCTGTTTCAAATAACAATAACGTGCGTAACACGGAAAATTCTGATGATGAACTTGTTGAAACTTCATCTAATAACAACAAAGATTCTGGAACAACTAATAAGTCTCCTGTTTCATCGGAATCAGAGGAAACCGTCGATGATGATGATGATCATGAAAATTCCAAAAGATCTCCTTTCGCTTCGCATTCGGTATCCAAAGTAGTTAATCACGCCAAAAGTAATTCCTCGACTATTAATGATATAATTGACATCAATATGGATGGTTCTCAGAAAAAGATATCGAAGAACACGAAAAAAAATACGTTACGGGATAATAAACGACGAGAAATTCCCAATGATCTAGTTCAAGCTGGGAATCATTTCATGTGTAATGGTGCTTCAATGCCTGTAGAAGTCGTTATGGATGTTGATTCTTCCAACGAAAGTGAATCTTCTGTCAAGAATAATCCATCGGTAACTGCCAAAAATATTGATAGCGATGACGTTATGGTCATCGATGAAATTGTTAAACCTAAAACGCCTGTTAAGGGTAACAATGAAATCATCGATGTGGAAGAAATATCCGATAGCCCTGAAAAACCCAAACAAAATGCTCCGAAAAAATTAGCAACGGCTGTTAATTTAACTAAGATGATTCGCGGTAGTAAGTATAATTTCATCAATTGATCTGTTCAAATTAGTTATGAACTTTCACTCATGTGATTTTTTTCCTGCAGTGAAATTCAAACCTGAAACCATTCCTACGAATAGAACACCAACTGCCAGCTCGTTGAAACAAAGTACCTTACCTCGAAGTACTGGTATTCCGCTTAGATCAAATGCTGTGGTAAGAAACAATCATCCGAACTTCAGACAAATGATGCCCAGTCAGAATTCTGTCTCAGTTGCGCCCAGAGTGATTAATGGCTTTGCGAATAATATTGTAAGTTGGTTTTGAATTGAATAAAAATAAGATGTACTTATTTTCATTTTGTTATAATTTTTTATTTCTTGATGCAGATGCGCGCTCCTATAAATAATCAAAGACCGACCAATGCTAGACAATATGCCTCAATGCACAGCCAAAATGTACAATACTTCCCAAATAATGCTAATGTTACCGTCAAATCCTCTCAGGCTGCGATGCAGAGAAAAGTCACATCTCGCACCGTTCGCACGTTTGATACCAGGACTAACCAAATGGTTACGAAACAAGTCCAAGTCACTACCGTTGTTCAGCAGTCTGTTATGCAGGTTGTAGGTCAAAATCGAACAGTGTTTAATAATCAAGTTCGTCAGACGAATACAAGACGAATATCATCAAATAGAAATAATTGTTCGGATGATATTATTACTTTAGATTGAGCTTTCGATACTTGAAATGTGTTTTTAACTAAATTATTTCGTTTTCGATAGATCATATCTACAATTGTTTTATTTAAGTGAGTTCTAATTTGATTATTTTTGCGTTTTTTCTTTGTTGTACAGCGATCATTTTTTATGAACTTGTATTTAGATTTTAAATTTTTGGTTTAGTTGTTTCTTTTAGTAATACTATTGTACTGATTATTTTATATTTGCTGAATTTATTATACCAATTTTGAAACATTTTATTTTGGTTGAGAATAAAGTGTTATTCACACTACCGGACTTTCAAATAATTCAATTTTCAAATTAAAGACGAATTTTATTGTATGAGAAATATTAAGAGATAGGAATAAAGAAGCTCAATGAACATTGAGAATTTTCGAATATGAGTAGATCAGCTTAATATCCATCTTTATTTTTTCTGAAAGCGAAAGAATTTTAGTTTTCGAAATTTTGTCTGTCAATTTAAAGTGAGTCGATTTGTCACCAAGAGGGAAATGAGAGGTCCAGGAAACACCGAAAATTTCCGAATTTGAGTTGATCAACTATTCATGAAGAGTGACCTCATCTTCATTTTTTTGGGAGTGACATTTTTCTCGTCAATTTGAAATGAAGGGTCGAAAGAAAGGCAAAAATTATTTGAAATTCGATCGATTTATTCGGAGAGAGAAATGACATATATGGAAAATTTTCAAATTCGAGGTGATCAGTTCACCTTCATTTTTTTGAAAGAAGAATTAAAGGAAAAAAAATCAATTGATGCCCATATTCTAAAGAAGTACCTATTAATCCTTTAAAATCTGTTCAATTCAAAATTAAAGTTTCAAACTGCAGAAGAGTGACAAATTTTTTTCAAGAGAGAGAAGTTGGAAGAGCACTAATAAAATGTGTTTCACTTACCTGTATTCAAACAGATTGAAGTTAAAGGTGGCTTACTTGGTCTGGTTGGAATGCAAATTGAAAACCACATCTAAATTCAATGAAAAACCCAACGTTGAAATTCCGTTTTTTCCCAGTTAAAACTAAAAATCGACATTTTTTCATCATTTACCATGTAAGTTTTACCAGATTTCGATGTAAAGTTTCAAACCACGACATCTCCGGTCGCTTGTACTTCAACCTCAATACCAATGATAACTAATAAATATTAAAAATAACAATAAGTAGGTAAAACCATGCATATGTATTGAGGGCAATAAATAGATACATAGTCGAATATGTAAGGTACAAAAATGAAAGTCAACATATCCGAAACAATAAAAAAAAAGAATAACAAATCGTATTGACATAAACAACAAATTAAAAAATAAGACTAAGGAAGAGCAAGCCTTCTTTGAATAATTACGTTCTAGGGCGTAAACAGCGTAAATCTATTG
Organism: Planococcus citri; assembly: GCF_950023065.1. NCBI lineage: Eukaryota > Metazoa > Arthropoda > Insecta > Hemiptera > Pseudococcidae > Planococcus > Planococcus citri. Next base: position 36,250,389 of record NC_088677.1, read on the forward strand.
CATGATCGATTTCATGGTATAAACGACAGTTATTGGCTTCAACTAAGCATGTGTAGAAACTATTATTGGAACCTGTAAATAAACAAAAATGAGTTAGTAGACTTGTAATTCATAATCAAAATACAAATTTCAATACAAATGTAAGTAATCCATAAATCAAAATTATTGGGAAATTAAAAAAAAAAAGGGCCAAGTGTTTGCAAGTTTTGAAAAATGTACATAGTATGATCTCTGATATAAAATATTCTATTACGAAAAAAAACGTAAAATTTTGTTTCCAAATTCGTTGAAATTTCTCTTAATTGCTGTTAGAGTACGTATTTCAAACATGAAAATACATACTAACTGATCATCGGTGCAAAAATAGAATACAAGGAACTGTATTTACCAGTGATGCAGCTAATTGGTAGAAATGATATAACAGCACGCTTCGATGAACAAGCTTCCCATAAATGAGACAACTTTTCCTTCCATAAATTGAACTTGGCCAGTTCCATGTTAATTAATAATAATACATTTGGAGCGCTGAACATCACCTGAAGAAGCATAATAGGTTAGTAATATGTACATCAATTTTGAAAACAGTCAATGGAACGGTACATACCTGTCTGAACATCTGTCTTAAGACATATAGCACATTGATGTTGAACTGCGTTAATAATGGAAGTCCGATCAATTTGAGGTAATCTCCTTCCCGAAGACCGGACAGCTTATCATAAATCATGAGGAAGCTTTCTTTTTGCGCAGTGTTGTAATATTTCTTCATAAACAAGTTTGAAAAATCAATGTAATTACGAAAATCATCTTCGTGGGTACCGATACGTGTAGTGGCGATCCTGAAAATGAACAGGTTAGAATCGTATTCGAATCACCAAATGAAAATCAAATTACATAAGGTAACGGATTCTTACATGAATTTACGATATCCGTAGACTTTGATCATTTCGTTTCGTATCCGCATAAATCGGCCGTGGCAAAATTGACTACTACGAACAACTTCGATGGGTTTACCGTACTTGATACTAAATGCACTGATGGGAATTTCAGGCGCTCTTGGTAACTGGATATGGCCTGGTAAATTATTACAAAGATCGTCGTTCAGTTCTTCGGTGATTTTTCTGAGTAAATCATTGACTACGAGGCTAGATCTTTGAACACGTTCAGCATGAGAACCTTGTTTACGATCTCTGCTTTCTATCACCTGAGGGGGCTTTCTATCGATCTGCACACAAAAGGTAAAGATTAGAGTACAAAATTTAGAAATGTAATTTTTTTTTTATTGAATACGATCATAATACCTGATATTTGAACTTCGGTAGCTTAACAATATTATCTTCCAGTTTGATCGGACGGAGCTTATATTTCTTGATGTAGTGCTGGACGAACTTTTCCTGCAAGAAATCACAATGCTTTCGAAGATTCGGATCATTCGGATCGGTTTCATAAATTCGTATGTTACGTTCGATAACATTCATCTGCATTTTGGCGAAATAAGAAGCGCACTTGGAAATCTCACGATAAAATAGTTTATTGCATGTTCCATATGGGAACATAGAGTACTTCTGGTAGGTTTCCAAATCTACGAAAAATGAAAAAATTGTTAGAATGCAAGATATTGGAGATAATATTGAAAACTTCACGGAAAAATTATTAGAATGCGAGATATTGGGAATATTCTTACCAATTTCGAGTAATCGATTAAGACATGGCGCAATGGCGTCTCTTCCTCGGTATTCTTGACAAACAACGTAGCATTCGGAATTACCTTCCTTACTGGTAGCTGGCTTTTCAACTTTGATTTCTCGAAAGGCGGCAGCTAATAACGTAAGTAAACACACGGTATCGCATTCGAAAAAAGTGAACATCTTGATGACAAAGTTTCCATCTAAAATTGAAATAAGATCGTGAGGTTAGATTTAAATGAACACAATAAAATAAATACAAGTTGAAATTAATTTTAATTGAAAGATTTACTTTTTCGCAAAATATTCAAAGCGTTTAACGTTTCTTTAAGATGGAGCCATGAAACAGAGCTTTCTTGTTCTTCGGGTTTATCTTGACAATCGAAACTACCATCGGCGGTAACTAAGTGAGGAAGATAATCACCGAAATTTTCGCGCAGGTACGAAGGATAATCGGGATGTGTGATATCGCCAGTCATATCAGGTCCAAAATCCCAACAGTCAATGGTTTGCAGCATAAATCGGTCGTCGTTGATCATTTCGGATAAGTTGTTTCCTTCATAATATGGATTCAGTGAGTTGGCCTTCCAAAACCACTATAAAAAAGAAATTATGTTAGACCAGAAATCGTAAAAAATTACACGTGGTAAGTACATAAAAAAGGAACAAAAAATTACTTTTAAATCAGGATGATTAAGTTTCAAATAATGATTCAACGAGGCTACGAATGCGCCAGGAGCTTCGCACAGATGAAACGACAACAGCTCGTTACTAGAACGAGCTTCGGTTGGTATCAGCTTATATTTATTTATCAGTTCGTAGAACTTACACCATGCCTGTTAACAAGAAACAATTGAGATTAGAAACGAATAATCATGCATCGCAAACAATTTTTAAATTTTGAAACACCGAATTTGAAAAATAAGTACCTGCGTTAAAAATTCAACTTTAACATCTCTTCGTAAATGTTTCATGACTTTATCGGCAGGATTCATGGCTCTGGTATGTTTATGCCAATGCGTTAATTCGTACTCATTCAACTTTGATTTGACAGCATTGAGATCACGTTTGATATCTTGCAATTCTAATAATTTATCATTCTGCACGAACACACAAACAACGGTTGGCAAAAATTCGCTAGGAAATATACCGAAAAATGGACAAATGTACCAAGAAATAAACATAAGATACTTACATTCCACTTTTCTTCAGTGAATAATTTATCAGCAGACGGTAATCTAGCACCGCGAACATTAAAACAATAATTTTTACGGTCGAAACTAGTTTCCAATAAGGCTGTCAGGTCCTTTTCGTAGTAATCTTTCAAAGATACGCTAAGCTCTTCTTCTTCGTCCTCGGAAAATAATAATCTGGGCGATCGCGGGTCACTGTTCCTATTATATCGATCAACTGGTGATGATGAATTTGAATACGGAGAATCGAATTTGTTCGGCGTGGTAAAATTTCGTCTTCCATAACCATTCTGCGTGGAATTTCGTGATAATGATATCTCGTTTGCATTTCCGTTGCCGTTACAATATCTGAAACTTCGATCTGGTGAAATCACATCGCCGTTGGAAAAACTATTTTTTTCCATGTTAAAATATCTGCGGATAACAAAATAAAAGATCGATTAGCACTACCGAGAAAATATAAAACGAATCAGAATACCCTATGGCCAGTAAATTTCTAAGAAAATATTGATACTTACGAAAAATGTCAATACAATAGTTTATGAATCACGAATAATTTATCACTAAAATAAAGATAAATATATAAGAACACAAATTAAAAATACTAATAAATTTTGGTGAACACCACAATAATTTTTAGTACTACATGGAAATTTGCATTACAAGAAGTTTGATACTACTTATCAACGTTTCATTTTCGTTAAAATGAGCTTTAGGACCCGTACTGGGATGAATGAGGTAAGGAATGAGGAACGTGTAAACGTGTAAACAAAATTATATGCGCTTCAAGCGAAAATGGTGGGGATAAGGGTAGCCAACTACTGGGGACCGGACCGGTCCCTGCCGACTGCCGAATCTCGACATTCTTGCAGAATTTCTAAAAAATGTTATGTTGATTTGCCCATTTTCTGTGCGAGGAAGAAAATTCTAGGAAACTTCGCAGATTGTTCGAAGGTACAAGCAACTACCTATCTAATTATTCAAATTGCAAACAAATACGTCGAAGTCGAAAGTGTTCATAGGGTAAGATTGTAGTCCTATTTACCTATTCTAAAAAAAAAAACAAACTAGAAAACTACAGTTGACCTAATGACTTGATACCTAATTAATTTGTTTTGATTCAGATATAGGTAGATATTCATCAGCATTTTCGAGATGTTGACAGATTGCCCATCCCAGTTTGAAATGAAGGGTGTGAATAATATTCCCAAATCGTTTCAGAAATTGATCAATGAAATTCAAAACGTGAAGCAAAATAAAAAACGTAAGTAGGCTACGATATCTGAACATCTGGTTAATTAACCATTCCTATTTTTGCATCATATTGACTGATTTTGACAGCTGAATTTTTCCAATTTGGAAACTACTTACTAAGAAAGTCAATTAAGTACATTTTTATATGTACTACTTGAATACTCATCCTGAAATTTATTATATTTGTGTCATTCTAGAATCCAAGAGCAAGAGTACATCGCTAGATGTAAAAACCGTATCCAAAAATACCAAAAATCCAACTACGGTTAAGAAAAAGAGAAAGCCTAAGCAATCAAAACCCGTAGAAACAGCTTTAGAAGAAAACGATGAATCGAATGTTCCTGAAAATTTCGTGCAAATTCCAAATCAAACCAATATCACTGAATTTTTCAACACTGCGAGAAGCAATTCATCGAATCGTAGGACTAATAAAAATCCCGAAAAAGCAAGAAAACAAGAGGTTCCTAATATAGACGTTGACATTTTATCATCAGATAGTGATGACTTTCTCTATTCGAATCAGAACCCTAGGCCTACAACGGACTTCAAAGAGCAAGATTTTTCAGTGTCCGAATTTCAAAATCCTGATTATCTCAGTTTCTTAAGCGATCGAAATCAAAGTTTTAATCCTATTAACGAAGCAGATAGATTTGGAAATGCTACAGAAAGTAACTTGAAAGGTAAAAAATTGCATTGTGATCAAACAAAAGATACAAACTGGAAGACTTTCAATGAAATGAATGATGATATGGATTGTGACTTTATTATCGAACGTAAGAAGAATATCGCACCAAATATATTCTACAGCCATAACAAAACAAATGAGAAAATCCCGTCACGAATTGGTAAAAACATCACTAATAAATCGGGTTAGTATTTCAAATTTCGAAGAATTTCATTTAGGATGAAGTGAAAGTGGATCATTTTTTTTACGTTGAAAGGCAAATAATATTACAGGTTCTTCAATAAAGAAAAATTCAGACAGTGATGTAATAAGACAACAAAATGTTTCAAATGATGCTGCGAAAAAATTGATGAACTTGTTGAGAGATGATCGAGAAAAAATGACAACTTTATTGAATCAAGTAAAATCCATGAGGTGAGTCCATTTTTCTACTAGTTCATCAAGTTCATTTCAATTTGGATTGGTGTTTTTTTTTCTTTTATCGTCATCCAATACCATAATTACATTGTAATGGTTTTTTTTTCAGCGATTCAGTCACAAAAGCTCGTCAAGGTATTTCCAAATTTTTCGTGAATCGTAATAACTAATTTTTTGTTTTTTTTTGAGTTGGGTATTAAGGTAATGTACGTTTTATTTTTTCTCTAAATACTGAATTTGTGGTATGAGTAGCCAAGATTCTCATTTTATTTTCGAATGTGGTTGATTTTACTTATTTAGTGCCTATATTATATTTTTAATAATGTATACCTACCTACTTAGCATTCATGGGTGTACATGCAGCAGAAACGCAGCCCACCACCCTCCGATGCTCTTTGCGCTGCATTGTTTGAGCTTTCGTTTAAGTTTTTGTTAGTTGTACCCTATCCCAGGTATAAATAAATTTGTTTTCTCCGTATGTGTTTTCATTTTTATAAAAAATAACGCCGGTTTTTGTTAAGAGACACGTATCATTTCATGAGAAATTTTATTATTATTTAGGAAAACGATTAGTAGAAAAATAACTAAATCGACTTTTATTCAGACTTGATGTAACTCGAATAATACCAAGAACGCAGTTTGACGGACGAGTTATATGTCGGTTAGATGTGTATTTTATTTCGTAGAAAATCTTCAATTGGCTCAATAAGTTCATATTAAATATTCTGGGGCTATTGTGTAGAATACTACTTTGGTCAAAACTTGACTGCTGAAAACGTATTTCGCTTAAAAGTCTAGTTTGGTGAGCCACAAACGATGCTGCACGTTTGATAAAATACGCAACATTCTTGTACGGATTGGCAAAAGAACGCTGAATATGATCATTTTCATTTTTTTTTTTAGAATTTATTGCACTTCTACTCGCCTATTTCCTAGAACATAGTTGCTCGTAATGAATTTCAAAGACACTTGAAAAAATTAATACGAGTACGATATATCAATCATCATTACATTTGAAATGAAAGATCATAAAAAAGTTGGGTACAAAAAATTTATTAATTTTTTTGAAAATATTCCTTAACTCAAAATTCAGAGTTATGAATCATAATCCAAATCCGCGTTATATGTATTTATTAAATAGGTATCAAACGAATTCTTATCGATCGATGATCTCACAGCCTTGGGATACACGAATTTTCAAATTTTACTTTTGAAGACAGCTTACTTCAGTTACATCATTTCGAAATCATCCCTCTGAAAAAAAACCATTGATGAATTAATTAAAAATTCTAATCATAAAAATGAAATTAAAAGAAAATCTTACTTGATTATTATATTCCATAACGTGTCGTTTGATAGCAGATGTATTGACCCAAGTTATAAAATCTTCCATATTCCTGAAAATTATCAATTGATAAATTGAATTACTTACATTGAGTTTACTGTTAGAGCAAACAAAAAAATGAAAGAATCGATAACAATTACCTTGTGACGAAAAAAGCAGGATCTTTGACCAATTCGGGACCAACTCTGACATGGCCTTGTTCAATAAATTGCGAGGCAGTTTGAATAGTTTCTGCCATTTTTTGAGCTACCATAATGACAGGAAGTCTTCGACGACAAAATGTACTTGCTGTTATACGATCTACGTCTTCTAAATTGGATATTTTCGGTATCAGTCCCATATCGTACCTAACCGAACAAGCTATTAGCTCACGTCTAAAAGGCATTCATGTACACATGATTTACTAAACTTACAACTTTTTCAGTAATCGAGCGCTGCATTCATTCCTAAAGGGATTTGTTGCATCTAATTCAGAAATTTTCTTGGCTACTAATCGAATTTCTCTAGATAGTTTGTTATACCTGAACAAAGATACAATTGATTGATTTCAGGTTTAAATAATGTTGAATTAAAAGAAGTAATACATTACGTGGTATATTCTTCTCTATTTTTCAAGACATATTTCTTTATAGCACGAAAATCGTAAGCTTTATTGTCAATTTTCCATGAATAAATATTCACATTCTTCAGAAGTTTTTGTTCATGGTATTTCAGTTTTCGTCCCATCTTCAAATAAATTAGACTTCGCAAATGAAAATCAGCAGAAACCGAATTTGAAAGATTTCATAAAATTATTAAATTTACACAAAATTTCTTCAAAATGAAAAAATTTTCATAAAAATTAAAAATGATTGATAAAATTACTTGTTTTTATCAAACACGTGATTTTCTTCTTGTTGATTTTTTGAAAAAAAAGTGTTGTCAAATAAACGTGACGGGATGTTGCCAAACGTAACTCGATTTTTCGTGACGGTGTGCGACAAAATCGCACACGTGAATGCTCAAAATTTGATTTTTTTTCAAATCACGTGGATTTGTTATCAAAAAATTTAATTGATAAGATTCAAAATTTTGAAAAATTTGCTTTGAAAAAATTGAAAAAACTAAAAAATTAATTAGTTTTTAAAGTTAACGATTGCGGTTATTTATTGACGTAATGTTTGCTTCGGAGTTCGACAGTGGTCTTGAGAATATTCCGTCCAAGGACCGTGAACCCGACTCATCATCAGAAGTAAGAATCATTTGATGTTTCGAATACTCCATTTGATACATCATTTCCATCTAATTATTCTTTTTAATCAAACATTTCATTCCCTCAGAAGGATCTTTCCAAGCCAAAAAATAAACAGAAATTTGCGAAGTCAAAATCAGAGCATGAAGACAAATCGTACAAACCATCTTTATTTCGCAGAAATCCCGATTTGCCGACATTCACTTTCAAACACGATGTCGAACCTATCAAAGAGCCTTTATTCTCTGAGAAATCATTCAGTGATTGTAAAGAGTTGCATCCTCATATGGTAATAATTCATTATATTACTTCAGAAGTACTATTAGGAGACGTCTCATCCGAAATTAATTTTACAGATAGCTAATTTAGAGCAAACCTTGAATGTAACCAAATTAACGGCAATTCAAGACCATACTATTCCTGTTCTACAAGCTGGTCATGATGCTTTAATTCGTTCTCAAACAGGAAGTGGAAAAACGCTAGCTTATGCTATTCCTATTGTTGAGAAATTACACCATATTCGACCAAAATTAACTAGACAAGATGGTATGAAAGTTATGATCGTGCTTCCAACTCGTGAATTGGCAATACAAACGTACGAATGGTTCGTGAAATTGGTCAAAGTGAGTATAGTTGTGAATAAATCACTGACTTTTCTCGTATTCTCAAGTACTTATTTACGATCTATGTACTTTTACAGCCGTTCACGTGGCTCGTTCCTGGACTTTTGATTGGCGGCGAAAAACGTAAATCTGAAAAAGCTAGATTAAGAAAAGGCATAACAATATTGATCGGAACACCTGGAAGACTATTGGATCACGCTAAAAACACCAAATGCGTTTCGTTTCAATATTTAGAGTGGCTCGTTATCGATGAAGCTGATAGACTGTTGGAATTGGGTTACGAAAAAGATATCACTAGGTATTTTATTCGAACTTTTGGATCCTTTGCATTTTCAAATTACATCAAACTGAATGTATTTTCATTTTCAGTTTATTAGAAATTTTGGATAATCAAGTAGAACAGCAACGTAAAACAGTTTTATTATCTGCGACACTTACCAAGGAAGTTGAAAGATTAGCTAGTCTATCGTTACATAATCCTGTACTCGTCGATGTTACTAATACAGATTTAGAAGAAATTAACAAAGCTGCCATGGTTATACCAGATTCGTTATCTCAGCATTATATCGTTGTACCACCCAAACTGAGATTAGTTACTTTAGCTTCCATATTATTGGACAAATGTTCGGTATGAAGAAAAAAAATTCGTGCATTCTGTGTCTCAAGCGTTCATCTCATGTTTAATCATTATATGATTATTTATTTATTTTTTTCAGAAATCCACCGACGAAGGAAAAATATTGGTATTTATGGGCACCCAATCTATGGTGGATTATCATACAGAATTATTTTCTACCGTACTTCCAGATATCAATTTTTATAAATTGCACGGTAAAATGACCCAAGTAGAAAGAACAGAGGTTTTTAAATCATTCAGATCTTACGAAAATGGTGTTTTATTATGTTCTGTACGTCTGCTTATTATTGATTTATTTTAATTCTAAGATAAGTTTTGGAATTCTATGTTCTTTTAATTTTATTCAGGATGTTGCTGCTCGTGGTTTGGACTTGCCCCAAGTTGATTGGATTGTTCAATATAATGCTCCGATAACTGCCAGCGATTACGTTCATCGTGTGGGTCGAACAGCCAGAGTTGGCTCGAAAGGATTTTCACTTATCTTCTTAGCTCCTCATGAAATTAATTTCATTTCAATGTTACAAGATCATCGAGTAAAGTACGTGTATTTTCGAGGGATGGAACAGTACCCCCTAAATCGAGGTCATCAGTTTTAATGTAAATTCATTTGCTTATTTTTCTAGAATTACAGAACAGAAAATGGAAACGTATCTTCAAAATTTAGCAACTTTAAATTTCGCTGGTGTATGTAATTTCTGTTTATAACACATTTTTTCTATTTATTTTGATTCTGATTATGTTGTATTACTAAACTTGTTATTTTTTTGATGTTAGGACACCGAGAAGAGAAGTATGGAATCAGCAGCGACAACATTGCAAGTTAGATTTGAAACAGCTCTAAATGATCAAGAACCGTTGCTCGTCTCCGGTTGCGAAGGTAAATTTAATTCATCATTCGTTAGAGTTTGGATAATATTTTCATATTTATTGGTAACTTGATCCGAAAAATTACAATTTTTTACGAAACATTATAATTTTCCTTAATGATACAGGGTGAGGTAAATTAAACGTATGACGTATTCACGATGAAACCGCAAATTTACATCCTGTGTATTGAGTTTAAAGAACTGCTCGATACAGTTACGTCCTATTCAACTTTTTTCCCAATGTAACGCGTATCAATGGGGTTACATACATAAATCGAATTTGTTTTAAAATGTTTTTATTCAAACATTACGTGGAAATAGTAATTGATAAAAGTGAAACCGGAAATACACATTAGCCACTTTTTCTTTGTATGAAAATCAAAATCGGTTTGTTTTACATCGATGATTTGTCGCGGTGATTAAAGGTTGACAGAATTATATTGTATGTATTTGGTAACTAATGAAAATAAATCCTTGTTTTTACAGCATACGTGTCATGGGTTCGCTTCTACGCATCGTATCCAAAAGAAATGCGTAACGTGTTCAATTTCAAAGAACTTCATCTGGGACATTACGCCAAAAGCTTCGCTTTAATTCATCCTCCTAAAGCTATCAGTGGTATAGGAAAACCGAAAAATTTTAAGTAAGTGTATGCATGATAAATAGGTGGTTTTACGGGTAATTTTGAATTAACCATATTATATAGACATTTGCCTCTATATACTACTACGCGTTGAAAAGAACAAAAAAATAAGAAAGTACCTAGTTCTTTTTTACTTTTTTTCCTCAACTCGCAGACGTTGTTGTAGGCTGTAGAGTTATGACTCTGTAAACGTTAACATTACAAATCAATCAGCTTCATCTGTTGGTACACAATCAATGAGTTAATTTCAGAGTAAGATCCAGTCAATTTACGCTATTATCGTTTTTACTGATAAGGGCAATTGCATTAGAAAATCACCGTGGATAATACTTGTATACCGCTGTGATGGAAAGTAAAATTTTTCAGGTGGTAACTTTTGTTGTATTTGGTTGATTTACTTAAATCGATTTGTTTTTTTAAACGTACCTACCTACTCGTGCAATTGAAATGAACAGTTAATATCATCAAATGTACTGTACGTTATGCTGCCTTACATAAGCTTGGCGTCGCATCATTGACCGCGCAATTTTATTCGTGATTTTTTTGTCTCTTTTAGAAAGGATGTTATGCAGCGAAAAGTTTCATCGGTGTTATTTACCTAGTTAGATTTGATATTATGATGAAATTTTGCAATATTCTTGAAAAATCATCGGTGTGGCATTAATGCTACGTAATACTCAAATCGGCGCTGATTTCTGATTAAAGGTGTTTGAGCGGAGAAAATGATCGATGCTGAGTAAATCGTCGAATTTTCGTTTTATATTTTAGGATGAAGTATAGTTTAGTGTTCGATGATATTTCCGCTGTCATTTTGGAATTTTAGGAGATTCGGTTGTTGAAGTATAAAAACTGATACTCAACAGAAAAAATGTTCAGTTCAGAAGACTCCGGGACTAGTATGGAAAATACATCAATTTGAATTTTCGATCTCATTTGTGATATTATGATTTCTTTTTAGAATTTGATTTTTTTTTTCAAATTAGGTAATTTCTCAATTCTTACATTGAATTGAGAAACTTTCATCCCGATTTCTCTACTCTTTTTCAAATTACATAAAATTTCAACTAATTTTCAAAATCTTTGCTTTCTTTCTCCTTGCATAACATTTTATTTATTTCATTTAATGCAGAAATTTTTCAAATTTCAAAAACATAAAAACTATAAATTCTCAAAAATTTTCAAATAATTTTAATTTTTCCTACTTTTTTTTTGAAATTAAAATTTAAAGTAAAATTTGATCAAAATTGAAAACTCCGACGTTGTTTTAGTCATCCAAACATGCATTACTTGGGGTAGTGTGGTTGCTGTATTATCAGGCAAAATTCGATACCTGTCCAAGAACATCCTAAACAGTAACAAAATCTTCACATTCCGTGCAATCAGGTTGTAGGTATGGAAAATCCAAGTACATTGATATTCTGATGTGAAAAACAAACTTACCTACTCGTATTATTGAAGAAGACTATCGTAAATGATTAACTACTTACAACTTGACGACCCTACCTAATTCGGATTTTAAATAAGTCTTGATTTAGTTCTTTAAAAATATACGAGCAGGCGCGCTTAATTAAAGTAATATTACGCATCGGCCATCAGTGATTATTATTTCATTGCTCGTAATGCTCTTACATCTTTTTCATGTCACTTGTTAATCCAAGGACTCGAGTACGTATTCATAAAGACTCTTAGTATCCTTGATGGTTGAGAGTTATATCTCAAAACGATGCTAATATTTTATAACATCTTCTCTGTACACATCTTGCGTACATTTTTCCTGCCCGATTCGAAGATTTCGTTCAATTTACTCATCATCAGATCGTACGATGAGTGTTGCCGACACTCATCATCGCGTCGTCGAACCGGATAAAAACGTAGGTAATTAAGAAGAGAAGATAATTCATTTAGTAGTTATCGTGTGGCACCTTAATCACGCCGCCGCCGCTTCCATGGTGGTCATTTATAAGAGCAACCACCATCGCCACCATAATCGAAGTAATAATGTCATTTAAAAATCATCAATTAATTCGTCGATGTTGCGGTGTAGCTTTTTTGACTTGTTGAGCTCGGGCTATGTCTACACATCAGTACCTATAGGTACCTACGTACCTTTGGTGTATTTCAAATTGTATACGTCCGTTTAAAATTTCCAACAGAACGGGTTGTCTCTTTGCTTTGGTCACACTGAGACCTATATTTATTACGTTGAAAGACGAAACAAATTAAACAATTTCCTTTTCAAATATTTAATTCGCTCCAAATACGAAACGTAATAAACTGGACATAACGCGATACCAGTCCATAAAATTAAAATATTAATGAATAATCTTTTTAAGCCACCCGCCATTAATATGTTTTTAACAGGAAGGTCGATTTCGTTTTAACTGCTATAACGCAATACAATAACCACCAATCATTGACGGCAATTATATAAATTCGATGCGCAACTTCTATACCTAAACCTTGGCAGGCGACATCTCTTACTTTTCACTAGATGCTTTTGTAAACGTTCATGTGCGTATAGATGGATTTTTCACGATTAAAAACTTCCAACTCTGAATGGCGCGACGGAAGTTTTAGTTTAGATTTCTTTTCTAAGGCTTCTATCGGAAAATTCTGAAGTTTTCCTTCCGCTAAGAATGGTCTAGTTGGGTTCTTAGATCGGATGCTGTGTAACGTAGGACGGAGGAGATGTTTTATTTGGTTAGAAAAGTGGCTTGATTCTTTCGTATTCAGAAAAAATCTATAGGGATTAAAATTTTAAAATTTTTTTATGTATTGTGAGAACTGAAATCTCACACTTGAAATAGAGTCAATTCATTTGAAAAGAAGTAAACGGATTTTTTCATATAGCCTTTCTGTTTGAATTGAGATCATTGAGGAATGAGGATGGTGGAGGACTTGAGAGGATTTTTCAGTTGGTCAAAGCTTGGCAAATTTTTATAATTACTTAATCGCCAATTAGGTTAGAAAAACTGGAGGTAAAATTGGAATACAATGTAACCATAAACTTCCTTCTCTAGTGCCAAGCTATTATTGTGCTTCGTGTACTCGCAGCTTGAATCAGTAAACAACACTTAGGCCTACCTCTTAGATCTGTTGTACAAATAATAATAAATCAGAATAAAATCAACACCGCTTTCGCGATTGCGCCGCCGCTGTACCTGCCTCAATTGCGACTCGATTTAAATAATTCGTCGATTAAGCTCCGTTGAACCGGATAATAGGAGCCATGTAGAAATAAGAGAAATTTGAATCCGAATGAAAAATTTTCGATTATGAAATCTGTTTACTACGATAATCTGAGGCTATGGTTCATTACGCGAGTTTACAGATTACACTGTTCCAGCGCAGAGCGCAGTACCGTCCTGTTGCCTATTTATTTTTTTTCCACTCCCAAAATAATGACGGCGGTACGACGTTTTAACCATAATGGTCCGTAGCTAAGTTGCTTATTTTTCGAGTAACAATTTTCTTTCAAAATAACTATTGAAACGTTTGAAAATAACCTTGAAGAATTTGTACAAACTCGATCGTTTTACATTAAACGCCATGTTTATACGGTTATTTGCCAATAAATGCCATTCCATCGACGATATGCGCTCGGCTCGTACCTGGCGCGAAATAAACGTTTTTGGGGGTTTTTGTACACGATGTTCATCGATGCTGGTTGATGTTAAACGACGGAAAACGGTTTGCATTGTGATGATTTTCCAGGATCTTGGGTTGCTCAACGAGAACATACTCGCGAGTGCTGCAGACATGGAGCAAATATTAAGTGACCAAGTTGGACAATCTTTGGTACAGGGAATGAAAAGCTTCACTCATTGTGCCAAGTTGTCTATTGCAGAGTGATTTTTACGAGACTGATTTCTTAAATTCTTATACTCAAACGTACTTACTTGTCGTTGACTTTCTCCTCATTTTAATAATTATTGTCACATTAACGATTTGAGTGAACGAATACCTTAAAAAATGATAATGCAAAAAAATATATGTTTTCATACTAAATCAAAAATTGTAGTATTTAGATAACAAAAGCAAAAAATCGAGGCTAAAGTAAAAAATATTATGCTTTAATGAGACGAAAAAAACTGTTCATTTTTACATGATTTAAATCCGTCAATTATGTTATCGAATTATCGATTCGATGACATTTAGGTAATAATGAATCTTAATCTATACTTCTGAACGGCTATGGTGGATTACAAGATCTCTCTTTTGTCACTTATATCTGTCTTCAAGTTTATTTCACAGTATTAATTTCAGAGGAGAATCTTTTTTACCAATTTATTGGATTTATTGTATTTATAGGCAGAATTTTTTTTGTGCAATTTATAAAAATATCATTGTTTGAGTTGATGCTAACATTATAAAGTTTGCATAAAGAGGAGAAGGCGCGCCAAAAAAACTTGATTGATTGCCCATCAATTGTTGAAAAATTATGCTCCAGAATCAAAGGTTGCTCATTTTTTAATCATGTTTTTCATGAAAAAATTTTGAAGCGTGAAAAAAGTTTCACTAAGCGATTTCTGATTTTCGTGAGAAAACTGCGACTGGTTAGACTCTTTTCTCTTCCCCGCCTATTATCTGTGATGACAAACAAAATACACAAAATTGGAAGAAAAAATTGAACAAAATTTCTTAAAAATTAAAAAAATTGAACGTTAAAAAAACCAAACGATCTCAGGAAAAAAGTAGGGTTAATAACGTATTAAAGTGATAAAAGCACACTAAAAAAAACCAAAAAAAATTAAAAACAAAAAGTATTAATACTGTATTGCTTAAAGATACCAAAAAATGATGTCTCGGTGAAATTTGATCAAATTTAAAATTTTACTTGCTCAGAACATCGTTAAAATGATTTGAAATATTTTAAGCATTAAAGACACTATGTAAATCAGCGAGCAAAGATGTTGAAATTTCGGTAAAATTTGGAAAAATTCAACAAAAATGGTATATAATCTCCTTAAAAACGCTCCCGAATTCAAGTAGCATGAAAGTTCTCAAAATAGCTTGAAAACACGAAATAAAATAAAAATTACGGAATTTCTATGAAATTACTTATGCTAAAATTGAATTTATAAAAATATTGAAAATCTGAAAAGCAGCATTTTAAGTAACTAAAAATGCCTTTAAATTCAAAATCCAAAAAATGTTGATAAAATTTACCTAATATAAGTAGGTAATATTGCATAAAACATCGAATTGCGAAATAAAACTCCTTCAAGCCTCTTCTGAATGCAAGAAAATTCATTAAAAACACTGATGAACATTTTAGTAAAATTTTGCAAAAATTATACGTATGTTGCAATGTTGAAAAAAAGGCAAGATTCCCATAAAAAAATTCTGGAAGAATTTCTAAAAATTAAAATATAAGAAAAAAATGTAATGAAAATTTAAAAGTGTGACGAGGAAAGAAATTCCAAAAAGTTGCTACCTACTCGTATCTCATTTTTTCAAAAATTGAAAAAAATTGAAGCAAAAAGCATTATGAAATAAAATTTTTAGAAGATGACAAATTGTATTTTTGGATCAATTTCTTGGCAATGATTTCCATGGTTTAGGGTTGAAAAAAAATATCCAGACTCATCATTTCCCTTATCGCCATACTTCAGGTATCAGCTTAGTCTGTGGTTTTGAAAATGCGGAAAAATTCTATATTATGTGGCTTGAAAATCGTTGTATTTTCATTCAAACTCTTTAAAAATTTGGAAGTACATATATTTTTTTCGTATCACTATGATCACTTGAAAAGAAAAAAATTGACTCCCATTAGTTCTCAATATTTGAAATACGTTTTCTTACCGTCAGGAATGATGATCACGGATAAGAAATGGAACTTCACCTGTTGATGGTACCTACGAACTCAAAGGGGTGTCATATGTACCTACACCTATACCTACAAATCTGTACTCGGTTCACCTGAAATCTTTCTAATCGTTGAAAAATTGAAGAGTCTAAAATGAAAATTCCAAGCATGGTTTCTCATAAAATTAGAACACGAACAAAAAAAGTTATTCATCGAAATGATCCATGTACAAAATTAAAGGTCTTGCAGACAGTTGAGAATTATTTTTAGAAAGGCAAAAATATGGCAATTTTTTAAAAGATTTTGAATTTGAATTTTTTCTGGTTTTGAACATGAAGTCCGGTGTAACTTTTGAAGAGAAAAAAGTGGTTTACCGGAGAATTTAGCTCTTCTATAATTTCGAAAACAAACAATTTTGTAAAAGAACTCTTGTTCATTTTTGAAGTTGAATTGGAATCCAGCTTGGAATTGGCCTGTTTTCAAAATTGGAGACGATTGGCAATCAAATTAATTAGGCACCTTACTTACTTTAACGATTCATAATTGGTCGAAAATTTGAGCCTGGAGCTCCTCTAATTTTAAAAATTGTTTTTTTTGGGGGGTGGGGGTGGTGGGTAGGCACGTAAATTTCTTTTGTTCCATCTTCAACAGGCGATTACATCGAAATCTTTATTCGATACTGCAGGCCTTCTTGTTTTTGATCATTTTGTTATCAATCAATTCCAGTATACATACTTATTAATGATTGATTGATTTTTTTCTGTCATTTTTTTCTCTCGATATAATCGTTAATTACAATGTATCTTGTATCCACCTAATTAACGAATCAATCTCGTATAGTATAGGCATGTAGTTAAATAGCTGACTGAATTTTAACACGGAGAGTCTACCTGGACTTACTCATATGTATGCTATGTCTACCTATACTTACGAGCATGTAGCTTCGAGTTTATACGCATTATTTGATAATAAGAGTGAAATTTTAGATAATACGCCAATAATTTGCAATGAACGAAGCGAATAAAGAATATGTGGCGTGTACACTTTCGATAATATGTGGATAGAGAGAATAATATAGGTACTCAGACCTACGCGTGTGTAGTTCTAGGTACTCGTATTATTTATTCAACTCGATGCATGCATCGTTTAGGTCCATAGATGTAGTATTAGGTGTATCTATACACTGCATAAATTACGGTTTAAGAATTGAAATTAAAAAGGAAGTTATAAAATATTTTTTTGGCGTGATTGGTGTGAAAGCGAATCGCATTAGAGAATTATTCGGCCCGTGTATAGCGTATATTTTTATGGCTAGCTATGATATGTGCGTGTCGCCGACGATGCATGGATCAAATATGCGCAAATATTGGAGCTAGCATTTTATTCTATGGACTGGTTCACGTTTACATAATTGTCATTCTTATAGGACTATACGGTATGCAGATTGCAGAATACCATAGTAATCTACCGGCACATCATTCGATTCTATTTCTCAGTACGTATCATAGAGTACGTGTATGTCTTATGTATCTTCATAGTTCATACCTTGCATATGAAAAAATTAGTATTTATTTGATATGCTCGCTGAGCGATAATTAAAAAATTACTATTTGGTTGGAACGACGAGGCGACGCGACGCGACTCGACTCGAACTCGATC
This sequence comes from Planococcus citri, assembly GCF_950023065.1. Classification (NCBI taxonomy): domain Eukaryota; kingdom Metazoa; phylum Arthropoda; class Insecta; order Hemiptera; family Pseudococcidae; genus Planococcus; species Planococcus citri. The sequence continues at coordinate 36,268,433 of NC_088677.1, forward strand.
GCATTCTGCATCTCAGATAATCAATCATCAGCAAAATTAAAGCATTTCGACTTTGATTAAAGCTGTTTTGTACAGAGCTTCGCGTTCGCGCCGTGTTAGGTAATTAAACGGCGAGATTATGCGGCGTGGTTGCCGGCAAAATGTACTCGTATATTGGAATACAATAAGCGCGAATCAGTTCTCACGGTCAATGTAATGGTGGGCGCCTCGGTGCTGTGCCCCGTGCAGAGCGATAATGATTGTCTTACTAAAAGAGTATCCAGGTAGCTGGCGAAATGTTAACTTCTTCTTTTAAGCTTGGTTAATGAAAAATGAACCGGAGAGTTAGACCGAAGCGCCGATCATAACACTTTGCCTTTAGGCAGACGGTCGTCGTAAAAGGAAACCCAGGTTTACCTAGGTTATTTACCTGTACACTCTGTACACCAACACCTGCCTCTGGATATGAAAATTTTCAACATTCACGAAATTAATCTATACGAAAAGGAACGTAATGTTACGATTTAGTTGCTCGGTTTTGAAAAAAATTATGTTTTATTTTATTTCTGAAATTCGCCAAAATTTGATTCTTTTTTTCAAAATTGATCAATTTCTGTTTTTTTTTCGGTCTCAGACAAGTTGAGCTTTGTAATGAACTTAGTTCCTTTCGAATCATTCAACACCCTTTGGTGTCTCTTCAACTTGATATTTCGAAAAAGTGAAACCGAGGAGTTGAATCTAAAAAAATCAATAGATATTCGAATTCAGCAATCCCAAATTGATTAAAATCAATATGTCACACCATAATTTAAAATTCTATCAATTTTTTCCAAATTTAAAAAGCTGGACGGGTATTTAGGGGTCGTATTCGAAAAATGTGTTGATATTTGAACTCAGTGCCTAACAGAGGACAATTCACATCTAATTTTCAATTTTTTTGTCATTTGGCCATGTTAAGGGCACTGGTGAGGGGAGGTTCAGGGAGGTTGGATCGGAAAAATGAGCCGATATTCGAATTTATCACCTTGAAATCAATAACAATTGATATGGCACTTGAATTTTGAAATTTTGTTGCATTTTGACCAAAATTGGGAGTCTTTGTGTCCTCGAGGGATGTTTAAAATCTTTTTTGAAAATTAGTTCGATACAAAGAATATGAAAAACGATTTTATTGGAATTTTTTAAAATTTTTAAATGGTTGTGTCGAACTGTTGTGCTTATAGCTTAATGAAAAGTTGAGCTTTCTCTTTGAAATTTAGATTCCAATTTTTTAAGCTTAAATCGCCGATTTTGAATTTTTTCTGGATAATTTGCTTGTCCAAGAAATGAGTTTTTTTTTGAAATTTTCAAGTGGAAAAAATTTTGATTTTTTAAAAATTACTCTTTTTTCTTAAAAAAAAAAAAAAAAACAATTCACCCTGGTGTCCCTTTGGAAACTTAATTCCTTCTTGGAAATTGAGTGTTTATGAGAAAAATCGATGGAAAAATCAACTCTACATACCCATCACCCATCTCCTACGTATAAGATAGGTCCTAATGGTAAACGCGATTAGGTTATGGTGTTTTTTAAAGGTACAGGTAATTTATTTTCTACCGTAAACGCATCGGGACAAGGACGCGAAGCTTCCCGGCAAGAAGTTGTTATCGTCGGCATTGTTCAATACAGCCAATAACTATCATCTCTATTGTACTGGCAAGATATGGATAAGACAAAAACAAAACGCGCAACAAAAACGAATCGAATTCATTGCCTACAATAGAGAATAATTTTTCTTAATAAATAATCATAAAAGCGTTTGTTATAGTTTTATAATCGAAGTTGAGACGACCTCCCCTTGGGCTAGTTTAGCGCGTCGTCGTCGTCATCTTCGTCATCGTCGTCGACTTTACTATCAATCTATGCTACTCCTATTTTGACGTACTTACGCGTTCGTTGTATTGGCGGCATTGTTGGAAAATTAAATGGAGGTGTTAGACTGATCCAGCGAATGTGCTGGAAAATTGGTCTGTCTATAAAGAACGTTCTTTGGAGAAGCGATGTGTGCTTTTTAGCGCCATTTTTTCTTCAAATGTGTCTACAGTGGCTACACGTCATGGTGTCCCAGAAATCCGTCTGTTGAAATCCAACTGCAGACAGTATTCGAAGACGAGCGAAAAACGTTATTACGACTGGTTGCTTGTTTTGTGAATTGAAGGAGGTATGTGCTCCGCTGAATTGGAGATTTACAAACTTTGAAATTTTCGTTTAAAAAATAAGAAAATTTTTGGATCATTCGAATCAAAGTTGAAGGGGTAGGTAAACTTGGTTCAAAATTTTCAATAACATTTTTTATTTGTTCAAGTGAATGATCCAAACATTCTCTTACTATACATTGATGAAAGCACTCCATTTTTTGCGCTAAAATTAACCAATTTTAAAAAATTCGTCAAAAATTCAAGAATCAAAAATCGAGAAAATTGAAAATAATTTCAATGAACTGGAGTGGAATGTATTGTTTTTGATTCAGTTTGTGTTTTTTTCTTCATTTTTAACGAATTAGCTGCAACAATAATAGAGCAACATTTATTTTCAAGAGGGGTCCTTAGGATGAAATCTCTTTTCAAAAGAATCACATATCTGTCACTTTTTCATTGTGGTTCCATCCTGTGAACCCCCCAATCCCCATCTATCGATTCTCAGGGGAAAATGAATTTGATTTGAGTATGTCTGGTGAGGTCTAATTGTATCTAAAGAATGCTCAGGTTTGATCAGATCTAAGTAGGTTTCCTTATTGGATGTTATCAGGTTCAATAAATTAGGTCCATGGAATTTGTGATTGGCGACTACATGAAAAACACTCTTTAATTCAGACAAGGGGACTTCTTGAGGTGTCCACCTCCGATTTGAACGGAACGGCGATTCTTTGAAAGAGCATAGTCTAAAACCCCCAAAACCAAATTTTCAGCTGCCCAACTTCATACATATCTCGATATTTGTCGAACGTTTGAAAATTCAAAATTGACTGTTTTTGATGATTTATACTTTTTTCAAAAAAGTACGTACATGATCTGTAAAAATGATCAACATAAATCCTAAAACTGATATTAATTCCCCAAATCCAAATTTCGTCATTTCCAGCCATTCTGGAGCCTCCAGCGCGATTTTTCAATTTCTCCAGAATTTTTAATTTGCCGCAGAAGACGTTAATATGAAGTTGGGCAGCTGAAAATCGAGTTGTGTGTTATACTCGACCTGTTTAACGAATTTATCCACGTTTGAGCCGATTCTGGAGGGGACACCTCAAGAGTGGTTTTTTGACCAGCTTTTTTTCAAAATGAAAATATGTATTCAAAAAATTCCCGTTTGCGAGAAAATTTCCGAAATTTGCGCGGATCGCAGTATTTTGTCATGAACTAACCCCATGAGGGCAAATTTCGCCATTTCCAACCACTCTGGAGGCTCCAGCGTGATTTTTCAATTTCTCCAGAATTTTCAATTCGCTCCAGAAGGCGTGAATATGAAGTTGGGCAGCTAAAAATCGAGTTGTGTGTTATGCTCGACCTGTTTAACGAGTTTTTTCCGCATTTGAGCCGATTCTGGAGGGGACACCTCAAAAGTAGTTTTTTGATCAGCTTTTTTTAAAAATAAAAATACTCAAAAATCAAAAATTTCTCGTTTGTGAGAAAATTTTCGAAGTTTACACGAATCGCTGTATTTTGTCATCAATTAACCCCACGAGAGCGAATTTCGCCATTTCCAGCCTTTCTGGGGACTCCCTTTAATTTTTGGACATTTTTATTATGAAAAAAGCTGGTCAAAAAACCACTCTTGAGGTGTCCTCTCCAAAATGGGCTCAAATGTGGATAAATTCGCTAAACAGGTCGAGTATAATACACAACTCGATTTTTAGCCGCCCAACTTCATATTCACGCGTTCTGGAGCAAATTAAAAATTCTGGAGAAATTGAAAAATCGCGCTGGAGCCTCCAGAATGGATGGAAATGACGAAATTTGGATTTGGGGAATTAATATCAGTTTTAGGATTTATTTTGATCATTTTTACGTACGTACTTTCTTGAAAAAAGTATAAATCACCAAAAACAGTCAATTTTGAATTTTCAAACGTTCGCCAAATATATCGAGATATGAAGTTGGGCAGCTGAAAATTTGGTATTGGGGGTTTTAGACCATGCTCTTTCAAAAAAACGCGGTCCCGTTCAAATCGGAGGCGGACACCTCAAGAGGTTCCCTTTTGTGAGAGTACCTACATTAGGGGGGAGGGGGAGTGGTGGTAACCTGCAAATACTACCGAAATTTTAAAAGACAAAAAAAAACAAAACATAAAATTAAAATTACAGAAAAATTGTTTTCATTTTTCAATTTTTTTTTGGGCCAATTAGAGAATTTCCATGTTGAACAATTAAAAATTCTCCTATTCAGCTGAAAAATTTTACTGTTTTTCTATAAGTCAGTTTTAATGTACAGGTTTTTTTCCAACTGTCTGTGTACTTTTTCAAAAACTGTCACCTTACTTTGCTCCTGCGAATTTTTCATCCAGCAAATTAGTCGCACACTCGACATTATAGGCAGCGTTTTGTGTCAATGTGCATTCAGCAATGTGTAATAAGCGACCGTTTACGAAGGATAAATAACACTTTACCACGATTATTACAAACTTATACCGAGAGTCGTCTAAGGGCGTAATTACCGATTTGTACATTCTTCACGGCGCAACTCGTTAATATAGCACGATAACTTTGTTTCTTTTTCTTTCTGTGTGTCTGTCTGAACTGAATCAAGGGTTTCCCAATATTCAGTGAAAAATCGCTTTATAAATATTTATTTAAACACCGGAAAAGGTACCTTATAGACATCGGTAGCCGATCAAAAGGAAACAGCTCGTCTTTGTCAATTAAAAAAATTCTCGATGATTGGAATGCTTTTGGAAATGAGAATTTAACATCATTTGCATACATCGAGATGCTTACAATGTTGCGCAACTGGTACCGATTAATTTATTCGCCAGCGAGGAAATATTATACCTACTCGAGATGTACTCGTATACAAATCGAGCTGGCATAAAAGAATATGCGATTTATTGCATCTCGAAAAAGTATGTAATTTGAATTTAAATCACTGATTTTGACGCACGAAAACGAATACAATGTATTTTGTACAATTTTTCGGCGAACGGATACCGCGGCGATTTTTCCGACATACCTACGCTGGGAAACATTGTGTGTACTTATTCGGGGTTCATAGCCGTGATAACGACAATGATAATAATCGAAATAATAATTCACTTAATGATAAGACTAATCATAATAAATGGTGCGGAGTATAAGCGTAAAAAACTCGAATCATGTTTTAATAAATTGGCCCAACTACCGAACGGACGCTAATAAGTTAATGCTGAAAAAGAGAGAGAAAAATGAAATAAAACGCACCCAAGGACCAAGCCTGGCTAAAATAATATGTAAATAGTTTTGACCTATTTCAGTTTCGAGTAAATTTTTCTTTCGTTACGCAAAATACTTAACTCTAATACCTATACCAATATACCTTTACCTACCTATGCCCGTAAAGCGCGTAAATGACCGTCAGCCCAGCGGTGAGAGGCCATTTTGGCCAATTTAACACGTAAAATGACAATACAAATTATGCCATTTGATGTTTGTCGTCGCGCTGCAGTTAACTGGCCCTTGGATGAAAGTGTGTAAACTGGTAATTGCCGCACTCCGATGCGGAGTCATGTGAAATTGCCCGTAAGTTTGTCATCGATCGCGATTAAATCTGAATTTTTTGCCGCGCTCAAAATCAAATGACCCTTCGATAACGGCGTTTTAATCGGCCATCGTCGCTTTACTCGACTCGTTGATGTTTTGTTCGCTGATGGCGAGTTTAGATAGCAATTTGCGTTCATTTAAATACACGCACTGAAAAAAAAAAACAATAAAAATTACTATTTCAGTACAGTAACCGGATCCAATCCAAAAATAATAGTGATTTTTACTCAGCCAAAAAATACATTTTACTATAGAATTAGGTAAAATTTATTACTCTCATAGTAAAATTTACTAATCTCATAGTAAAATTTACTAATCTCATAGTAAAATTTACTAATCTCATAGTAAAAATCGCAATATTTTTGAATGGGATCCGGTTACTGTATGAAATAGTAAAAATTATCCATAATTTTTTTTTCCGTGCGCCAGATCGTTCACATGATACAGTTCTGTTCCTGTCCTGTCGGCTAATTTGTTGTTGAGTTTTTAAAAAAGTTTCGAGTATAGGTGGGTATATGGGTGATTATTATTGAAGTGGTGTAAAGAACACGTAATTATGTCGTAATGATTTTTTTTTCGCTTTTGCGAATTTCGAATTTATTTTTTGGTCTGGTCCTCGTTCTTATCGTTGTTTTATAATTATAATACCTCGAAAAAATTCGAAGAAGTCATATGATAACGATTTGTTGGTGTTCTAAAACCTCAACAAAGCAGAGGTTTCATGAATTTCAAGTTTTCTGAATCGAGAGTCTCATTGTAGGGCACATAAATGAAAAAGCTATCAAAAAATCAACTTGAAATTTAAAATTGGCGCCTCTGAGAATTCAACAAACCATAAGTCACACGAATTTTCAAATTTTTTGAAATTTGATGCCTGATGACGGGGTGTAGGGGGCTTGTATCGGAAAAATATGTTGAAATTCGAAATTAGCACCTTCAAAAACCTAACAAATCATAGGTCACACGAATTTTTCAGTTTTTGAAATTTGGTGGCTTACTGAGGGGTCTAGGGGGTTTGTATCCATAAAATATGTTGAAATTCGTGACCTGCAGCATCACTCAAAACCAAACAAACCATACATCACATGAATTTGTCAGTTTTTAGTCATTTTGGGGCCCATTGTGTGGCGAGGGGCGAAGGGCGCATATGGGATTTGAAATCAGTGCTATTGAAAACATAAAAAACTGGATGTTAGTTTACATGATTTTTGATTTTTCTAAAAATTTGATCAAAATCGAAAGAAGTGATTGGTGAGTGGGAGGTACATAATGCACCAATTGAAACAATATTCATCAAATTTTGGTAAATGGTAATTTCTAATGAAATACAAGTAAGTACTTGTGATTTCTGACAAGAAATTTACTGTGATTTCTGGTAAATTATTGATATCTTTTTAGTAAATTACTGGTAACTTGTAAATTTCTAGTGATTTTATAATTTGGTAATTTATGGTAAATACTGATAGTTTGTGGTAAGTTATAGTAAATGCTAAATTACTAGTATTGAGGCGACGGGCGTGCACAATGTACCAAAATGAAATTTCTGCTAAGATGCTGGTAATTTACTAAATTTTAGCAAAATATTGGTAATTTCAAGTTTGTAGTAAATTACTGGTAAGTGGTAATTCACGGTAAATTACTATTTTTGGTAAATAACCATGCAGTTACTGTTGGTAAATTAGGCACTGGTAATTTTCTGGTAAATTACTGGTAAGTAATTTTTTTTGATAAATTAGACACTGGTTATTTTTTTTGGTAAATTACTGGTAATTTTTTTTTGGTAAATTACTGGTAATTTTTTTTTTTGGTAAATTACTGGTAATTTTTGGGTGAATTACTGGTATTTTGTGGGTAAATTAATGGTAATTTTTTTGTAAATTTCTTGTTTAAATTTTGGGTAAATTGCTGATAATTTTTGGGTGAATTACTGGTATTTTGTGGGTAAATTAATGGTAATTTTTATGTAAATTTTTTGGTAACTTTTGGGTAAATTACTGGTATTTTTTGGGGTAAATCAATGGTAATTTTGGGTCAAGTTCCTGGTAATTTTTGGGTAAATTACTGGTTATTTTCATAAGTACCTAATATATTGGTAACTTTTAGTACAGAAATATTAGTAGTGATTTGATAATTTGGTAATTCTTAGGATGTCAGTAATCTGGTAATTTTTGGTAAATTACCAGAAACTTTTAGAACACCTACCTTTTAATTGAACTGCCAAGTCTTTAAAAAGATGAATATTAGACATGTTTTTGTCAGACTTGTGAAAACTTGAGAAAAATCTTGCATGCGTTTCTATCAAGGGGATTTCACTATCTAGTTGCTAGTAAAAAACATACCCACGATTTAAAACTTATTAGTCCCTCAAAGAGAGTCAGAGGAAAGGCGATTGGTGCACAAAATTTCTAAAAATGCAATAGTGATGTTGAGTTCTTGATTTTTAAAGGCGCTGATTCTTCATCTGATTACGGTTTACTCTCAAAATAAAAATTTAACCCTCAGAGAGTGGTTGGGTTCAAAAATTTGAAAAGTGCAGTGTGAATGAGCTCCTCTGGAGAGCCCACGTTCACAATTTTCAGGCTGTCTATTAAGGGTCAGTTTTTCAAAAATGTTCAATTACCTACTGTGAAATCATTGAAAAAAATTATTCAAAAAACGGAGTGTAGGTAGGTACAAGTCTTTTTTCGTGTCTAATATTTTGTATTGCTTCACATCCGTTCCACGAATTTCTTCCTTATTATTATAGCTGATATGATGAGAATAACAACTACAATACCTGACGCTTGAAAAAATTAAATTTTTACCATTTACTCGTATACAATTTGTTCATTGAACAAAACATAATAAGCACTCTTGTAGATACTGACCTTTCTGAATCTTCAAGTATAATCTCAATTCTTTAATAAAGTTAATCGCTACCGCTTACGTTATTTCATTAATGTATCACAAAGTTATCATTTCTAAATGGCGTATTAATTTTATGTACTACTCGAATCGCGTGCAATGTGCGCGAACAATTGAAAATGGACGGGAAAAAAACGACACGTTGAATAGACAAAAGTCTGACCTTGATCGGCCACGAGACTCGTATTAGGTACTTTTCGCGGTAAAATAAATTCAACGTCATTAATTGTAAAGTAATAACTGACCGAAACATATTAGTTGGTACAGATACAAAATGATTCCGGCATAGGCAATTTTCTCCCTTTATAATTAAGTCTAATCATCGTTGCTGACCAAATCGTTTTAGCGAATGCGCGAAACCTTTGGTAAGATGGTATCCGCCGATAGCCGCATCACTTCTTGTTAATGGTCAGCTATCGAAGGGTGGCCTACTTTGTGTTTGTACGTCGCCGTGTTGTTTCAACAGGTAAAAGGTCTCGAGAATCGAGTCTTTGGTGCCGCCGCGCCAAAGGTGCGCTATTATCGTATTTGTAAATTTTAACGTGTATTTAATTTCGATTCGACTTTTGTAATAAAATAGTACCCGATCCGCCGCAGAGGCCGCAATGCTGCGGTTAGTTTTCAAACACCAATGACTAAGGATTATTTTCGTTTGATTTGTTGCAGAAAAACGAAAAATATCGAACGTCCTTATAATAAACTTTCCTTCAACAAGGATATTCCAGTCAAGAGGAAAGCAACTAGTAATAAAATTGACGATAACGAATTCGGTAGCGGATTGAAATTTAAACGTAAGAAGAAGGAAGAAGATGTTGTGTGAGTTTCGGAATATTTTACCTACTAAGTATGTATTTTGTGTTATTCATTTTTTTTAAAAAAGAAAAATTACAAAAATTTTGTACTTATTAGGTATTTTTATTATTTATTTCAATTTCCACCTTTTAATGACATTGTTCATCATGGTAAAAATAAGTATTATGACAGAACCGTGGTAAAAATTTGATAAGACGATTTTTTTTTCGAGTGGTTCAATTTTTAGAAAATTTTCTGTCACTTGAATGTGATTGGTTTATAAGTATTTTTTTTGAAATCACGTATTTTCAGTTGATACTTTCCTAATCACCCAGTAGAATAGCCTAAGAAGGTAATTTTTTATTCTGGTCGAAATAATACATCATGAAAAAAAATTGACAAAATCCCAAAATAGATTTTATGGTGAATTTGATTTTTTTTCCACCAAAATTGACTACCTACTTTGGGCGGGGAAAATCGTAAAAAATCAGTTTTTTGCATTTTTGAAGTTTTTTGAAGTTTTGAAAAGATGTAAAGTTAATTTACCTATGATTTTTCATGGAATATAAATTTGTTTGAAAAACATTTGAAAATTACCCGACTCAAAAACAATTGTAATTTGACGTTTTTGAAGCCTCCAAAGTGATGAAAACTCTCTAATTCGATACCATTTTTATGACCTTGTTTTGAGGACTTCTGGCTGAGCTCCTTGTGTGTCCAGGGATCTCAAAAATTTTCTGGTCAGTCTTCCACTCAAAGTAAACTCCCCACTAGTTTTCGTTAAAAATTCAGGTCATTTTTTTCACTCTTGTCCAGGATACTTCCAATTTTGAAAAACATCGTTTGAAAAATGCAATTGAAGATCAAAATATTCATCAGAAAATTGTAATTTCGTCCCTTTTAAATGGATTAAAGGTAAGGTAGAGTGTTGAAAATTTCATCACTGAGAGTTTTGCTTTAAAAAGTCATCACTAGCTCAAATTCGGTATTAAAAAAATTTGTAAAAAAATTGAAAATTCGCCAAGTTTAGGCGCAAATAATTTTTCTGACTTCAATCCTGGGCAAAAAGTCATAACAGCAGAAGTCCAGTTTTTAACGTACTATCCATTTTTGGAAACATTTTTCTGATTGCGATTTTTTTTCTCAATTCATATTCTTAAGCTCTTTCAATTTGCAAGTTTGGTTGAAAGTCATAATTAGAGAATTTTTCTCATTTTTTGATGAATACTTCTCACCCTCCGTGATCAAAAATGAATTTCGACTCACTTTTTGAAAAAATGTAATTTGCCCCTTTCAACTTTTAGGATAGGCAACTTATTCATTTTAATAATATGTACCAGGTTTGTATCGCCAAACTTGAAGTATTGCCACCCAGTCGCTGGACATTCTGATAACTAAATACGTACTTACCTACCTACTTATTAAAAAAAAAAAAAATGGTGAGGTAAACGAAGTTTCTTTTTGAAAAGTGAGTTATGTACTTCGGTCATTTAAAGGAATTCTAATGCAAAAATTGAAGCATTTTGAAAACTTTCGCAATATTTATTTCATTTTTTAAATTTTTTCATCAGGGAGACCAGTGAAGAATTTTTTTAACAGGGGAGTTATTTAGAAGAATTCTATCACAAAAATAAAGAATTGAGCTTCCGGTGCCATTTTTTTTTGGACTTTGTGAAAATCAAAAAGTGGGAATTAGGTAATGGGAAAATGAAATAAAAATCAAAATACTACCTTACAAATGGACTTAGATTATGTTGTGGATAATATCAACGTAGGCACTAAAGCATAAATATTATATCTATGAAGCTGAATTGCTAAATAACAAATATTACACAACGTATAAGTTCCTGAATGACCAAGTTGTATTTTTATGAAAGGAAAAACATTCGAAAATACTTCAGCAGACTTACATGTTACTTGTAATGAAATTTGTCTACAACTTTTCTAGAAACATTCACGAGAAATTATCATTAATAAAAACTACACGATCTATATACGAATAAGGGAAAAAGAAAGATACATAAGTGAATTAATCAAACACATATTGTATATTAGGATCTCATACAATATATTCCATATTGTAAAATTAATCGTTGATATTACCTTATTAATAATTCGAATATTATGTTTCGTGTTTTAGAACATTATGAAAACACAACAATGAGAAATTAAAACGATAAAAAATTCTCTAATAAATTTCGCGTTAATTTAGCGCGTAAAGATAATCGGGAATGGGCAATAAATATCCCGCTTGTTTAAAAAGATGTATTTTAAAGTGACGTTTACACCAAACTAAAAAATTAAACGCTTGTTTTCGGTGCAACGGCTCATTAATAACAAAAATATATTTTCTGTTTTGACTTTGCTGCTTATAAACATGGTTCGTCTACAGACATCTTTTAAGATATTTATAAAAATACAACGGCTATTCATCACCGCCGTTTATTCGCTGTATTTTCTTAATATATGACATTCGGTACTAATTTTATAATAATTAACACGAATAAGGCAGTACCGTATCATGAATAAGATAGGAATACGGTTAAAGAGACAATTACGCTCTAATATATTATCTAATTTTCCCCTTTGATACCTAGACTACAACCAAATGTGACTAACTAGACTGTAAATGTAGCCAAAATTAAGAGGAAGCTTGAGAGAGTGATACGTACATGTTTTGTACGTAATAAGAACATTCTCATGAACGTGTTTGAAAAAAAAAAAAAAAAAAAAAACTAATTTAATAAATAGATATTGGGATTTTTTTTCCAATGGGAAGCCTTTATAGACTTTGGCAAAAGCGTGATGACTGACGTTTGAAAGAGAAGTCAGATTTGAAAGATAGGAAGGTAAAATTTTGATAGTAAACGATGCCTGTGTGCGAGGGTGATTACACTGCACAGTGCACAGTGCACAGTGCACACCGTAACGATTACATCGTAGTAAGAGGCGAAGATCAACTCATATATGTTACACAAAAGATATTAATTTGACGAATAATACAATAGTTTACCTGTTATAATCCAGTTTTTGTTTTTGTTTTCACTTTTTTCGACTGGGTTAAACTATATATAAGAACCGGTTCAATAGGCTGAAAAGTAATTTGTAATGGTTTATTAGCGATTAGGATACTTTATACGATAACAATAGATGACTTCTTTGTTTATTGGATTTTTGGGTATCGACGGCAGCAGAACAGCAGACATACGTACAAATAGAATATGTATTACAACAATAGAAATTCTCAGGCAGAGATGAAACTTATAGCCTAGCTATAGGTCTATTGGTAGCACCGCGCAGCGGGTAACTCCACTCAAAAACACTTTAAATTAACATTACTAAACACCAAAAGTGTTTAATTAACAGCCGAACAGACAAATAGTCTGTTTAGATCCCTCGCAGCTAAATTCATCATCTAGTCGAGCTATTGTTGTTTTGAATTTTGATTGTAATTTCTTTCATCTTAGGATACTTTGATTGGCTAATTAATGACGATATACGTGTACCAAGACTAATCTCGATTTAGCCTTTAACTATGTATAATATGTCTTCGAGTCAAGGGTATAATGTTAAAAACATCATTACATTTCAATTATCAATTGTGCAAACGCCAATCTAATTTTATTACCATTTTGTACGCCGTATAGGTACTACGCGTACTATACATATATACTCGTACTTACCTTCTATTACAAAATAACGATTGTTTTCTTTATGTTGCCATTTCAGATGGATGGCGCACAAACGCTATTTAATGAAAATTTCACGTATGTCATTTTTTTGACAGCCGTTGGTAAACACAAATAGGTACCACTAATAGGGAAGTAATTTTATGCAAGCTTCTCGTCTATACCTTTACCTACTCGTATGTACCTTGCTGATTAGCCTAGAAAATATGACGCAAGTCGCACGTATCGAGGAGTAGTTTATAAATTCTTTCGTCCAATGAATTATTATCAAGTTATCTTCGAGTATTTTACTTTTTTCCTCCTTACAACCATTTATACGCACTTTACAATCGCAGACGTGAGCTCTTGGGGGATCATGGATCCAGATATCCAGAAGGATGAAAATGTCGAGTAAGTGGCCTACTAAAGATCGTCTCAATAAAGCCAAGAGCCAATATAGACCCCGACCAAAAAAATGATGGCCTCCTGAAAATTTTTCACACTCCTTCCTCTTCTAAAGCAAATTGTACATATGTTTTTTTCTCGAAAATTGAAGTCGAATAATAAAATGAGTTGAATTTCTCTACAATTTTTCTCCTATAAAAAAGTCCCTCACCCCCAACCAAAATTTTTTTTGTTATAATCCCCCCCCCCCCCCTCCAACCAATTTTTTTGTAATAATTTTCTTTTTAAAAGAAGTTTATAGGAGATGTTACTTCTAAAAAAGTTTTTTCAAAAAAAAGTTTTCCGTTTTCTTAAATTTTAAGCTATCCTTTTTGAAAATTTAACCAAAATCCAAAATGAGTTTTTTTTTACAGCTTCCTACTAAATTTGATACGTTTCACTTTGAACTATAATTTTGGGGAAAAATACAAACTTGAATCAGATGTAGGACTTCTCAGGTTTTTTAAAAATATTATTAGGTAGGTTTTTTTTTTTAATTTCAAAACCACTTTGTCGGGTTGAGAATTTCTTCATCATTTGTTCTGGGCTAGCAGAGTCGGATCTTTTTCAAAGTTTTGTAGGTAATGTCATTCCCCTCCATCTCCATGAGTTCTCACAAAATGGAAAAAATTTCAAATTTTGTATGAATTTTCAAATTAAAAAAAAAATTATCTTTTGATAAAAATAATAATAAAAAAGCTCAATTCAAAGTTGAATTTCTCTATTTTTTCTCAACTTTTTCTCAAAATTGTATGCATAAAGCGAGTCTAAATTTTTAAAAATATTGTTGATTTTTCCAAAAATTACTTTTTAAAAAAATGACACGAGCATGTTTCCCTTCAATTGAAGCAAAGCCATAAATTCTTCGTTTGATATTTTGTGGAAAAAATATGCTTAGTAGAAAAGCACTTTGAGAAGATTTCTCAATTTTCTTATTTCAAGTCAAAGTTCGGATTTTCAACAAATAGGACAGCATACCCAAATCAAAATTAATGTAATCAAAAATTAGATGAGATGCTTTAGGTAATACTACAAATTTGAAAAAATGGCGGTTAAAACAAATGGTGGACATTTTTAACAAAAATTGCAATCTCGCCTCTTTTAGTGGGGTTGTATAAGACCACATGGGTGACATGGGAAGATGAAAATGCTGCCTCCAAGTTTTCAGACCATCAGAATCAATTTTCATTGAGCAGTTTCAAAATTTTAGGATGGGGGTTCTCACTCTTTCCACCGATCCCTCGACTTGATTAGCCTTTCTCTCGATTTTTGCTTCATTTTAGGTTAATTTGAATGTTTTTATCAAATTATTTTTCATTCTCGACTGCTTTTATGAAAAATTAACTAATTTTCTAATGACATCGAGTATCTTTGTTTGCATTTCATATTTCTTCATTTTTTGGAATTTTCCTAAATTTTTGTATCGTATGTATTTTTCAATTTTCTGTTGATTTCATCCAATTTTTTGGTATTTTTGAACTATTTTTGCTACATATCAGCGTTATGATTTAATCACTCTTTTTCAATTTTTAAACATTTTCATCTCATTTTTTGGTTATTTTAAAGTTTTTTTTTTCGTGTTTTGAGAATTTTTGTTATGTCTAATTCGATCAAAACTCTGATCTGATTAGTAACTTTCCGCTAGATATTATAAAAATGTTCTATTTTTTTATTTATCAATTTTCTGATAATTCAATACAATTTTTTTGTACTCATTTTGCGTAATTTCAGTAAAATTTATGAAATTTTAGCGCAATTTTGTCATATTTTCCTGCCATCTCGAACAATTTTCGAGCTAATTTTGTCAATTTTCAACTAATACATATTACGCATTTTCCAAATGGATTCTTCAATTTTTTTTAGGTGATTTTCAAATGTTTTCATGTCATAGCCATGCTATTAATTTTTGACGATTTCGTCCCAACTTCATGGATTTTTCGAAATATAAGCATCTACTTATTTTCTTGTATTTCTCAGATTTTTTCTGCATAGGTATTTTAGATGATTTCCACGAAAAGTTGGTATTCTGGTTAGGCAGCTTAAAAAAAGTGACTACCAAAGTTTCAACTGTTCTAATAAATCCTTTGTGCCTTCAAAAAAAATGGAAGGTATTGAATCTGGACGTAATCGAAATCTTGATAGAAGTGTTGTACCCACTTAATTTGGCTGTAATTGGGACAATTTGATTTTGAGTATGTAATGAATTTTGTACACGAAACAATAATTATTTTTCTCATTGAATGAATAAGCATGCAACAATTTTTTGTTTTTGATGATTTCTTCGATATTTTAATGAAAAATTCATAATATATTGAAAAAATTAGTGGTCCTGTAGTGACACATTAAATATTTTAAAATTATAAGTAAGATAGGTAAATACTTGCAATTGGATTGCATTTCTACCTATGAGGGGTGGTTGGAGGGGGGGGGGAGTTCCAGATGAAACCGGATACGTTCTGAAATTGAATTAAATACATCTGATCACTCGAATGATAAACTGAAATGAGCAATAATGCATTCTTATAAGTGCTTCACGTTAGTTGAAGACATTGAATTACAAGCCTTACGATTATAACAATGCTCGAACGATTTTAATGGTGTTTTTGCGAGAACAAGTGGACATATTGCGTGAACAATTTCGCATTATATAGTAGTTACATCTTTGGCGATTGTAATGTATACGCTATCGTAGTACATAGGTAGGTAGGTAATACGTTGGAGTACATATAATAGGCGTTCAGGGGGTAATTATCGCGTGCGTATTAGTGAAATTTGTCGTAAACACTCATTAAAAAGACTGTCCAGTTAACGAGTTTTAAACATCTGTGAGAAAATAAAACGACTATTAGTTAAAAAACTGTATTTTGAAGTCATTAATTTTTTATCCAAAGTATAGGCTATAGATCTTAAGATTATACACATAGCCTAAGCTTATACATACTTACTTTCAAGCCCAGTGAAATGTATAAAATCGTAGGTAATATTAATTTCCGTATAATTACTCCGGTGTACTTATAGTATTACCTATAGTTGGTTGTTTACGCTAATGTCTCATGCGTGCTCGATTACAATAATTAAAAACTCAACTTTTGTCTTTTTATACCTTCAAAAACGGTCACTTAACAAGTCGTAGGATAGGTACTTTTATTTCATTACTGATCTGTATTGGTTAGAAAATAGAAAGAAAGAAAGAAAGAAAAAAAGGTGGAAAACAAAAAATTGTAGGTACCTAATAATTGATGTATTCGGACATTTGAAAAGGACTTGTGGTTACCGGAAATGGTGCGGTTAAAATAACAGTAAATTGGTTTATAAAACGTGTTAGCAATACAATTAAAAGCGCGATGTGGCGTCATGTTGCGGTTCACTGAACATTCCACAGAGGGCTCTGCAAACCAACCCATCTGTTTCCACACTTATAGGCTACCAACATAACATGCTGATGCGGTTTTATTAATTACGGATTCGAACGGGGCCACGTTTAACAACCTATCATTTGATATACTCTCCCCCCTTCGATATATGTAACATCTGTTTCCGTTTTATATTTTATTATTTTTTTGCTGCTTTTTACAAAAGAAATACGTTAATATTCGATTGGTTATGATAATGTATCTAATTGAATAATTTTCACGCCTTCATGATTCATTTTATCTGTAATTGGATCGAGCGAACAGAATCAATATTGGTGTTGAGGTTACTTTCATTAACTATACAATATTTCCAAGTACTGGTCTGACAGGAGTAAATTTTCACGAGAGCGTGTTATAATTTTCTACCATAGTGTCTCGGTCATTGATTTTCACCAGTGTAAGTGAGGAATTCGATACTCTGATGAAAATTGCAATCGTTAGGCACTCAGACAAAAACTGCCCTGAATTATTCTCCTCTGGTCAATCAAATACGTGTATTGAAATAAGAAACAAAAGATTGTTTTCGGAATTATGACTTGAAATTTTTTTTGCATTGAGGAATGAAAGAAAACCTGGGTCTAAAGAATGATCGTTTCATGACTTAATTGCTACATGAGGTTGTCATACCTGAGATATTCAGCTTTGATTTGAATGAAAAGTGGTGTTTTTGGAACAGCATAGGTATTTCAAAAACCTCCAAATTTAACTTTCAGCTGCCCAAATTTATTCTCCATTTTCAAGAAACTTTTGAAAATTTAAAAATTACATTTTCTCCCTGTATTTATGAAAATTTGTTTCCAATCTAACTTTGATCTTCTAAAACAGAATGTCACCATTTGTAGTCGATTTGGAATCTCTAGTGAAATTCAGATTTTTCTTAATAATTTTCGAATTTTTCTCCGAGATGCAGAAATTGATTGAGACTTGAGGCTGTGTATAACTTAAACGTGTTTTATAAAGGATCCTTCACAATTCGTCAAATTCAATTGAAGTGGGATTCGGCTCACTGGAAAAGCATTATCCAGTAATTTAAAAATTGCTCCAGAAGGTATTGTACATAATCAACTTCGATAGCTAAAAATTGTATCCTGTCGTGAATTCGACATTCTGCATCGATAGTGCAAAAGAATTGTGTATTCACTATTCAAAGTGAAGAGTCAAAAATTTTATTTTTCGCGTGGCTTATTTTTGAAGACAATTACTGAAAATTTCCTCAAGCACCCTTGAACCCATAGCTACATCAGAAAATGCTGAACTTAATTTTGAGCCTGTTTTACGTAGCAAGTTTTTCAAAATTGAAGAATTAAAAATCAGCTTGAGGCTCCAAAAAAGACTCAAAATCACCATCAATCAATTCATAAGATCAAAATTCTTCAAAAATTTTCGAACAACATTTTCATTGAAATATGTACCTGTTTGAATTTTTCATGAAACACCTTATTTTGATGGATCGTTCAACACCTTTTTTAAAAGCCTCAAAAATCATAACCCAATTTTGAGCTCTAAATTTTTCGAAAATATTCAAGAAAAATTCTAAAAATTTGTCTGCTGAAGTAAAAGTACAAATATAATCTGTTTACTTACCCACTCAGAGTGAGGAAATGCCCAGTACTAACTTGTAAAAAATATCTGTGCCTGAGTCATTTTAAAAATTGGGGGTTTTTGGGCTCCACACTCTTATTCTGCTGCTGCGAAAATCCAAAATACGTCTTTTCTGACATTTTTAATCCCCAATCTACCGAACAAGCGAACTGGATTTTTTGAGGCTCAAAAATTTCAATCAAATTTTTCAGGCTTTTTTCACCTGTTGGATTGTAGAATATTTAGCTCATTCTGACTTTGCCACCTCACGCAGGACTAAAATCGATTTCATTTTTCAAATTTCAGAAAGATTTTTTGAAAATTCAAAAAATGTTGTCAATTTTTTGAGAAAAAAATTTCATAAAATTGAGGTATAATATAAATCAATAATTTATTTTTTGAATCTATCCAAATTTCAGCCCAGAACCGTTCTGGAACCTCCAGTCGATTTTTGAAATTTTCAGTATTGAAAAAAAAATCTTCAAAAGAACTCGAATTCAAATTATAACAGCAACTCCATTTACAAAACTGTACCCACAAAGACAAAACAAAAAAAAAAGGCTAAACATTATGAAATTTCTAACGGTAAATTTTATTGCGAATAAAATCAGCTGGATTACGAATGCTTGCTAATTACCAAAATATTATACCAAAAATCAGTTCAATTACGGCGCGGATGCGATTCCTGCAGAATAATTTTTTACGGAAGTGATACGCGAAAGAATGCAGACGAGAGATGAGATCTCTTTAATGACATGATATTCCAAATAATTTTAATTACCTTCGATTTTCAGCAAAAATATTCCGCTTTCAAAAGCATTTCATTAATAAGTCGCTGTACGTAGAGGCATGGGCTGGCTCATGGCTGGGTCAGGTACTCGCGAGTTAAACTGCTACACATGTGCGCGATTAATAAGACGTATTATCGATTCATTGCCATCTTTGTATGAATTAAAAACTGTCTACGCTTAATTAAGACTCCTCATTCAGTAATTTCCGCGCGACATCGTGATGTACTAATTTAATATGGGCTATTTGACGAGTTTTTCCAGCATCATTATCGAACTTGCAGCCTGACGTTTATGATAATGATATCTCCAAGATTGTACCAATATTCAAATTTATACTCCGGCGATTAAATTCGATCAAATATTAAGGTCAGGGTCGTATGCATGTGTGCAATTTAATGAACGCATCGTATATGTTACCTACCTGTGTGCACTATAAATATACAGTAACACACTATAATGCAAAACAAATGAAACGTATCTATATTTTTGTAACATTATACAGTAGGTTCAGGTGAGTAGAGGTACATGGGTTCAGGTAGCCGATGATGAGGGAAAATATCAGTGAACAAACCTATTGTTCAATTTACACGACCAATGTACATACATAATGACAAGTTACTTGGTTTCGAGCGAATGCACTTTCTGTTATTAAATTTGCCTATTTTATGAAATTCAAGGGGCTAAAATATCAAAAAAAAACTTCCTGGTACACAAACGATAGCTACTCGTATGTAATATGCACTTGAAATTAGTTCAAAAATCTTTACGGTATTGTCGATTTTCACATTTCATTGAAACTTATTTATTAATGAAGATACACCAGTTTATTTGATCAAGTGTATACTCATGTATAGGTACAATATCTTATTCGGTACAAATTATTTAATACTCAACCGGTCTCAGGGAAACTGTTTAATGAATGCATCATCAATATTGCTACAATTTTCAAATTCTGCTGTAAATACCTGTATGTAAAAGTACCATACATAAAATATGTTCTAATTAATTTGAACCATACACGCGTTAAAAGCAGCGAATCCATTGATTAAACAGCATCGTTTTATCTCATCAATGAGTCTGTTATTTGTACGTATGTATTATGAATGAAAATTTTAAAACAGGATTCAACAATATGGCAAAAGTATAGCGGTAAATGATATTAAGATCATCGATTCAGTTTTGTGTGTATTTAATTACACATTGTTTTTAAAAAAGATGCTTATTTTTTTGGTAATCAATGGAAATATGTACGAGTGTGTGCATTGATTCCGTTATTAGAATTCGAGGAAAATGAATTTATAATATGATATTACACATGGCCATGCATTACAAGCCTGATAGAGCTGATATTAACCTTAGCATACCTAGAGAAGGACATACAATCAGTTTTTTTTCTTCTTCGATGAGACTTACATTTTTGAAAAATAGATTTGGAAAAATTGAGGAATGAAATCAAAAATATTCACCTCTGGATCAAAATAATTTCAGAAGCTGAACTTCCGTTTTCAAATTTGGTCTGTTTCTTATATGAAAAAAAGAGGTAAATTCTTCTCTTCGAGGAAAGTTTTAAATCATGAATGTTTTTTGCTTGAAACTTGATTATGAAATTTCTTTGATAGAATTATGCAGGAATTTTCCCAAATTTTCAAAAGTCAGACAGAATATCAGAAAATTACTCCCGAAAGTTTGACAAAATTTTGGAAATTCATTGATTTCTTCTCCAAGTTCTTAAAATTGAACCTGCAAAAGTTTACTTCAAGTTCAATTCGACACAAACTGTCAAAAATTGGTCATTTTTTAGAGTTCTTAAAAATTTGGTCAAAATAATGATGTACCTAAAATTATGAAATTTCATTTACATATAATGGCCGTAAAAAACTACTGAACAGTGATTCACCAAAACTTACTTATAATTTACCGAAAATTTCTAGTAATTACTCAATTACCAAAAATTACCAGTTTGTATTAAAAAAATCTCCTACGAGAAGATTACCTGTGATTTACAAATCACGAAAAAATTACTAGAAAATTTCGAAAAATTTCCAGTAATTTACTGGAAAATTACCAGTAATTTACAAGAAAATTACCAATAATATACAAGAAAATTACCAGTAATTTACAAGAAAATTACCAGTAATTTACAAGAAACAAGCAAATTACCAGTAATTTACAAGAAACAAGAAAATTACCAGTAATTTACAAGAAACAAGAAAATTACCAGTAATTTACAAGAAAATTACCAGTAATTTACAAGAAAATTACCAGTAATTTACAAGAAAATTACCAGTAATTTACAAGAAAATTACCAGCAATTGATCAACTTTTTTATTGCTAAATGTTACTACTTAGTAATTTACAAGAAGATAATCAGTTCACAAAAAATTACCCACTCGACGTAATTTACAAAAAAAAAAAAGTTTTTCATAAAACGAAATATCTTTTGAGAGAAAATGAATTAATTCCACTTCAGTTTTAATACAATTTTGGAGCCTCCAGCAAGTTTTCAATGTTCTTCAGAAATTTAAAATTGCGTTGTATGAAATTTTCTCATTTCTTTGCCCCTGCAAGTTTGAAACCGATTCTTTCAGACTTGGTATACCTTATTTTACTCGTAGTTATAGTAGTGGGAGGTAATTGAGAAAAATTCTGAGACGTTTCAAATCTGCATGAATGAGGGCGAGCTTCGCACTTGCACTTGCTTAATTGAAATAGTAAGTATGACCAACATTTTTCGTAACGGAATTTTTTCTGAATTTTATTTAAAAAAGGGGTTTAAAATGTGAAAAATTTGAAAAAAAAACAATACTTAGGTATTCGAAAACAAATTTTCAAAGTTTTCTAGTGTGAAAAATTGTTTACTTTATTTGAAGCCTAGTTTCAAAACGAGTATTTTGGAGGAATTTTGGAGCCTTCAGTTAGTTTTTAATCTCCTCCTCGAATTCTAAATATTCCTTTATTGACAAGAATAAAAACCACGAAGAAAAATTTGGTTTCGCATTATTTGAAAATCATACCTTTAAACCTCAAGATCTCACACTTCATCTGATGAGATCTGTTTTAACAAAATACATATCTTTGGTAAGATCAACATCCTCATCCATCATCTCATTCCTCATAACTTCTCGAAGAATTTCAAGAAGGATTACAATTTTTCTGGTACAAAATGAACGCTCAAATCTCTTTTAATTAATTAACCAATGACCACTGACCAGCCACGCCATTGTATAGTTATATAAACTGTATGTATGTACTCAAGACGTTAAAATACTTGTTACTTTAAAACACTTAATTATGATAATGAATTGACTACCATCCACTTCTCCGGTACCGCCCTCTTTAGTAATCTGCTGTACTCAAATGTACATATTAATCAAATCAGACTCGAGTCACATAAACGTATAAAAACAAAATGACAAAATGATTTTTGTTTCACGTCATAATTTTATGAATGGTATGATTATTAAGTACTTTCTTTTCAAAACGTTTTTTTATTGTAAACGAGGATGCTTATTTTTCTCGATCCAGTTTTATTGAGGTTTCTGTGATTAACTCGAATCGATATTCGGGTATGGATACAAATTCATTAATGTTTAATTTATTGTATCAATGAGCAGATTGGCTATAAAAATCATCGAAAGCCCTCTTTTAGAACGTCTGAGAACTCACGATTCAAAGAAAAACACCAAAACACAAACACCCTCTTCTCAATTCACAATTTTTTAGGGTTTCTTTGAGAGGTTTATTCTGATTCTTTTTTTCTGTTTTGAATTCCTCTTCAAATACGTACATATAAGAACAATACCACGATTTTCTCCAAGAAAAGTTGAATTTTCACTTCAATTAGGTTTAAAAAAAACCACCGATTTTCTAGCTTATAATCATACCAATTTAACGACGAACAATTGAAAAAAGTCAACAAAAAATACCACGACGGCGATGTTCTACTCTCAAGCCCTTGTTAGGACGATCTTTATGTTTGGACTAAAACACTTAATTAGTAAATTTCTCCCGCCATCGCCGCCAATAATTCATCTTTCGGTCACACATTGTTTAAAGCATCTAATAAAATTGTGTAGGTATTGTACGCACAACAGAGTAGCCGAAACAAAAAATTAAATAAAACACTCGAAGTAGAATCGTTGGTGCGTATCTTTTAAACGATTTTATTATGAAAATAATCGTTAAAATATAACAAAGTAGTAGCCTATGTGAAATATACGAGCATATTTCTGGCCACAAACTGTCAATGAAATGAACTGAAAATTATTTTAACACTGATTTTTACGCTTGGTAATTTTACGTGTGTTTTTATGATATACCTAAACCTATATAAGTGCAACGAACTATTAGTAGAGAACTTAAACCTATCTCTATTATACACCGTCTGTATGAAGGTTAAACAAATAAATTGTCCACAAAAATACGTACAAACTTACCTACCTATACGAAGAATAGGTACACAATTTTGAAGTATAGGTACACGCGCCAGCGGCAAATTAAAAAGCAGGTATCTCTTTCTAGTACGTACAGTTTCTACATACTTTGTAAAATTTTTGTAACACGGTCTTTTTATGGTTTGGTTATAAATAGCGCCGTGTACATTGTGGACATGTCACGGTAGGCTAAGAAAAGGTAACGTAACACTTCCTGCTTAAAGGCGCAGGTCTAAGGACTCATGTGGATTCTTTTGTATCAAATCCTCATTTCCTTCCTTTGTTTGGTAATTAATATACATTCACTTATATTACGATTTCGAGTTAATGTGCACTTTGGATTTTGCAAATGCGAACGCGTTACCCAATTATATTATCTCTTCTGAGGGACGGATATGATAACGCTGTGCTTATTCAAGGCAACGGTTTGTAAAAGAAAAAGGAAGCAGTGGTTTTTCATTTCTCTGAAATAATTACGACAACATTTTTTATTGAAATTTAGCTTAAACAATAGAAAAATTCCTCGTTTTAAAGCTCGTTTTCTTTCGTAATCCGGTACGAGAATAATTTCTCATGCGTGAATAGGCCCTTCGTATATGCGCCTTGTTATGTGTGTGTGTAGTATGTACTATTTCGCTAAAAGCTTATAAAATGCTACGGAAAACTTTCGAATTAAAACGTTAAGTATGCCTGTAGAGTGTAAGTGCGTACTCGTATCTTGGCACAAAGGGTGTCCCAAAACTACCTCTATTGTCATTTTGGCCATATAAGAATCTTTGCCAAAAGCGGCTTTAAATTCTTATTATTCTGCTTTTTTCTTTCCCAATAAAATGTTTTCAAGATCGATGAGTTATAAAATTGTAAGAAATTGGAGGAAAATTGGAAAATCAAAAATATTGCTCCAAAATATGATTTTTGTCACAATTCCAATTTGTTCATGTAGATTTGAATAGATTGAAATATTGCCTGATTCGGTATTTCGGAGGAGAAGGGAGGAGAGAGGAGGGGGTATCATTATGCAACTTTAATGTTTGAATTCGATCTTATTCCGCTGGATTTTTTTTTCTTCAAAATACATAAATGAAATGAATAATACTCTACCTACTTGAAAAAATTTAAAAGCTCAAAGTTGAACCATTTTGGTGAAAGCCCAATTTTAAAATTTAGTGTAGGACGATTCGCATCAATTTGGGCATTTATTGCTGGACACAAAAAGTCTCGAATGAAAAAGTAAAAATGGTATTCAAAAATAGAGTAGGCAGAGGCACTATTTACTTATAACTAACAAGGGAATCTTGAGGTATCACTCTCCGATTTGAACGGGACCGCGATTTTTGGAAAGAGCATAGTCTAAAACCGCCAAAACCAAATTTTCAGCTGCCCAAGTTCATTTTTCGATTTTTGGCGAATTTTTGAAAATTCAAAATTGACTGTTTTTGGCGATTTATGCATTTTTTTAAAAAGTTCGTACTTGATCAATAAAAATGGTCAAAATAAATCCCAAAACTAATATTAATTACCCAAATCCAAATTTCACCATTTCCAGCCATTCTGGAGCCTCCAGCGCGATTTTTTAATTTCTCCAGAATTTTGAATTTGCTCCAAAAGGCGTCAATATGAAGTTGGGCAGCTAAAAATCGAGTTGTATACTCGACCTGTTTAGCGAGTTTATCCACATTTGAGCCGATTTTGAGAGTGACACCTCAAAAGTGGCTTTTTGACCAGCTTTTTTCAAAATTAAAAAATCCAAAATATCAAAAGTTTCCCGTTTGTGTGGAAAGTTTTAAAATTCACGCGAATCGCCGTATTTTGTCTGTAACTAACCCCCCAAATCCAAATTTCACAATTTCCAGCCATTCTGGAGCTTTCACTCCAAGAACTAACCCCCGGAGCGCAAATTCTACCATTTCCAGCCGTTTTAGAGCGAGAGTGACACTTCAAAAAACCACTCTTGAGGTGTCACTCTCAAAATCGGCTCAAATGTGGATAAAATCGTTACACAGGCCGAGTGTAATATACAACTCGAATTTTAGCTGCCCAACTGCATATTCACGCCTTCTGGAGCAAATTCAAAATTCTGGAGAACTTGAAAAATCGCGCTGGAGGCTCCAGAATGGCTGGAAATGGTGAAATTAGGATTTGGGTAATTAATATTAGTTTTGGGATTTATTTTGACCATTTTTATTGATCAAGTACGTACTTTTTTTTAAAAATACATAAATCGCCAAAAATCGAAAAATGAACTTGGGCAGCTGAAAATTTGGTTTTGGGGGTTTTAGACTATGCTCTTTCCAAAAATCGCGGTCCCGTTCAAATCGGAGAGTGACACCTCAAGAGGTTCCCTTGTAAGTTACATTTTAGATGTTGGATTTGGTTTACAATCTTAGATGTTTTTTTTTTTTTTTTTTCTAAATTCAAGGTTTGGCTCATTTTAAATAAAAGAATCAAAATTTTATCAAACCAAAGTACGAGTAGAAAGTTATTTTTGACGTAACAAAATAGTGCCTCCAGCAACTTATTGGATTTTTCCAAATCCTGTTTTGAAAAAATTGCTACACCTAAAATGGGCAAAATAAAATTCTGTCAGAAATTATAGGCACTTAACTATAGGGACTAACAAGGCTACCTTTACAATCAAATCCGTCAAACCAATCAAGCTAAAATTTTTTGAGCTGGCGAAGTTGATTTTTTGATTTTTGGTGAATTATTGAAAATGACAGAAATAACCATTTGGTACATTAATTTCTTTACAAAAAGAGTAAATACTTATAGAAAGATAAAAATCTCAAAATCGATTTATTTATCTACTGAAGTCGACTCTGCAGATCAATTGCACTATTTTCGAGGCAATCTGGAGCCTCCAGCAAAATCTGGCTGTTGAAAATTTAATCCCGTCGTGAATTTGACATTCCGTATCTTTTAAGGTAGGCTAATCGCAAATCCGAAGTGGGGGATTGAAAAGTTTATGTAAGTATCTTTTTGCAAACTGAAAATCTCAAGTTCGAAAATAATTCCGAAATGGTCAACTTTTGTTGGATGCTTGAAATCGGCTCGAAAATGGGGTCGACGACTTTAGGGGTCAGAAGAAGTTTTGAGTAATTTGTTGCCCAAATTGGCAATTTTTTATTTTCTGGAATTTTTTCGAGTTGCGATATTTCTTATTTAGCGCTCTCGAAAACCTATAATGGATCATACGAGTATGTCATAGGATTTTTTCAAATTTTCTGGAAATTTGAAGGGCGTTGTATAATGTATACATTTTGATCTTAAAATTTTGGGGCTCATTGTTCGGCGAATCTCATCAAGAAAAGTTCATAGTTGTACGTAAATATCATAAAAAATATGCGGTCTGGATTTTTAAAACAATTTTAAATTATGAACAATTCCGAAATTTGGTCAGCTCTTGAAAGTTAAGCTTTCAAAAAAGCTAGACTTTGAACTTTTGAAAATGTTGACAAATATTCTCAACTATACTCTCATACAATATTTTTTTTTCAAAACTGGAAAATTCACAATTCGGCAGAGGCCCCAAAATGGTTCGAAACGCCATCAATCGATTCATGGAGCGTTAAAAATGGGGTATCAACCAAATTTCAGCTTGCTTCCTCAATTTGATCCAATTTTGAGTTTTTTCAGGGGAAATAGATTAAATTAAAATAGATAGGTTATTATAAAAAATTTACCAAACACTAAAAAACGTAATTCAGTACCTGAAATTTGATTTGTGACGAGTGTATTTTTGGGTGTCCTTTCGATTTTTCTTCGTCCAATTCAAAAAAATTTTCTCATCATTTTTGGCTAAAAAGTAGTGAAAATTTGAAAAATATTATTCCAATTTTGAATACATCTGAAACATTCTTTTGTCTGGAAATGTTTTTAAAATAGTACCTAGAGAAAAGGTGGTCAAAAAGTAGTGATTTTTGCTTGAAAAATTCCCTGTCGAGATAACTCCCCAGTTGAACTTCAAAAACTTTTTGAAGAGATCCTTAAATAGAGAAATGTGTAGGAATACAAAACAAATTTTACAATGTGGCCATCTGGTCAAACCTGATCACTTGTTTGTATTTTTATCTGCTGAAAACAGTCCTGAATTAAATATACATGGTGATAAATTGATGTTTATATCTACATTTAGGGGTTTGTAAAGTAACCAGAGGCGTACTAATACCTTTGAAAAATTAATTACTTACCCCTAAATCTGACCGTGTATGCCATTCAATTTCACTATACGAGTACGTAATTCATAAAAAGCTGAAGGAACCTTTAGCCGAGAGCATTTGATAGCATGACTTGCATGTGCGACAATAATGACTGGTTGAAAAAAAATGTGTATGTGGACGGCTGTCTGGCGCTGTTGCGATATAGAAATGCGTGGGAACCGTTTACCTAATTCTTTAATTTAGCTACCCTCGAGTAATTATTTCAATTGTACATAAAAACCAGTCGAGTAAATATTTTATTTTGAAAAAAATTGCCGAGTAATTAATTCGCGCGTATGTAATCGTATCATCTATACGAGTATAGCCTACACTTGTACAGGCATGAGGTAGAGGTACTTACAAGATGTAGGAATACACTCGAATCAATAACGGCAATTATAGCGTTTCTTTTTAATAAGATGAAATTGTTAATTAAAGAATGGCGGAGGAGAAAAAAGCGTGATTCGAGTAGTTACATTGTAGTGTAGGTATACGAATACGAAGAGGCTATAGCGCTGTCATATATCATAATAGGAAGTAAATGAAACGAATCAATCTTTTAAAGCTGCCGCCGTATTAGAAATATTCATCGCTACAAGCGCGTATACAAGGTGTCCTTAAATCAGTCCCATTGTTCCATAAAGACTGGAAATGCTCATTCGAGAGAAATTGATACGTGAACCAGCACTACGCTATATGCGCTGGAAAGCTTTGTAGGGCGGCGATCATTTAATTCTCGCGTTGGACACTCGCTGGTTCTGCAGCAAAGCAGCATATCGGTAGTTGGCCCATAAACTGATAAGTTATAATTCATCGAGCCCCGGTTGTTTTGAATTATCTCTTTAAAACGCGTCGGCATTTCCAAAAGTCATCCGGTGATTGATGATTTGTTAATTTCCTCGCTAATAGTTCATCACCTTTCCCAAATCTTCCACCTAATGCGTCGTCGAATTCATTTAAAAAACATTTCCACTGTAACCGAACAGCCAACATAACCCGACCGATGTTGATTTCCAAGAACAATGCATCCTAGTCCAAGATTTACCGGGTACCGAGGTAGGTGTCTTGTACGAGTGTTTAGAATGAATGATACCCTGGTTACAGCGCAGCTACCTGTTATATTCTTCGAGAGTTTCGATTACCTGGATTGAAATTTCAGAAATACGGGATTATTTGCTTACAGAAGATGAACCATACTCAATCAGCATCAATTTAAATTAGTTTCGGAGTGATTTAGACCAAGTTTAGGGAGGGGGGGATTGAAATGTGCTAGACATCTTAAAAAATTGAAAATGAATCGTTTAAACTAGGAAGTTTAATTTTTGGAAAGATAATGTTCAAAAACTCTGGTTACAGAAATTTCAGCAACCCCAGTCAACTTTTTAATTTTTTTAAAATATAAAAATTTTTTTTTCATTTTTTTTTTTTTTTTGGTAAAAATGCAATATTTTAAAAAGAAGTTATTCCCAAAGATTAAAACTTTGCCTTTAGTAGTAAGTATCTAGTTCTGCATAGAGCAAAAATTATTCATTCAATAAAACTAGACAAATAAAAATTAAAACACGATTTGTAACCGCCGCAAAAAAATAAGCCCAACATGTCTAAACGAACCGTAATGGTTTATAAACCAATAAAAACACCCATTATTAGAATATTTCACCAAAATCGTCGTCTGTAAAACGAGTAAAAAAAAATTTAATTCCATGCCAACAAGCAAGAGTGAATTTTATAACACTAAAAATAAGATATCATTGAAAATTATATTAAAAATAAACGCAATAAGGTTAACGTGCTACATGTTTCGTAAAGTTTAAAAATTCGTGTTTTATGATTTTATCTTGACGCAATTTCAGTGAAATAAATGTTTAAATATTTTTGTCCTCATTTTCACACTACATTAGTCGAGAGTTGAATTTCGCCAACACGAATTTGTTTTCGCTCGACTCGTTGTAAGGGTTTTGAAAAAAATTATACTTAAAATCATTGTATGATTTTTTAACAAATTGATTTATTGTTGAACAAATTTAATAATTATTACAAGCTTCTTCGATTAAACAATCCATACAAATTCTTATACCCTCCCTCACCACCCCTACGCCAAAAGTTTTCTTATCGCGTGTTATAAATGCTGTACATCTCACGCTCGAATTCTTATATACGAGTTACATAGCGTATCCGTGTGCCAATAAATAATTCTCGCGTTTTGAATTTTTTTCATGTTCTAGTGTTCGTGTAGACAATAAACAGAAGGCATGTGTTGTCTGCACAATTTGTTAACTTGCATAAAATGTCGAGATCACAAGAATGATTATATTTGAAAAATTTCGATAACTTGCAAAAGAGAGACGTTCTAATTTATAATTGGCGAAGATTAAGGGAGAGGGGTTTTTAATAAGGATAATCGAGGAACGAAGATTAGGTTGGATTTAATAGGTTAGGTACTTCAAGTCTATAGTCAGATTTTTGATAGGTATGTATAGTGAGAAAAGAAAGGTACTGGCAAATGGGGTGAAGTTGGACAGTTGGGGGAAGTTGCCCACAGGCAAGTTTTTTTTATAGCAAATTACACGTAGAATTCAAATTTTGTACTTCCAGAGTTGTATTGGTTCATTAAAAAAAATACGACCAAAAAACATTCAAATTTTAAAAAGTCTGCTGGAGACTCTAGAACTGCTCAAAACGGTTTGAAACCATTTCCAATCGATTTGGCAGGTCGAAAATAGGGTATATCTAAAATTTCAGCTGTCCAGGTAAATTTGGTAAAATTCTGATTTTTTCAATTTTTTTTTACTTTTTGCTTGAATTGGATTTTTTTTAAATTCACCAAAAATGTCGACTCCGAAAACTTCTTTAAAAACATAATGTTGTACCAATTCACCTCAGATGATGTTAAAGTTGGTCAAAATAGGTAAATAACCGGTTGTTCGAATTCACCCCAACTTCAGGGTGAAGTCGGACAAATTTAAACTAAAAAAAAAAAGGTTCAAAAAGTCACCATTTTTTTTTTCAAAAATCACCACTTGTAGAAGAGTTCTGGGGCTTTAAAATATATGAGCCATCTCTCACTTTTCTATCTTAGATAATAATCTAAAAAGTTAGAGCCAAAAACCCTCGAAAAACGGCCAACTTCACCCCATTTGCCAGTAACCTGAAACTCTGTATAGAACTTTTAACAACATGATCGATGAGTACATCAATGGAAAAAAAACAAAAAAACAAAAAAACAAAACAAAAAAAATTAAAAATTTGAAACGATCAAAAAAACCTGGCAGGCAGACAGACGACCTTGAGAGGCCAGACAGGAAAACAGGTGAGCTTGGGATGCCATACTGACGGTCTGACGGGTCAATAGCACCAAGAAACTGGACAGGCAGATAGATGACTTTGGATGGTCAGACAGCTGGGTCAGCGACCTTGAGAGACCAGACACACGGGTCAATGACCTTCAGAGGCCAGACAGTAGACAGAAAAACATACTACCTTGAAAACCCAGACGAGAAAGCACACAATCTTGAGGAGCCAGACATGTGGTTCAGTGACATCGAGAGGCCCAAGGCCCAACAGGCAGACAAACGATCTTGAGAGATCACGGAGACGGATTAATGACATCCAGAGGCCAGCCAGGAAGGCAGACAACCTTGAGAAGCCAGGCAGACAGGTCAATGACCCCAAGAGGTCAGATAGACAGACGATACTGGGAAGACATACTAATGGATCAATAACCTAAAGACTTAGGCCAGCTATAGGCATCCAGACGACCCTGGAAAGCCAAACAGAGGGGTTAATGACCTTAAGAGGCCAGACAGGCAGACAGATAGTTAGATGAGGAAAAGTTGGAAAAGGTGTAATTTTTTTAGCCAAAATATGGTTGAAGAAACTGTCTTGAAATTTCAAAATGTGTGAT
The DNA here is from genome assembly GCF_950023065.1 of Planococcus citri. Taxonomy (NCBI): domain Eukaryota; kingdom Metazoa; phylum Arthropoda; class Insecta; order Hemiptera; family Pseudococcidae; genus Planococcus; species Planococcus citri. Next base: position 36,300,306 of record NC_088677.1, read on the forward strand.
TGGGCAGCTACGCTTTGAGGGCCGCTTTTTACATGAGTAAGAAAAAGTATCAAACTTCGTCCCCCTTCAGAAAAAAATCTTTAAAATCTCGAAACGTACAAATTGAGTCTCTGAACGTGATTGCAATTGAAATGTGATTGGAAATGAGATTTTTCAATTTTCTCATCAGTTTGTGCAATTTTTGGAAAATTGATGAAATTCGAGACTCTACAGGACCCTTGATTTTTCATTTAGGCAACTGAAATTTTCTTAGGGTTTGGGAGCTACCCATGCGTCTCGGTCGTCTCGGTTCCCTCACATCTCTCGTAAAATATTTATGATACAATATGGATATCTACTGTTCTTGCGGAAGTTGGGAGATTGATGTTGCAGGTATCATAGAATATTTTTGCATAAACGTCGTGCATGTTAGTAACGTGGGTACCTAACTACAGGTATAATGTTTCACCGAAATTAATTACCCAAAATGGCATTCCAATAATTTACATAAAATGTCGTATACCTAGTTGTTAATTTAATCACAGATTCGGGTATTAAATGGAATAAAATTCGACCCAATGTAAACGTAACTTACACGGGCGATCGAGCGAAGAATAAGTTAAAATATTAAATCGGAAACGTCAGCCAGTGTTCTGGTAATTACGAATAATGTTACATTGGCCCGCCATTTTGTACGATTAATTGCGCTCTGTTGAATAGTTTTCTAACAAACGTTACTATACCAAATTACTAAAATAAAGGCAAGTTTGCGCGGCGGCGCCGCGACACAAGAAGGGATTCATTTTAATAGCCGGATTTAATCACGTTCTAACGGACAAAACACTTGACTGGTACAATTCTGTAAATCCCTTCTCGCTTTACTTTAAATTTCCATTTATTTCGCGGCACTAGTATAATAAAAGGAGCTAATTATACACTCGAAGGAGATTTCAGTTTTGCATTTTGCCAATTAATTATATTCTTCGCGTTTAAAATTTGTTTGCAGATAGCCATTTAGAATTGAAACAAAACTCGCTGATTGAATTATTGTGCCAGTCTTATAATTAGTTTTCTAATTCCTGGAAAACTTTTAACTTTTGTTTTTTCTGAAGAAAAATTAACTCGGTATGGATTTTCAATTAAGAGGTTTCTCGAATTAACCTTATAGGTCGATAAAGTCTTTTTTTTGGAATCGGAAACACGATGCAGAAAGGATAACTACCCTTTTTACATTAATTTTGGTGTTTTAACTTAACCTACCCTACCTACTATATTCAAGGTAAAGTTACATGTATTAATGCAATATTTATCAAAAAAAGAGCTCGATAAATGTGTCAAATTTTCCCAAAACTCAACACACTTCATGATGTTTCACCGTTACAAAAGCGTTTCACTGGCATCGACGACAAATTATAAAATTTTTCCACGAATAATTGATGTACCTAAACCTATACCTAAAAGAAATGAATACCTACCTATAGCCGAAGCATCGACAATATGCATGACAAATTTACAACGTCGAATCATTACGAATCGATTTCACCAATTACCCATTCACAATTATATGTTTACCTAAAAACTAAAACGTTTTTAATGTTGCTTATTGTGTTTTATTTTCATCGGCATTTCCGTGATGAACGACCCGCGCCCACTTCACGAAAATTTAAACTGTATTAAGTTTACTGACGTATTCTATTTTCTAGCCTATTATCGAAAATGAAACCGATTAAATATTTTAAATTTTTGAACCCTCTTTTGCGCGTTATAAACACGACAACAGTGTAACGTATCATTTTGTTATACATTATAATTTTTGTATTCTGGTTTATACACTTTTAATCTCAGATAATACGTAATTATGTAAAGTAGTCACGCGAAATTTTAACCGTTTTTCCTCCCAACTTTATACGAGGAAAATACCGAGTAATTATCGATAAAAAAAAAAAAAAAAAGGTCCGCTGTGTTTCTAAACAATACCAACGTTGTTTAGTGTTTCCTAATTGTGAAACTCCACTACTTGCGGTTTGTTAAATGTTTCTAATATCACATCACGCTGACGGAAGTGCGAAAATTTGATCTTGCTGATAAGATATTTATTAAGAAGGGTTGCAAAATATGCATGCAACATGCGTGAAAGTTTATTACTCGTATGTACAATTAGATGAACAATTTTGACAGATGTTGACGTCGTAGTTTTAGTATTTCCACTTGTTTGGAAATTAAGCGGTGATATTTTCACCTTTGAGGGAGAGATTGCGTGTGATTATACGTCACCTGCACTAGGACTTATGATAAATCTACATTTTGCTCTTTTGTTTAATTTCTATTTTTATGTCAAAATGTCATACTGTTTGTTCGTTGAAGAAAAAATTGAAAAATTCATCGATTTCTATGGTGAGGTACTACCGGTCTACGGCTGGCTGATAAAACTCGTAAAACTAACTATCTGAAGAAGGTAATATTTACTTTGAAAAACAAAAAATTACCCCAGGTTTACTGTAATTACCAGTAAGTTAACATAAAATTGGTAAATTAGTTGGTTTTATCAGTAAATTACCGTAATATGTAATTTTTATGAGAGAACTCAAGTAATTCAATTTTTATTGTTTTTTGTTGGGCACCTGCCAATTGAATTCTCGCAAATGGGGGAGGATATTAAAATATAATGGCTTTTTCCGGGCTACACAACGCTCCATCCCTTATTATGTATTGCACATTTTGCCCATGTTCCAAGGTAATTTTGAAACTTGGAAAAAAGGTCAACAAAGTAATCCAGCTGAAAATTATGGGATCTAATCAGATCCGGACATCCCATCGATGTACAATTTGACTTGGCCGGACCAATAGATCAATGTTTTGATTGGATAAGATCCGTTCAGACCTCATAAGTCCAACCATTTTTTAAAAGTGAAAACCTCCTTTTTCTCTCAATAAATCAGAGAAATAACCATATCTGAGCAGTTTTGATAAAATCTGATCTGATCTGATCTGATCTCCTTTTTTTATCCAAACAAATGAAATCATACCTACCGCAGAAAATTATTGGATCTGATCATCAAATTTGATCAAATCCGGACATTCAATGGATCCTGTGGTCAGATGAAAGGTCTAATCGGGTGAGATTTTTTCAGACACGTTCAAATCCTTAAAAAGTGAATCTTATCTGATCTGATCTGAATGACAAAATGATGTGATCAGGCCCGATCAGACATGTTCAAAAATAAGTCCATCATCAGGGCTGAACCAACATTTAATAAAATAAAATTTTTCTTTTTCTTCATCTAATCAGTTCATCAGACCAAATCAAACAGATCTAAACAGACCTGTCCAGATATCTTCACTTTCCTCTAAATATCCAGCGGAAAGTGACGCGGGCATCCTCTTGATGAGGATCCAATTTGATCTGACAAGGTTTAATAAAATTTGATCGGATCAAGATTTTGATCGGATTATATCTCAACCTCATCAGACCTGTGTTACCAGATGAGATAAGATCAGATCCGAGCATTTCCTGAATCCGATTTGAGCTGACCTGACTAATTGATCTGATCAGATCAACGTTCTCATTATTGGGATAGATTCGTTCAAACGGGATCGGTTTATTTGTTCAAATACAAACGCTGTAGACTTGATCAGATCTGATGTGATAAAATAATTTTGCAGATCTGATCACAACTAATATTTTTCTGTTTTTTTTTTTTTTTTTTTTTAAATAGGTGGATTTACAGTTGATAACAACAACGTTTGGATGATCCGATTATTATTTTCTCTTGGGAATGCCGTGAGATTTCTGAAAAACAAAAAAAATTTCAAAGCCCCAAGACAAACTCTAGATATTATTTTATTTTTCAACAAAATTAATTCTTTAAAAAAGAAACTTTTGTTCTAAAACGATTTCAAAAAGAGCAGGCTGCAATGTAGGGATTTTTACAATCATCAATTTTACTATTTTTTCGCATATTTACCTAGTCAGGTTCTACGCAAAACCTTTTAATTTTTATCCCCAAAAACTCGGCTTGAGAAAGGTCACTCCTCATCGATTGGCAGGTTTCTGTCTTTTGAACATATTTGTGTTCAAAAATGAAAATACAGTAACATGAAAGAAAAATAGAAACTATATAAAAAAGATCAAAATTAATTTCAATTCAGAAGTCGATGGTTTCTGGTGTCTAATTTAAAAGTACATACCTACACCAAATTTGGTTTAATATGAAGATGTTAGCATTGTTGGCTTTGGTCAGGGACGTGCAATTTTCCTAAAATTACCAGGAAGCCATTTGGAATGGAGACTTTAAAGAATTGAGCTCCAGGAAAAAACGGTAAAAGCTTGAGAAAAAACTTTTCAACTTCCCACATCAAATTATTCTTCATTTTTCCATTCAGTAAATGTGCAACCATGTTTGTTTGTTGATTGGTTGTTTTGTTTGGTGGGATTTTTTGTTTGTGTAATCTTCAGTTTTACTGAAAACAAATTTTTTCCTTAAGCGATAGGTACCTATCTATTTTTTTGCTATCACAATTTTGTTCATTGTTATTTATTAATGTTAAGAGGAAAAAAAAACGACAGGAAAATTTGTTATTGCTGAAAACAAATTTGAGAAAAAAATCGTTTTTTGCAATGACGTTATTCAAAAAATATTATTTTTTTTATAATAATTTTATTAAATTTCGATATCTTCCTCAAAATAAAGCTGAAAAATATCTCCATTCAGTAACCTAATTCAATGTACCTAAGAAATCTGCCTCCCCCTCCCTTATAATCAGCTACACTTCTTCAGAATCTCATAGAGGTGTGGTAAATTCTCAAAATTCTTTAAGCATGAATCAACATACGAAGAATTCAAAACAGAAACGAAAAAAATCAAGATCGATTCTCCAAATAGAGGTACCTACGAGTACAACTACGTACAAACATCTCAGACCCTTGGGAAAAATCGGTTTATAATACGCCATCATTTAATACCATACGCACTCTTATTAAACTATACGTAAAATTAATCGAATCGCCTCAGAAAATAAAAATCACAGAAGCTGTAGAAACACTTCAATCATCAATTACACCGATTCAAACGAATACTTATCTACAATTCTACATACACGTCTATGTATCGTACTGCAGTAAATATGTGCATACAAAATAGCTACCTGTACTTCCTGCGGAGCTTTACGTATCTCCACCTATATGTGTACTTGGATCATTCGATCTGGTATAACGTTTAAACTACCGTTAAATTAGGTATAAAAAACGCTTCGTTTACCGAGTATAGTAATTACCTATAAACAATGACGACGACGACTACCATAGAGAAAAGTCTTTGGAAAACCGGCGGAATTTGGCGGGCTAGTCTGCTATTGGCGAGAATGGACTGGGCCCGGTCATCTCGCATCTCGCGTATATGAAAATGGGATTGAACGTTTAAGAAAGTATGTACGTGTAGTAAGAGATACATAAGTGACGTCAATTACCAGATTAAATGATGGTGAAAAGCAGCATCACTCTGGTCAGTTGGTCGGTTACACGCCCATATTGGGCGCCAGGCAAGTTGAGCACTTCTTGTGTAAATCCCTACAGCAAATTTGATGGGCGTTACCAAATGCGTATCTTGGTAGTTAGTTAAATTACTAAGCGCCCATTATTACCGCGTTTCATCGGCTTCAGCTTGGCAGCCGGCATTCACTTACGTCTATTTCTAGTAAAACGTTTTTTATTCCTATACACTTCTCGCCACTTCCGCCAACGGCACTATCCACCAGTTCCAATTCCAACTGTTAATGCTTGCTAATAGATATAAATTTTTTATAATGTTAGGTCAAAGACATCTCTCGTCTCCGCGGTTATATCTGCTCCTCAGAGTCCGATGGTAATTACAGAGAACCTAAACGAATGTACCATAATGAAAATAGTTCATTCTTTGTGTTTCCTGCCAACTTATATGAGTCATTCTTCAAATGGTACTAAAAGGTAAAGGTATAAATTGGTGGGTTTTTTCGTCCTTCTTCTAAGGTATATGTTCTAACATTACATTATGTACATATTATTACTCGGGTATTCGCACGAAGACCAACAAGACGAGACATTTGTTTAGTAAAACTTCACCATAAGTAAGTACCTAATGCCATACACATAACGCTGGAGCCTACGAGTTATCCAACACTCTAAAATATGAGCTTTTCATCAACCATACAGGAAGCACTAAGTATAGGCCTAGATATACTTACTTCTGTATAGTCTAGATAGGTATTTAAACAAGAAATATTGTCAACGTCGAAATTCAACACCAACCCTTAAAATTACTCCATTCGGTTCGCTTGACTTACAACCTAAACTTTAAAAGGTATATTAGGAAATTCACCAAGAAATTCCCCATTTAACGGAGGGAACTTTGAAGAAGGTGATAAGCAGTATTAATAAGGCGAAACGAGCTCGAGTCTCTTCTTTAAGACACAAAGGGTCGCTAAATTTGTATACATAGTTAAGCATATGCTCGCCTTATAGTGTAGGTACCTACTATAACAAGATAAACACGACGACGTCAAGGAATATTAAATAAGCCCTTAAGAATATGGAAATAAGAAGATAACAGCAAACGTTAACTTTGCTTGTTTCTTGTTAACGTTATTCTTATTTCATGGCGCCACACTTCTGTTTCTTATGGCAAAGCAAAGGTCTCCACTCATTCTATCTTTGGTTTTGGTCTTCGTTCGTTTCACTCATCAACACCTAAACGCTTCATTTGTTTTGCCACATTGACATTGCAATCGTGTAGGTTGATTTTTCATTGCCGAATTGTTACCTACAGCTGTGCAAACGCGTTTTTATTATAAAAATTTCTTCCAACAATTACACCTAGCACCCAGTTCAATTATAAATCTGGTTTTTTTAATTTAAATACCGTGTTTTCTCAGCTCATTCCTATCATCCGGTGTATAGGATTGTGTACTTATGCTAAGCACAAAACGTTCCTTTCTTCTAATCCGATTACTCAACATTTTAATCGCTTTTTAGTTCTTATTCTTACCACACCGATTCTTTAATAGGTTATATTCCTGTTACATTATTTAGACCGACGTTGGATTATTTTATTAAATTTTTGATGGTATTTGGATAAGAAAAATCGAGTTTTTTTTTCTTTCTTCACCCACCGCAGTTGAGTCGATTGCTTTCCAATGTTTAGGTCTGTTTATTTAAGTAGATGAATCCGATTTGCTATAATTAAGTACATACCTACTTATACTTAGTGCTACAACTTTTAAATAGGTATTCACAAGGGAGGTATTCCACTAGCAGATTTTTTTTTGCAATGCGCGCAGAAATTGACAGAATATCCAGAAGGCAGGAATACACCATTAGTCCAAATTTAAGGTGCTGAATTTAATTTTTTGAGTTTTGACGAATTTTTACCCTTTCAAATTTGGTCTATTTTCCATGAAAATATTCAAAATTAGATTGGATTGAGGTAGACCGCTGAAATTCTCTTTGAGCTTATACCCAATTTTTGACCTTATAAATTTATTGATGGCGATTTCGAGTCGTTTTGGAGCCTTCGATGAATTTTTGGACTTTCAAATTTTGAAAAAATATAAAAAGAGTCAAAATGAAATTGTGCTCCTGTACCTAAATTAGAATTCGTCGGTTTTGTAAGCCTTTTAGGTAATTAATTTACTCGGGCACAAATTTTAAAAGCTTATTTATGCTGGTTCAAATCCAAAAATTTTTCTATTTTTGAATAGGAGGAAAAAAATGAAAAATTCGTCATTTATACGTGTGTACTGACATAAAAGACAATTTTAGTTTATACATAATATTTATGCCTCATTTTCAACCACCACAATCAAACTAGTGCAGCGATTTCTACAGGGTGTCCCTTCAGATTTGGATACAACCGGATACCGCAAGAAAAAAGGTTATGTGAAGGTGTTGTCTATCTTTAAAATTGAAGGGGCAAAACACGTTTTCAAAATCTGAGAGCCAAAATCCAATTTTGACCATGAGGGTTGGTAGTATGTACTTTGAAAAATGATCAAAATTGTCTATCATGACTTTTTGCCTAACTTGCAAATTGAAGAGGCTGTGAATGATTTTTATAACTTCAAGAAATCGCGATGGAAAAAATGATTGCGGAATGAATACTAGGTACGTCGAAAAATAAAGAAATTTTGTTATGATCATTTTTTTCTGACTCAAAAAAAAAGTGCTTGGAATTCAAAAATTATTGATTTGCTAAAAATTTCATTAAGTAAATTGGCAATTTTTGAGTTCCAAAAACTTTTTTTCTGAGTCAGAAAAAAAAATGATCGCAACTAAATTTGTTTAGGCTATTTTTCGAGATACTATTCATTTCCGCAATAATTTTTCCATCGCGATTTCTTGAAATTAAAAATCATCCATAGCCCCTTCAATTTGCAAGTTAAGCAATAAGTCATGATTGATAATTTTGTTAATTTTCGATACTACGTATGTACCAACCCTGTCAAAATTGGATTTGGATCTCAGATTTTGAAAACATATTTTGCCCCTTCAATGTTGAAGCTAGGCAACACCTTCACATAATCTTTTTTCTTAGTGGTACCATGGTTGTATCTTACCAGACTCCCAGTATAGCCGCCTGAGACCCCCATAAGATTTTTTGATTTTTCAGTTTTGAGATTTTATTAGATTTAGATGGGATGAAATAGGTTTCAGATATCTTTGATAACTACGATTAGTCACCTTTGAAAATCTTTCGATCAGTTTCAAAACAAATTTTTAAAAATTGGATTCTGTCGTCAGTTAAACTTCAGAATTTTCCCAATTAAAAAAATAATTATTCAAAATGGAAGACATGTCATACGCGGTTATTCTGAGTTTATTGAGGCTGCATTGCATTTCGACCCTTTTTATGACAACTTTACCGAAACTACAAAATTCAAAAATCCACTGGCGCCTCAAGAATATGGCTGGAAACTAAGCAACCAAACTAACTTTCCAGATTGGTTCAATCGAATTTCGAATTTTTCATGGAAAATAGACCAAATTTGAATTTTAAAAAATCTATCAAAAAATCGAATAGAAATTCAGTGACTAAAATTTGGGCTGAGTGCGTATTTTTGGTTGTTTTTTCATCTTTCTTTATATTCATTTTTGTCCGATCTAAAAATGCTTCTTCAAAATTTTTGAGAGCGGAACTGGATTTTGTTGTCAATTTTAGAATAAAAATTTGATTTTTTGAACACAAAAGTCAATTTAGCCTGTTTCGAAAAGAGTGGTCTCCTATGATCAGAGAGTTGAAAATCTCAAAAATCTCTAAATTTGTCGCAGAGGGATAGAAGTTTGAATATTAATTTTTAAAAATTCGAAAAAACAGCCAGATTTCTAGATACAGTCGAATATCAAACGAAAAATGAAAAAACTAAAATATACCATTACAAAGAAATCGAGAGCGAAATTTGATAGGTACAAGTTACACCTGAAAAAAATCCAAATAAATATCATATACATATGTAGATGTACGTAGTGGGTACCTGTGGGTAGATATCTGCTGATACTGGATTCAAAATCAAAACTCCCTTCCTCTTTCTCTCTTCTACTTGGTCATCGAAAGCGAATATGGTTGCAGGGTATAAGCCTCAAGTCACGTCTGCGTTCTCCTTCTGGATCACCATTCAAAAATTGAAACGCCAAAGTACGTATTCGATGACAACGGTTATAGATCTTTTTTCGCGTGTTTTTCGAACCCTTGAAATTCCTGCGGTAAGTTGGTAGCATTATGTTAAGAAGGCGATCCTAAAACGTGTTTGTCACCAGTCAATGGATCAAATTACTTTTCAACCTGGGCGGTCTTGATCCAGTTGACGTGGTACACTCGGGTAGTGATATTATTTTTATAAATTTTCTTCGGATCATCGGTTCTATCACGATCAATCCACGCTCCACTTTATTATCATATTATACAAGCATTTTTGGGTATTAATTTAACTAGCACTTCGTTAATCTTCATTTCTAAGTAATACATTTTTCTCGTGTCAGATTATTTAACTTGTTAACATCTTCGGGATGGTTGTTCGCTCGCGTATCGAACAAATAGCTTTTATACCTATATAGTAAAATGTATAAACAAACCATCGATTATACGTACATGCTTAACTGTTTGGTGATTTTTGACGTTTGAGGGTGAAATCTAACAGCTTGTTAAGATATTATGATAATAAATATGTTCAAAATAATATGTCCAACAAATCTAGTCGAATAAATGAAAAAGGGGTTCACGCGTGTGTGATCAGATTTTCATCTTGTAAAATACATAGGAACCTATCATCATATCATATGTCAAGTAGGTAGATTCATTAAATTATGTTTTTAATGAAATTGTTGCCCACTTTAAACCCTTAAAATCAATATCCATGGTTTTGAATGCCTAGGTAGGCTTTTAGTGCAGATCAAATTATAAAGAAAAGAAACTTTAAATACGGGTATAGTCTTAAGATACTTACTAGTTTTGCTTTGAATGAGTTTTTATAGCCAATTATTTTAATTTATCAGCTCACATGGTAAAGTTTAGAAAGAAAAGGAGAAAATTGTACATAAATTCAGAACGGTTCAGTTAAATTTTTATGGCTACATGCACCCTCAGTGGCAGTTTGCCATCAGTAGTCAGCACCTCAGCGTTATTATTTTTTTTTGTGGACGAACCACGTGTACTTATACCAATTCCTATAGTCTCCTACGCACGTCACATATATATGAATTTCAAGTCTTACTTTCAATGGTAATCAGGTAATCACTAATCAACCATTGTAGAAACTGTTCGGTGGTGAAGAAGCAAAAAACGTTTGAAAATTATCATTATCAATATTTGGATTACTTAAAAATTAGGCCCGAGTAGCTTATCTACATAATAAGTAATGAAAAATGGTAAGAGAATTTTATTCCTAGAAGCAAGCTCAAGTGTTGGAACCATAATTTCCAAAAATACAGGGTGGCGTATGCTTCACTTGGTAAAAATAAATCGTGTTTTACTCGATGGGAAAATTTATGCGTTTGCAATTTCACATTTTCTCTCAATTTTTTAAAGGGAATTCATAGTACGGTTTGTTCAAAAAATAATTTTTCCGCGATAAAAAATATGCTATTCAATCAATACACTCTCACCCTCTAAAAAAATTATTACAAAATTTTTAAGGGAAATAACGAATGCATAATTAAAATCAGCAAAAATGACCAAAACTGAAAAAAATGTTGCAAAATCTGACAAAAATTGCACGAAAAAGTGTTGAAAAGAGCAAATTCACTTAAAACGATTGAAATTTCTGTAAATATTGACAAAATTTTGTAAAAATTGCGGGAAACTATTTTAGAACCCCGTTGAAATAATATGTATAAAAACATGAAAAAAGTACCTATTAAAACCATTAAAAGTTACCCAAAACTGAAAAAATGTCTGGAAAATCAGACAAAAATTTCGCAAAAAAAATTTGATCACTAAAAATCACCAAAAAGTAAAGAAATTTCTGAAAAATTTGACAAAATGTAGGAAAAATTACAAGAAAAACATAGAATCATTAATCAAAAAGATGTTAAAATTGCTTAAAAATATGAATATGAACCACTAAAATATTCATAAATTATTTACCTAATTGAAAATCATCAAAATTAGATTGAATTTCAGTGCAATTGGACAAAATCTAATAATGCACATTGCACATACTTGAGTCAACAAAAATTATTGAAAATTCAAGAAAAATTGACATTTACAGCAGAAAATGATTGAATCGTTTGGATCTGATCAGATTTTGATATTCCATATGGATTGGAATTGACTTGACTAGATTTGGTCAGATCAAAGTTTTGATCAGATTAGGTCTGTTCAAGCCTGATCACTTGATCAGATCCAGTAAGATACCTTGATTCGATCTGACCGGATTGGAACAATTAGAACCGTTCAAACCTAAGTGATCAAACCAGATTTTGTAATTTTCAATGATCTAAGATAAAATCAAACCGAGCACAGCACAAAAAACGCAATCCACAATTTAAACATTTTCTTACAGAGGAAAACCTGACCCCCCCTATTTTTAGAGATGAGGACTGCTTTCCCTTTAAGAAAATCACGAGTTACTAAGGGTATTTTTTAGCGAATCGTCCGAAGAAAATTCCCCTGAAATTTGAAATATCTTCAATTTGGTTTTTAAAAAAAGGGGAAAGGAGAAAAAATCAAGATAGGATAATAATTTACTAAAACCAAACACTTGTAACACATCAACAAAAGAACCACTCTGCATGTTTTTAGTCGATAGGTATAAAATCCTCGCCTTATCGAAGCTTCATTTGCTTTCGTTAGTACAATTAACTCATTCGATTCGAAATCGAATAATAGATATTTTTAATACAATTCTAGCGGAGCTTCGAGCTCCATCTAATGACAATTTCTATATAAACAATAGCTAATGAAAATGCATTATTCAGAATAATACGATAAAATTTGACCTCATCGTAAATATTAGAGAAAGTTTTCCAAAACACATCGCAACGTATTATTATCCAGAAATGTTAATTTAATAAGGCAGCTCTTCTAACTTACCAATCGAAGTAATACCTACCTATATAACTTTGAAATATCTACCCATTATGCCTCTATATCCTCGGCTAGGCCTAATCTAATTTCATTGCTTAGCTGTATAGCTGTTAGTTTAGTTACCCATAAAACTATAGTCTTAGCCTTACACAGTCCTCTTCTAATAAGTAAGTAGGTAGGTAGAACTGAAAACTGTCCCATTAACTCATTCAGCACTGGACTAAATTCGACGACAAAAGTGCAACATTGTTGATTTTTATTCATTCTCAAATGCCTCATAGATAAGTCATAATACACACATGAAACACTATAAGGCTATACCTACACTTTATAGGATTTCGCTATACCGAACAACACAGTATAGTATCACAATAGTCGACTCATTGGCCATACAGAGAGAGATAGAGACCCGTGAGATAGTCGGAATAGCCTTTTACCGCCGAAACAAGATTTAATTTACCGATGTCGTAGTACTCGTACTGTACTTGATTTAGCCGTCGAATTATTTCCGCACTCGAACGACCAACGTTCGGTACATAAACCGAAGAAAGCCGACACGGTGGCGTCATCTTATTCTTTAACAACCATCATTAATTGACATCAATTGTCGCGACAATTACCACTGAATTTAAACGCCAAATCTAACTCAAGCCACCTATATCTACTATATGTAGGTACTCTACACCTATGTGAAGGTTTTAAAATTGATATTGTCGCGAACCGGTTTATCAGTGTGATTTTTTTTATTACAAATTTAGAAACAGAAATCAATCCGAAGAATATACCTATATGTATCGCGGCTCGATTGAGTAAATAACAGTAAGATGTCATCTAATAATAATGTGAATATACGATGGCGGCCTTATACCTACCTACATATGTACTTACCAGTAAATGGAAACATGGACAAATGGATTGTATTACTAATATATCTATTACCTACTTTATCTAATACCATGTGAAATTTTGCCCGATATAGATTATAGAATTAAACCTCAGTGTAAGAATTAATTGAGAAAGGTGAAACAAACCATATTGGATAGAATTTCTTAACAGATCGACTATATTAATAATAAGGCGTAACGTTACTTTTAAAAAAAATCTTCGTTATCTGTTTGATTTCAATTACCAATCATTGATATAGGACTCTTTTAAAGTAGACTTAACGGTTGATTTGTAGATCTCTAGGTATATGCTTAATATACTGCAATCTGCGCTAAGAATCTTTCACTTTGAAATGCTTTCGTTGGAAAAACACATCGTTATACTCGTAAGTTAGCACAGTTATAATATGTAGAAATTTTCCATAATAAAACGCATCAACCGCAATAAATGATAATGTGGCGAACTCCCATCATATACTTACACCTTTGCTAGCAAATTAAAAAATCATCGACTAATTTTCGCTTTACTACTGGTCATTGATAATCTTTGACTACTTACCTATTCCAAAACATTCTACCGTCTATCATTATAAGAATCAACCCACCACGAATCGATCAAATGCGGTGTTTGGTGGTCACTGGTGAATTTTTCCTCGCACCATAAGTAGATAGGTACCATAAGTGTTGGTGTTATTAACAAAATAAATCGATTTTACAAATATAAGTACATCTCGTTGTCAAAAATTCAAATCGAACGCTCGACTACATTTCAAGATCAACGACACGAATCGAAGTTGAAATTTTTTTCCATTCCTATCTCATATCCTGTTATGATCCGACCACGTTCGAGTCACCTTAATAAGCGATTACCGCATAAAAGAACATCAAATTACTTTTGGTTAATCCAAATTAAGTATAAGAAGAAAATAAAAGCAAGAACAATATTATAAGTTGAGCTACCAGCCAGCCAACGTCCCTATATATGTATACGAGTGTACCTTTACCTACGACACCGGAATTTAACGAAGTTTGTAATTTAATAGACATTTATCATGTAAGCGTCATGTACTAACCGAAGACCATAGCTCAAGTTGGAATAAAAAGGAAACCGCAAACTCCTTAAGAATAAAACCAGGATATTCAAGAAACGATTTTGTGGTCTAATATTTTTTGATTGCCTTTAATCAGGCGTAGTTATCATCTCTTATGGATGTAAAAAATACAACCTCCAGACGTGTAGTTCTAATAACAAGATCTCTTTTGTATGCGTGATAATAGATGGAAAAATTAACGAACTAAACGTAATTTTGACCAGTGGTCAGTTTTTAGCAGGTTGCAATATGAGTGCGAGCAAGTGTTTCGACATTATAACCGTGTTACTTTCTAATTTTCGATGTGTGTTTTAAGGGACCTCGTTGCCCATAGGTAGCTGCCTATGTTTTCTTAGTGATTTTATACCTACACAATACAATCGGGTAGGTATAGGTACGTTGTTGGAGTACCCGATATTTCTGCCCTGTCTGCATTAAAAGGGCTGAAAAACAAAAACATTTGTTGAGTAAGTATATGCATCGTCTTGCACATTGCATGCACAATTCAGCTGCAGTTTGCCTGTCGAATGACTAAAAATCAGTAGATCTAGGTATCTTAAAATATTCAAAGAATCACGCTTTACTAAAACGAATATTTAGGAACATAGCCTGAAAAAATATAGGTAGACTGTTATTTAACATTTGAAAAAAAAAATGTTGCAACGTGTGCACACCGCCGGCAACTTTTAGTTCACTCTGTCAGGCAAATGATAATAATAGCGATTAAAACCAATCGGAATTATTTAAATGTTACTGTAACTGATGAGAGCTAATTCGCTGAATTTCCGAGGGTAAATCATTTTTTCCCCAAAAGAACTACGCAAATAGGGTATACAGCGAATTAATAATAACAATACATCGAAGACAGCCAATGAACACGATATACCCGAGGCGAAACATTTCTAAATTAAATTTTCCAAAAGTACCTCCCCATACAAGAGTAATCTTGTTTATTTAAGCGCGTTCCGAACAACGCCCGTTAAAATGTAGTTATAACGCTGAAGTTGTTTTGATGATGTTAAATTTGTCGCAGTTAGTTGTCCAAGCATCGTTCAGGGTTTCCAAAAAGTCTGTTTGAGGGTTGACTTTTTAGCTCTCGTATTTATTTTTGTTCGAGTTGCTTGTAGAACGTTTAGCAGAAAATCTTACTGGATGATTAACTAAACTTTTTTTTTGGGGGGGGGGGGAATTAAAAAATTTGTACTTATTTTAGCGAAAGTGGAATTCTCCGCATTTGAGAAATTTACATGGGTACCAAAGTGATATTGAACTTGAAAGCTTTTGATTTGTTCCCTTTTTCGAAAATTCTTTTTTTTGCCAACTCCAAAATTATTATTCTTGAGATTATTATCTCATTGGTATTTAAGTGTCATGTCAAAAAATAAATTTTCACTATTTTTTTTTCAAGTTTTTGAAATTGATCACCATAAAACCACGAATTAATATATGTACCTACTTCGTAAGTTCGTAGTAATATTTTCTAGATAACACTGCGGAGTTTTGCCTTTTCTACCGTCCTACTCGTATACTTGAAAAGTACTCTGATTTGAGGTGGGTTGACTAGAAAACAATTCATTTGAAGGTATTTCTTTTTTTAAGACTATGACTAAAACTTATTTTCCATTTCAAACATAAGCGATCAGATGAGATCAAAAATCGAAAATAAATCTTTTTTGAGTTTGATTAGTCGATTTCTGGATTCAATTACCTATTTGATTTTTGATAATGATCGATTGTTGATCAAGAAACTATTTATTGTAAGGCTAAACTTGATTTTTCATGCAAATGATTTAGTAAAATCGATCATTATTTCTGTCTTGGGAGGGGGGGGGGGGGGTTGGCACTGCGGGGGCGTAATTTATAATTTTCACGTAGGTAAGTATCTGAGGTATTCAAATTTTGAAAGCTCAAGTGCAAACTTGAAACTTGTCAAGCTTGGAGAGAATTTGTTCGTGGAGATATGGGTGACCAGAAAATTGTGGCCCATGAATTTAATGTTACGCAAAGTCAAGTTGGCAACTCCGAATGCATAAAAAAATGAATGAGTTTTCAACTTCACCTTGTAGGTATCACCATATCTCAACAAACAGTACTTAGGGGTCCACTAATTTTCGATCATTCGGTAGGTAGAAGACTCAAAATTAGTTATTAAACCTTGAAAACCTTGGAACTTAGTAGACTCGAAATTAGAACTACATATTAAAATCTGAAAAGTTTAGAATTGAAATTTCAGAAAAGGCTCAAATTTTTATAACAAAATGAAAAATGAAATGCTTTGATTAAAAATCTGAAAAAATTACGGTAAGTTGAAGACTTTTTTAACCTTGCTTTTTATCAAATAATTTTCAAAATAAATTTTCAATAATCGCAGGCCACAAAAGTCTCATTTTTATCAAAATTACGAGAAAAGTAGTAGATTAAGAAGAATGAAGAATGAGATGAAGTTTCATTCGAAGCCCACCTCATCTTCATTGATTTGAGTAGATGAAGAATGGACTGAATTGAATGGACACTGGAAAGTGGCTGTTCAAATCAAAGCAATGAGGGGGAGTAGTAAGTATGTAGAAACGACATGTTATTTTGTCTACAACAAATTGTAATTCTGCTGGCAAAAGAAGTATTTGAAGTCTCCGAGTAGGTACAGTGCCCAAAAAATAGTATTAAACGTATATTACGAAGTAGCGATACACTGCTCAAAAAAATTGTATGTACCTACTACCTACCTCGTCGTCGTCGTGGTTCCTTACCCTTTACAGGACATTGGAAATCGCATTTTTGTGGTACCCTAACAGGGTGGAGGTGTATGCCTATTGCCACTGCTACCTACTTATTAAAAAAATATTTCTGACATTTTTCAGGTTGAATTTTTTGCTTTTAAAATTTTTGATAGTTTGAACAATAATATATCTCAACCGACTTGGTCAAAATGTAGGCAAAAGCAGAAGAGAATTTTTTATTTAAAAACTAATATAACGTCATTGTACCTAATGTTAGAAGTTGGTTTATCTGATTTTGAAAGTTTTCAAATGTGGTCAACAGTTTCTGAAAATTATGTAAGTAGGTAAATAGGAATACTAAATTCTTGAGTGAAAACCAAATTGGGCCGAGTAAAGTGAAGTTGAAAGCTCTCGAAAAAAATTAATTTTGTGAGCAGGTTCACGATTGTAAAAATTGGGTAGGCATACTGTTTAAAAATTGGTTCAAAGTAGGCAGGTGAGTATAAATTTAATTGATTAGCAAATTAAAGCAAATGCCATGCCACTTTTTAAAATGAAAAATATTCTGGTTTTTGATTCAGATATGGTGACTGAGGAATCTTTAAAAAATAAATAAATAAATAAATAGGTGAATTCAAATTTTAAAAAAAATTGAAATAGAAAACAAAATTGTAAGATCTTGAGATCAAATTTCAATTTTATCAATGGCATTGGTTGCATAATACTTCTTTTGAATGCAGAAAAAACAAAAAAAAAATCCACTTGATCAGCTAATGCACCCCAAAAATTATTGGATCTCATTAAAAGCAAATTGGGAATGTTTCTGAGGTTTTATTTTGAATAAATTTTTGTTCAAAAGCCTTCATTTGAATTTCAAAATTTTTGATAAATTCTGCTTCTTCAAAGATTAGGTGGGTACTTTGAAGTGGATGGAATATTGATGTGAAACGGATGTGATTTCCTCTTAAAATGGTCTCAAATTCACAAATTTAAAAAAAAGTTTGGAGAAATAGCATTTTGCAAAAATAATGTGGGTAGCTAAGTAGTACCTACTACCTATTTTCAGAAAATTGAAAAATCACCAGACGTAAACGTAAGTCTGACTGTGATAATCCATCACCAGGCATGGCAACACTGCTGGTCAATTGGTCATTCTTCAAATCACCCCAAAAATCGTCTTCATTTCGAGTGCCATTATTTTTCAAGCACGAGCTAAAACCTACACAGAAGTACGCTTTTACCTTTATGCCCATCAATTCGCTTTCAAAACAACTGTCATCTTTTAGATGAATGGATATCGGAGACATTTAACCCGTTAAATACGCACCTTTACTCTGGTTGTAATACACGGTCCGGTCAAAGCAACTGTGGACTTATTCGATTACCGCCAACTCACCACTGGTCATCTATTGTGTATCCGCGTCGAAGGCCAATTAATACCTATAATCCGATGTTAGTTGAATAATTAAAGTATTTTGGGAACCATTTCACTGGCAAAAGGCTTTCCGATTCACGAACTGCATCTGCGAAATAAAAGCAATATAATAACAGTTCATTACACCCTGTGAAAGCGCTTCAACACCCTCTTAATAGAATAGTACTTTATTTATCACCCTCTGAAGCATCCCTATTGCGGTTATGAATACATTTTCAAAAGCTATCAATTAGTTAAGCGGAAAGCGAGACTAACACATGCGTAATGTCGTCGACACGATATATCTTTCAACTGCCGCGCCGCGCTACTGTACTTACTGTACTGTACCATACTATATTAACCCCGCGCGCCAATTCTAATTACCTTCGGTCGCAAAAGGGAAATTTTTCAACCAAAATTATCATCGAGTACACGTATCTCTGCATTATAGGTTGTTAATGCTTGATGGATAAACACTAAAATCGAACGATGATAGTTTCGCGTTTATACATTTTTAATTATTGGCCATTACGTCGAAACACATTTTCATACTACAGGGAAATTCATACCACCGATATATAGCCTCGTACACCTATTATTATTATTGATTCCATCGAATACGTAGGTAGGTACCTAGTTAACTAACTACGGTGACCAAAAAAAAAAAAAAATACCATAATTAGGTTCCCTTTTAGAACATGACACCGAACAATTAAAATTTACTCTCTCGAACATAACTCTCCTCAGTCCTCAGTATTCAGTATGATTAACCATAGGCAATGTTATTCTGTACTCGAAGAAAACACTTAAGCCCATACATATTCCTTAGTCTGCTACCAATAAATTATACGGCGCTACGAGACCGCATAATATAAGAAAACGCGTTTTTACAACCATTTGCTTGTAATTTTTTGTCGCTTCAAGATGTTAACCGATATTTAATACATGCTCGCGTTAAGGGTGGCGAACCACAATATCGTCTTGTCCCCTATTAAAAACATCCCTAATGAGATACAACTGACAACGCCGTTACGGATATTTAATAACACAAACGTGTCTATTTACGTTTTGAAATTAATATTATTTATTTGTTTTCACCAAAACCAACTTAGCTTATCTTGTAACAACACAACGCGATACAAAATGGATTCGTAATTGGCATGCAAGTCGATATGGCAAAGGCGCCAAGCATAATATGAGAAGTTTTTGTTTGTTAGGTAAAATAATTCCTGGAGGGGCCAAGTTGTAACACCCGTATTGGAGTTTTCAAAATTTTGGGCCCCATGTACGATTTCGAATTTGGCCATGAACTTAATTTTTTGATTCTAGTCCTTTTAGTCCCACATTAGGCCATCGAATTTTGAAAAAATTACGAAATTCATGTGGTCCAAGTGGTTTTTTATTTTCGGTGGTGCTGAGTTCGTAATTGGCCTTCTTTTTTTGATATACGCCCCCTGGACCACTCAATAAGCCCCTAAATTTAAAATGTGACTTGACCTTCTCAATTTTATGAAATTTGACAACTTATTGTAAGGTTCAGGAGATTAGTAGGTACCTACTCATAAAAAAACCGATCAGGATATGATTTTTCATTTTAAAAAATTAATTTTTTTAAAATTGTATACCTATTTTGGGTGTTTTTTACACTTTTTTCTCGAATGTTTCCAATTGTTTTTTGTTGCAATTTTCGTCTCAAAAAATGACCTAACCAACCCATTTTTTAGATCAGTTCTCAAGGGATTACAAGTTTTTCCTTAGAACGAATAATTTCAAATAAATTCAATGAAGATACCTATTCTGGCACATCCTGTCATTGAAATGACTATTTTTACATAAATGAACGAAAATTTCTCCAATTTGAGCCATGTTTCATTTTTCAAGACTACCTACCTAATTAGTGTAAAAAATTATTTCAAATAACTGCACACAACTTTTTAATTTTTTTGGGGGGGGGGGAGGGAGTGGGGGTCATTTCCATCTTTAAAATTGGTTTCAGAATTTTTGAGAATGACCATCCATGCTACCAGTTTTGAGCTGACAAAATTTTAATTTTTTTTAAATGCCTATCCAGCACATTTCCCTTAATTGCGTCAATTTTCGGCACTCATCAAGATGTATCTAATTGTAAGTATACATACAACTCGCCTAAATTATCAAAAAATCATGTTCTGATTGCATTTTTTGCCCACGAAATGACCAAATCTCGTTCAAAATTTTTTTTTATCATCATAACTATGTATTTGAACTCAGTGATGAAAATATCCCTACGTATTCTCTAACTCGTTCCATGGAAGAGTTAGAAGGAATAATGATTCAAAATTCAATATTGTAGTTGAATTTTAAATCCTTATTTTTTTCAAGCATGGAATCTTTTTTTTATGAGAAATGTGGCAAAAAACAGAAGTTTGAAAATTTGAGCAAAATAGTACCTAGTGAATATGGCGAAAATGGAGGTATTTTTTCTCATGAATTCAGATTTATGAAAATGAAGAAGTGCGGTCAAAATGCGCTTCTTTGATCATTTAGATGGCTCTTATCTCTTAAAAATTGCTGAAAAAGGCCATGACAGGTGAGGCTTTGTACATTGAGAAGTATTTTTAGGAAAAGTTTTCAGTCAGATCATCTCTAACGGTGTGAGGGTCATTTTTAAATTTGAAAATTATTTTTAAGGATAACAAAATTAACAGGAATATCTCCATTACACAGTTACAGATTTTGTTTATTTTTTTTTTTTAAGGATAATTTCTAAAAATTTCAGCCCAAAATTATGCGGTCTATATTACCTATAATTTTTTAAACTGAATAAATTGAATATGGCCAATTGTTATCTTTTAAGGGCTCAAATTTTTCTGCTCGCATGTTAAAAGTGACTCTCAGAACTTGTCAGGAATTAGAATATGACCAAAATGAAGATTCCTGGAGTCACAGTTGCCTAATCGCACATTTTGAGATTTTAATGTAAGTATGTATTTTTTTTGAAAAATTTGGGCCTCAAAAATGATTTTTTATTTCTTATTCGCGTTTAAAGCGGCCCTCAAAATACGTCAAGAAGGTATGAAAATGACATAGCAAGGAGATTCCCGGAGCTGTAGCTTCTCAATCGCAAATTTGAGATTTTGAGTTTGAAACATTTTTTTCCCTTTAAATTCAGAAAAGATCGAGTTTTCAAAATTTACGATTTCTGATCCCCTAAAATTTGAGAAAATTCAACCGACAATATTTTCAATTTCAAAAAATCCAACCAAACACTACTCAACTCAACCCATATACCACATCCACACAACAACGCCATCATTCTCAACCATCGTCCATCCAACCTATTTGAAACTACCTACTTATTATTGTGTTACAAACTCGTTAAATACATACCCTACAACGTGTTAATAAGTTCATGGATAATTTGTCTTGATTGTCCTCTCATCTTGGCGCGTTTCTCATCGTGCAATGATTCAAATTATTATAACTCCTCGTAATTAAAGTTGACTGCATTAAAATCAAATTACCTACCGTCTGGGTTACCTACTCTATACGGTCTACGCGCTTCCAACGTGTATCGTAAAATGAAACATTATTAAAGATACGACGTTAAATAACTTATTACGTTGAAAGACGCCGCCACCGCTTTTGAATTACTTCCCTCCTTCGACCCGACCGCGAACTCCATATCGAAAAATCTCCTCGCGACCGGATGCCACTAAATGCCTGCTGAATTTTCATTGATGATGAGGCTGTGCGTACGTACGAGAAAACTGATTTTAGTCAACATCAAGTAGAAAGGTGAAAGGTGACGACCGGTTGGGTGCTTTAAAAACACGAAAACTTCCTCGAAAACGTGCTACTTGAATGATATACCTATATCCAATTTGAATGGATTTTTCCCCCTTGTAAAGTAACAATGCAAAATTTTTTTTACAAAGTAATTTTAATGTTTTCCAATTTTTTTTTCAAAATTAATCGATTTTTTTTGAGTTGTGAAGCAAAATTGTTTCTTTGGTAATAATCAACAAGTTATCGATTGAGGGTGGGTAGCTGTGAAAAACCCCTGAATTAGGCGTTTTAGGTATTCATTAAATAGCATTAGGCAAACGTTACCAACTTTACTACCAAATACAAACAGCCTCATCTACGATTGTGGCGAGACAAGGACAACGTAACACATTTGTAATATAATTATCATGATTAGGTAGGTATACTCGATTCAACATTTTTCTAAAAACAAAACTAAATAACTCGAGTGGATACTTTGGTACCATACCTACTATACTTATTAAGAACCAAATCAAGTTTCCAGAATAATCACAAAATTGAGTAGAATTTAAGAAAAAATTATATCCCATTGAAAATAGACTCGAACCGGATGTCCATCGTCTAAATAGCAAAAATATACCTAAATTTTCCATATCTATAAAATTTTAAAAATAACACCTAACGTTAAAAATCTCGTAATTAACTTTGTACTAGCCACGTAGTAATTCATACTCGTAACAATTCGAAATAAAACTCGAATAAATGAGCGTAATGAAGTTAATTTTTTCAAGAAAAAAAAATTACAAAATACCAACAGAAGTACACATATACATAAGTGTATCAATGCACAAGGTCGTAGGTATTTAATGAACAACATTTAAACAAAGTAAGTATGCATAATTTTATAATTTATCCAAGCGTATTCCAAACCGGTTATTCATTTCTTCAGATAAAATATCAAATGACTAAAACATCGATATTAAATTCACATGACGATTCATCTATCTTAGTATTGTAAAACAGTACAATATCGAATACATACCTACCTACCTACCTACCTACTCGCAGCATTCGTAAAAAACTTTTCGTTAGAAAAGGGTGAGATAAATCTACCTCAAAACGTACTAAATTTCGATTGCTGGATCGAATTACTAATTCGCAAGAACAGGTGTTAAATTTGAAACAATTCGCCAAATAAACGCGAATTAATCGAAAAGTCTAAATCGAATTCATTATTCATTCCTTTTCGCGAAACCTTAAAAATTGCCAACTGCTATTAAATATATATTTTCATGTAGATCTGATGTCGAGAATGTAAAAAAGAGATAAGAATGAAAACATCATACGGATTCAATATGCGATTGGAATCGCATCAATGGGTGTGCATTTTACAATGTTCACCATTAGATTGTTCTTATGGATCAGATTACACACAGGATCTATACAAATTATGAAATAACTAACCTTATAACCTGATACCTATTTTATAAATAATAAAAAAAAAAGTTTTCGCTTACAGGGATAAATACCTACTTAGAAAAATGAATTATACTTGTAAATTAGTGGACTATCAAGTTTGCATTCTTTGGTGTGTAGGGGAGAAGGAGGTGTGAGTTTTTGGCGAGAGAATCAGATCTCAATCTAGCTATATGGGTTTAGGTACCTAAGTATTTTTTTTTTTCAAATTTTCCAACGTTTTTCAAAGAAAATGTTCACTGTGCCAAATTCCCACAAACTTTCCTTATTAATCATCAAAACAATTTTTTTTTTTTAAATCAACTCAAGACTAGAAACATTTTAAAATTTGATCTCGATTCTCAATGAACCTGAAAATAACATAAGCTTTTTTAGCTTATTTTTTTTCATTACCTGTAGATGAACTTAAGGTGTATTTAAAAGAGATTTTAGAATAATAAAATTGTAAATTCAAGTAAATCATAATTAAATTTTATTAAAAATCATTAAATCAAAAATTAATTGAAAAAATTTTAATTTTAATTTTTTAATTTGAGTTTTTTAGAGAATACAGAGTTGTACTTTTGTATATAATTTTTTATCTTGACCAAAAAAAAAAAAAAAAAAAAATTATAAGACAAAAATGATTCTATTAAGCAGCTTGAGTGATATGATCAAGTAGAGATCTATTTTGTTTAGAATTACAATAGTTCAATACTTGGGCAGTGAATTTTATGATTTACAGTAGGTAAGTGTTGAACGACACTTGTTGATCGATGATCACCAATAAAAATATTATTATGCTATAAATATGTTCAATAGCCTATCTTATTCATAAGCTATTTCACACTAATAAATTTCTTATCACTCGAAATCAATTTTCCAGCAGCCTAAACTTCAAATATGTACCTGATAATGTTTGCTAGATGGAATCACCCACTCATCACTTATTCATTTTTCCATCGCTGTGTAGATTTTCCTATAACTTTGACCACAAAACACACCATAGAAATAGCTTCATTTATGGTACTATTCAACCTCATTCAAATATCTTTACAAGTCTACAACTACACCACAAGTAAGTACACATACCTATCTCTAAAAAGGAAAATGACTCATTTGGCGCAAAAAGAAGGATGGCTGCGGTATTAATGGAGGAGTCGATGATGCTAATTTACTTCTAAGTTTTCGTTTTAACCGTTGAAAACGTCAGTTTGCGAAACAATGATACACGATAATAGTTCGTCAAATATAAAATACAAAAACAGACGCTTTTCGACTCTTCCGGCCGGAAAAGCGACGAGTCCCGGAAACAATCATTACGGTAGAGTTTATCTTAGCGGTTGACAGAAGCTGTGGAGAATTCAGCTGGAAACACGTTCTGTATGCCTCTTGTACATTGAAATAAGTACATCATTGTTCATGTTCATCCAAAATTAATAATTATCGTGCATTTTATAAAACAAGTTTGTCTTTTCTTTGTTGTGTAAGTTTTTTTTTCTGCCTTTTTTCATTAAATGGTAGGTACTCTGTGTTCGAGATTTTAATACCGTTTAAATATCAACCTACCGCCAGCCATTGTATGGTTTTTTGTGTATTAAAAATCTGCCAAAATTGTACGTTATATTCTTAATGGTCTAATTATGAACGGAAATGGTAGTTGAAACGCGTTTAAGATTTTCGATTTCAATTTGTTTCTTATACAAGTTTGAAAGATCATTAGCTACTGTGTTTTTTACAAGCACGATTGGGAAAATAAAGTACTCGATGTCGATGGCATAAAATTGGTTCAATGGTGTCTACTTTGATTTTTATTATTTTTTTTAGAAGGTATATTTTATCGATTATTTCAAGGTGTCAAATGTCATACCAATTTTTAGTGATTTCAATTTTTGGATCATTGGGAGTTCTTGATATGCATAAAAAAAGGCACAAACTCATGAGGAAACCATGATTTCGGAGAGACATTTTCATTTAACTTTGAAATCTGATTGGAAAACTTGAAAATTACCAATAAGTACTTACAATTACATATTAAGTAGCTACTTATTGGTCAAGCAAGGAAGAGGTATCCCAACTTGTCGAACAACTTTTGTAGTGCACAGAATAAAAACAAACAAACAAAAAAAAAATACTTGAACAACCATGTCTCATTTTAGATGCAAAATTCAATTTTTTAATTTTTAGAGAACGTTTTTACAATTTTAGACTCAATTTTTAAGAAAAAAAATCAAAAATCAACTAGGTAGATCAAATTGAAGTAGAAACCACCACCCAATAATCGTTGGAGAAAATTTTGATACGAACCAACAGAAATTCGGTAGATCAAAAATAGGGCTGAAAATTATATACTTTTAGCTTTCCACCATAGCTTAATAATTTTTTTTTTTTTTTTTTTTTGTAGAAAATACTTGAATTAAATGGGAATTTTTGAAAATTGACAAAAAAATCTGAAAATGAAATACCTACAGCATTTGGAATTTTGGTTTGTAATGCAGGCAATTCTGGACGCTCTTTCAATTTCTCTTCATACAGTCCAAGAATTGTTCCACTGGTTGGGTTATCTCCCTGGTATCTTTGACTACCCATTTCAAATTCTGTTATCCAATAAATTTGACCTCTCAGTTATGGAAATAAATCTTCGAGCTGGAATTAATCACAGCTCGTCGACGAGCAATTAACTATACTGTTCTTGCACGAGTAATATTCCTATATGAAACATTTTAAGTCGAAAATGCAAACAAGAAGTTTCCACTTTGATATAATCGTTTGATGTACTTCGTGCTTCATGAAGCGTTTACAGTTCGTAAACCTTATGTTTTTTTTCGAGTGTGCGAAATACCTACGAATACCTATTTAGTTTTTGGTATTAGACTAACTAGTAAGTTATAGCAAAGATTTTACCAGCTCAACTGACGATGAAAAGAGTTGTCTGTATATCAGTATCAGTACCTAATCATCAAGTTTGCTGGTTACTGTTGCATTGCTAATGTTGTAAGTAACCGCTACAGGTATTTTTGTTTATACGGTGAATATGATACCTATACAACAAATTATGTACTTACCTGCTTACATTGATATGTGTACCAGATTCAGCAAATTTTTTGGCATTGTTTGACATTGACATTTGACAGGGTGGTTCCGTAGTTCAAGATAACCCAATTAAGAACTCATCGAATAAGTATAAGAAAGTATAATTCAGCTCAGTTTCCCGTTTCGATTAATTAGTAATAAGGTATATGGAAAATAATTTCGACAATTGACAGATGCCATCTAAGATGACAGAATCTGAGTTGGTTCTTCAATTTCTGTTACTTACCTATTGGAATCGAATTGATTGACATTTTAGGTGAATTCGAAATTCAAATATTTTGAGATAACTGTACCTATAGGTATTCGAGAGAAATCATACTACAACGGATCATTGTCAATCAAATATTTTATATTTGTTTTGTTTTTCTTTGTTCATTTCATTAAAATTACACGAAGGAAATAATTTACATAAAAATGAGATACAAAGGGATTGCACTTAATCAATACTTACAACATACAGTTAATAAGTAGTCATAAATAACAAAGAAAACTAAAATTAAGGACAAATTTTACAAATTTTCTTAATCAGGGTACTGGTTAACTCTAAAACATCCTAATACTCGCCTAATTTTTCTCTCATATTTGTCACGTACCTACTAAATAATAATACTAGATTTGTACAAAAAAAAAAAAAAAAAAAAAAAACACTTAGCATAGAAGCGTTTCACACGTTTTTTAAATAAATTTTGGAATAAAAGCAACAAATGTATACAATACAACCAAACAGTAACAACTTTTTTTTTACAAAATAAAATAAATTAACGAAATTAAATTAAATTTGATTTTTACAACTGTTCGGAACAAATTGTACATCAAAAACAAGTAAAGAAGTTTTGTATTATTGAAAATATGCCCGATTTCTTTTTTCGATCACCCCAAAATAGTGCATTTTCCAATCATTTAACATAACAGAAGGACCATCGCGCGAAGGTACAAAATAATAAAAACTTAAAAATTCGTAAATAGTTTCGTTGACTAGATGTTATATAATTTAAGTATAGGTATTTAGTAACACTAAGCATGTCATGATCCAGCGACTTATTGAAAGTTGCGCCCACTGCACAAGAAAAACTGCGCAGTTGGCAACATTTACACGTCGACATTGGGTGAACTAGGCGAATCATCTTCGACGTCCACAGATTCGGGTCTACTATCAGGAGTTTGCGATGGTGGAGGATGATCGGGCGTAGGAGATCTTACTGGTAGACCATGAACACTGTTATAATAGTTAGAAAGAGATGATAGACTAGCTGATGCAGCCAATGTAGGAGGAGTTGGTATGTGATGAGTGGTAGGTGAAGGTCCTGGTCCTGGCAGACCTGGATATAGTCGGTAGGCCAAAGGCTTTTGTAAGGTACTGACGGCGGCAGCGGCAGCGGCAGCTTGTCTGTAGTATAGATCAGCTGCTGAAGCTGGATTTGAACCTGTGCCTGAGTATGGCCAACATCCGTATGGTGGTCCGCCATATAATCTTTGAAAAGCGGCGTAATTTCCAGCTTCGGCTAACAGTTCTAGTCCTACTGCTGTTTGTCTTTTCCATTTTGTTCTGCGAATCAAAATTAAAATAAAGTTTTTGGTTAGATGGGCTGAAATAGTTGTTTTAGATTGCAACAAGGTGTATCTAGATAAATGATAGGTTAATGTGATTTGCTGAGAGAGATTTAAAATAACATCTCAGAGAAAAATTATTGGGTCTGATCAAAACTGTGATCTGATTAGATGTACTCAAATCTGATCAGGTATAGTCAGATCAGATCTATTCAGACTTCCAGACCTACCTAACTTTCATGTATTGATCAAAAGAAATTATACAGAATATGATTCTTGAAGAAGGCAAAACTGAGACATTTTGGTGAGTTGGTGGCCAAGTCACTTTGACTTATGGTGAATATTAAGTATTAATCACATCTGAATGCTCTTCACAATAGTTAACTAGTACCTGCTTGAAGATTTTCATTCCAGGGATCCAGCATACTTAATAACTACTATTATCCTTCTTTCATCAAATTTATAAAGCAAATCAGAGTCAGATAAGTTTGGATAATCGTTGTGCAATAAATTGTCATCAAGAATGTCAAGTTCATTTTGTTCCATCACCTTTCAACTACCTATGTCTAATAGATAAGTACACATTGTCTATTGTCCATCCAATAATGGCTGACTATAACCAAAGTCATATAGAGATGTTATTGCAGGGTTAACTAATGAAAAATTTTCAACGTACACGACCAAGGTAAACGTATATAGGAAGATTTAAAAGGACAGAAGAAGAAAAAAAAGGAACCGTGAAAGAAATACCGTTTATTTCGGCTACACTATCGCTTATTAGAGCAAGTACAGAAAAATTCCTGACTTTATTGCGTTAAACTCCGACTTATGTGGTGTTTTTTTCTTATAGAATGTGGTTTTTTTTGGACGATTTTTTGTGATTTTTCGTTAATTGCATTTGTAAAGATAGAGCTAAGTTCAAGTTAAGAAGCTGACAAACGCGCTGCGAACGTGATTTTGTGATAAGCGTGTACGTTATGATACCGTGGAGAAATAACCTTACCAACAAATTATTTTTTTTGCCTTTTATCTCGCCATGATACTCTGGCGGGTTGAAAGGGTCACGTTTTTCATGTATTGTTCGGTAAAGTTGAGGCGCGTGTTCTTTATTGTAATACTGAGTATAATTCTTACATCGCTATTTTGATGGGTTTTCATTTTTAAACTCTGTAGTTATTTTAGTTCTTTTTTAGTTGTTCTTCAGTTACACTTGGATGGGCTCTGGTCGTCCGTTGCCACGAGACTGCCCCGATACCAATACCTCGTCTGCGTTTCTTCAATTTTTCTAAAACCAATGTGACGAATCGTGGAACGTGCTAGCGGATGATACTCGGTCGCGTTATTGACATCCGATGATGGCTCCGTTCTCCACCCGGTCAAAGTGCGCTAATGAAAATTGTTATCTTTGTACACTTATAACAGAGTAATCTTCAATTATTATCTTTCAATTTGACAACAAAGCCTAGCATTTTTACCGTGTCTTTACCATGTCGTTCTGCAGTTAAATTACTCTTCGTCTTTTCAAACAGAACGTCATCCAACGGTAGTTACACTTTTAATCATTTCCGCCGTTCCTCTTCGATTATCATTTGATTTTTTTATACCCCTTTTTCTTCTTGACGCGCTCTTAATCCAATTAATGTCGAAATGAAATTGGTCATCATAACGTAAACACTAACGAACTTCAAGTGCCATCGTAGTATGCCTATCTACTTGTGCAACACGACATCGTCGTCGACATACTCGTATTCGTAGAATCGTGACGAATTTTTTTTACCTCTGTTGTTGGATTATGCGTACCTTACCTATGGATTTTCCTGGTTTTTCATGCCTTAGAGTATCTAAGCATTATTGATGTAAGTGTGTGAAATAACCGTTGTGGATTGCATTTCCTTCAACGTATTCCTAGTTCAGTAGGTAGGTTAACAAGTTAGGTAGCCTCAAATCTCCATATCTGTCTAAATGATGAACTGAACAAACCACCAAATAATGTTGTGCAAAAGGAAAATTACATAGAAATGAAGTGATGAAATAGTATATTACACAACGAGGGCCGAAAAAGTGATTTTGGACGAGGGTGAGGTTTGTGACCCGAACGAAGTGAGGGGAACAACTCACACGAGTTCAAAATCACTTTTTCTCCGAGTTTAGTGAAGTAATTTTTCCTGAACGAGGGTGGAAAGTACTTATTTTTACATCCGAGCGATTCTCGCGAGGTTGGAAAAGTAGTACTTTTCAGCCCTAGATAGGAAAAGGAAGATTTTGTATCCTCATATTCTTAAAATGTTTTGAGAGCACACAAAAGTCAAGAAATGAATTTACTACTTAGAATTGCCTACCAATCCTACCATTCTCAATTCGTCTTGAATGGCGACACCCTTCACTTTTTACATATTTTGCCATAGTAAATATTGCCTGTCAACTTGTTGATATCTCTAAAGAACTTTGGAGATTAAAGTAAATTTCACGCTTGAAATCATTTCGGCTTGTGATTGATGCGGTTTGGGATATTATGGTGAATACAGACAGGGATCTCATATTTGATGAATTTTGAATGTTATTTCATCAAAATACGAATAGGTATACCTAGGTACCTATATTTTGTCTTTTAAAATTTGAGTAATGATTCTCTTTCAGTTTTGAAAATAATCGGTATACCAATTTGAATTTTGAAACAAAAATGAAAAATATGTTTATCAAAATTGAAGGAGATATGCTAACTTGAAAAGAAAAATAGAGAGCGTACTTTTTCCTCTTACAAGGGAAATATCCCAAACGGCAGAAAATTTTTTAACCGGGCAACGGTCGATAGAAGACCCCAAAACACTCCACTAGCCAAAATTTCAAGTGCTGAAATTCATTTTTTGATTTTTAGCAAATTTTTGAAAATTTAATTTTGGGCTAAAGGGTAAACAAAAGAAATCAAAATTTAACAAAATTCGCACAGAAAGCTGAAATTTGGTTTGTAACCAATTATCAACCTCCTGAGTTGATTGATGTTTATTTTGAACAGTTCTGGAGCCTGTAGCAGATTTTCGAATTTTCCAGTTTTTGAAAAAAAGTAGGCAGGGTAAAAATGAAATTTTAGTCTATAAAATCGATTCACCATATTTGTGGCCTTTTTGTACGATTTAGTTACTTATAGTTATTATCAAAATCTTCTAGTGCCACTTTTAATGCAACATTTTTTCTAAAGATTAAGGTATTTTTGAAAAAAAAAAAAAAAAAAATGAAAATTTATTGAAGGCTCCAGAACACTTTGAAACTATCACTTATTGACTCGAAGGGTCGAAAATACGGTACGAACCAAATTTCGAATTCTGTCCTTCACTTGTTCGCATTTTTTAAAAATTAATTTTGTTCGCATTTTCTTCCTTTTTTTTTCAAAGTTAATTTCTGGAGAGAATTTTGAATTTGAACTAGTACAAAAAGAATTTGAAAATATAGGCCTACGCTTAAATCGATCGAAAGGGCTACAAAGATGGTAAATCCAATTTTATACATAGGTACATAAGTTCTGATCTTTATTTTCACCCTAATATGTACTTGTAACTAACCTGCGTGTTTTCGAAAATTGGGGAATTTGAAAATCTGCAGGAGGCTTCGGAACGGCTTGAAACCATCATCAATCAACTCGGGAGGTCTAAACTAGGGTGCAAAACAAATTTCAGTTTTTTAGGTCAATTTAGTGAAATTTTGATTTTTTTTCTTCGTTTTTGACCCAAATTTGAAATTTTCAAAAATTCTCCAAAAATTGTAAAATTAATCCCAGCATCTGAAACTTTGAATAGTGGCGTATTTTGGTGTCCTCTATTGATTTTTTTGTCCTGTTCAAAAATTTTTGTGCCAGTATTTGAAATATAGTATTTCCCTTATCAGTATTCTTTTGAGTTATTCAAATTGACATACACGATTGAAGATTGCTAAAATGTGATAAACAGTTTTTCTGTGACCATATTTTTTTTCAGATAAAAAAATATAAAAATGATCTCAAAAAATGGAGTAAAAATACATAAAACGAATGCAGGAAACTAGAAACATGAAAGATGATCGTGTTCGCGTGTAATATTCGTATAAAAACATTTCAGACGTTATAAAAAGCTGCAGCGACAGAAGACTTTTTGTTGTGTAATCGATTACAACACATCTTCTGGTGGATATGCGACAATGTGTACGTATCTATGGTCGTCGATTGGAAAATTTTCATCACACCGATGCTGTTAATTTAAAGTTGAATGGCGATTAGACAGTATAAGTAATACAGAATAGGACGACGCTGGCCATTGTTATTAGGATGAAAATTCGTTATCGGGTATACGATGTCGGCACTTGGCTCATTCCTATGTACCATTTTACGGTTAATTTTCTCGGCGCAATGGTTTAATAAAAGAAGATGAAAAAAACCTATATTGGCCTCCGTCTGCACAGGTAGGTATATAAGAGAGAGGTACGCATTGTATGCTCAAGTTCGAAGGCATGTCTTGTGGCTATCAATTAAAATAGAACAAAACCTCGGTCGCGTCGTCGATCGTCTTCACTTCGCGGTGCCTCTGCTGCTATAATATCGCATCGAATTTAGGCTCGAAACGCGCGGGCCAGCATTGCCATTCGTTCAAGTTCGTAAACCTTTGCTTCTAATTGGACAGCGTTGTGCGCGGCTATTTATGCATATTATGCATAGATATCTTGTAACTCATGTATGTATTACTTGTTTAGATGACGAAGATGGAAATAAATATGGCGGAAAATTTCGTCGATTTGCCAAAGCGAACGTTGCTGAGTATAATAAAGCTTATCTTAGACTGTGCCAAATGGTCAGAAGAATCCTCAGAACGATGCAAATTACTTGGGTCAAACAATTTTGAAAA
Source organism: Planococcus citri (assembly GCF_950023065.1). NCBI lineage: Eukaryota > Metazoa > Arthropoda > Insecta > Hemiptera > Pseudococcidae > Planococcus > Planococcus citri. Next base: position 36,333,653 of record NC_088677.1, read on the forward strand.
AAAAAATTATTATGGGTGAAAGCTCTATCCTTCAAAAAATTTTGATGTTTGTCACACAAACTTCAAAGACAGTCCAACTTTAAGGATCATGCAATTTTGAAACTAAGCATCCTAGGAAAATTTCAAGTAAGTACCCGAAATGGTAGAGAATTTATTTCTCTTTCAGATTAGGTACTGTCGTCAGATGTTTGCTAGGACGTACGGTTCGTCCGGTATATGCGGAAAACTAAAAGACTAAAAATTTTCTTATGTTTATTTCAGGGAGCTATTGTGAGCTTTTAGATTTTTTTTTGGGTTCAAAAACATCAAAATTTTCTTGAAGGATAGGGATTTCACCCACAATAATTTTTTTACCTTTTCTAACCTCCGGTAATATATCAATCAACAGCAAAGAAATTGTGTCATCCATGATGATCGTGTTCACTAGATTATGCATCTAAGTTCTCGACAAACCATATTTAATCATTCATTTGTACAAATTTTTCACAACCACAACACCACAAATTGGTAACACTGACCTTTGAAGCCTTATGCCTATACCTTTCCGATCATAAATCAAAGCTAGGCAGACCATACTAATGGAATTTGCCTTTGCCCCTTTCGTTTGGTTCATTTCGCAAGCATAATGATGATTTTTTTTCTATACACCTATACCTACCTACCTTACAGGGTCGAAAGTAAAAACCAGTCCCCCTGTTCCAAGTCAGCTCACATTTAAAATATTAATTTGAATAAATAGCTTAAACGCGTTAATATAAATTATGGTTGTTAAATTGCGTTATTCTGTAAGCAGGGATTGCGTTTCGAAGGAAGCACGACAAAAGAATGGTTGCGGCGACAAAAGATGTTTTTTCAAAATCGGTCTAGCGTAAAATTATCAAGAAGAACGATTTCAACAAAACAGCTTTTACGGATTTCATTAAGCGTAGTAATGAATAAGCCAAAATATAGCGGTGTAACATCTTTGTAACAGATTCGTTGACATTTTGCCCAACGTTATAATTTATAACTGTTTGCTTTTTTTTATTTTGCTCTCTTTACTCTCCATACTGTCTTCTTCGGGAGTCTTCACTCGCGGTGTACACACCGCTCCCTTGGCTTTTCCACGAGGTTCGGTTAATAATTCATAATTATTTAAACCGCAAATTCGCCACGATTTCGAATTGTTGACTTACACAATGATTAATACGTCCACGTTTCGTTGCAGACGACGAACGGGTCCGTATAAGCGAGTACTTTTTACAATTTAACCCCGAATGTATTCTTGTAAAGGTGACTGACTAACTACTGCTGAGTGACTAACTTATAGGTATACGTGGTGACATTTGTTTATTGTGTATTACTATTGGCGTAGATTTATTGGAAATTTTTGTCACTAACCTGTCTTCGATTCGAGTTTTGAGTAGCCCTTCTTTCCCTTTGCCAGCTTTTGATTTGTGAAATGACCTGAATTTATACATTGTTGATAGGTAGGTACATATTCAATTTCATATAAGAGTAATCTGGATTGGCAACTTTATGCGTAAGCAAAAATTATTCACAAATTGCATCGATTTTTCTTTTTTTAAATTCCTCGATAAATTTATTTTTGCGTTAGGTACTTACTTTAATTAAAATGATCTTATGGAAAATTTTACAGTCGTGATTTTTTAATGATGGACAATTTTAAATTAGTCTGTGAGTAAATTGTAGAGTTGTGTAAGGTGTAGGTAAGTGTGCGTGGCGAAGTGTGATATGTAAAACTGTCAGATCTCAAAATGACCCAAAAATAGTGGGTAATTTTTTCGTAATTTTCTACATAGATAAATTGAGAAGCTACATATTTACTGCTCAAAGAAACTGGTTCTTTCATTTTTTGTAATCTTTGTTTTTTTTTTTTCAAAAACCACAGATAACTAATAAGTACCTACCTATTTCCTTTAAGGACAATTCACTCCTTCACCCTCCAAACCAGTGTGACCTTTTCGACCTGCATTTTAAATATTGTCGGCATTATATGAATCTACAAGTGTTTTATTGAAACTATAGCATTCAATTTCGTATTCAGGATCGGAATTTTTATTGAAATTTTTTTTTTTGAAAAATAGACACAGCCTATTTGTGAATTTCATCGAATATGCTGGGTATATGGACAATGAAGATGACGAGTACGGTAGCACAATCATAATAATGTAAATGTTTACGAAATTTATAAAATTATTCAAATTACACGTTCGCGTCTCGAGCTAATATCACGATAAACTGTGTTTTTCAAAATGACCAGCTTAAATGTTCGAAGTAATAATAGCTTTAGCGTTATGCTAATACGCTATTATTTTCAGGATCGCTCCTTTTTACGATGAAATTATCCTATAATAGATAACTCTTTTTGCGGATGAAAGAGAACATTCGATTGCGTTGGTCGTTATAGAACGTATTCTGTTTCACAGCAGGTAATAAAGTGTACCTATACTTTTTACAAAAATTTTTTTTTTTTAAATTGTAGCTATCAACAATGATACAGAACCTACTTTCCTCTGCCCCCTCAGTAAATTTGATGATCAAGTTTCCTATCCAATTTCTACATACAAATTTATATAATCATAAAATTGACCAGTTTACAGTCCCAGACGTTCTCCAACACCTTCGAATGCTTGGCTTGGCTTTATTGGACGATTTAGGGTACATGTTGTTGTCTTCGGTAAAAACGCTATCATCGATGATAATAGAAGAGGAAACGCAAAGAGGAATCCAGAATATCCGGACCGAGATTTCAGGAAAGATAAGAATTTATGATTTTGATAGGGTGAATTACCGATCGGCTGGAGGGACGACCGGAACACGCGGAGAGTTTATTTGGGAATTAGCTTAGAAATTTACAAAGAACTACGCGCGATGTTCCTATATCTACTACTGTATAATATACGTACTACCACCGTTTTGATTTGCATTGTTTCCTGGAACACTTTCCCCGTTATTAGGGCCCGTTTTCCTTCAAATTATAATAATATACTTTATATCGTACATGCGTTAATATATCCAAACGCGATATTAATGTCGAGCCGGCGGTTACCCCGCGCGTCTATATTGGTTTTATCCTTTTATTTTTTTATTTTTTCAGTCCATGCGTCTGTCTTATTGTAAGTGATGTTCTGCAGCAAGAAACGAGATGTCAATTCATCCAGATTATTCATTATTCGTCGATTTATGCTTTAATACGATTTTATATAACGTTCTGTGCAGGTGCTATTGTAGGTAACCAATGGCGTATTTATTAGCATAATGGTCAGGTAATTTGAATTGTGAAATTTACAATGATTTTAGACGTACGTATTATTATTTACGTGGTGCTAAATTGTCGACAGGTGTTTGATGAATTTATATACCTACTGTGTAAGCAAGACGCACACGAGCAAAATCTTACCATATAGTTAACCCCATCCCATATATATGTAATTAAAGAGTCGGAGATGTATTCTTGGAACATCTCCCGAGGAAGTATTGCAGATCAAAAGGTACGAGAACATGCTGTTTGCATGATTACGAAATGAAACAGTTCTCTGACTACCTAATCGAATGCCTATAACAATATACCAAGTAGCAATGATACGAGTCGATGGTGCCATATTTTTCATTTCAATATCAGCATCAGCAATAGGTACGTACGAGTGAGTATGGGTACATCTAATCTACATATGTACCTAGTACGTAAATAGAGAATATATAATTTTATAAGGTTATGCTCATAATATGTAGAGAAAGAGAGGAAAAACAGCCCTATTTTTGATACATATACCTAAGTACCCTCGTGTATACAAACGTGCCTTTTTTCCAACGTGTACATGTAGGTATAAAGGCTACGTACCTACGTATTTATACAACCTATGCATATATGTGACGAATGATGTTAATTTATAAGAAGCATGAAACTATTGTCATTTTAACATTGTACCATAATCCGAATACATGACCTCGTAGGTAATCGGTAATCACTGTAAATAACGTCAGGAATTTCAATTATGGATTATAATAATTTCATTATAGCCTATTGAATTTCAATACTTCTTCGTGTTGGTATTGAATTAATGGCAACAATTAACTTCTTCAGAGACGTTTTTAATTTAAAAAAAAAAAAAATGTCCATCAAATTGGTTTAGCTAGGTGATAATTTTTTACACGTGGGTATCATCTCTGATGGTCGATTTAGAATTCTAGAAATTTTATTCAGCGACGAAATAGATAGGTACCTAGTGAAATATTGGGTATGGTATTATTATTTTATTAGTTCCAGAGTATGTTTATTCGCCTATTTGTAAATCTTGAATAGATCAAGTTAGGCAACTGAAGTGTTTTGAATGTTGCCTATCTAGTTTACCTAACTGAAATGAATATAGGTATGATTTTCATCAAATTTGAAAAGTTATGTCTTATTGCAAAATTGAAGGAAGAAAAATGTTCCGAGGGAGATTTGAAAACAAATTTGTGTTTTTATTTGAATAACGTTTTGCCTAATATCAAATTTACAGGCAGTCTTTGACGGTTTCTGTTGAGGTAAGATAATCACGATAACAAACTAGAAATAAAAAATTGCCAAAATTAATTAATTAGAGTGGAATCTGGAGAAAACTGTAACATTACCCCCAATCAGCATAGAGGCATCAGTAATTTACTCTCTTTTCATGAAACTTTGAGTTTTTTTTTTTTTTTTTTTTTTTAAATAAAAAGCCACTGTGATAATGATTATTAAAATACTTAATTTAAACAAACATGAAAACAAACATTGAATTGCTAAATTTTGGAAAAAGTTGTCTGCAATATAAATGTTAGTTTGTCAATTTTATTACTTACGTTACTGAATTCAGGTTTTTTGAATAATTAAAGTTTTGAAAATAAGTTATTATTTCCATGTTAATTTTTAAAAAAATAAATGGATAATGAGACTCACATTAAATATTAGATAAGCATAATATACATTTTTTCATGAAAATTTTTTTTCAATGATAAGATGGTGAAAAATATTTAAAAGTTTAAGAAAGAAAACCAACAAATCTTGCATCTTATTTTTCTCCTAGTTTCTGGAAATTTTTATGAAAATGCAAAATTGGCCATTTTTATTTTCAAATTATTGTATTTAGGTATAGGTTGGTAAGATACCCATTGAAATTATAATGTCAGTCAAAAATTGAAAAAATTGAACTAAAATACCTAATGTAAGAAGTTCTTATACATTGAACAATTAAAGCGACAAAAACATAATATTAGGTAGATACATACTTGTTTTTGACATGATTTTGAATTGAAAGAGGAATTTTAAAAAAAATTGTCACGCGATGATTTTAATTTTTTATATTTTTATTTACTAATTCCAGTGCGTCAATTTTGTTTCATAGTTTTAGTTCATTGTTTCAATACTCAGTGATTTTCAAAATGAAGGTTCGCATTCCAAATGAAAGTACATATTATTCCTCGTCTCGTTCTCCTCCCTCCTCCTTCCCTTCCAATCCAAAACCGAATAATAACATATGTAAGTAGTTTTGAATCGCCTATTAATTACCTATAAGTATTACATTCTCAGCAAATCACATTACCTCTAACTTTAAAAAAAAGAAAAAAAAAGAAAAAATTAAAAACTTACCTTCTATTTTGATACCACGTTTTAACTTGAGTATCTGATAAATTAAGTTTGGCGGCTAATTCCATCCTATCTTGCACACTAAGGTATTTCTGTCTTTCGAAACTTTTCTCTAACGTTTGTAATTGGTGATCGGTAAAAGCTGTTCTGGCCTTTCTTTGTTTTTTACTCAAACTGCTGAGCGAATGACTTCCAGAATTTCTACCATCTTCATCTTTATGTCCTGTAGGGCAAAGGGAAAAGAAAAAAAACCAACGCTACATTAGCTATTATGCTCACGCGTATAAATCCGTAAACATTTTATCGTTTAAGGTAAAATAAAAACCAATTCGCAAAACGTACACGGTGTTTGTCGTATACAATACGCGAAACGTGAGCCGGTATGTGTGGCAGAAAATCCCGAAGGAATTTTCAAAGCTTTGTATCTCTGTAAACGCAACTAAATCAAATAAGAGCAAGCTTTTAACTTAAATGTATCGTTTGAAAACAGTCGAAAAAATTTCTCTTAAAACTTTTTTAAACCCCTGTAGAGCGTTCTCGCTTATATAAGTAAACTTGTTTTTTTCTCCTACCTATTATTTCGTAATACCTACGTACAACTATACCTTTGCCGAAAGTTATCGCGCATGATGAGAACACTTGATGGAAGTATCGTATTTTATTTAGATTATCGTCTTATTTGTAAATAACAAACACTTGCGACGACGTATGCGCGTCTATAATATTTAAAATGCGATTTATTCTGCTTATTTGTTATCAAATTTTAGATACCTACATTTTTAATGCACCCAACGTACTATACGCAGAGCTTTATCCTTTCGTATGTGTTTTCTTTTCTTTATTTGAAGATTGTTTACGGATCTTAATTTCAAGTCGTGTTAAATTTTCGTCTGCGTGTAATTCGACACGTTTTGTAAAATATATTATACTTATTTACTTTCGTACGTATGTTATATTGATTTACAGCTGCGTAGGTATACAAAAGGGACAAATCAATTTACTGTGTTTTAAATTTAAATCGCTACAAATTCGAACTAACATGCGATTCGTCAAGAAGTACTCGTATTCAGGTTCCAATATAATAGGCTACAAAAGTTCTATATACTTAGCAATTTGCCGGAGTAAAAGTGTTTTATGTACAATTGTATACGTATAGCACTTACTCAGGCTTCAATATCGTTTAATCATTCGACGATATTCAAGCCTACTGAAATTTGGTAAGTACGTTTTTAAAATGAACAAATTTCAACGTTCAGTTTTCAATTCAAATTGTACAGGAAATTGATCAGTTTTTGAATAAGACTACTCTGATGAATACTTGGAATAAAACTGATGTATCTAAGTATACAAGAAGGATTTAAACTTTGAAAAAAAGGTACCTAGTCAGATATGAAATTTATCTCTTCTGATTAGGTATAGTTTCTATGTTCACTTTTTTGTAGGTAAATTATTTCAATGACAGACCAAAAGGAAATTATTTTGTCCAAGGACGAATAAGTTGAAATACTTATGGAATTATACGTCTTATATCTTGGAAAAAAATTTCCGATTTTTTTTCAGCCATTTTCATTTTATTGAAAAAAATGTGATTGCTTCAGAAAATAATGTTTTTTAGTCAACTTCAATTTTCTCAATTCGATAAAAAAATTTCATTGATTTACTTCAATTTAAAAGATTTTGTCAAATTGTGACAATCTATTTAGGTATCTATATCTGAGTCAAACAATCTTTTGGATCCAAAGAAAAGGACCCATTCGCCAAAACGTCTCAAAAGGGCTCGAATTTTGATTCCTCTGCCTTCCTCCCACCACATGTACTGTTAATAGGTAGGTATATATGAAAAATTGGCATTTTTCGATTGATTTGAAAACAGTTCTGAAGCTGTTAAAAATTTTAAGTTCGAGAAATACTTACCTAAACATTATGTTATTTACGTATGTTTGGAGTGAGAACTTCATTTTACTGATCTCAACCCATTACTGATTCTAAAAGAAAATTTATTGTAGTAAAAATTACTAGATTTTTTTTCAGTGCAAATTTGAAAAATGAACTGTAATTTTCTAGAGATTATAAATGCAAATTCGCCCTTAAGTGAAGCGAGAGCAAAAGCATTCGAAAAGTTATGATCTAATAAATTGAACTAGCTTATTTTGATACGAGAAGTTCATTTTTCTAATCTTGATAGGAATTGATTTCAAAAGTTGGAAAATATTTTTCAAGTTGAGTAGTTCAAAAAGAAGAACTACTTCCCTATAGTATGAGCGAACCAAAGACCTGAACTTTTGAAAATTGCTATTTCAGAAATAAAGCAAAGATTACGTAAGTACGTCTGAGTACTCATTTTTTGATGAAAAAAGTCGATTTAATGGGGACCTTCCTTCATTACTTATTTTTTAAGCAGTAATTTTATAAGAAATTCAATTCAGAAAAAAAATTGATCAGAGTGAAACGAGGACGAGAGCTTTTGAATGTCACTGATTCGGCATTCTCAGGAATAAATTCTGGATCCACAAAATTTCATATCAATTGGGAAGTCAGAATTTTAATCAAATTGGCAAAAAAAAAAAGGTTCCTTCTATTCTAAGATATAGAGAGAGATTGCGTCGAATTTTTTATTGCCTCAACAAAAAAAGTCTCCCCGATGTTCGCAGTTTAGTTCAACCCTTTTCCACCTTTCTCATAATCCTGCCTGTTTGTCGACAACAGTTGGCCTATGGAAAAGGATCTACGGAGTAGGAGAGAAAAAAATACGCCATTTTTATTCAGGGATAGATACTCACTAAATATTTGTGTTGTTCTATTTCAAGCTTAATTTATAGGTATTTTTGTTATCTTAACACCATCTGGCTATATCATCGAGTCGCCATTTTAGTGTCGTTTCTCATCATATGGATACAATACAATAAATTTTTATGGTTTTCTATGCTTACTTAATAAGATATATGTATGTATAAGTACATCAGTTACACTTTTTTTTTGACAATTTTTTGTCACAGATTTACTGTAATATCTATACATCAAGGTTCTAGTGTGAAGTTTTTCTCGCCTATGTGCACCAAGGACCACTGATTCGTGCCGAAAAAAAAACCTAGGAAGGTTCAACGCGGATCCATTCGAGAAAAAAAGTATTAATATCCGTTAAATGAAGTCGGCTGTTGGGTGTTGAGCATACTCGGAAGACGAACACGCGATATAAGGTGTTAAATCTGGTCTCGTTTCTCTATTAAATAACAGGGAGGAGTCGTTTAATATTTAAGCGAGAACTTTAACCAATGAGATGAGCCGTTTTGTTAGTTTTAAAGGGTAAGCTCGACAACGAGAGATATATATAGACGAGTAATAGCGCAAAGCAAAAGCAAAAGGGACCAGAATATACGTTAGCGGAACCACTACACAAGGATCCTATTATATATAAATATATCGCATATCCTTTTGTTTGTTTGGTGTTTTCTTTTTCCCTACACCTAACACAGATCGCGTTCGAGTGTTTTTCATACCCTTGACAAGAGGCAAAGAGCCGCCTATATTGCGAGATTATTTACGTTAAATGTGTTCTACAGCACTTGTATGAGGTACTTGTTTGCGCCTTTTTTCACGTACTCGTATATGACGTACGTATAAATCATCGATAATGGGAAAATTAAATTATAATAAAATGAATAGAATAACGAGGTGGAAAAGAGAGGAAAAGGGATACCCTCGTAAAACACTTGACAACATTTTTCAAAAAAAAAAAAAAAAAAAAGGCCAGAGAGAGAGAGACAGATTGGAAAAGGAAAACCTGTATGTAAAAATGCGTCGGTTTTCGTGAAAAGAGTCAATTACATTAAATTACCATCGTGATAAAAATCGGCCGAAAAAAAAAGCTCATTAGTAATGAAAATAACGTTTAATGTAAACATATTTCGTACGTATGGTATACGAACGTTAATTTTGAAAAAACGAGTGTTTTCCCGATAACATCGAAACAGTGTTACCACTTCGCAGAATTATGAAATACCTTTTTCCAGTTAAACGATCATTTACTACGAATTGTAAACACGCAACGAACTAACAGTTAAAAGTGATCATTACGTTAGCTGGTAAACTATCGTTAGTCACTATTTATCTTTTGCCGGTAATAACAGTACTGACGTGTTCTTTATTGTACATGCTACTCGTATACCACCGGGCACTACGAAAATATTAACTACCCCTTTTACGTTATTTGATTTAGTAAACGCGATAAGATAAGGAAAAAGCCATTAAAAAGCAATTTCACTTTTATAAATGCGCCTTTATTTTATAGTCTTAATGAAATACAAATGTAGAAAAAGTTTGCTTTTTTTCACCACCCCCTTTCAACCATTTTACAATCTCGTTATGATTGAATTTATAGCGATTATTTCTATTTCTTTTTCTTTTGGCTTGTTTTTTTTTTATTCGAGTTTTCGTCGATGGCCGTCTAAAAAATATTAATATTGGTTTGGGGAATTTCGGTTCCTCATAAGGGTGGATTTTCCTCTCTCTTGTATGGAAATCGACCAGGACTTAATTGTTGGTCAAAACGATTGCATTATTATCGATGCTGATGGCCGATGATTTTTTTTATTGCTCAGCAAATTCTGTTATAAATTTATGGAGGTAATTTCAGCCTTGCTAGAAATTTGCCCACGCTTTTGATTACATGTACCTATAGCATGACTAATGATACCATTCTAATGGCCTCTTAAAGTACCATACGAACCCTTAAAAAAATGAAAATTAGATTATGGAAATCGTGTTTCTGCAAATTATGTCAGTTGAGAATGAATTCATCTTGAGCAGCCTCAAAACTCAAGAATTTCCGACACTAATGATTTTCCTCGAGCAATTATCAACCATGAATTAGAATTAATTCTAAGTTGGGAAAAATAACCAAAAACTTATCAAATTAAGCAATCATGATCAAAAAAATTGGCATCACTGTATTTATTTCAAAATGTTCCATCAGTATAGGGGATGATATTTTTCACACCAATTAATCAACAGTAGAGCCCTGAGAGAAGTCTTGGATTTTGATGGAAAGGGTCTAGATCGACCCAGAATCTCAAATACTACCTTAAAGAACGGAGAAATTCCTTCCAAAACAGGTTGGATAGGCATCAGAGCGAAACAACCACGATTTTTTGAATACGACCCCCTTTGAGGATCAATATCTTCCCTTCAGGAAGACCTTCGGTGCCGAAATTTTCTCTGAATCAAAATGAAAGTCTCCGCAAAATTTGGTCAAAAGTATCTTCACTTTTCCATAATTTTAAGGGTGTTTTTAGTGAAGTTTTATAAAAAGATTTCACGAGATGCCCAAGTACGGACTTCTGTAGATTTAGTAAGAGCTCAAAATTTTACTGTCAACTTTAATGTATAGGTACGTGCCTACTCATTTGCAATGAAGGAGATTTAAAAAGTGGTGAATATTCACGTCATTTAGACAAAAACACGAGCACATTTAGGTAAAATTTGAAAAGGTTTAGCCTACTACTTCGACGAGGTAAACCACATAGAAAAACATTTCCTGTGCATAAAAAAATCCTACAATACCCTTGCAATGAACTGCAACATTTTGGCTATTGAAAAAAAAAAATTATAAAAATCGCAAAACGATTGGCCTATGGCATAAATTTGTTTTGAATTGGCCAAGTTGAATTTACGACGAAGGCCAAACACATATGATATAAATTTAATCGGCAGCTGAGCCGGCGAAAGAAAAATGTAAAGTATGTACTTGAAAAGTTGCAATAGATGTCAAGTTTTTTCAAGCACACTTACTAAATCTTTTTACGGATTTGAGGGAAAGAGGGAGAGAGGGGAATAAAATATCTCTTTGGTAATTTACTTCCTTCCGTTTCTTAAATACGAGTAGTTTTGCATCGTAAGTATAAGTAAACGGAATGTCGTGCTTGTAAATATGACTTCATGAGTAAGTGATTTCTTCGAGTAAACAACTACATACTATATTAATACTAACAGAGTTGGATAAAAGGTTCATTTTGTGATTTATAATGTGACATAACGTCGAATAATTAGTACGGTTCGAATCACGTATGGTCGCGTCTTCGCAATAATAAATCTATTCGTTGTCGGATTCGAAGATAGGTGTAATTCAACTCGCGGAAAATTTTTTTCTCTTAGGTTATACTCGTATTTCAAAAAAGACTCTTTGTTGAAAATAAACATTCGTATAAGTTGGGGAGTTATAGACTATCATAGAATAGCAATAGCATAGCTCACACGCCACATAATAAGATCATATGGAAGAAGATGTATCGCCGATTTGGGAAGATGAATGGTACGGAAGTTGTGTCAAGTTAAAAGAATAAAATACGATACACCAAACTAATTTAGAATTTTAAAATTATGTTTGGCGACGCACCAATATAAAACAATTTATAAACCCTCCCTTCTGCGCGCCTATCAACGAATGGCATCGTTGTACGAGCCTTGTCGCCGTTCTAGTATTAGCGCCAATTAGTATAATCATAAATTAAAATTTAATTTCCGTAGACACGTTTCCCATTTCTTTTAAAGCGTATCATTTCTTTAACCAATTATAATATTGTACGTCCTCGGCTCCCCATCCTCATCGCTCATAGTCGTAGCGTTTATTTCTTATGTATGAAAATTTCGCTGCTTTTCTACCGTTAAAATAAACGTAAGCGTTCTCAAACGTTTAACCTGCGCCAGGGTACGCTCGGTTGCATTTTCGCCACGTTTGAGAACCTCGGATTCGAATATTAAAAACAGTTCCAAGTACCAGCACGAATTATTTGCCACACTGAATGGCTAATTACGTCGTTATAGAGTGTTTTCTTTCCGTATGAATTATCACAGCGCGCCAATCTGCTCTTCTGTTGTTTTTCTTTTTTCATGCTGACGCTCTCTGTACACCTCCCAGTCGTAGACGTTGATTTTAACGCGATTTTATAGGTGCTTAGGTGCGCGATAAGGTACCTGTACTGTGCGACTTCGTGTTCGGTTAAATACTGTTTCAACATCCTTTCGATCCTCCCATATAGCTCTACTTGGTTTTCAATACCTACGTAGGTCGTAATCGATGCGGAAGAAAGATCAGAAATTACAATGTGAAGTGTAATGTAACACTCGAAGAATTATAAATTCAAGAAATTATGAATTTTCTTCCAAAAAGGGATGATAATACAAAAATTTGTCAGGGCGTCTATTCATTTCAAATTTTCTTCAGAATGTTGTTCTAATAAATGAGAAGGATAGGATTAGAAAGATAAAGGATCCATTTTTCACAGGAAGAGAAAGGGAGATACCCACAGATTCAATTTTGATTTATATTAAAAAAAAAAAAAAAAAACAGGATAGGTAGGTAAGATTTCTGAGTCCTCAACATCAATTCCTAAACTTGAAGATTATTGTGTAGAAATATAGAAGTGTAGGGCACAGGCACTTTAAAATGAAAAATTTACTGCGAATTCACGATTTTAGCACTCAATTTTAATTTTTAGTCCTTAGACATTTCAATTTTTTTTTCATTTTTTTTTAGCATTCCCAACGAAATATGATTGGATCTGATAAAATCAAAGTTTTGATCGAATTAGATCTGTTGAGACCTGATTAGATCCAATAGGGAAAACCTAATTGACTCTCACCAAATTCGTATAGGTCTAATTAAACCTGAGCACTCCCCTAGATTCAATTATTTAGGTACATCTGTTCAAACCTGATCAGATCTAATCATTTTCGTTTGGGTTGTTATGTTCTTTGAAATTTAAACTTCAGAAAATGCTTCGATTTTTGAGCATTTTTTCTATATTGAAAAAAAATCATATTGATGACTTTTATTGGAAAGGTGGGTATCAAAAAATGAGTGAATTCTTCAACTTTTCTGCTGTAATATCAGAGAATTCTAATCATTTGAAGGAGATTAATTCTTAGCTTCATCTAACTCACTTTCTTAAAAGAATTGAACGTAAGTACTTAATTTTGATTTTTTTAAAATCGAAATTCTTGAAAATGTTTAAATTTTTCTATGAATTGTTTTCTCTTTCATGTTTAGTTAATCAATGAATTTTTGTAAGGAAATACATATATCATAAAATAGTTACCAAAGTACATTTTTTGACGACTAAAGATCCATTTTTTTTCCAATATCAAAAAATGTTTTACTTTATGGATTCTTTTTAAGCATCAGAAAATAGTTAGTTTTCTTGACACGTAGGTAGTTTTTTTTATGTTTTTTAAATGCCAAAGTAACAATGTTTATTGTTTACCTAAGTGCCAAATATTTTTAAAAAAAATTAATGTAAAGAAAAATTTTAAAAAATTAGGCAATAATATTAAAATAAAAGATGAATAAAATTTGTTTAATAAAAAATTTAATTTAAATTTGAATGGTTAAATTAAATACCTAACGTTAGGTATCTACATTTTCGCATAAAAATCATGATTTTTGATATGTATTAGAAACATTTTTATACACCTTTATTACTTGCACCAAATCAAAAAAAAAAAAATTACCTGATGCTTTTAACAAAAAATAAATGCTTTAGAAGCAAATATGTTCATGATTACCCAGCGAAAGAAATTAAAATATCAGATTAAAATCGTAATGAAAATAATCGATATTTCCACAATAGGTATCGAGATTAATTTTTTCCTTATCTGTTAGGAGAGAGGTACCTACCTATCCCTCATTTTCACGTTCATAAATACTTATAAAACTGGTGGCTTCACCCCTTTCTGGTGACTGGTGGGAGCTGAATTTCCTGTGTTACTTTCAAATGGGGTAGATATTTAGCTACTTAAATATTCTATTATATCCGGAAAAACAACTTATGCTATAACATCACAGGTTGTGTTTGGGGGTGAGGTGAGATAAGGGTTGTAAAATGAATTCTATACGCGGAATAAAGCTAAAAGTCTGCCATTTTTATTTTATTTTATTTTTTTAGTATTTTGAATAGCATCATGACATGCATATTTAATGCTCAACAACACTTTGTATTGTATGTTTTGTTGCTTTTAAATATGCACTTCAAATGATAATTGTGTATAGCATTGTATGGACTTTTATTGCTTTGAAAATTGTTTTGATTTCTAATTCAAGACCAGGGTTTAACACTTTTAACCATCTAATTTAAAATAGTTTTGACTTCACGTTTCTCATATGTGTAGTATTCAGCTTGATTGCCTACATGCAGACTTTTATAGGTACGTTATTAGAATCGGTATTTCGAATTTCTATTTATTTTATTATTTATTGTACCATTGAATAGATTTGACTAATCTTCTACTCTTTTACAATATTTTGAATAAATTCTTCGCCAAAGATTTTGCCCAAATTTGTCTAATTTTTGTTCACTCCTGTCTGCATCTACTAATAAATAGGCAAATAACTCCACCGCTGCCTTTCTCAACTCACGCATCAATAGGCTCGGTATTTTTTCCAATATGTAAAATGACACCTAATAGGGCTACTGTGTTCATGTCATATTACACCTACGAAAGATTAAACATTCCATTTTGGCATGAATTAGACCGACAATAACGATGGCGGGTTCGGGGTTTGTAAAAGAATCCAAGTCGACGTGTCGATTTCAACACAGTAGCTCGATGACATTTCTAAAAACCACTGTCCACTGCGTGAAAATTACCTACCTCTTTGCAGGCGAACGCGTCAAACATGTTGAAACTTTTGACTTCGATAAAAGGTTTTAAAGGGTAAAATACACACAACCATTGAAAAAGACCGCACCACTCGTATACATACTATAAAGTTTATAAGCATAGCTGTGTACAATGTTCACATTGACGTGGTGTTCTCTCTTCACAAACACCCTATTATAGAGGGTGACTCTGCGAAAAAATACCAGTATAACCTACGTTGTGGTGGAAAAAAAGCGCACTTTGAGCATCCCTCTTCTTTTTTTTTTTTTGGTGGCCTATAACTGACATCTCAATTGAGGGATTAAGGAAATATAAACGCGATCGGAAGTATAAGATTAGAGGAAGCCTCTCCGTACATCAATGGATTTGGCCGGAAAAAATCAAAATATCTTTTGAAAATTACAAACGCATATAAATAACATATTAAGCGTTTCATTTTGACCGTTGTACGTATTTCTGGTTTACTAGTTTTAACAACAAGTTAAATAATACAAACGTGATGTGCGCTTTTTAAAAAGCCATTTTTAAATTTTCCATCTGTCGAATTGTAACAATCCAATTTACCCTGGATACGTGTTGATAACTTTATAGACGAGGCGGGTTTAAATTACGATTTGAAATAGATCTATCCTGTAAGTACGTCGCGCAAAATACGCGCATTTCGATTAATTTTAATTCGAAACACGAGCTTCGGTTGGATTTTTTGTAATATAATCGAAAGGTAATTTAAAAAGTAGGTCGTATCGTTTCTTTTCGAGGGATACTTATTGTTTTATTTTAAAACCAAACTACCTAGATGTCCTTGTGTGGGAAAAAGTTTATTATCACTAAGCAATATTAATTGATAAGTGAAAAATTATTGATTTTTATTTAATAATTATCAACGCTGCCGCGTGTTCTGAGAAATTATATATTTTTATGATACAAATACCTACATAATTGCAAGTGTATCGATGAATGACGTAAACTGTTTTGACATTGTATTGGTTTGTGAAGCTTGATCACCATTATGTTTTTCATTTTATCGCATTAGATTCTATGACAAATTTAAGCGAGGTTATGGGACTGGAAATATCTCTGAAAATTCTCAAGATTTGTCAATATTTTGGTTTCAGGAAAAAATTTGCCCTGAAATTGTAAAAGATTTGGTTAAAAAGCCTTCATGAATGCAAAAGACCGAAATGACTGAAGTAGTTTGAGCTGGAAAATATCAATCGCAGCCACACCGAGTCCTGTTTACTCGAAGGCCTCAGAAATAAAATATTCGAATAAATTTGAAAAAATGTTCTATTTTCACTTTAAATGGATTTTACGAAATTGTTTTTTCTCAAAGAGTTCTCTCAAGAAATCTTTAGACACCAAAAACTTGGTTTTTGATCACCCTCCCCCCTCCAGATTCAGAAATGAGGTCTCAAAATCAGTATCTTAAAAACTGATACGTCAAAAATTGATAGGTACCTGCTTGAATTTCAGAAAGTAAAAACTCAAATAACACTGGGCTCATTAGGAAGGGTAAAGAAAATCAAAATTTATAGACGTGCATTAATTAGGTAGATATTAAAGAAACAAAGATATTTTGCCAAAACTTACGTTTTAAAAAATGAATTTATTAGTAGGTACCTACACCTCACCTACCTACTACCCAACCCAATTGGTTATTAATTCCGATCGAAACAAAATTTAATGCTCAAATTTATGGAACATGTTAATCTGTTGTCGAACAAACAAAGTAATAAATTGATCGAAATATTGTAACTACATAATAAGAATTGGCAAATTTTCGCACCAATTTTTTAAAAAAGTTGATTAAAAATCAAACCAAAACTTAACACTGGTCCTAATGATACATAAAATCGGTACATTGTCGTTGGAAACACGCAGGAAGTTGTACGATTAAGATCGGTTCGTTACAAAGTTGTAAACGATTTAAATTATCCGCGGTTGTTGAAATATTGGCAACGAACTCTTAATTATTAACAGTTTAGGCGTTTACAATTAATTAACAGATTTTAACACGCCGCATGATACAAAGGTAAACGTTGCATATTTAAGGAAATTGTTTTTAATCTTTATACGTCCATTAATTTAATTATTAATTACAACCGATTGTCTACAGGATACAATGTATAGGTACACCAATTTTTAATTATTTTTAACCGGTTGCTTGCTCGAGTTCATTACGAGTAGATTCGAAGCTAAAAAAAAAACTCGATAACGAAGCAAATTTATTTGTAAAGGTGAAATTATGATGACAGATTCCAGTTTGTTTTTTTTTCTTTTCTTTTTCTCACTACAACTTTTTTTTTTTTGATTTTACTCTCGAGAAAAATCAATTATTGCGAATGAGTAAATTACCTACTTAAATTATTGTAACATTGTGTTTGCGACGAAAGTGAAACAAATTTTTGACACAGCAAGATATCTTCTTGGACTTACTGTGAAGTTTTAGTATAGATACTTATTAATTGTAGATTTTATCGCGATTAAAGTTCCATAGGGGTTTAATTATTTTCATTTCTTTTTTCCTTTTCAATGAATATCAAGTGCAGTGTTGAGTGAATATGGAAACTGGTTTCTTATTTGCCAACGAAGGCATTCGCCTTGTATTTATGGGTTTTTTATTATCATTTTTGCCTGGTAAAATTAGCATAAATATCTGTAGATTTTATATCTAACAAACTAAGCACTTACCTACTTCTTAGTATAAGTTGACTGAATCATTTCCTCAACAATTAAAAGAAAATTCAAAGAAAAACAGCTTCGAGGGTTATTCTCAATTTCTTAACATGATTATTATAGCAAAAGGTCAGCTATATATGGATCAAGAAATTTTCAAATATGACGTTTGACTTGAGAACAAGAACCTTTTAATTTCATGAAAGAAAATAGAGAAAATCAAATCTTAATTTGAGAATTCTGACTTGTGGCCATCTCAAGTGATATTTTCTTCATCTTATTTCCCCTCTTGCGTCTTCTAATACGATTAAAAATAAACTCATATGCCTACCCATACTTTATCAAAATAAAAATTAGGTAAGTAAGTGTATGTACTCGGGACCTCCTTCGCAATTAGGATCTGTCCAGTAAATTTAATTTTTACACTAATACATCGCTGTAATTTTTCAATTCAAGGTAGATAATTAATAAGTATATTTTTTTACTCTTAAAAAGTGTACAACTCGAATGTCATCGGGGTAAGTATGGTGCCAAGTAACTTGTTTAACCCCTCCAACAATGCTCCAAAACCTGCAATTTAGTTATTTTTATGTCTCAAGCACGTGGGCTCGTGTAATTAACAATGTTAGGCTGAATAACATAATCACATTAGGAATTCTCCCGCAGCATATATTATTTATAAATTTGATCGTACTGATTTTGGAATTTTTCCAAAATATTAACGAATGTTTTACGTGGAAATGTAATGATTTGGTCAAATTATCGAGCACTTGCTGACAAAATTGACAAAATCATACACAGGTGAGTAGGAATAATTGTGATTATGGGGAAAATGCAGCTGCAATAGCTGAACTTGGCAGTTTCTTTTTTGGGACCTAATCACTTATCTACTTAGATATAGACAATAGATGTCAGATTGATTTTTTAAAATGATCCTAATTTTTCTGCTTCCCGCAATTCATCAAGCTCAAAGTAGTTCTATGGATTTTGATAGTTTGCTAAGTGATGATTTATGAGAATCTGAAATTTTTCGATTAGAGCAACGATGATTAGCTTATTTTTTGAGATACATATTACCAACATTAATTTGAAAAAGTCCAAAAACTAAAGAAAATCGAAATAAATTTGAGAAAAACATTTCACAAATTGAAGGCACGAAAAGTCTAAATTTGAGGTAATTTTGCAAAAACTTTTCTGTGTGATTATTTTATACAAATGAAAGATGAAATTACAGCTTGAGCAAAAATTATTCGAAAACAAAAAAAAATGATTTAGATAATTTTCACGTGGGTGTCATTTTAAAATTTTCTTCCCGGGGGGGGGGGTTGATGGGGCCATTGCTTTCTTTCCATGCAAAAATTTGAAATAAAAGTGGACCTTTTTTCGTTTTTTGGACTAATTTTTTTCAAAATAACTCATTATTTTGTGACTTTGTGTCTAATTTCGAGGGTTGTAAAATAAGTTAAAACCTTCAACCTTTCATTCTTAATGTCATGAATTAATTACAATTGAAACATCCAAGTGTGTTTTTACAGAAGCACTACCTATAGAACAAAATCCCATCTTCGTGAATTCCTTGCTAGGTAAGTAGGTATATCTACCTAATGCTAGAATATTCAAATCAAACCTTCATCAGTGGTAATGGACAATGCTGATTTCGAGATGAACATAAGTTGAAAAGTACAAGAAAAATTGAGCACTTCTTTTTCCATATCAAATTCGTTTAATTTATCGACTTCCAACTTATTGCTCATTTTTCAGTTGTTTTTTTTAGGGGGAGGGTGATTAGCTCTCCAATTGCCATCTTGGTTGCATCACTGCCTCTATTAATAATTTTATTTTGGTAGATATGCATATCCTAATTTATCATATTTTTTGCTTGATTGCTTAACACACAACTTTTTTGTTTTTCTTTTAATACCTGACAGTTGAGGAGGGACTTATTGATGAACATCATGTAGACTTGTTGAAAATACTTGAATAGTATCCTCATGATTATCTAATGAATTACCGAACTACCCACCAGCCACCTACTGTGTTGAATAGTTTTGTAATCTTTACACCTGCAGACAAAATTTTTGGAGGAAAATCACATCAAAAGAAAATTTCAACCCCATAAAAAAATCACTGAACAATTTCAGCAAGATCTAAAATTTTTAGACCGAGGGGGATCTTTGCAACTATACTGATTATGATCACGTGCAGCTCAAACACCATAATTTTTGTGAAGTTGATGTCTCAAGCAGCATTCTTACAACAAGTAAAATTATGATTAGGGTGATCTATGCCAATCACACTTACCATTAGAACATACTGAGGAATTTTCACCTGGAAGACCACTATCAGTGCCACTTTCGTGTCCATCACTTAGCTCTGAATCTCTGGAATGTAAAGATAAGTCCCTCGGTCCATCAGAGGATGCGGGCGATGGAGGAGATCTCTGTCCACTATGGCCGGACAAAATATCTGTGATCATAAATCTGGATCTGCTGAGATGGTGATGAGGCATACTAGTGCCTACTCCAGCAGTCATTTCGTGAACTGTCATCCGATCTTCGGGATTTGCTCCGGGCCAAAAATGAAGGCCGTTGGTTTTTTGCTCGGACACCGCGATTTTGATGAATTTCAGGATTCGCGGTCGAGTATAAATTGATGAACGAATGAAATCAATCTTCGAATATTTTGTTATCTCATAATCGAACCAACTTATCAAATAAAAAATTATTTTCACAACAGAATAAGTACGTTTATTTAAATAATTATGGAAAAATCAATCACGCACGCACTTGCAGTATAAAAACAGAGAAAAAAAATTCAACCGGTAAGTATTAAACTTTGATAAAAAATCGCGCCGAAAATACGAAATTTAAAAAAAAACAATTCGGACATGTGTTGTTAAAAATAACATTAAACTGTCGTCGATTAACACAGAACGTGAACTGGTAAACGCCCAGCACGAGAGATATTTCCTCTTCGCGAATGTATTTTACACTTTCTAACCCCCTGATACGTTGCATTCCCACCTTTGGTGTTCAGCTCCAATCGTCGAGCTCGCCGGTAAAAGGATTTTTACAAGCCACGCCTTCTCATAGCAAGCGCCTCTTATCGAGAATAATTTGATTGTTTAAATCGGTCGCTTCTTCGCTATGTTAAAACTATAAAAGAAGAGAGGATTTCGTTTATCCCCTCCAGTGCGGTCGCTTAATGCTTCACCTTTTGTTTTTCTCGCCGCCGAGAATGTCTTTGTTTTCCGCATAATCCCGATTCTTGTTTATTCCAATTTCATCAATTTATTTTCGCGCGCGCCACGCCACGCCGCGCCGCGCCGCCGCTCCTCTCGACTGTTTTTTCTGCTTCTTTTTTTCTCTCCCCGAAGCCGGATGAACGTTTTCATTTTCCTCGAGTTTTCCGCTCGAATGACATAAGCGAACGAAAACTTTCAAAATTATAAAACCTATTTTTCCGTTTCGAATAATTCCACGTCGTGAGCTTTAATAAATTATTTATCGAGAGATTTCCAAAGCTGTATGATTTTGTAAAAATTGTCCTATGGTGTACCTACCTACCTACTGTTAGAGTCATGTTTCACATAGCGAATATTTTTTTTTTCACTATTTATAGGGCTGACTAAATCGTTCAGTAGTTTTGAAATTGATCTAGTGGTTAGATTTTTTTAAAAATTTATTTTGTTTATAATGCAAATGCCTTGAAATTTGGATATTGGTTCTTGGGGTCCAAACCTCTCAGGGTGACATTTTTAGATCGCCATATCACCCCCTACTCCTCCAAAAGGGACGAAATCGCCTTTTTCAAATAAAAAAAATTTATGATATTTTTTAGAATTTTTTTAATGGATGAAATATTTTTTAAAAAATGCAAAAACTGATTTTTCTCACAATGAAGTGATCAATTGTGGCCAATAAATTTTTCTCAGCACACATTGTGAAAGACTCGCAAACGCAATCAACTTGAATTTAAACCCAATTTGTTAAACTTTCTTCGTTTTGGATAATTATTGTAGGAACCGTTTCTCCTGCCTCCATTCTCATCCCCTTTTGCCCGGTGAACTACCTGGCTACAAGACTAAAACCCTGCTGATATTAAGGGGATGAAAACATGATTTCAAAAAGTTTCAGTGGCGTATCTACTAATTAAAAAAATTGAAATCTATAACTTTCAAAATGATCTTTCACAGAATAAATATTCTGCAAAACATCGCACTCGAGAACACGAATCCTTCGCATTTAAATCACTTCGGGAAAACCTACGCGTTGAATTAACGAAACACAATAATGTCATTTTTACGGCATTTTGGTTATGCAATTTTATTAACGTCTTGATTTGCTCGTCGCGAAAAGCGATTTATCACCAACGGCGCTAGTACCCGTGTATTTTACTCGTTTAACGCGTTGTCGCGAATAATGTTTTTCACATCAACACGACTGCAGTGGTGGACACGATATAGGAAAATTTTTTAAATCAGTTATCAGAGAAAACCCCCGTATATAGTAATAGGTATACGTGATAACAATAAAAACGAAATAGGCTGTGAAGCTTCTTATTACGTAAGATGGATGCGTGACGAGTGTTTATGTTTTCTGTATGTAATTGTTATAATTGGGAGTAATTTGCGATCTAATTAACTGAACGTATAGTATAAAGCAACATGTGAGTTATGGTGTTTAAACACGGCAACTAAACTCCTAAGTGCTGGCATTATTAAGGAAGCACTTTCCATTTTTTCGTAATTTAACCGAGATTATTAGTTAGCAGTAGCTGCTTCAGTGATTAAATATTATTACCACATAAAGTACCACTTAGAAGATTTTATAATTCATTTTTTTATGTAAAATAGTTTGTAATTTGTATCTGTTTACGTAAGAAGGGTAGGTATAGGCACATATACCATATAGGTAGAAATTTGTATGTAAAATTTTCTTTCTTTTACGCATCTGGTTCGAATCTAGCTAACTAGGAAATACTGCTGCGTAATCTTTTTTTGGATGTGGGAAGTCTGTATATGCTGAATGCCTATTCGTAACACGAGTATAAGTATACGACTGTACTGTATGGTCTTTATGGATGCTTTTACCCTATTTTAAAATTAAAACTAGCGTGTTATGCTTACCATGGTTACTATGGTAGGCAATCTAATGTAAGCGTAATTGTCTCTATAATTGATACAAGAATAGGTACACATAAGCAACTATGAGATGGAAATTCTTCATTCGGTGCAACATTTTTTCTAAAAATAGAAAAGGATACTTACTTACTTATATGTTGTTGATGAAATAAATAACTTCATAGAATACGAAAAGAAGGAGGAACATTGAATACGACCAAGAAATTAGTCAACAGAATATGGTCTGGGAACCAATTTAAATCACGAAAGTTATGGGATGTACTTTTTTCAAGAAAGATTTAGAGACTTAGTAGAGAAAGTGAAATGGTAAAGGTCATCGATAATTTCAATAGTTCGTTAATATGTACTTCCAAGATGATAGGAATACCCTCAGTTCATCGAAATGATCTCAACAATTCAGTTTTTCTTTTCTAAAAATTCAAGGCAAAAAGTAAAATGATTCAGAACTCAAACTGACAACTCGTCATCTTCGATTTGGCTGATATTTGGCTCATTGACGAGTAAAAAATTTGAAATTGGGTTTGAATACTAAAGTCGATCTCCCAAATCTATTGCAATCATTTTCGAAACGATTTGGAGCCTCCATCAGAACTTAATTCTTCTCCGGCACACTGGAACCGCTCCAGAAGGCGCTGTAATCAACTTCGGCAGCTAAAAATTAGGATCTGAGGTGTGAGTAACTTGAACTTTCAGTAAGCAAAATGTCAAATCAATGGTGACCAGTTGATAACGCTCCCTTAGAAGAGTTGAGTTTTTCTATGAGCTTTAGAAGAAGGATTGTAGTGAAACTGAAAAGTTATGAAATTATGAATCAATATTCAACAATTTTTTTTTCATCTGGGATAGGCTAAAATACTAAATTGGCCCTATACCCATGTAACAAATCAATACCTACATTTTGATCACAGTTTCGTTCTGTTATTCAAAAAAAGGACTTTTTAACACGTTTCTATTCACTAAAAGTAATTCATCAATGTGTCAGGCGCCTGCAGGGCTTAAATTCATGGGACCACTTTTCAAAATTTCGCCCATGTTTCCTTTTTTGATGCATTATGAAAAAATGAAAGAAAATATCAAGAATTATGAATATTGTATTTCAAAATTAAAACTTAATTTTTTCTGAAGTGTTTTTTTTTTTTAAAAAAAATCATTTTTGACTGAAACACTTCCATTTTTCAAAATTTTTTAGAACATGAGAAAGGGGAAGGAATGTGGTACTTGAACGAAAAAACTGATTTATTTAGCAAAATGCACAAATGGCCACTTCTCCTCCCAACAATCACTAAAACCATCACTTTGATAAATTCACAGTACCTTATACGTACCTAGACCTACCTATACTTACTCTTATAACGAAGAGGCCTCCTATTAATTTCAAGTTTTAATGATTAGTTCCCAAAATCTGGAGTTTCGTTGAAAACCCTTCAAACTTTATTATTTGTCGAGTCTTTCTCATAATTTGTTTTTCCAACATGTCAATGAGAATTCATTGAATGGTATATTAAAACATCATATTTTTTGTGGTCAAAGATGAATAAAAATGAACAAAAAATATCAAAAATGACATTTATTGCTAAGGTAGTAGGAGGAAAGGGGGAATAAAAAATTGTTTGAATCATTTTTAAATGATACATATCTCCATTCTAAAGCAGTCAGAAAAATTCGAAAATCACAAAACATCGTGAAAATAGTACCACGAAACGACCAAAAAAAATAAATAAAACTTCTATAGGATGGAGAAAGGGGAAAAGAGATAGAAGGAGAAAGCTGGAGAGAAATTAAAATTTCCAAATATATTGTAATGTAAAAAGAAAACAACAACAACAAAACAGAAGAGAGACATGGCTGAATTTATAGGATTGTGGTGCAAAAGGGTCTAATCAAACACGCGTCTAAATTCGACCGAATAACGTTTCTAAACATCTGCCTAATTTTGGATTTTTTCTGTACAAAAAAGTACTAAACTAAGTAGATATTAATCGAAATTTTTTTTAAATTTCTGAATAAATCACAAAACTTTGAAAGTTTGAAAGTATAAGAACTATCTGTTGATTTATTCGCATACCTGCAAACCACATCCTGGAATTACAGACGGTTTTCTGTGAAAAGGACGGAGGGGCAGGGGGTCATAGAGTTATGTATGGTACAGTAAACATTTTCAGCTTTCTGACTGAATTCATGTGCCCTTCGATTCTTGAAATTAGGCCTATTGATGTTTTTATAATTATCCATAAATTTTTTAGAAGACCGTCGCAGAATAATCAAATGTATTAGATAACATACAAGGATGCTCGATTAAAATACGCTTGGTCTTAATTATTTAGAGAAAATAACAGCAATCGATTTTTGGTGTCAAACTTTCCAATGCAGCCATTGAATATTTTCATCGTCATACCTACTTCAATATGTACCTATTCTCTCCTCCCCCTCCCCCCGACTCATGACCGTTCTGATATGCTTGAAGAGAGCAGGGATTTAGCTATCGCAGGTCATGCTCGTCTGTACTTTTCCAAAAAAGTGAATTTGAATGCTATCTATTCCTCACAACGTATCAACATTGACCTTAGTAAGAGGATGACCACATTGGGTACCTACTTATGGAATGATCATTGGACCTTTTCTGACCCCAACTGATCTTTCCAGTTTCCACCGAAGAAAACGTGCATATAAACTGCGTGTAAATTCCATTTTTGCCTCTTTTTATTTATTCCACTTCGGCATACCTATACCTTTACTTTTGAAGAAATCGCACCAGTTGATTCACCTTAACTATACCTACATACAATCCTACGTATACTTGCAATCATCATAGGCGAAGATTACTACGCGCGGCCTCCGAGCTCAGGCCTTAAATACGAGCTTTATTTAATTAATCGATCATGTTTTGTACAGAGAAACACGAATCGAGGTAAATATAATTGGGATGAGATATGTACCTATGCGTATAAATCCCAAGTTGAGAAAACAGTTCACACAACCGAAACCAGCCACGTATTATACGTGTTCGTTCGATTATGGTTTGGAAATCGGACGTCAATAACGCGGAAAATGCTAAGACCTGAGACCATGAATTATAATGATCACGATAAAATCGAATGGGCTATTAAAAGTTATAAGAAATTAAACAATATTTGAAAGAATTCAATAATTGAAAAAAAAAGACACGAAATTAACTTACGGTACAGTATAGAAAAATGATTAAAGTAGTCATTAATATGGGATAAAGATAGCTAAAAGGTAATAACAGTAATTTCAAAGCTGGCAGATATCGGAGTTACAAAATGACAAAATTACAATTAATAGCCGTACAAAATGATAGTAATCTTAAAGGAAACGAGCGAACGAATGAAAAGAACAAAAATACTCCTATCAATAAATACAATTCTCGTTCTAATTACACATTTACCAGTAGAATATTTTTTTGCTATAACGTTTTTTGAATTATCAGTTTCTCGATTGCGCTTTTTTCTACGAGAGGAAGCTCGGTATACGATGGTTGTTGTCCGGGCTGCTGGATTGAAATGTGTCATTTCATCGAGGTGGTTCTTTAAAGTTTCATTGAATTGTTCAAAAGTCAAAATTTTTGTCGAACATTTAAGCAAATTTTGAAAAATAGGCCTAATATGTATATACTTATGCCATTTTAGTCAATTTAATCAACTCGAGTGATTAGATTAAAATTTTCATCAGGCAGAAATTTGAGGTAAGGTACTTCCCTAGACAAATGGTAAGTCTGTAGTAGGTTTCATATAGAGTGATGATTGGCTCGATCTATTCTTCAAACTGATTTAAATACTTACTTGAATGAAATAAACCATTCCGATCGATTGGATCGCCATTTTTAAATCGATAAATAAGTACATCTGTATTCTCGTTCGGGAATATTATCTCGAAAAGCTCTAAGATCACGTACAAACCTAATAACTAAGAATGTACCGAGTTACAAACAAGAGTTCCCACAAATAAATATTCTACGCCACGTTTTATCTTACTTTTTCTCGGATCTTATGCCTCCTCCATTTAATAACGGTTTTCTATTGGTAGACTGAAAAAAACCACCATTTTTTTCTCGTAGTTTTACGTATTTACTCTTTAAAGAATTCATTAATTATGTAAAAGTTTTGTCACGAATTTTGTTCGACTGTGTTTTCATGTGCTAATAATCGAATTTTGTAATAGAAGCGATTGGAAAAATTTCTATTATGACCCTAATAAATTCGTGATGTTGGTGTAACTTATTTCACAGAGGCTACGATATTTTTGTAAAGCAAATATTTTTCACAAAAATAAATACTGTAGGAGTGTAGGTACCTATTAGTTATTAGTTTATGGAAGATGCCCAAAAAAACCACGTCCTATCCTATTTACCTATAGCTACAATTACTGCACGTATGACGTATCCATATTTTAGTTTCATATCTGTTTTGCATTAAAGAGTAGGTATAATAGATATATAATGTTTTGCACACTTCAAAAAAGAAATTACCTAAAATAAACGTGGTAAAACGCCCTAGTTTGAAAATAAGCCTCATATAGAGAATGTTTAGATGCGAAATTTAGATAAAAGTAACATTAAAAGTTTAGGATAAACCTAAAACGAGTTGCGGGTATTTAGTGCTTACAGCCGTAAAGATTAACTTCCACTGATAATCGTAGGGTGTACAAAAAGTGTATTTTTCTACAAGCTTTTTTTCTCGTATGATTTATTCTCCACGCTTGAATATATTAAGTTATACCGTATTACGAAAGAAACGCTGTTCAGGAAATATTTTCTTTCAAATAACGGCCTATATGAATGAATTATTTCCGAGATTTTTTTCATTATTTTTATTTCACTTTCGTGTCGTCAATCGTCGATGTACGTAGGTGACTGTATTTCAACGCTATGTATCTTAGTGTTAGACCGAGATCAATTTTTTATTGCCAATTTGAGAAATAGAGATGATTTCCAATTTTCTGATCGAATAGTGCAAAATTTGTGACATTAATAAGTTAAAAACTCTCTTGTAAGAGCAATTTTTTTTTTGAAATTTGGTATTTTTTTACCCTTAAAATTGATTTTGTAACTTCGAAAATTATTCCCACATTATCGTTTACATACTGACAAAAAAAAATTAAAATGGATAAACATTTTTCAAAATTTTTCTCACCTTAACGGACCATAAACAACCAAAAAATTGTTTTTCAACAACATTTTATGCCCTCGAAAAAATATAGTCGTTTTTTTAAATCATAGTATGGAGACCCATAGAGCAGCTATCAAAATATTTCAGCAGCCCAAATAAAAAAATTTATGGTCATATAGGTACAAAGTTTTGAATTTTTCTAAATTATCTGAGAAGTGTATAAATTGATAAATTAATGAAAAATCAAATCACTAGTTATTATTTTATCACAGGAAAACCTATTTATAGAATAGAATAGAATAGAATAGAATAGAATATATTTTCCGAATCTTTTTTCTTTTACAGATAGGTAATTAGAAGGCAATAGCCCCTGGTAATACTCATCAGAATTACAATCACTGCACTTGGAGGCTCAACTCTTTTAAAAATGGTCTGAAATCTTGAACTGGCAACTGCAATTCAAGGAATCATATTTCTACATCATAATCTGAACTTCTGAAGATAGGTACCTGCAGCTATCAATGTGTTTTGAGGGTGTCTATATTTGAGGGTTACATTCGACATGAGTGAAAAAAAAGGTGTTTTAAAGACCAGCATTCAAAAAATGCCTTAAAATCAAAAATTTTTCAAATGTGAAAAAATTACTGAAAATGAAGTGCAAATTCAAGAAAAATTCTGAAATTGGTCAGAAAATTTTAAAATACAGTAACGCGCAATTGGACAACTGGAAAGATGCAACTTTTTTTGAGGACCATCTTCAACAAGATTAAGAAGTTGATTATTTGACATTCTAAGTGAGTAGGTAGCTATTATGATTTGTTTGAAAAATCTGAGCCCCTGAAAAGTATACATATTATATTCCTCACTTGGGTATAAACATGATTTATTTTAATTTTGTAACTACGTGAAAGTAACTAGAAATCAGGAGACTTCTAGCTAATTTTTCATTTGTTTAGCTAGAATTTTTCTCTTGGAGCTCTCTTATGGGTTCCCATTAGGGTGGTTCATTTGTCAATTTTTTTTTTTGAAATTTGTAATCATGGACAAATACCTTAACCTCAACGAGAGGTAGGAAAAAATTCAAATTTTTAGATCAATATCTACCCTTTCTTCTGGCAAGAGCTTAAAGTTTAAAAAATTTAACAATTGTATGTACTTCTTTTTTTTGTTTTGTTTCAGGTGATCTTTTGACGTACCATCACGTCACGTATATAAAATGTAAATTAGGTAATTGTTCAGTTGATCAATCTCAATAATTATATCATCTCAAGGAGATCATTACAAAATTATTATTCTTTGAAGGAAAGAACCATTATTTTAAGAACGTCTGAACTTGATAAAAGTGAACTTTAAGCTTTTCTGTTCCTAGTTCCTAACGATTCTTGGATTGCTCATTTTTAAGGACCAGTTCATAAAAAAAAATCAGCAAAATTTAGATGAAAATGATTTTTATTCTAGAAAAGTTGACCAACTGCCCCAGCTCTGATTTTCAATTTTCATATCGAAATAATTCACCTGGGAATTCTCAGAGTCTACATTTAACGTTTAAAATACTATTAGATTTATATTTTGCTTATCCTTTGCATTGAAGGAGCTTTCGAGCATTTGAAATTCCAAAGTTTGGAAAATTAGGCATTTGTGAGAGAGATGAGAGGGAAGGAGGATCAGAAGAAAGCAACTCTCCTAGTCTGAACCCATAAAATCAGTACGGAGCAATTCTGACAAATTTTTATGCTTAATTGAGATTCCTTTGATTGAAAATCATTGCCCAATTTTAATTTTTTTGATCTTCACTCATTCACTGAATGACGATCAGTCAAACTGTCTGTGTACTTTCAATTTTGAATTTTTTCAAATACCTCCATAAATTACATGAAAATAATGCTGCTTTACAGGGTATACAAGTACGAGTAGGTAATAAACGTAGATAATAGGCGAACTGAATTACTCTGTGAAATTGGTTCAAAATAACCGCTTGTTGTATTATAAAAGCGAATAGTTTGCTGTGTATACCTATAAGAATTACCACTTCATTGAAAATCTAATGGAGATGTAGCTGCATTGTTCGTATTTCTTAAAAGGTATAATTAAATGTGTTACTTCATAACTAATGTCGAAAATTTATATAATCTCGTTGGTTTTGTTTTAATCATTATACACACTTTTCGAGCAATATAAAGTAATGAAGTCGTATTTCAACACATTAGATAAATATTTATGTGTAAAAAGCAAAACACCGCTATATGCCTACCTGTACCTACTCGTAGCACTGTATATAAATTTGTAAGACTTGAAATTAATTTTGAACTTGAGCGTTTCTGTTAATGATGCTTTATTAAGGTAAGACGCATAGTTAGCAGATGAAAACGAAATAGAAACAAAACAAAAATGTTTAACCATTTGAAAAATACTGCACATTATGTCATTAATGCGATTTCATTCACGCTATATAGATAGAAGGTAATTCTGCGCAAGGTATGTAGATAGATACGTACCTGAGTAATATAAGTGTAGGTACATCTAATCCACCTCCTACAACAAAATGATTTAATATGCTCTCGTTATATACCTACTATCTAAATATACCTATAGAAAAAATGTCCCCTAAATGAATCATTTTGATATTAAAAAAATATATACCTAGTATTTGAATTTTTTGATATCTCTGTTTGATAAACGGTTCACCCTTTGGTGATTTTTGTTCGCAGTCGTTGCGCTAGAACGCGGAACGGTGAGTGGGTAATTTTCACGCACCCTGTAGATGGTTCATATGTAACAAATGATAAACCGCTTTTCCTATATGGTTTATTACATGGCGAGTGTAATTAGAGTCGCGGCGAGAACTTAACGGATTGGCGATAATGATTTTTATCAGTTAATTCCGGCCGACGTCTCTGAACAAGGGCGACAAAGAAAACACCTTTGTTTTTCTGACAGATGTCGGCAGGCGTGTATTACATTTCGGACATTTGTTATATAGCGACTTAGTTTATTCTCTTATTCCCATGAGGAAAAACTTTCGATATGCGGTTCATATACACCAATGTACAATATGAGGGAGGCTGCGAACAAGTGGAGTGTGGTACGATGTGCACAGTGCATGGTGTCTTTTGCGTTTTCGTTTTATTAAAAAAATGATCTGCGCGCGGGATGGAAATTTCTGGGAGTTTTTTTTTCGAAAGACAAATTTTCAAAATTCAGGTTATAGATTTTGCATTTTTGATTTATTAATTATTGATCAAAAATGGATAAAACTGGAAGAAATAATTTTGTGATAAAATATTTTCATAGTACATAATTATCATCTACCTATCTTCTATTATAATTATAAAACCATGCTCGAAATCAATCAAACATGATAAAATTCGAGAAAATTATCACAAACAGTTCCCATCATTTTTCTGCGAACACCAAACATGAGGTTATTTCGATGTAATCCTGTGGAGATATGAATAATTGAGCAGAATTTTTAGCAATACCTGTGTGGATATTACTCTTTCAATTTATCAACTTCCTGAAAACACTCATTTTTGGTGACAAATTAATTTCAACTAGTGAAGCTCCGGGTTTTTTTGTTATCTACATAGTTAGTCATAATCGTCCTCATATTTTACCTTTTATGTACATAGGTAGAGGTACATCAAAATCCAATTTCTGATCTGATAAGTCGTTTATCAGCAATGATAGGATACCTTTGTTAATACATTAAGTATATTCGTTTCAAATTTGATGAAGTGTTGAAATTACGAGTACATGATATTTCATTTTCGAGGTGATCATCTGATTTTTGGCACGTTGTAGCTATTAAAAGTAAGTATATTTTAATTTTCTCAATTGAAATTTTTGTTTGCATGAATTATTATCTAGGATCTTCACCCTAGTAGGTGTTACTATAGATAGGTTTACAAATTTAAATACGAGATGGGTACAGGTAAGGTACCAAAGTATGATTATAAGTGAAGGTTTTCAGAACAACTGCCAGCCAGTCATTTTGATTTTTTTTTACCTTTCCTGAACCTCAAACCTGGGTTTCAAGAAAAGGAAAATGACTCCTCAAGTCACCAATTAATTACATATATTATTAATTGATATAAAAATTTATATTTTGCTAGCCTTTCTCGATAGCTAGGTAGGTATGTATTGGCAATTTTAATGTCAATTTTCACTAGGTATGTATTTTTCAAGTTGTGTAACATGCGCCTAAAAGATCAAAAAAGCGTGTTTCGAAAAAAATCTTATACCTTTGAGACTCCTCTTGGCTCTTTCACTAAACAATTTTTTTGACCACTTTATTTCGATTTACAGTTATTCCAATTTTCAGTCTTATCACGATGATTTTACTTTTTAAACTTTTTTTTATCACCCTGACGAAATTACTATTGTCAATGATTTTTCTTATTTATTATTAGAAAAAGCCTGAAGATTTTTGGTGAAAATTCGTATTCTGCTAAAAAAAATTTGCATGTAGGTAAAAGTGGAAAGTTGAAAAAAATGTTCAATCTTTAAAATTGAAGCTTAAGCAATAGAAATTATTTTATCTTGGATCTCTAGTGACTGGTGTTCATCAACTGCATTTTATTGCGATGCTGAATAATTAAATGAGAAAAAATTGATTAGAGGTCGGTTGGGGCCCCTGACGGATACACCGAATGGAGCCCTCAAAATTTTCCCCCTCTCCCTCAGTTTTTCCTTAGGTTCGGATACTTGAATGCGAGCTGGGAAGTAAAATTTCATCATTTTTTTATGCAGATGAACCAATTTTTCAGCACTTGAAGTTTAAAAAACTGTCAGAAAAAGAAAACAATTTTTGAGGGCGAGAGTTTACAAAAATTTCTGATTCAAGAAGTGGAAGGAAAGTGTTTTTACGTAGCAAGAAATTTCAGTGTACACTCTAGAGTTGGGAAATATGAGGAAATTAACGACTAGAGTTGAGAAGAATCATGAATGCAACCTTCACAAAATATTCATTTTGTGATACCTAATTCACAAGTAGGAAAATTTTGAAAGTCTGGATTCAATCATTTCTTAAAATTTTTCAACTTTCTCAGAATGCTGGGCGGAGAGACAAGCTTTTCCGCTGCCCCCTTCGCTTCGTCCTCGTTCTTAAATTATGAATTTTCAAAGGCTTTTGCCCTCACTTCTCTTCCCCAATAGGGACACACCTTTTCAAATTTTAGATGCCAGGGGTTGACTGCAAATTCAACGTGAAAAAAAAATAAAATACAAATCGAAAAAATCATCAAAGGATGATTCACCACTATTGATATAAAATGCGCAGGCCTATGTTGTCAAGTTAAATCTTAATTTTAAAATGTAAGAAAATTCATGGAAATTTCCACAGCTTTTAATATTGATATTTTTTTTCTATCAGGAAATACCTACACAAATTCAGGAAAAATGTTGGAAAATCCGTGGAAATTGTTATCATTTTTATTCTTGATCGTTTTCCAATGGGGAAATGCGCAAGATTTCAGTCAGTGGCCATCGTTATCTGGATTGGAGGAAGTATTAGATAACAAGCAGAAAAATGTGGAAATACCACCGGAAGCAGTGAATATAACTGGAACTGCTGCACCAGAAAGCAAATCTTTTTGGGTGAAAAATCAAGCAAACTATCAATCTCTTGACAACAACATAGATGAAACATTTGAAAGTGATGACGAGGAGATGAATTTAGAAATCTTGCCAGAAGCGGTAGACTCGAGTACAACTACTTCATCAAGTGATGCATTTATGTGGATGGAAACTGAGGTAAACCAATCTTTTAATAGTAAAATAGATGAAAAATTTGAAAAAGAAAATAAGTATTGGTCGGTTAGCAAAGCACGAAAAGCTATAATAAAACAAGATTGGGATTGCAGATCTCTGAGACATATTATGAAAGCTAGATCTTATAAATTTGAGAATCATACTTACAAGACCACAGGTGAAAAACAAATTGAATTCAATTGGCGAGAAGATGTTAGTGATTTTGGTAGCTGTTTATGCCTAGCAGCAAATGACTTACGTTTAGTCATCATAGAGTTGGCTAAAACACTCAAAGATGGGAATTGGTCAGTTGTTGTTGATGAGGCAAAAAAAGATCCTCACTCTGAAAAGAAAATTAAAACGTACATGAAACGTGCAGAGGACTTCATCAATCTGGTAATTAAATTTGTCGAAAAAACGATACCATTTAACGAGAAAACCAAACAATATGAAATGATGTACAAGTGGAAAAACACATGGAAGAATTGGTTTCAATTGTCAATCACGTTTCCTTGCTTATTGGCTCATTATATGATGGTCCCTTATAAATTACGTGAAATACCATCTAAAAAAATCACAACAAACATATTGAAAATCATTCCAACACCATTTAAAAGTTTATCATACGATCGTGATGGTGCAAATGCAATAGGTATGTTTGGACCATGGCTTATAGCTCAGATCTACCATTTGGGTTGTGAAGAAAAAATATATAAGAAAAACATAATCAATGGTGAAGTGTATGGAAACATTACAAAGGTGATAGCTTTACCTTATAGTGTGGATCGTTTTGCTTTAGGACTTCATCGTGATGGAACATATATATCTCACGAAACGGTTCTTGGCTTTGGGTACCTAAAAATGATATGCTCAAGTGATACCATGTATGCTTACTCATTTGACAAAAACTTGCCTAATAAGTGTACACCACTAAGGCACTGTAGAAGAGTCTTATCACTGCTACTTCACCACAATATTAATCGTGGTCCTCCTGGTATCTTGAGCCGTGGTAACGATTTCTCCTCTGATAGTGAACTGGACGCACCATTGGGTGGTAAAATCATGCCACTTGCTCGAATTTTGCGCATTAATACACCCAAGTGCAGATTTTTCGTGCGAGGCGTGACAGGAGGTCTTGGATTCTTTGAGGCAGATCGCAATAGCAACTTGTATTCCCAGTATTGGGTTCAATCCCGTATACCATACAGCGCCAAATCCAGTGCTCGAATTCCAGATTTCAAATACGCCTATGGTTTGATATTTTCCACAAATCACGATGATTACATTAAACTGAAATCTCGTACAAACACAACTGACATTTATAATTCCACCAAAAATTCCTGGAGCATTGTTGGCAGTTTAGGTCTCACAGAGGAAACTCGGCAAGATTTTCTACTACAAAATTATGAAATACAAGAATATGGCAAATATCGTGTATACGAGTACATTCGTTACTCGCATCGTGATAAAATATACGCGGTCGTAGATTTAGAAATTGATAATCGCAAAGGAGACGAAGAATTGGGTATTCGGTACAGTTTGGTCGACGTAGACCCTCATAAAATTGAACAAACTAAACACGAACTGCAAGTATTGAAAATTTCAGCGGGGAAAATCGCAAGAATGCAGCATATTGTCAACTTGGAGACTTGTACAATCAGGACGATTCTGGAGGAAAAACATCTACGTGATCCAATGTGGCAAGATTTTGATGCTGGGAAGACAGTATTACGTTTGGATGAATTTGAAAACGGTGTTGATAAATGGACTTTGAATACAACAAACAATGTAGTTTCATCGTCTGTATCTGGTATACATTCGTGCGCTGCTCCTCTGCCCAATGAGAAGGAATTTGAGTCGATTCGTGATGGTGAATTTGTCTTTGATGCTGAGGATAGAAACGCGTACGTATATAAGAAAAAGTAGGTTTTCTGAAATTTTTTAAACCTAATTAACAGTCTTATATTTTATTGCTCATATTTTGTGCTCATAGTCAGAGCTCAGTAAAGTTCTAAATGAATGAATTATTTGAAAGTCATTTAAGTTATGTTTTATGTTAGATAATTTTTATAAGCAAATCAAGGTACATAGGTATATGTAGGTATCCCAACAGAAATACAACACTGAAAATTGATTACACTAGGTACCTACCTATTTTTTACCGCCAAAGCTACTTGTTGGAGATTTCAAGAGTGCAGATTTTTGGATTTTCTAGTATTAGAAAATTGAAAATAAAAATGACCCCCTCCCCCATACCTGAAAAACACAGAATCTGAACTGGCAACACGATTTTCGAAAAATTGTGCGTAAATTGTTCAGAGAGGCACGAAGACGATGTATTCCAGTTTACAAGAGTTTAAAATTTATCGCAGATTCCAGAACGGCTTTGTAAATCACTAAAAATCTATTCGGCAGGTCGAACATAGGGCAGATATAAAACAAATCTGAGCTTTTTACCTCAAAAATGGGCCTTGGAATTTTCAAATAAGTATTTACCAAAAATTAAATAAAATAAAATTCAGCGCTAAAAATGTGGCTTAGTGGTGTATTTTTGAATATCCACATCGGTTCAACAATTTTTCCACTAATTGAGATACCTACCTTCTTTGTACCGATATATACAAGGTACCCAGAAATACCGTGAACCCCGAAGAAAGTTTTTTTTATTAAAAATATAGGTTGGCATCGTGAAATATGATGCATATGATTGGTGGAATGTTATCACCTCAGTCTAACACCAATCATGTGCTAATTCATTATCATTCAGTGTGATCAACCGAAAAATTGAACAGATAACTTTTTTAGGGGTTCACAATATTTCTGGGCACCCTGTAGGTACCAAAAATATTTAGTTAAACGTAGGTACCTATTTACTATTTATCCTAATCAAATACAAATAATTATATAAGTGTTTCCCCAAAATATCAAGTGGAAAAATTGTACCAAAAAAATTAACATGAGTAAGTAGGTACCTAATTAAGTATAATTTTTTTTAGAATTGCAGAAAATATGTACTTCAAAAATTTCACATTTTTAAATTATATAATTTCTACCTAGTCAATTTTGTGATGATACGATTTAAGTATAATCATGATCATAACTTTCCAAGAAAGTGAATAGGTACTTATTCAATTGCGTAATAATGCTTATAATTCGTTGACACTTCGGCGAAATAAGATGAATAATTTTTTAGAATTAGGTATAACTTCTTACTGTTTTTTTTTTCAAATTAATTCATTTTTATTAGATCACCTACCTAATTTTTAGAGCTTTTTAGTTGGTATTGGTAATGAATAAAAAATTAGGTAATTCTGGAAATATTTTTGAAAATGATGGCTGAAAAATTAATCTGTGTATTACCTACATTGATTTTTTTGTAGACTAAGTATTAGGTAGAGGGTGATTTAATTTTTTATAAGAGTATGTTTCAAGAAATTGAGTATCTACCTACTTGTACCTATAGGTATGTGTTTTTTTTAAAGCTGTTGTTATTTTTACCAATTATATTAATTTCATTTTGTTTTCTTCAGGATTATGGCTTTTTTTAAAAGTAAATGTCGTAATGTCAAATACTGTTTTTTTTTCAATCTCATCATTTGAAAATGTAACAAATTTACATTTTTTGAAATGTTTTTAGTGAATGGGTACGTTTCAAAATTGTTAAAAAATGATAAAATTCACCATAAAATGATTTTGAGAGGTGGAAATGATAATTCGCACTTTCTAAATGTCAATTGAATTTGTTTCAGAGAAAAATTGGAATAAATTTTGTTGGCAGGTAGGGTAAATTTGAGCGTTTGAGCGAACAGAGATGAGAAAATTGATTGAAAAAAGTATTAAGTACCCCCTCCGCCATAGAGCAACTCACTTTAGCAGATGCTTGCCAAAAGAACAATTTTTAAAATGATGGTTGAGGCATTTATAGGCACCTACTCTTGCAGTAGTTTCAAAATTAAACCAAGCAAGCAATTATACATACGTAGGTATATAAATTGAAACCAATAAAAAATTGTAATTAAATTCACCTTTTTTTTACCACAAATTGTTGAAAAAATTATAAAAGGATAAATATGATCCTAAACTTCTTTGTTTTATTCACTGTTTTTCAACCGGGAGTGTTCGGTGTACCTATACATTTTTTTTTATTTTTTCGAAGTTGTACATTCATTTAAAAAAATCATAGAGAATGTACCCATGAGCACACCACTGATCTCAAGCTACCTACCTATATACTGAAGTCAGCAAGAACTTTGGAATGGAAACAAAACAGATTGCATTTTGCCACATTTGAGCCCAAAAATTACTACCACTTACAGAATGAGTGCTGACGATGAGACATTGTGCGTGGTCACTGGCTACTGGTAGGTATTAAGTAGGTACATTTACCTTACGAATACCTACACTACGAGTAAAAGTGTTCACAACTTCTATACTTATAATATAGGCTTTGAAATGGACATTCAACGTGTAAAGTAAATATCTACATTTTTGAATTGTTTATTCTACACAATTGATGAACTGACCGTATGAAATTATAGCTTTAGCCACCGCGCGGACAACGTTTTAGTATAAATTGGTGACGACCTAATGATAATTCGCCGAGTTTTTAAAACAAATGATCAGAAAAACGGATGTTTCGTTGGTAAACATAAAATTACGGTTTTTTAATGGACCGAAGAAAACGCGCACAAAACGACCACCGTAATTCGATGGTATTATTCTTTATTTCTAATTGGCTTCCTGTGGATGGTCGCCAGTCTCGCAAACATATCATTTTAATTACAAAAGGGGTATTTTATTTCGCGGTGTGCTACGTTAAATGGTTCACTTTGGACTCGGCTCGAATTATATAGAGTTTTTTTTCCTCTCTAACAAGGTCAAAAAAATGTATAGCGCCTATGCATTGCATAAAATAATTTGTCTACCTCTAGTATACCTATCTCTATGGTTTACCTACTCATTACACAGATGGTGATTCAAATTGACCAATTGACGCTCGTTTTTTTATTCGCCCGTAATGTACCTACCTACGTATAAAGTAGCCTATTTAGGTACTTCTACTTATGTATTGGTGTTGTACTGGGGAAAATCCTACAGTCTGCACTGCAGTAGGTAGGTATACTTACTTTTGAGCAATACTTACTCGATATTTTCACGCAATTTGTATATTTGGGTCAGATATGAATCGTATATAATAAAAAGTAGATCTATTCGCGCATTAAAATTCATAATTATTACATTATTCGACTATTTTAAAATTATTTCTCGATTACCGCATTCTCACGTTAATGCTCGGATTTCTTTTGTTTTTACTCTGAACATCGTTCTCATTAAAGGTACACCTACCTATATGAGTACGGCTCTTTTCGTTGCATTCGTTTAAGAATCACTTAAGCAGCATATAGGTAGAGGTACCTCTTATTTAGACCCAGATATTGCTCCGTGTATAGGTACCTAGGTTTGCAAACGACATAGAGTCGCGTGATGTAAAACCATTTCTTAATAGCCAATTATAACGCATTGTTTTCGGTTAGCAAATTTGATAATTTTCTTCTATAACAATAAAACAATGTTACTTAACAAGGAAGCTCGCGACTGTGGTACTGAAAACTGCCGCAACGTAAATTATAAATTCTTCTTCCTACTATAATAACTCGTGGTACATAATTTTTTTCGTTTTTTTCTTCATTTTTTATTTTTCTTAACAACTATTCTCGAGCTACTTGTGAAAATTACACCATAGGCGATTAAATGATATGTGGAGTAGGTATGAGACATGTAAGTAGATACCTACAGGTGATAAAAGGTAGGACGTAGGTATTCCATGAATCATGAGTGTGAAGTGTGAGCCTTTGTTTATAGTTCATCAGGTGCATTTTGCACTGATGGAGGAGGAAGAGAGGTGAAAATTTGAGAGACAAGTATGTAGATACAGAATGAAAATCCAGTAGCATATTTTGTTTTAATAACTCAAAATGGATTTTTTTGACAGAACTCAGAAAAATTCATAGTCAGGCATAGATTTAGTTAGATTCCAAATTTAAATATTTCGAGAAAAACATCCCAGAAAGGATCAAAATGGCACCAAATTAGTTCCCAGACCGCTCCAAAATTGAAATCAAGAAAAGCAAAAAAGTAAGCAAGTGTTCTTCCAGAAAAATAGCTCTTAAATCATGGAAATTGGGTTTTCATCGTCAGAATATTATTTTGTCAAACAGAATAATTTTTTCAAGTAATTTTTGAAATGCTTTCAAGATTTATATTTTCTTTTTGCTCAATTTTTGCCTTAAACTTTTTTTCATCACACCTATCTAATTTTTAAATTTTGTTTTTAATTTTTAAGAGGTTTATTTTCATTAGGAAAGTACCTAGTTAGATTATTGAAGCTCTTTCTACACCCTCATTTTAACATGGATAATTATGTTTTTTGCACCGGAATGTTAATCCGCATCAATTTGACTTTTGAAAACATAAGAAAATTCAGTTGATTCTCTTGAAAAATTGGGAGAAAATCAATTCATTTTGTTCTCATAAATTTTCGATTTTTGTCAAATAGGCCAGTGATCTTGAAAGTCCAGACCGGCAGGTCATTAACATTAAGAGGCCAGACACGAATACAGACGACATTGAAAAGCCACCCTGTCAGAAAGATGACCTTAGACGGCCAGACTGGCGCTCAGACAACCTCAAGAGGCACACAGACAACCATGAAAGGGTGGACAGTTGGGTCAATAATTTTGGGAGGCCAGACAGGCAGACAGACGACCTTGGAAAGCTAGACAGGTAGGTCAGTGACCTTTAAATACCGGTTACATGGGTCAATGACCTTAAAAGACCAGCTAGAGAGGTCAATGCTCTCTACGAAGCCAGACATGCACACCAACGACGTTGGGGAGCTGTACTGACGGGTCAATGACCTTACAATGTCAAACAAGCAGACTGGCGAGCTTGAGAGGCCAAACATGCAGGTAAATGACCTTGAGAACCCAGACAGACAGGTATATGACCTTAGGAAGCTACACAGCCAGGAAGGCAGATGGCCTTAGGAAGCCATCCGAACGAGTTAATGACCTTTAGATCCCAGACAAGCACATAGGCAACCTTGAGAAGTCATACTGACAGGTCAATGACCTTAAGATTCCAGACAGGCTGACAAACGACCTTGGACAGCTAGATAGGCACTCAGTCAACCTCGAGAGGCCAGATAGGAATATATAGGCGATGAGACGACTTAAAGAGGGCAGCCCGACGGATCAATGGTCTTAAGAAAAATGTATTTGAGACTGCGAGTTTATGATTCTTATAATTATTACACCAAATTTTTAAAAACGTTGCAAAAAATGAGCGATTTCTTACATTTCAATATTAGATACGAGTAGGTACATATGTCAGAATTTGCTTTTGATCTGATTTTTAAGAAGTTGGAAAAAATTCAGATTCCAGTGAATTATTCTCAAATTTTACAATAATTACCTAATTCTTGTCACATAAAGTAAAAAACACAATATCCATAATTCAAAGTTTTTTTTTGCAGAAAAAGTTTTTTTTACTTTTTCATTTTAAAAATTTCTATTTCATTTTTTCAAGATTTTTTTCACTCAATCTCTACCTACTGCATATAGGTAGGTCTAGGTACCTGCCAACTTTTTTTTAAATCAAAATTTCAAATATCTATAGGTAATTAATTACCTTACAAGGGAGCCTGAAGAAAATTTAAAAATCGCCGAAGGCTCCAAAAAAGCCCAAAACTAGTATTTATTGGTGTATGGGAGTTGAATTGTATAGAAATTATTCGCATTGGTTCCCTTTATAAAAAAATCTATATATTTCATGAAGAAGTTGAAAAATTGTCCTTAAAGCAGCTTTGTTGATTTTTTGATCTGAGCTAAGCTGCCACAGGTACCTACAATATATCAATATTATACCTCATTCTTGGACATTATATACTTACTAAAATCATCAATAGATGCGAGTTCGATCCATTATTTGGTATGAAAGCATTAAAGTTTGTATAATTTTGCTGAATTTATTCGATGATGTAAGTTGTCCAGGGACGTATCATGATATACATAGAATTGTTATGAAATAGGTACTTCTTATTTTCGTTATATTTCAAGCGAATAAAATATATGTAAAATTATTCATAGCTATAATCGTTGGCACGAACGAATCACGCACATGTCTTCATTTCTTCCGCACGTTTTAGTTTTTCCATTGCACCACCCTCATTTAGGTTTAATTAC
Organism: Planococcus citri; assembly: GCF_950023065.1. Classification (NCBI taxonomy): domain Eukaryota; kingdom Metazoa; phylum Arthropoda; class Insecta; order Hemiptera; family Pseudococcidae; genus Planococcus; species Planococcus citri. The sequence goes on from NC_088677.1 coordinate 36,375,854, forward strand.
TCTTACCTATTAATGCTAAAACTAGGCAAAGGAAATGCAATCATAATTCTCGTATGATAAAATATTAAGGGAAAATACATGATTTAAATGCGGTTCCGCTTTAGTGCAATAACATTATCACTTTTGTATTTTACTTCCCCTATTTTTTCGTTCTCTGTTCTCTGAAGTAACCTTGACTTATTATTCTGTGCTAGGTTTTAAAATTTTGAGGTAGAATGGTAATTTCTACAAAGGTTGGTAGTACATATTTCATTGGTTTAATAAATTAGGTATTCATTTATGCATAATAATTAAGCGAGTAATTTGACAACATTTATGCCAACATCTGGCTCTCTCACACTTCAGCTTCAGCTAGGCCTAAGTAGAGGTAAATGTGGATATTTTGTAGTGCTTAAAGCTCGTTTGTGTTGAAATGACCGTTTATCATTAAAAAGTCACGTAGGTATATATCCGTAAATAAAGTATCTAGATATTCCTAGGTACCTATATGGAACATTTGTTCGAGTGTTTCACAACCACCCAGAAAAGGTATAGATTCCATCGTCGTCAATTTTGCTGATGTTTTTTCCTCTCAATTTTAACGAAGCGGGTAGGTAGTAACTAGGTACCTAATTCATTTGGTTGGAATTTTCGTCTGAATCTATCTCTGCGTGTGGTTTCTCGTATTTTAATCCAATTAGAAGCTCAAAAATGACGTAATTCTGTTTGAAATCCAACCATCCGAAGTATTCTCATTTTCAATATCACACGAACGGAATGGAAACAGGAAAATGTAATTGTTCATTATGCGCTGAAAAATCTACAAATTTTGCCCTAATGCTAATTTTATACAATTTATTTCATATTAATGATGTAAACGACGGTTGATACTTGGAAGATATTATAATGAGCCTGTTTTGTAACCGAGTTACGCGCGGTTTAAATGTAATCATAGTTTCTCGCAAAATGGTCACATGCGACATGCTCCGTTCATATTGTTAACGAGTTTGGTGATGAGAGAATTGCTACAGTGGGAGGTTTTCCTAAACATCGCGTGTTTATCTCTCATTTCCCTCGAGTAGTTGGATTTTCATGCAATTTGGTTCAATAACGACCGGTTACGTTAAACGTACGTAAATACGTTTTATTCTGGGTGATATGGAGTTGAAAATTTTTTAATATGGGATTTTTAGCCTTGGTTGGGTTGAATGAGGCGAGTCGCTACTTGTTTTTAGAGTCCCGTACCCGTACCTATTTGTCATATTTTTATATAGTTTAGGAAACTTCATCGGTTATAACTCTCAATTTGCATTTTGAATGGGGGTTTTCAGAGCACATTTTTCGTATCATTTTGCTTCTCATTTTGTACTAAAATTTTTTTAATAAATTAAAAAAACTTTTGTAAATTCTATAATTTTAAACTTGATTTTGAAACGTTTTGATCTCGTTTGTTTTGTAGGTAGGTATCGTATTTGATTTTCAAATTTTTGAACTTTTTACCTCAAACTGTGAACTTTTTACAAGGGTTATTTAATTTCTGGTAGGAACTGATTTTGGATTTTTGAATAATTTTATATCCTGCTTCTTTTTTTTTTTTAAAGTAAAAATTGAAAATTGTGAAAACATCCTGAAAAAATGTGCAAAAATTGGAAAATTAGAAGATTTAAAAATTGAAAAATCATCTCATCCGAAAAAGTAATACTTACCTGGCAAGGGTGTTTACCTATCAACCTCTCAACCTCTCAGTCACCAACTCTGATATTTTTCCAAAAATGGAGAACAAAGATTCATATGGCAGCTTCACAAACAAAAAATTGAAGATGATATTTTTTTGGGAATGATTCAGGGCCATAGCCCAACAAGTATTTCCACCGAGGTAAATGATATGGGGGCAGTAGTGGGGAGGAGAGGAGGGTATTTTGGGTCCTTCGAATGATCGAAAGCAGCAATGGATGAAATATATTCTAGATTCTGACAAAAATTGTCGAGTATTTTTGCTCTGAAAGGAAGACTCCTCACGTCAGTTAAATCTTAGGTAAGCCTTCTGGCCACACAAGGGGCTGAGACAGAGGTCCTCAAAGTGGGGTAGTGCTTGAGCCAAAATTTTAAATTTTTAGATGGTTTTGAAAATCCTTTATAATATTTGTACAATCGGGTATTTTATGAAAATGGAGGTAATATAGGTACATTAGGTAGGTACAATATTATTGCTAGAGCAAAGCGATATCAAAAATTATTTGAAAAAATTACTTTACAAAGAAAAAAATGTCTTTTTTGCCAATTTATACAATTTTTGAATTGCATTTGGGTACCTATTTTGGAAAATTCAAAACCTCAAATAAGTCAATTTTTTTAGGCAGTTGGAATTTTTTTGGAGGCTATCATGTTGGATGTTCAGTGGGAAATAATTGGATCTGATCCTGACCAGAGATAGGTACCTACCTACATCAGGCCGGGCGGTAGCACGGCGAGGGGGTTGGGAAAAAGAACGTCGCCGCTACCGCAAACGCCTATTCTTCCGAGACCAACAAACGCGAAAATTAGTACCTTCAGATTTCAAAAACAACTGCACCAATTTCAAAGATTAATATGTCATTTTGAAGATCTCGACAAGCTTATCAACATACTAAAATTTGAAAGTTGTAGGTTTAATACCAAAAGTGAACGAGATCTTCAAACATGTCGTTTTTTCACTGTTTTTTTTTCTTCATTTTCTTCAATAGACTTTTCAGAAAATCTGCTCGGCCAAATTCAACGAAATTTTGCATGATGGTGTATTTAATCACAATTCAGGTCGCTACGAAGGGATTTTTCAAAAAACGAATTTTAACCACTTTTTTTCCAAATTTGAAAATTTTAAAGGATTATTATTCAGAAACTATTATTGCAAGTGAGCTAAAACATACAAAAGGCACTTCTCTATTCTTTTAATAATCCATATCCCAAATCTCATTCGAAATAATTCAGTCTAAAAGTCTGCAGCTTTGTTCAAATAAGTTGATGAAACGTCAATTTGTACCAATCTGAATGGCCGTTAGATTTAAAACATATCATGTACGTTGCATTCGGCGCATCCCGCGTTGTATGGAGTTGAAACGCGCGATTCACAACGCAGCCGCAGTGGCTGCCTGACTTAAGCTTCGGCTCGCACGCAGGCGGCCCTGGGTTCGAATCCCGCCTGTACCTATTTTTAAAAATTTTTTCAAGTCGATTTTTTTTTCAAGTAATTATTTTTTTTATTGAAAAATTGTTATCACTGCGTTTTATATTCTTGAATCTCAACCTTTAAAATTGGTTCTGTTTTGTTTTTAAATCTATGTAAAAGAAATAATTTATTTAAAAAATGAAAAAAATCAAAATTTCACCATGTTGAGCTAGAAAGCTGAAATTTCGTATGTAAATTTATTTCAAACAATTCAAATCGATTGGAAATAATTCCATACCATTTTGAGCAGTTCTGGAGTCTCCAGCAGGTTTTTATGTTGGAATTTTGACAAATAAATAAATAAATAAATAAATAAATACCTAAAATTTACTAGAAAAAAAAATCTCCAGAGTGCAGAAAAGAATTGAACCCTCGCCTCCACAAGGTTTTTAAGGAAACCATTTATTTGAGTGAAAGTGAATGCAAATCTAACCCAATATTTTGTTCATAAACTCTTCACCATCTTCAGAAAAAATGGGTGATATCCCCCCAAAAAAGTACCTCACGGTAAAAAAAAGGGGGTTTGAAAAAGAACGCGCTAGAAAGGCTCGTCACCATTACAAAAAAACTTCAAAAAAATCTCCATAATATAACTGAAAAATATCCAAAAAAAAATGACCCAAAACAAAAAATTACTGATATCTACTTTGCAGGGAGTTGGAGAATGATTGGTTGGTACCTACATACCTGCCTACGTTCCTACTTAAGAGTTTGCAAAATAATGAACAAAAATTTCCCAACTTCCGCCCACTTCTTTAGACAAGTAGGTACACAATACACATCCATTTCCAGCATTCATGAAGTATTCCATGATCGAATTTGATTACTCTTCATTAGAAAGCGAGCGGAAGTTGGGAAATTTTTGTTCATTATTTTGCAAACTCTTAAGTAGGAACGTAGGCAGGTATGTAGGTACCAACCAATCATTCTCCAACTCCCTGCAAAGTAGATATCAGTAATTTTTTGTTTTGGGTCATTTTTTTTTGGATATTTTTCAGTTATATTATGGAGATTTTTTTGAAGTTTTTTTGTAATGGTGACGAGCCTTTCTAGCGCGTTCTTTTTCAAACCCCCTTTTTTTTACCGTGAGGTACTTTTTTGGGGGGTAATATTATTCCACGTTCAAAAATTATGTTTTTATTTTCCAATACATAGAAAGCTTTTGAACTGGTACTTACCGAAACCAAGCTAGATCAGTAAGCATGTCTTCAAATACCGTAATCAAAATCCCAAGTCCTCTAGTCCTTAAGTTCATTTTTGGATTTTTGACGAATTTTTGAAAATCTAAAAAATTCAAAGAAGCTGTTTTAAGAGCGATTTCAAAGTTTTTTTCATAAAAATGTACTTGTTGATGAGTGTGAATTGAATTGAAGAAATAATTCACATTGGCTCACTTTGGTCAAAGCAGATTTCAATTTAGCCGTCCTCAAAGTTGAAATTATGATTCAGCTGCTACTGTATAAATTTTCCCAAGTGGAACCACAGCTTCTTTATAATGTATAGCCTACGACCAAATTTTAGACTGAATTTTTACATCAAAATTCAAGATAACAATTTCAGTTTTCCAGCTCAGAGGCTAAATAATTTTATTGTTTAGCCGAATAGTTGGAATTTTAGAATTTTTATTTCTCTGGAAAAACATATCTACACATTGTGTAGCAAGCGTGGTATACATATGAACACCTTGTTCTCGCAATTCGTGTTTGTAAACGCACTTATCGCTACTATGACTGCCATATTACTGGTCACCGGTAGTTATTATAACAAACGTGTAATTAGACACTACATACGCTTATCTGTATAATAATTTCTCTCCATCTCTATCCTTTTACCTAACCGGCGCGCAATTTGTTTCCTGATTATTTTCATGAAACATACTGTTAGTTGCGCTGTAGAAAATTTCACACTAATGTTAACTTTGTATTTATTCGTTTGATGCAACGAGTTATAAAAAGGATTGGTTTGCTGCATGTATGTACCTACCGACTACCTATACCAGTGTACTTGTATACGAGTAGATTCGGTGTAGGTAATAACTAACGATGAAAAATTGAATGAACGCTTGATAATAATTGCGCATCTCATAATAAATTTTAATTTCAGGTTACACCAGCAGTACGTGAGCAAATTTTACCTCAATTTTTAAATAAACTTTTGGTAAATTCTATTTACAGGAGGTAACGTGCAATTTTAATGAATGTTTAGAACACAATTTATTATAGCTTTTCCTATTCGTATAGCAAATTATTACTTGCAAATTCACTTTTTGGTAGGTCTAAGTAAATGAAAATCACGAAAAAATTTCAAATTTTAATTATATTTTTAAACTTTGATTACGAATCGGATTCGTGCTTGGTTTACCTACTTATCTATCGAGTTTTATATATGTACTTGGAACATTAAACATGGAAGCTCAAACACACGTCTACCTACGTATAAATATGAAGAGTGATATTCCAAAACTCGCTTTGTCCATTTTTATCAAAGTTGGGTTTTCAGTGGTACCTGGTAGATGAAGTATTAACTCACATTCCTACATCATCAACCTACCAAAATGAGGTGTTAAACTCACCTAAATAGCCAATTCACTAAAAATTTTTAAAAAAATAATGTTCCAAAACGCGCTTTGTCCATTTTTATTGAAATTTTTTTCAGCAGTATTTAGTGGATGAAATGTATACCTACACTCCTACATCATAAATTCACCCAAATAAAGTGCTAAACTCGCCTAAAAAGCCAATTTACCCGTTTAAAGGGAAACTGTTTTTCCTCTCTCCTGAAAAGTTGTGAAAATGGACAAAGCGAGTTTTGGAATATCACTCTTCATATATAAAACCTATTTTCTGTAAAATGCTCCAACATCGTGACCTGTATGTGTATCTTATCTACTACAGCCTATAGTCGATCTTTTAGCATTCCTTTGCGGCGTGAGATGCACTGTATTCAGTGTCCAACACCTATGCTTTGTTTTATTACAGGTTTATAAGAAATCTTAAATGCCTACCGATGTGTACTAAGTATATCCTGAAATTCGAATCAATTAAGTGCGACAAATCTCACAAATCTGTAACTATTCATCAGCCATCAGGTAGATCGAAAACCCCACGTTTCAATTTATTAACAGGTATCATTTGTGAGATGAATACGAACGGACTTCTTATACTTAGTACGACCCTACATTCGTCTCGTATTATCTCACGTCGCCTTTGAAAACGCTATTAACTATGTAGGTAGGTCTAGGTACAGGTACCTCACCAATAACCGACGATTTTCTTCGATCATCACGTGTCTGTATAGGTACATCTTTGGTACTTATTTTTACGACCATTGAAAAATTCGTTTTGAAAATTAATTCCCATAATTTTATAACCAACCAGATCTATCTAGAAATGAAATCACGATTTAAGTATCATTGAGCATTTTAGTGCAATAGCTGAATTGGACGACAAATAAATACGTACCTATATCTTCTTAAAAATTATAGTGATTTTTGGATTCTTGGTTGCACATTTGTGAAACATTTTTCATCGTACACGTACACGTTTAATTTATATAAGGTTACCTTTTGGAGTTGGCGAAACGAAACTTGGGTCGTGAACACTTAAGAAGGTACCTATTACAGAGATACCTACATATTTTAATTTTCGAAATTTCTGAACTCTACATTTATTTTTTTTTTGAGTAAAGTCTCTTCTCCTGAAAAATGGTTAATATTACTTCTTCATTCAAAATGTAGGTAGGTACTCGATTGATTTTGACAAAATAAAATACGTGTAAATTTTCAAAAAATAATACCTGCCTATGGACAAGCAATTCCTACACAATTAGGTACATAGGCACCTGTGTTGGATATTATTGCTAAAGCAAATAAAGAAATTATTAAATCGGCATGCTAAAGATAATATCTGCTAACTTGGTAAAACACTTTCATTAGAGAAATATAATAATCAATGTATTTTCAATAATTAAAAGGAAATGTCGAAATACCTACATATGTTTTTTTTCAACTAAATAAACTAAAAAAAACACACACACAATTCGACTACTTGTTGCAATAGTTTCTGTTTTTATGTAATGATACAGGTATAATATAAACCTAATAAAAAAATCTAATTATAAATCATCTGATAAAAATGTAATTACGTACCTTATTTAAGATAAACTTTGCTCAAAAAATTATCATTTTTGTCATCGATGAGTAAGAAACTGCAGAAGGGAGGTATCATGTGCAATGATTATTACACTCAGCTCAGTCTGGCCATACTCTGTGTATATAACAGATAACAAAAGTAAGTCTTTTCCTGTCGTTATTTTTTTCTAACATTATGCGTATGATTATATGTAATAATAATGAACAGGTTTCGCACATTATGCACAACGATTATAAAATTTCAACGAATTAAAATGCCTGATTTTTGTATAAATAGATTAATTAGGTAGGTAGGTATTCTTTTGTTTCGTTTGACTGACCTATTTAGGCGTTAATTTGTTGGAAGTACTTATTTTTCGTGCTCTTTTTCATTCAACTGGAATATGTTGATATTTATTTACATAACCGATAGATGCCTGCTGAGCCACGTGGGAAATTTAATAACTCGATGAAAAATTATAATTCGTACCTATTAGTGTGCCGCGGAGGGGGTTCGAATGTGAGTAGAATGCGGGATAAATAGGTACCTACCAATAGAACTGTCCCCAAGTCTCAAATCCCCTAATCATTTTTTTAAAAAAAACTATTCGCCAATTTCTTTCCATCGCTTTAATTTCATTTAAAATCATCTTTCCGTACAAGATACCTACCTATATATCATAATTTAAAATGGCCATTATAAAATTGCCAACACTTCACGCATGCTTGCCATTTTTCAGACGAAAACACAATACAAAAAGGAAGTCTGCAGGTATAAGTTTTATAGGCTAATAAAACTAAAGGGAAAAATACCTACTTAAACGAATGCGCGCAGAAAAACTACTCAAAACGAGCTTAAAAATTAATAAATTATTTGTTCACACTCCGTTAACACAACAAGGCAAACGATGAAGCTTCAAACCGCTTCGAGTCGGAATCTAATTAAATAATTAATTAATATGCAAACTATTTAATGTTAAATAATTGCTCGTTAAACCGACGGTTAATAAAAACATACCGGATAAGCTTTGCATATCAGTAGATGAATGCAATTTGCTGGATAAACTCCACGCTGTAATGTTGGCTGACTTCGTGGCATGGCATGGCAGTGCTTCTCAAATACCCATAAACAATTGGCTTCTGTGTTCGGTCATTTAATTTAACGAAATTTAATTACATTACGTAACAGTATAGACAATAGATTAGGTACCTGTTTAATATGTTTAATTGAGAGTTCTATGGGGTCAGTTGTGGGTGTATAGAGAAGAGAGGAATTTACTGATGAAGCATTTGAGTGAAATGGACGTGTAGTGGTTCAAATCCAGGGAAAGTAGGGGGTCTTTGTGCAGTCCAGGAGTGTTGATGTTATCATTTTGGAAATTTTAGTTTGTGAAAAAACCAGAGTTAAAATAGGTTTAAAGTCTCCTCTCCATAAAAGTTTCGAGTGGTCTACGTTTTTTGCTTGAAACTTGACTATAAAATGGCCAAACAAAATATTATAAAATCATACATTCGCATTCTACTCAAAATATTGGAAATAGATCGGATTTTTCTCCAAGCTTACACAATTCTGACGTAATATTGAGAATTTAATCATTTTTCTGCTATCAAGTTGTCATTTGCCTGCCACAAATGACTGGTAATTTACATATTAGAAATTATCAGTAGAAAACAAAACATTATGAGAAATTTACCAAAAATGACTAGCAATTCACCAAATTTTACCAGTAATTTACCAAAAGTTACTAAACAGTAATTCACTCAAAATTTCCAATTCATCAAAGTGAAAATTGTAAAATTTACCAAAAATTACCAGTAATTCACCAGAGAATAACCAATAATTTACCAAAAATTATCAGTAATTTACCAGAAAATAACCAGTAATTTACCAAAAATTACCAGTAATTTACCAAGAATTACCAGTAATTTACCAAGAATTACCAGTAATTTACCAAGAAATACCAGTAATTTACCAAAAGTTACAAAAATGACCAGTAATTTACCAAAAATTGCTAGTAATGTAGGTACCAAAAGTTACCAGTAAATTACCAATTACCAAAAAATTTTAGACGGTAATTATTCACCATTTACCAAAGTTTGTCAGTATATAACAAATTGCTAATATACAAAAAAATTTCCAGTAGGTACCTAATTTATTGAAAATTATCAATAATTAGCAAATATTACCAGAAATTTTGTAGGCAAAATTGAATTATTTTTCCATTAAAATTTCTGGTTATAGTTTTCAATTTTGGCATTCATTTTGAAAAATTCCAATTGAATCTGCAATCTATCCTCTTTCAGCCTCTTAAGCAAATTAATTGCCATAGATAAGTTAATTGAGCTTTTAAACATGTAGGTAGCTCTCAAAGTCGGAAATGTCTTCTCCATTTCACTCGAGAAACGGAAAAGACGAAAATGGTGGCGGTCCTAAAATTCAGGAAAAAATCAGAAGATCAAAACTTAAAACTAGCCTTTTAATTTAATTCAAGTTTGGCCCCCTCAAAACAGTTTTTGTTCGAGTTTTCATGTGGTTGGTACCTACTCATACTTGAAAGCTACAACAGTCACATGCACCAGCACCACTTGCATAGATACCATAGGTAGGTTATACTTATTGAAAATTAAGACTGAATTTCATTCCCAATAAATCTTGCAGATGAATGAGGATGCATGTAGGTACGGTACATAAGTAAAAGTAGAGGTAGTTTTTGGTACCTTGTTTGAATGATAAATTCCTCAACAATTAAGTATTCCACTATTAGCTTAATGAATGATTGAACCTAAACCATTAAGGGATGAGAATGAGATGAAAAAAAAAAGGTCAGGAAGGCGTCAAGGCGATAGGGAAATTTTTAAATGATTAAATTAAAAATCATTGAGCACCCTTGTGTGTACGAGTTACGCATCAATCACCAAAACTGCTCCGTACAAATTTATGAAACGTGAAATCATTAACATACAATAGCTCTGTTACTTGGTCAGCGTTTAATTGCATTGCATTAGCCGCCAAGAGTAGCTCTAATCGTTGTAGGATTATATAAACTGGTTCGTTGGTAAATTGATCTTAACGTTTCATATCCGGCTGATAGAGAACACACAGAATTAAAAATGAAAAAAAGGAGAAAAAAAAACTTTACACGCACCATCGTTTGGTACCTTTTTTCGTCAAACAAAATGAACTTGACCAGTGAATTTAAGAAAACAAGTTTTTTTCGCTGCGTTGAAATTTCAAGATAACAATCTCGACAGGAAACTAACGTTTGAATAAATGTAGGTGTGTAAATAATTAGACGATTATCCGTTATTTTGAGTAATTTCCAAAAGTTTAATTAAATTTGTGTTTACGTATTCGCATACTTACGTAGGCTACGTTGGTATGCTCGCGAGCGTCGTGTCGTGTCCGGCTGCGATAACGCTTTTAGAACACAACTTAGAGCTGCTACAGGGGTCAGTATTCGGCGCCATTATTTAGTATTTCGTATTTTTGTACATTTAGGTGTTCTGATTTCGTCGAATTTATTAAATCCGGTCTCGTTAAATGCTGAAAATTAAGACATTGGTGAGGTAAAAACGCGGATGCGCTAATTAATTTGTGCAGTTTTTTCGCCAAATTCGCAATTTTAAGGTTTTATTGAGATTTACCCGCTTACCTGCTCCCTACCAAGGCTTACAGGTGATGAGGTGATCAAAGTGCTTCCTTTATTAATTCGTTCTGGAATTACGTATTTGCGTAGGTAGCGTCATTATACAAACGACGATGAAGATATGAAGATTTTATATGAGCAATTTATCGTTAGCAAAATAGTATATTCAATGATAATGAAACACTGTGAAACGACATACATATTAGGTAGGTACGATATCTTCATTATAGTTCAATCATCTATAGGGATGTATTTATTGCACTAATCCATGCAAAAATGATTCTATAAATTTTATAAAAATATCTACCTTACATATAAAATTTTATTGAAATTCGTGTAATTTGATCTGCTTGGATAAAATTCTTTTGACTACCAAAATTGAACGATAGTCCCATTTTTTTCTGACGTTTGGCTCACTGAAAGTTCATGTCACGCACACCTTAGAACCAAATTTCAGTTGCCGAACGGACTACAACGCTTTCTGGATCGATTGCAGTGTGCGGGGGGGGGGAGAACTAACTTCTACTGGAGGATACAGGTCGACTTAAATACAGTCGAAATCAATTTTGGGGATAAATTTTAGAATTTCAACGAATTTTCGGAACATTTTTCTCCAGAGATACGTGGTACTGGAGGCTTCAGATCGACTCGAAAAAGGTCGCAATTGATTGGTGATGGGGTGGGGAGTAAATCTTAAAATATAAACCAAATTTCAGATTTTTATCTCGTAGTCAACCTTTTTTATAAATTCCATGTCAGTAAAGGCCATTTCATCCATTTTCAAATATTCGCCAAAATTCGAAAAATCAACTTCAGCAGCTGAAAATTTGGTTCTGAAGTGTGGAGCCAAATTTCAGCTAAATCGGAGGATGGCAAGTTGACAAGGTTTCCCTGTGAGTAACTTTCAACTCAAAACGTAGGTCTCTGCTAAATTTAGTCAGAATACACCGATTTTTTTTTTCACGATCTACCCTAATTAATACCTACATAATTAATAATTTGTTCAAAGATAAAAAAAGATCCTCAGAAAATGAAAGGAACCGATAATTCAACTCGCAGACTCAAAAAAAAAACAAGGAAAATTGACAGAAAAAAAGATAAAAAATCCGAAAAAAAATCAAGTCAATATTTTTAGTTTAGCAACATTAATAAGAGAAAATCGAACAATTTGAAGATTTTACTATCAAAATGTAATTTCCCCCCGAAACTTTCTACTTCCTCAAATCCTAAAAAAAATTCGCAGTTTGAAAAGAATAGGCTACCTATCTAGATATACGCTTACTTAAGCCTTTCACCCCTCTTTACTTAATCTGCATCAAAATTTTTTGAAACCCAAACAGGCACCTACTTAAAAAGAGAATGAAGCATACCTATTGGCTATTCTCTGTCAAATGGGTATAATATGTATACAAAAATTAGGCAAATAGGCATTTTAATATCTCGAATTGCAGGTCCCTCTCAATAATCAAATCATGTATACCAAGACCTACCAATAATCTAGGTACACCTTGATGAGCCCACTGTACCACCATAATCGCTCATTTCGAAGCAATTTAATTTAAAAACTGCTGCCCATTAGATTAGAAGTGTCCTAATTCACTTTATCTTCACCATTGCGGTTCTGAATGAACATCTTCTCCGACTCGTAATTGACTTTGGCTTTTAGGTATAGGTTTTTCGTTAGGTAGACTTCTATACGGCAGCCATGAGCCACCGCGTGTACGAGATGTTGGAAAAAAATTAATTTAAACGTTGCACTGAGAAAATACTAATGTTGAGGTTCGATCGCTCTAAATTGTAATTTAATTGAATAAAACAGTCATTCATATTATAGCAAGACTGATAGTTTAAAAGTTGTTTTCTGAATGAAAAGAAACGGTTAGGTCATCAGTGGGAATGAAATAACCTAAGGCTACCACATTTTGCCGCTTCTATCAAAGATAAATATCATAAAATCACCACTTTTAAACAGTGACTCCGAAAACCTTATTAATAGAATAGATATACCGCGTTTAATGTGTACAATCTTGTGCTAAACGAAATTTACCTACTACAATTTGGTGGTGGAAAAAAATGGCGAATCATTTCCTGTGTGCTGTTCGTAAATTAGCAACGTGCTTTGTAATTAACGAAATAGTCTACCGAGATGCCTTGCAGTTACATTTTACTATAGGTAACTTCATAGTATGAGGAACGGGGATAGCACCTTTAGTTTAATGCTTTATGCAGTTCTACGTATTGCAGTGGGATTTTCGAATGAAAAATGAATCGGTTTTTTAGAACTATCGGGTGATCCTTCTTGTCTGATTTTTTCCCTCTTTTCTCTCCAAAAAAAAAACCTAAAAATTAAAATGATTTGAGTACAAAATTTTGAGTAGGTAGGTAAAAATAATCAGGTCTAATCAGGCTCCGTCAAACTTTGAAGAAAATTGGAAATTGACCAATATAGTCACCAAATTTCCTTATAGGTACTTGAAAATATACTCCGGCTCTGCAGATCTTTTCCACTTCTAGGAAGCTCTATACTTTTTAGAACTTAATTCAAAGTTCTGATACGTTATGTTAAATATTAATCACTCGAATCGTTGAAAATACAAGAATATAATGGCGTCGAAAATCACCCACGATCACAAAAACATTGGCGCCAATGATGAAAAAAACGCGTGAACTTCCGTCATGCTGCTCAAACTCGGCAAGTGTATCGACCTGATAAGATCTCCGACAACGAATTACAATATCCAATGGATTACTAACGCCTAGATTAGGTACCAAAATGTACATCTGTTCATAAAAGAGATACGTATATAGGCCTAGGTGTACACTCGTATAAAAATGCATGGTACAGAACGCAGTCGTAGCATGTGTTCGAGGGCAATTAGGGGTTTTTTCGAATCTTGCTCGTTTTAGAAAAATCGCATTTAAATTCAACTCTCATATTTCCACGTACAACGATTCCATTTGAAATACTACAATTTCGCTTAAAAAATTATCCGGTATATTTGTAAATGGATAGGTAGATAATACGTAGAAAAAGTAAAGAAGATGAAGCAGCAGGTGAAACGTTTCATTAACGGTTACGTGGGTGGATAAGACAGACGACGGTAATTACCGCGGTACGAGACAAATAAAATGATATTTAATTTGTTACTGGAGCAATTGTTTGGTGACGCCATATAGAACTGGAGTAGTCGTAATAAAAGCACTATTACCGAAGGATGATATCTGTTATTAGAGTGGGCGGGAGCGATATCGAAAAAAAGGCTCCGGTCAGACAGATGGTGCTTGTCCTCGGTTAATGGCGAAGTTGCCCTTATTACTAGCAAATCCTCGTCTCCTGTGGGAAATCCAACGTCCCATCATTTTACCCTTTTAATTTTGCTTTTAATATCCCTTTTTTGGTAGTTGTCATTATATGGCAATTGCATTAGTCTCGGATACACAACTACGTGTTTTGTTGCTTACCAGTGTGCTGGCATCGAAGAAGTTTGTACTGCAGGTATATTTATTGTTAGATAATTGTTTCAACTTCTACAGTAGTGGCTGTCTCTGTATGTAGGTGTACCTATACTGGACATGCGGGCTGGATTTTCTGCGGTTTTTTTTTCAGCTCCCACGCTTTTAAAAGTTGTGCCTGTTGTTGTTAGATGAGAAAATATTATAAAATTTTAGTCACCTTGAGAGGAAAAAAGTACCAGAAAAACTTTCGTCGTGTTCTCATTTCCAAAATAAGAAAACAACTTGAAATTTAAACTTTCTGAAAGTTTTTTTTTTTTTTTTTTGAGGAAATGTCACCTCTTTCTCATCTTAGAGATCAGAGATGCGAAATACTTACTCTCTAAATTTGAAACAGTAAAATTTCACTGCTTATCAGTCACGACATTTTGCCTTTTCTGCAAAACAGTAGAAAATCTACTGAATTGGTCAGTTAAATGATTTTTTACTGACCAATTTCGGTAAATTTTTCACTATTTTTCAGCAAAAAACTACTACTTTTAAAAAAGGCAAAATGTCGTGACTGCTAAGCAGTGAAATTTTACTGTTTCAAATTTAGAGAGTAAGTATTTCGCATCTCTGATCTCTAAGATGAGAAAGAGGTGACATTTCCTCAAAAAAAAAAAAAAAACTTTCAGAAAGTTTAAATTTCAAGTTGTTTTCTTATTTTGGAAATGAGAACACGACGAAAGTTTTTCTGATATTTTTTTCCTCTCAAGGTGGCTAAAATTTTATAATTGAAAAAAATTTTTCATGAAAAACTTTTTCAAAAAAAAGTGCATTGACCTCAAACTTTTAAAAATGAAAACGATGAACTCGAGAACATTTATTTTTTGGAACAACTTTTTCAGAAGAAACTTCTCTATTGAACTTCTTTTTCTTGAAAAAAAAGTAATTATTTTTGGAGGAAGGGCGGGGGAGTTGAAGGTCTTTAATTTTTGTTTTGTAAACAATTTCATTTTCAACCTCAATATTTGAAAAAAATCTACTCACTTTAGAAGGATGTGAAGTTAAAAATGTTCGGGAGACCCTTATTTTTTTCCCAGGCCTACATTAAAGATTTTTTAAGCGTAATTTTCTTTTCAATCTCTGATTACAATCTTCTGTTAAAACGAATTGATCCTGAAAATTTTCAATTCTTCTGATAAAAAAATAATTGACAATTGAAAATTTTTTTGGTTTTTGAACTTTTTTTTCAATTTCTTATTCTAACCTCCACTTATTAGTCATTTTATTATCTTGAAGAAATTTCAAATGCATAAAAGTTTGAAAGTGTTACTGTACAATTTCTGTAAAAAAAAAAAAAAAAAAAAAATAGGGAATTGAATAGGTACTTATACTTACAATTTCTATCAATAGAAAATTATCCCAAAAAATTTGAGTTCCTTCTTCCCTCTTCAATGCAAAATAAACAAGATTCTACTATTTAAAATTTCTGAAAATACGCAGGTAGGTAGATTTGCGATATTTTTTTAAAGATCTGAGTATTCCTTTCAATTTTCAAGTTGAACTACAAGAAATGATTCTGCTTATTCTTTGATGCAGACCCCAGGTATACATACCTTGTATCCATTTTCGTTGTCAAAAATGGATGTTGACCTTTGCTTTAGAAAAAAAATGCAATTTTTCCCTTCAATTTCTAGGATTAGGCAACACCATTTATAACAAGCAAAAACGTTTTCAAAACAAAACAAAAAACGCCGATTCACAAAATATAGTTGACTAGGAAAATCAATTTAAAATTGAAAAATTGAGAACACATTCAATTCAAGAGTGAAATTTCCAACTTTTTAGCCGATAAAATCTCTCAAAAAAAACTAGCCAAAAAACACAATGAGAGTGAATTATTTTGCAATTTTCGTTAAATTTTTCTCGTATGGTTTTGGAATCAGAGTCTCAATGACATCATTTGAGCATCACTAAAGGGAAAAGTGAAAAGAAAAGCTACCTATACGAAACCTATTCCCATAATCGAACAAGAAGCAGTTTTAAAAACTTAGTAAGGTGAGCTGAGGTCAAAGTAGGTGTAGAATAATTTATCTCGGAGTTTGTTTGAAGGGATTACAACATTTAAAATCCAGATAAAACTCAAAGATTAAAAAATAGGTAAGTAAATGAAATTAATAAATCGCGTCTCATTTAATTTTTACTGCTTGAAAAACACGCGCAAGTATTGCAGTTTATTTGTAACCGATTAAAAATTGTGCGCAAAGGTCCCATTTTTATTGCTTCAGTGGTGATGTGTAATGTCAGCAACTAGCGAGTGTTCCATTTTTGACTGTTTGCAAAGTGATAGGTAAGAACAATATGGAAAAAATAATAAAGATACGCGTAGGTAAGTCTAGATATTACCATAACATAACATGCCAAATTCGTTGAAATCTCTGAAGCCTATCATTTACCTGGTATTAAGCAATAAGACAGAGTAATTATATTTATAAATACGTAAGTTAGCCATCAAATTTTAACAAAACATTAGCGTATTAGGTATACCTAGTTATGCAACGGGACTGATAACAGCCGATAAAAAATATAATAATGTGTATTCGTAATTTGGAACGCTAATATGGATGAATTTTTGCAATAGATGGGTAGGTATATATTCGTGCTTAGAACCATACCACGATATGATACCAATTAAAGTATATTTTCTTATCACGGTTAATCTTTTGATGAAGAATATATTAAGTTTACTGATGAATTATAAAAATTACCGAAGATGATAGGTAGGTACCTAGCATTATTATTTAAAATATTATATTTCTTCAAACATCGGGAATAAAGTTGGATAAGAACTTAAGAAGTTATGCAATGTGTGCAATGTGCTGAACATACAACAGGTTTTGAGTAAATACTGATGGCAACTTGAGCAATTAGGTATTAAAAAATATTTAATCTTCGTGCTTGTAGGTGATTCGAATGAAAACATACAAAGTATTTTATTGGATTTTCAAAATATATTGTCACTTGATGAAAGGTGGTTATCTAGGCTAGTTAATTAAAGAGAAATTTTACATTTTAACTTGTAGGATTTCCTATTAACATTCCAGAGATAGTTTCGATTTGAGAATCGTTTCGATATTATTAAAGGATTAAGATTTGAAAAAATACATCTACTGTGTGGGAATGACGCGATTTATAAGCGATGTTTTTGCTTGGCGTTTTTCATCAGTATAGATATCACACGCCAAGTGCCAACATATAGTATACCTATACGCGATGAAGCACCTTTATAAATATTAATAAGCGGAAACGAGGAAATTTATCGTGAAAATGAAGTAGGCATGGCGGTCTTAAACAGATACGTGAGTTAGCAAAGACGACGACGTGAAATTACCGCTGAAATTCCAGTACAATAATTTCAACTCAGTCGCAATTCGAATTTAAATTTCCCTTTGGGAAGAAATAAACAAATTGGCTGCAGTTTTGTGAAAAACATAGGGTATACAGTTATCAAGTCGTTTGCGTTGAAAGACGTAATGAGGGAGTTACCCCATGTCACGTGGCCTTACCGATACACATAACTGACATCCGAAGCAATCACAGTCAACGAGAAGCTAGGTAATCTTGTATTCATGGGTTGGGAATTGGGCTGTATCATACAACATGTCTTTACGTCTGTTTCGCTATCTTTATATACTTTAAAGTTGTATTTCTCTCGCTTTGACAACTTTTTGAAGTCATCTAACGCCTCATATATTCCTAAAAGAATTTGTCGATTTGAAATTTTCCTGCAACACTTATCTAACATGTCGAAATTTTCGTATAGATACGATGGTCAGAATTCTTGCCACTGTGCTACCTACTTATGGTACTCGTACTACTGCGAATGGCTAGCGAGTGTAACAAAAAAAAATTACACTCCGGTGATATTAAATAAATTTCTTCTACCACCTACGGCGTTGCGACTACGTATTTGACATTGTAACGCTTCGACGGTTTGTATTCAAAAGCTTTGTATTTAGAGTTATATTATAGACTTGTCAATGTGAGAGGGTTTTCAAGTTACCGTGAAAATAAATTTAATATTTATACGCGAATGTGTCGCAAAGAAGTGTCTTTTTATTTGAAAATTTCTTCAGTTTTTTTTTATTTCAGGTTTTTTCAACAAATCTTTTTGGTGTGATATTTGTTGCGTACATTTAGATAGAAATACGAGAAAAAATAAGCACGCTTTTACCTAAGTACATTTCGTTTGATCGAAATTCGTCCGTTTTCGTCCCCGCGATTTCCGTATTTGTGGAATATTCATGCAAATTTTTATGCGAAAATAGTTCAGTAGGTAATGTACTTTATTAAGTGTACCTGCTGAGAATGCATGAGATGAAATTTTTTCAAAGTAGCGGATTTTTTTCAATTACATAATCATTACGATTTTGAGATGTGGGAGTAGGTTCTTCTTACATATAATAGAAAGTAGGTATCCAAACTGGAACGACAATTTTAATACCTAGTATATAGAGTCAAAGGGGAATCGAAAGTGGATTTTAAAATGTAACACGGGCGAAAATTTCAGGTGTTGAAAAATTCATTTTTCGGTTTTCGGCGAATTTTTGAAAATTCAAAGACCTGATCTCATGAAAAAATGGATATTAGATCAAATTGGCATAAGCTGAAATGTGTGTTTTGCATCACTGTTGTTTTCGACCTACCAAGTAAATGGCGAAGGATGATGGTATTGCATACAGTTCTAGAACCTCCAGAATTCAGCACTTATGAAGTTGGTTTCTTATTTTCAAAATCTTTTTGTACCAGTAAGGTAGATATAAATCCAAAATTTTGAAATTTTCAATTGTTTTTCAAAAATAGTTGATTGCTGGAGAAAATTTTGGATTTGATCTGGCACAAACATATTTTGAAAAGATGTGCCTTAATCAATTGAAAATGTCAGAAAAACGGCTAGATAATTATTCAAGTTTATACTCAAGTGCTGAATTTCATTTTCACCCAGTTTACAGCACTTTTTCGAAAACTAGAGACCCAGAATTTCTCTTGAGGCTCTAGAATGGCCCAAACCAAATTTCAACTTTTCTCCATTAGCTAATAAATACATGAACGATGAGTTTTATTTTTTATTTTTTTCAAAAAGAGAATAAGTACAAATTAATTCATTTTTCACTTTCAGGCTGCCTAACAAAACTCCCAGACAAAGAGTCATGACTTTTTCATGACCCATTTTTCACATTTTTCCGTCTGAAAATATCTCTCCCCTCACAAAAAAAAAAAATAAATAACTTGAAATGCCAAAACATTTCCATTCATCGACGCAAACTGTCTATTTTTTGTTTGATTGTCGCGTCTCTCAAACCCAGTAAATAGCCACAGGGTGTCTAACAAAATCTGAAAACTAAAAAGAAGGACCTTGAAGGACCTTTTTGAAAGACATTTTCAAAAATGAAAAAAATGACCTTTTGGAAGATGTACTTACTGATACCCCCCCCCCAATCACAAATCATTTTCACAAAATTTCCAAAAAAAAAAAAACTACAAAAATTTATAATTTTTAAAAGAAACAAAAAAATAATCAATTGGTTTTCATCAACAAACAGGGTTGCCATTTTTTACAGGATCAAAAATACTGAGGTACCTAAATAAATACCTATTTCACTCAATTTCAGTCTTCTCATTTTACTGATTTTTTGAAGAAAAATTCAAGAATTTTTTTGACCAAAAAATCGAAATTTGGGTGTCTAACAAAACTTCCAGACAAAAAATCATGACTTTTCCATGACCTATTTTTCACATGTTTACCACTTGAAAATACCCCCCCCCCAAAAAAAGAAGATGAAATAAAAATTAAATACCTAACTTGATACTGCAAGGAAATCGATCAGGGTTGCCATTTTTACTGGATCAAAAATTAGATATTTCAGTTTTTTCATTTTTCTGATTTTTTAAACAAATATGTACTTTGTTGAGTCGTTATAATGATGTTTGAAAAATTTTACATAACCAAGGGGGAGGGAAGGGTTTTAGATTTCACATAACCAAGGGGGAAGATTGGGTTTGTGATATTACATAACCAAGGGGGAGTCAAGGGTCTGAGATTCTACATACCCAAGGGGGAGGCAAGGGTTTGAGATTTGACATAACCAAAGGGGAGGCAAGGGTTTGAAATTTTTTTGTTTAGCAGTTCTAATGTACGTTGAAAAATTTTACATCACCAAGGGGGAGTCAAGGGTTTGAGATTCTACATAACCAAATGGGAGGCAAGGGTTTGAAATTTTTTTGTTCAGCTGTTCTAATGTGTGTTGAAAAATTTTACATAACCAAGGGGGAGTCAAGGGTTTGAGATTCTACATAACCAATGGGGAAGCAAGGGTTTGAGATTCCAAGGGGGAGGCAAGGGCTTGAGATTCTACATAACCAAGAGGGAGCAAGGTTTTGAGATTTTTTTGTGAGTCCTTCTAATGTTTTTCAAAAAATTTTACATACCCAAGGGGGAGGCAAGGGTTTGAGATTTTACATAACCAAAGGGGAAATGTTGGGTTTGAGAATATTTTGTTGAGTCGTTATAATGTGGTTTGAAAAATTTAACATAACCAAGGGGGAGGGAAGGGTTTTAGATTTCATATAACCAAGGGGGAAGATTGGGTTTGTGATATTACATAACCAAGGGGGAGTCAAGGGTCTGAGATTCTACATAACCAAAGGGAAGGCAAGGGTTTGAGATTTTACATAACCAAGGGGGAGTCAATGGTTTGAGATTCTATATAACCAAGGGGGAGGCAAGGGCTTGAGATTCTACATAACCAAGGGGGAGGCAAGGGTTTGAGATTTTACATAACTAAGGGGGAGTCAATGGTTTGAGATTCTATATAACCAAGGGGGAGGCAAGGGCTTGAGATTCTACATAACCAAGGGAGAGGCAAGAATTTGAGATTTTCCATAACCAAGGGGGAGGCAAGGGTTTGAGATTTTACATAACCAAGGGGGAAGATTGGGTTTGAGATTTTACATAACCATGGGGGATGATTGGGTAAGAGATCTTTTTGTTGAATCGTTCTGATGGGGGTTGAGAAATTTTACATTACCAAGAGGGAGGCAAGGGTTTTTGAGATTTCACATACCCAAGGGGGAAGATTGGGTTTGAGATTATTTTGTTGAATCGTTCTGATGGGGGTTGAGAAATTTTAGATAACCAAGGAGGAGGAAAGGGTTTGAGATTCTACATTACCAAGGGGGAGGCAAGCGTTTGAGATCTTACACAACCAAGGGGGAGGCAAGAGTTTGAGATTCTACATAACCAAGGGGGAGGCAAGGGTTTGAGATTTTACATAACCAAAGGGGAAAGATTGGGTTTGAGAATATTTTGTTGAGTCGTTATAATGTGGGTTGAAAAATTTAGCATAACCAAGGGAGAGGCAAGGGTTTCAGATTCTACATAACCAAGGGGGAGGCAAGGGTTTTAGATTTCACATAACCAAGGGGGAAGATTGGGTTTGAGATTTTACATAACCAAGGGGGATGATTGGGTATGAGATCTTTCTGTTGAATCGTTCTGATGGGGGTTGAGAAATTTTACATAACCAAGGGGGAGTCAATGGTTCGAGATTCTACATAACCAAGGGGGAGGCAAGAGTTTGAGATTTTACATAACCAAGGGAGAGGCAAAGGTTTCAGATTCTACATAACCAAGGGGGAGGTAAGGGTTTTAGATTTCACATAACCAAGGGGGAAGATTGGGTTTGTGATATTACATAACCAAGGGGGAGTCAAGGGTCTGAGATTCTACATAACCAAGGGGGAGTCAAGGGTCTGAGATTCTACATAACCAAGGGGGAGGCAAGGGTTTGAGATTTTACATAACCAAGGTGGAGGCAAGGGTTTGAGATTCGACATAACCAAAGGGGAGGCAAGGGTTTGAAATTTTTTTGTTTAGCTGTTCTAATGTGCGTTGAAAAATTTTACATCACCAAGGTGGAGTCAAGGGTTTGAGATTCTACATAACCAAGGGGGAAGCAAGGGTTTGAGATTCCAAGGGGGAGGCAAGGGCTTGAGATTCTACATAACCAAAGGGGAAAGGTTGGGTTTGAGAATATTTTGTTGAGTCGTTATAATGTGGTTTGAAAAATTTAACATGACCAAGGTGGGGGCAAGGGTTTTAGATTTCACATAACCAAGGGGGAGCCAGGGAGTTTTAGATTATTTTGTTGAGTCGTTCTAATGATGTTTGAAAAATTTTACATAACCAAGGGGGAAGATTGGGTTTGAGATTCTACATAACCAAAGGGGAGGCAAGGGTTTGAAATTTTTTTGTTTAGCCGTTCTAATGTGTGTTGAAAAATTTTACATAACCAAGGGGGAGGCAAGGGTTGAGATTTCACATAACCACGGAGGTGGCAAGGTTTTGAGATTTTTTTGTGGAGTTGTTCTAATGTGGTTCAAAAAATTTTACATACCCAAGGGGGAGGCCAGGGTTTGAGATTTTACATAACCAAAGGGGGAAAGTTGAGTTTGAGAATATTTTGTTGAGTCGTTATAATGTGGATAGGTTTTTTTCACATAACCAAGGGGGAGGCAAGGGTTTTAGATTTCACATAACCAAGGGGGAAGATTGGGGTTGAGATTTTACGTGGGAGGCAAGGGTTTTAGATTTCACATAACCAAGGGGAAGCCAGGGGGTTTGAGATTACATATTTTTATTTTTTTCTCATTTTATGGGTTTTTTAAAAAAAATGTCAAGTATGTTTCCAGCAAAATTAATGACTGTTTCTCACTTTTTCATGACTTTCATGACCGTTAGACACCCCGCTTTTTATTTTGCAAAATTGTGGAGGGGGATTCAATAAGTTGTACGAAGACCTCAAAGATCTACGGAGAAAATTTTGGATATAGGTACCTGACTTGAACCATTACCTACTTTTCTACCGGGGTTTCGCTTTAGAATTTACATTGAAAATTTTTAAAAAATGTTTTTTTTTACTAAACTTCTGAACTGGTTTTCGTGAATTTTTTTTTTGATTTTAATGTAAATTTTAAAATTTGAATCCCCGGTAGAAAAGAGATAGTTCAAGCTTGTGATCTGAAATTTTTCCTGCAACCTTTGAGGATCTTGTACAACTTTTTATCGAATTCCCCAATTAATTTTTCCAAAAAAAAAAAGTTAAAAATAATCCACCCTCGTAGATAAGTAATTG
Source organism: Planococcus citri (assembly GCF_950023065.1). Taxonomy (NCBI): domain Eukaryota; kingdom Metazoa; phylum Arthropoda; class Insecta; order Hemiptera; family Pseudococcidae; genus Planococcus; species Planococcus citri. Next base: position 36,399,446 of record NC_088677.1, read on the forward strand.
CTGGAGAAAATTTTGGATCTGAACTAGCACAAAACATTTGAAATAGGTATGTGCTTAAATTGATTGAAAGAGTCACAAAGGTGGTAATATTGAGAGTTTATAGATGCTGAATTCATTTTCACCCCAGGTACAGCGTTGTTTCAAAAACTACAGAATCTAAAAATCCGCTAGACGCTCCGATTGGTTCGAAACCAATAACCATCACCAATCGACTGGGGAGGGGAGGTCAAAAATAGGGTATAAATCGATTTTCAACGTTTCATGTTAATCTGATCAAAATTTGTTTTTTGTTTTTGTTTTTAAAATGGATACTTAAGTACTTATGCTTAATTAATCTTATTTAAAAATAATCACTTTGATTTTTAGGCCTCCCCGGAGCCTCCAACGAGTTTTCAAATTTTTCCAGGATTTGAAAAACAAATAAATAGGTACAAAAAATATGAAGTCTAATCAGTCGTTTAAGACAATGAACATTTTCTAATAAACTATCGTAAAAGCATATAGGTAGGATATTTCTTAATTAACTTCGTAACCTAGGTAATATTTTACCTCGTATTTCAAACAGCTCGCTATTTCAACCAGTTTTCGCGACTTTGATTCCACGTTAAAAATAAATTACTGACAATCAAACGTTAATTTAACTCTTAAAGACAGTGAAAAGCTCACGCAACTGGGATTATTTTAAAATTGCAATTCAGCTTTGATTTTTAAAAGCTGGTTTGTAACTACAGGAAAACTAATAAAAAAATCGTGAAAGTTTAATAAAGGATACATTAGTTCTGAATTTAGCATTAAACGTATAGGCTTACCAAAGACCATACACGATTTCTTTTCCTCTATCAAAACAACAAGGCAATATAAAATAAGGGGTTTGAAAAGTAGGCGTTTTGAAAATTCTTTGAAATAGGTAATTAGCTTCAAGTAGGCATTTTAATGAAGATTACCATAGTGCTGTGTTAAATCTATCTATACTCACATTGTAGACTTTCAGCGTATCAAACTACTAATTGAAAATTCCCAATAAACAAATGCCAATAAATCTAACGTGAGGTGAAAATTCAACTTCAAAAGCCACGAAAAAGATTTCAATTTAGTAACCCCTCGTTTAATTGAAGCAATCAGAAAAAGTTACCTAAACAAACGTACACATCTGCGTACTTTCCCATCGTTATTCGTTACTATTAACTTGGCGCCTTCATTGCCCTGTTACGCTACCCTTTAAACACACTTCTTTAATTATTCATCTCTCAAACTTACAATACGATAATGATAATAATCAATATTTATTTACAGTAACTCTCTCATCAAACTGATAATACATTTATAACAACGTCACGCTATAACTTCGACTTTTAATTTTCTTTAATAATCTGACTGCTATATGGCAAATAACAAATTACAATTTTAAGGGTTATCTTTGATAGATATTAATGATGAAATTGTAATAAGCACTTTTAACATTCGCTTTCCGCCGAACAATGAAAATTTTATTTCGTTTCATTTCTTTTAGCACGTACGAGTAGGACAAAAAGTCTACAAATTTTATACAATTAATAAACTAATATACGATGTCGATGATTTATGAAAGCTCACCATCATTTATCTTTGCAAAACGTCTAGTCAGAATACTCGTATATAGCTAGGTAACGAAATACAAAGATTCCCATTTCACCAATAATTTCAGAGTAAATTGTATCGATTATCAGGTTTCTCAGACTAACAATAGGCTAAGGAAAACGTCGAAGTACCTACCCTATAAGTACCCATCTATATGAAAACAAAAGTGATGCGAAAGTTTATTGTATTATGCTGACGAAGCGAAGCTCTCCGGTAATATACGAACACATCATATTAAATAGGTAGGTAAGGATAGGTACAAATAATATAACGATTTTTAGACTAAGTACCTACTCTTAGGTACCTACGTAATAATGAAACATTTTTCAGTAAAGTAAATAAAATTATACAAATGATCGAAGTGCGATAAAAAAAACGCATCTCTCTACACGAGATAATTGCCGCTAGAGAGCATGAAATAATATGACAACATATTACACATCAACTTGAGAAAGAATTGTTGCAAAAATATAATTATACAACTCACACTATGTATTATTTATAATTTCAAATTTAAAACATCTTAACAAGCGATTGTTACGATCAAACAAATACTCATAAGTATATACGAGTTCTTAAAATAATATTTATGCGCAATTCAGTAACTTTATACTTTCGCCGCATTAAAAACAATTCCGGACATAGTTGGTGTATTGTTTTAATAATGATAATACACATACTTACTTATACTTTTCATATACTCGTACGTATAGACTCGGTGTAACTTAATATACCACAAGAAACTGTAACATTACAGCTACCTATATAATTGACGTTATGTAATTTCTCAATGATGAAAACTAGGTATTTTATCGCGTTTAGATAATCATCCGACTATATGCTTCTTATTTAATTTTGATAGGTACCTATATTTTTTTTGTTTTGTTAAATTATTCATTAGGATACCTACGTTGAAATATAGGTATATTTTTTTAGTGTAAATTATTAATTAAGGGGAAAAGATTCTGATACAATTACTATTAGTAAATATTAGTTAGGCTATTGAAAACATCCACCTATTTATTTTTAGGATTCGACCTACTATTCTCCTTTGAAATGAAGGGGTGGGGTAACAACTTAACACTTGTACTTTTTCAAACAAATTTTCTGCTCAAATTTGATTCAGTAGATAGGTCCATAGATTAACACCACTCTCTTCCCTATACAACTAGCTACCTATATTCAAACTTATTGAAAAACTTTCTGCTAAATAAACATTGCTCGTCATATGCCAAGTCCGAAGCCCAAATGATGATGCTTTAATAGATACATATTACATACTGAGCCTATTTACGACTTAACATATTTTTTATTGCAATCATAAAAAAGTCGAATAAAACGACGGACCTATTTCAACGTTTTCGAAATTAATTTCGACTTATAACCGCAAAATATATCTGCCAGCCCCATTCGTACGTATACCTAGTTATTAAAGTATAACTTATCCACATCTGTTAACGAAACAGTAAAAAACACTCTAATGTGTTCATTTTACCAACCCAATTAGCCATCTTTTGCTTTTAATAACGTATACATAGGCTATACTGCGTACACTCTGACTCGGCATACAGTACACACGCGATTGTATTCACGTCCACGCGTACCACACACAGCGTTAACTCTTGCATTGAATAGGACAAAAAAGTATCAAGTGGGTGCTTTGCAGATTAAGAGTAAATTTGTTCTTGATACAAATGATCGAAATGTTGTTACGTCATCAAAGTACGTACTTGGATGGGCGACTTTTTCGATGATTTTGTTTCCACAAAGGTTACTTTTAAAACTATAAGTGTGGCTTTTTAACGTTATACTTATGTTTATATATGTAGAAAGGAAAAGAAGAGAGGTTTCATTAATAAATGACTTTTTATTCGGTTGAAAATTTACAATTGTCACAATCCAGATGAATGAATTACACTTATAGTGATTAATTATTGTGATTATTATTACGAGTATATTTATAATATGAGGCTTTTCGAGTGTATAGGGTTGAGATTATTTTCGGTTTAGGGATTCCCAAAGTTTACTAGGATTGTTTGTGTTTTTTTTTAAGCTGACCTCCCCCTTCCCTAACATTTTTTACCGACCAGACATATTTTTCCATCTCTAAATAGTGAAGGAAGATGAAAAACGTTGTCCCTTCTTTCACCTTAAAAAAACATTGGTAGGGCTGACGAAACGATAGTTCTACTATCTACGTATGCAACCAAAATCGGCAAAAATTATGTCAACAGATAATGCATCGAAAGAGTTGTTTAGAGCACTCAGTCACGACGGTAGAGCACTTCCTCCTGCTCCCCCCCATACGATTTGAAAAATCTTTAGGTAATGCTGGTGAAATGGCAGCCCTACCTATGCTGCATAATCTGCGAACAGGCGGACTGACGACTTTGGATTAAGGCTAGGCAGGTAGGTCAGTGACCTTGACAGTCCAGATACACGGGTAAATGACCTTAAAAGGCTAGACAGACAGACACACCGGCAAACAGGTGACCTTGGGAAACCAGACAGGCGGGGTCAGTGACCTCAATAGGCTAGACAAGCAGACATATGACCTTGGAAAGACAGACAGGTGCACAGACAACCTTGAGAGACTGGACAGTCAAGTCAATATGAAGACAAGCGACCTTGTGTGGAAAAACAGATTGGCAGGCAGACGGGTCAATAACCTTAAAAGGCTAGACAGGCAGTCAGACGACCTTGGGAAGCCAGATTGGTACATACGTAGACAACCTTGAGAGGCCGGACAGGGAGACAAACGAGAGACCAAACAGAAAGGTCAGTGACCTTAAAAGGTTAGACGAACGGATGGACAGCCGACCTTGGGAAGCCATCGATGATCTTAAGATGGTAGACAGAAAAGTTTATATTATTCTCCAGCAATTTCGAGGAGGCGTTGAAGGTAATTTCAGCTGTTGAAAATTTAATCCTGTCATGAGTTTAGCATTTTGAATCTACATTAAGGCGGACCAGCCTCCAATTCGAGGTACCTAGTGGTTTGAAAATTGCATCTTTTCACAAATTGAAAATCTCAAACTTTTTTCAAACAAATGTCTGAAAACTTTTCCTACTCCAAAAGGGCAATCGATACCTTAATTTGTCTATCATACAGTATCCATTTTAAAATTAAAAAAAAAATGTTTTTTTCTTCAAAATAAGATATTGAAATTTTATAATAAATTTCAAAATTTGAATCCCCCGGAAAAAATGGGCTTCCTAGTCAAAACCCCAAATTTTTTTTTATGGTTTTCTGACATCACTTCTTCACTTGATTCACATTTTATAAATACCCTCCTGCCCCTCACCCATGTTCTCATTCTCTGTTAATGGCGATGTTTTCCTGTTCTTATTTTCAACTCTTTATAAGCTTCCACTTGGTTGAATCGAGTAAGTCCATGGGCAAAAGATTTTGGGAGGGGGCCAACAAATCCACCTTACTAAATTTTTTGAAAATTAAAAATCCACTGAAGGCTCTAGAATGGCTTAAAGCCATCACTAGTTGACCTTTAAATTAAAAAAAAAAAAAAAATGAAAATTGTACATTATTTAGCGTGGTTTAGATGCACTTCTCGTATACGTGTCTGAGAAAGGAAATAAAAATCAAAAAGGAATATTTTCAACTAAAAATTAAACACATGTCTGCATTAATAATAATAATGGTAATGAAAAAGAAATTTAAAAAATGGAAGAGGATAAATGAATAATCATAAAAAAATTTGACCATAGGACAATCCTTGTCCAAGTAAGTAAGTATGCCCATATAGGCATTTTATGCACTTGAATTCTAATCGTTTTTATAAAGCATAGTTTCCGCAAAATGCATATAAACGTTACAAGTAATTTTATACACGGGCACGCGGCCCTAAAAATAATAAAACTTGGGCTGCGGCATCAAATGGCGCAATAAAATTGAGCCAATAAAAAACTTTATTCAAGATTTGAAACGGAAAAAGCTCGCATAGATAATTCCGCCGTTATCCGAAAGCTATTTTACTCGTAGTAAGTATTTCGTATAAATACTATGCCGCGATTTCTGCCTCTGCCACATTACATAAAAGGTACCCACGAATTTGGTAAAAATATATAGTGAGAGAAATCCGGGCCATTTTTCACCCATTCATTTTTTTTTTTACCTCGTGTAGTAAAATACGAACCACTGAAAAGCGGTTTAAGAGATTGGAATTGTTAAGTGGTACACCCTATAGCTGTTAACTTTGTTTTAAACGAACTTTTAAAGTACTTTTGCAAGCGTCATTTAGCCACGTGTTTTTGCCACTTAACGCCCTCGCAAAAGCCTATTGAGTATTTGCTAATGTTACAGTTCAACATTCAATTTGTAACTAATCCGAATTGCCGTGTTTTCGTACCCGACCTTTTTCCTTTTTTTTTTTTTTTTTTTTTGACTTTACCACGAGTTAATTTTTCCAATTCGCTAATTGCAGCTCGAATTACAAAATGAGGGTCTGGGTGTGGTAAATGAAATGAACTGACGCCGACTACGACGACATTTCGAATTTCGATTAATTTTCGGCATCAAAGGATTTTTTACGCTTTTGAGTGTACCTATAGCTGGTACATAATATCGGTATCATATCTGCCTACTGTTGTGATAATGATGAAAATGTGTGTCGGTTAATTTTTCGACGACTCGAACGGGTTATGTGCGCTTAGACTCTTAATTGCTTTATAATTTGTATAGGAATGCGTAACGCGCTTTTCAATAGATCTGAAAAAGAGTATCAGTTGGGAACCGGTATTAATTTCTTGGTCGGTAGTTATTTGGTAACATTGTTACGTAGGTATTGTTTTACACATCGTATGTGTAGTCGATCAATTCGATCGATTTCTTTTGTACAACGCCGGCATATCGTTTTATTACTGTATTGTGATACTTGGTAGGTACAGTACATATAGCGCCAAAGTCGAATCGAATATCCATAAGGGATTTTTTTTTTGTGTAAAGTACCTATAAGCTTTCAAACGCAGCGCTAATTACTCCTCGAAAATCTCATTTTTAAATATCATAAATCTATATGAGAAAATAAGTGGATATTTCTATAAACCATGTAGTACATGCTTCCTCGCTTCACCATGCTCGTTGCTACTTGAACAATAAACATATCGTGTATACTCAGCTGCGATGATTTAGTGAGTGGTGAAAAGAAAAAAACAATGGTTATAAATTCGGCGAAGAAAACGTTTGAAAAATTTATTATTTCGGCACGTCTTTTGTATTAATGGTCATGGTAAATGATACCAAATGTGCGAATTAGATTTGGTGAGCGATTAACCATTTTCTAAGGGATATAGAGGCGAAATTTCAAACACACATTATTGGTATTAAGTAAGCGTCGTTCAATGGGTATAAGCTTGTCGGGGCGACATGCATCATTAAGCGGTAACTTTTGTCGTATTCTGACTCGTTTTCGAATTTATCATTTTGGACTTTGAATACGTTTTAAATCGTTTCGATTCGATATGCAGAATAACCGTGTAAACTATTAAAGGTCCTGGTTTAATTGTGTAAACCGCGAGTACTTGAGAGTTTTTTTTTGAGATTTTTTTTCTTAAATAGTATTGGTCCTACAATGCCTATAGGTACTCAGGTGATTAGAAAATTGGAGAACGGGTATGTTTTCCTAAATTTTTTATAAAATGTCAATAGCTTTAGGTACTGCTCAAATACGCAGCTTTTTTGAATTTTTTTTCATATCTTCCTGACGGAAAATTCGTGAAAAAATTTCGGAAAATGTAAAACTTGGAGGGAAATGTTTTTAGAAGCTGAACATCAAAAAAAGTCCTTTAAAAATTTTTTTCATAATATTATTGTCTTACTCGTTTGACACAATGTAAAGCTTTTTTCAATTTTTTATTCGTTAAAATTTTATAGTTGGTGTTTAGGTACTCCTTCTTTTATAATTTTGATTATAGAAAAAAAAATCTCAAAGTATCTAACTAAGTACCTACTTGAAATGCCCACTCACTCCCTCCCCTTAAAAATTGAAATACCTACCTGAAATAATTTTCTCGGTTTACCAATTTATCAATAAAATTAAAAAATTTTCCGTTTATTTCAATTATTTTGAAATTTTGATTTTTTTTGATATACCTACTGATGCTTACCTGCAAGAAAAAAATCAACAATAATTTTAACCGGGGCCCTTCTTTTTTAAAAAATATTGAAATACTTAATGTTTGGAAAAATTCTTTGTTTTTCCATCTCTCGTAATTTTTTTCATTTCTTTCCTCTTTTAGAAACTTGATTTTTTTATGTAAAAAAAAACCTAATAAATAGTTATGACTGTTATGAGTAAATTGGGGGAAAAGTTGAGAATTTAAACATTTTGGACTAAAAAAAGCTTTTAAATGATTTTTGAGCTGTAAAAAAATCTTGAGAAATTTTAACAAGAACAAGAACATACAAAAATACATCACGTGTCAAAATTTCATGAGCTACAAGTGCGTTTTTCAATTTTTGATGATTTTTTGATTGGTATACTTAATCAAATTTTGACCAAAGAAGTGAAAAAATTTGCACTAAATCAGTCTACAAAGCTGGAAATTCTGATGTTAACCCTATTTTCAACCTCCAAAAATTAATTGTGAATGAAATTCTACTGTTTTGAACCGTTCTTAAAGGAGCCTTTAGCAGATTTTTGAAACTTGAAATATCCACAAAATTTTCACCAATTCAAACATACTGAGTCGACACAAGATAGTTTCAAGTTATTTTGGAGCCCCTATTCTTAATTTTTGGAAAATTTTTGAAACCCTGGAATTTCTAAAATGTTGCTAGAAGCTCTAAAACGTCTCAAATCCATTTCCAGTAGACGGAGAATGTCTTGTTGAGGTACCTAGCCCTAGTGTAAAACAGTAAAAATTGAAGAGGACAATTCATCGAGAAATTTTTTCCCCATTTTCATAAATAGAGAAAGTTTTTAAACCGTCGTAAAAATTGAAATAGAGTGAAAAGCAAACGTGGTAAAGATCCCAAGTAGAGGCCATCATTTTATACGTCTAAATAGTGTGGAAAAACTTGGATGCATATCTTTCGGCTGTCATTAAAACTTTACACGCATACGAGGTTCAATTTTCAAGGATGCAAAATTCCAATAACACTTTCGATATTGAAAATTATACGTTTTTATATATTTCGGTTATTCGTTCAGACCCTTTTTTATCGAGACCCCTTATAGACTGAAAATATCGTGAAAATGGATGTAAGATGTAATAATCTTGGAAAATTACCTTTTATAATGAAAACATGACCATAAAAATCTATTCTATTGTGTCGTAAAAAAATGTTTTAAAGTAATTTTATACAATTTATATAACGCTAAAACATCGTTACAAAGATTTTTGATGAATAAAAATTGTCGATCCGTAATAAAGCTGTTGGAAAAATTTTTATAGTCAGTTGGAGTAGATGTGAATTTTGGGATAAAATTTTGAACGTACTTATAGGTACTTAATATCATTTTTCCACCAAGAAATAAGTAGGTAGGTAGCTAGGTACCAATGGATTAGAAACGATCGAAGGGATTGAAAATTTTCAGTCGAGTCATAGGTACCTAGACCTACTTCGACGTTTCCTCTTCTCATGGAATCTACTTTAATAATTAGTGAGGTACCTACTTTTTCCAATTCAAACGATTTTTTCCAGCCTTAAAAACGTTTAGGTGTATTAAAAAATTTAATGAACGCCGTTGACATCTCCAGATACAAAACTGAACTGGTATTTGATTATGAGTTTCAATTTGTTGAAGTTAACGATGGAATGAATTTGTGTGCACGGTTTTCCTTTATACATTAAATTATTCAAAACATTTCCAATCCCCATTCGGAGTTTTTTCGGTAATAAAAAAAGAAATGAAACGAGATTTTTCGTAAATAACATTTTATTCAGAAAGAAATCGAAAGCAATTTAAGCAAAGTTCTTAAGAACGATTCCTGACAATATGTTGTGTTAAAATGCGAGTTGGAAAAGAAATATTTTAAGGAAATGAAGGTTACTGATAGGAGGAGAAATGGTTCGATGGCGATATACTATTAGTCTGAATTCAGTGTTTCGTAAACTACTTGTTGTTTCAATTTACTTCGAACCTTCCTCATATTGGCGAATAAATTTTTCCAATACCTATAATATGTACTTACTTACTCTATTGTATTTTCTAAATTTCCACTAATTAGGTATGGTACCTATTTCGCTGTTTACATTGTTTTGATTTTTAATCGTCTATAACCTTATAGCCTAGCTTATAATAAAGCGTAATTTTAATGACGAATTTCGAGAAATGCAAAGCAAGAAAATTAGCCTCGTATTTTCAACGTCCTTGTAAAAATCACCCAGTCGTTTTTTTCTTAATTTATTTTTAATTTCTTCATCAGTTATTCGTTTAAATACTCTGACGTGTGGATACCTACTTTAGCCGCGATAATTACCTTCTTATTTGCTAAACTGCTGGTCGCGAATTTTCCAGACACATTAAGGTGTGTATTCGGCGTGAAATTTGTCGTAGAATATGTAGCAATGGCCGCACTATTGTTACTATAGTTTAAAGTGTAGGTTTTTATTTTGCTTCGACGTATAATCTGAGAAATTTAATTGTTCGTATAGGAAGTTGAAAATTTACGCGGAATAATTTAGCTTGTTAAGATGTATTTTAAATCGACTAGTTTACGCCCTCTTTGCTAGAATTATAATAAAAATGAGATGAGCTTACATGTACACTCGTATATGTACATATAATATCTTTGCCAAGATATTTCGCAGAATGAGAAAACACCAAAAAACTGGGAACCCTAGATCGCTACGAACGAATCAAATAACGTATGACAAATAGCGTGGAACGAACGGTGCAAATCGAAGAAACGGCGTCTGTAAGTCAAATCGGGCCAAATTGAACGACCTCCGGTGATATTTGCATCCCGAAAATACAAGCCAAAATGATCATTTACATTCCACTATATCATTTACTACGATAGTTTTTTTACTTTTTTTTTACAACCATAATGCGAGCAATTCGAAGGCTTTTTCTTTTTTATACAGATATCGAAATTTATTTCGCCATTTTTCCTCGTCTGATTTTTTTTGTCGTGCTTCGAGATTTCTGCATAGAGCTTTTTGCTTTGCATTTTTGTACTTTGCAAAATTCGTCGTTTTTTTTTTAGGTTTTGTATATTTATACTTACTTGGTGATCAAGGCACGTCATAAAAACAGCCCCTTTTTAAGAAAACTGAACATAACTGCCCAACTCAGCAGATTGAAGACCGAAAAGGTGAACTAAATTAAAATGTGTTCCAGCTGAGGCCCAATGAAGGGATGCAAGGGAGTAGTCTAGATTTTTTTTAACATTTGGCTACGTGTGCTTAATGGAAAAAGAGTCGGCTAGTTTCATTGACAGGGCTCTCGTTTTCAGAGTAGGTACTTAATTATATACCTACCTACCTAATATATTTTTAAGATAATTTCGAGAATAAACCTCAAAATATGAGTTAACATCTTTGCAAGAAGTTGTTTCCTTTTTTAAATAATAGTTAAACTACGTCAAAACCACGTCGAGAATTATTCCAAAAATTTATGTCAGATTTTGTTGCTTTTTTTTAGGATTTTGAGTAGGCGTACTTATTCAAGTAAGTATTATCCGAATGAATTTCAGAAATTTTTTCATCAAAAATTTCATAGGAAAAACAGCTGAAAATCGCATTAGTAAGTAGGTATGCCTAGATCTGAGAAAACAACAATAGGAAGCTTATAAGCAAAGAATTTCTCGAGGTTTCCAACACTAAAATCCTTTTCTTTTTGTAAACATTTTTGTGAGGCATTGTAATTTGTAACTTACAAATAATTACAAATTTGTTAATCAATTTTGGTGAGTAACTTTAGATTCCTTTAAAAAAGCTCAGCATATCTACAGTGACTCTTAATTTTGAAATTTCGTTTTTTGCGCTCCCAATAAAGTTGTTGGATCTTATATATGAGAAAATAATTATCAGCTTTTTATTTTCCGCAAATTTAGAAAAGTTGTGGCAAAAGCCTCCCCCTCCCACTTAAAAAAATCAAGAAATATGATGTATGTAAAAATTTTCCAATTCTGCGTCTTAATTCTTTTACAATAATCTCATCATAGAAAAATCTTCCCCGCATCTCCCAAGCTATTTCGGTTCTCTCGTAAAGAGACCCCTAAAGTTAAAAAAAAAAAAAAACAAGAAAATAAAATAATTCAAGGTCGGTACACAACTAATTCCTGAAAATTTCTCATTTCTCTGAGCAGAATAATTCAAATAAATACCTATAACCCTCTTTTTAAAAACAAAACATAAAACAAAAAATATTTTTGAAAATCCATACTTTGAGCCTCCTAGCAATATTGATTCCCTCGTGTAGGCCCCACAAAGTTTAAAAATTAAATTTTTCTAAATGGAATAATCTGCAAGGAAATACGTTTTAGAGGATGTGTTTTTTGGTGAAAATTTGTTGCAGGAATGTCATTGGTAGGAACTCTGCATGGCGTGTTCCAAGTTTTCAAAAGTCTGACAGAATACCAGAAAGTCATTTTCGAAAGACTGACGTAACAATTCATTGATTTTCTCCTAAATTTATAAAATTCAGACTTTCGTTTAAGAAATTCTTAAAGGGAATTATTCAAAAAGGTTTTTGACCAGAAATGACTAATTTTCAAAACATTTTCACAGACTTCAATTTTTTATTTTTTTTCATTATTTATCTACTAGTAGAATTCTCATAAAAAAATGAAAATTTATGAATGAATTGAATTTTTTTCGGTGATTTTTTCGAAAGTTGGAGAATTTTTGGCACGATTTAATTTTATAATATCCAGTTTTTTTGTTTTTTTTTTTTTTTCATAAAAATCATCAATTTTTGTGGGTACGAACGTAGGAGCAAAAAAGTAGGTAAGTATACCCAAAAAAGTTCCAAAGGTTTAAATAACCAACCTTCTTGGTGTTCTTAAATTATGTTCAAACTATATGCATTTTACTGGTACATATAAAATTTTAATAATAGGTACATATTAGCATTATTGATTAGAAAAAAATATATCTACCTTTCTACTCGAAGATAAACTTAAATATTATGTCTGTAATATAAAAATATATCAAATTTAGCTACCAGACTGGTAACATTGTCTATTAAGATTCAAATTCCATTAAAAAGCTCAAAAAATTCAAAAAATGGATTATATTTAGGTAAACTTTCAAGGGGACTTTATTTGAGGAGTTCGAAATTTCCATTTCATAGGGTACCAGAGATGAAAGTTGTTGAGCTTCTTAAGGAGAAAAACTGAAAAATTGAATCCAGCTGCTAAAACCATTGTACTTACTCTCTAAATTTGAAATAGTGAAATTTCACTGCTTAGCAGTCACGACATTTTGGATTCTTAAAAGCAGTAGTTTTTTACTGCAAAACAGTAAAAAATTTACTGAATTGATCAGTAAAAATGATTTTTAATACTGACCAATTCAGTAGATTTTTCACTGTTTTGCAGTAAAAAACTACTGCTTTTAAGAAGCCAAAATGTCGTGACTGCTAAGCAGTGAAATTTCACTGTTTCAAATTTAGAGAGTAGATCGCTAGATTGTTAGTCTTTCCCAGTCATTATTTACATTTTTCTAACGCTTCAACTCCAGTCTGATTTTCTCCTAACCATGGAGTGCTGCTTTTTTGAAAAAATTGCAAAAATAGAGAAAAAATCCAATAAGTAAAGTACTTGCTTTCATTTCAATACTTTCCTTTCGCTGTAGGCAATCAAGACGGCCAAAGTTGATCATCTGCAGTTTCAAGCTTACCATCAACCCCTCCCGCCCAGGCCCCACACACTCGTCTAGAAGAACAAAGACACCATCTTGTATTCAGGATCTCCACGTATGCGAAACCACACACTCGTAAAATTAGACTTTCAATGTGAAAATCGTTTACAACCATATTTTCCAATAAATTAATACACCAACAAAAAACTGCAATCGGCGACGCGGAGTAAAAAAGGAACTATAAACTGTATAAGTTGAATCGATTAAGGGATGAGGTTATAGGGTTTCAGGGGTACTGGAATTTGGCTATCGGTCGAGGTCCACGACTTGCATTGTCGTACTCTTTACAACATCCGGTATCCATGATGCTAATGCTATTAACCGAACAATGGTTAAGCTTGGATATTTCCGTTTAGGTCGGTGTGCGCGTCCGTTCGTCCCGAAAACGACTCGTTGGTAGAATTTTTAAATGTAAATAAAAGACAGCAGCGATAGGAATACAAATAGGCTACCGGGTTTTTCTCTATTTTTTCCATTTTCTCTTCAATTGGAACATCGCTTTTAAACATCCACAATGGACGTAATTGTTCGTTAGATATGTGCTTAATTTATTGCGACGCACGATAATGGGCGGATTTTGTTAACAATAAAAGACTTTTTCCTCTTTTCTCATTTACTTTTTATACGTTCGCATATCTGCGTACATTCTAGGCCTTATGTCCAGTAGCTGGCGAAGAAAAGCGTCTTTAACGTTCGCAACGAAAGGAAAAAAATTCCTTTTTCTGCAGACTAAAATTTATTATAAAATTGCGTCCGCACGCAATTTAAATTCTTCGGCATATTACTATTGGCTGCAGATACTAACCCGAAGACTGAGATTTTTTTTCGTAATTTTGCACTAATCGCCGAGCTTGCCATTGCCACTATCGACATAATTGTTTGTAAAAACTGTGCAGTGCGGATAATGGGAAACGCGTGTAAGCATAATTTGTGGATATTTATCGAGGTCGGGTATATTATATAGCGATGGCGTTTTCGAGACATTAAGCGATTCGTCGCGAGGATTTCCATTTTTATGCGTATAGTGCAAAGCTGTGCTTAGAAGGACAGTTCGGCACGATTTATGAGCCATGCATAAAAGTTTCCGCAAAGCTGCGCATCTCAATCCCAGCTTATAAAATAAATAAACCATCAGAAACGGTTCGCCCCCTTTTAATGCTAACTGGCGGACGGGTGGCTTTGCTCTGTAGGTATGCCGGCGCGGCTAATTTATGAGCCAATGAGGGAAAGGATGCTGCGGGAAAAAAGCGAAAAGATAATCCAATATTCGTTCACGTGTATATATATGCGAAATAACTTGAAAACTAGACTCTTGTTTTTAATACTGACGGAGTTGCTGTGTGATTTACTATATATGAATTCGTTTTGAAAAACTGTTCCATTTTTTTTCCTATTGTACGTAATATTACGTACATATATATACATCGCGCATCGCGTAGACAAACGATGGGGGTGTTCAAGTGTACCACAATCTAGTATATAAATGCATAAACGTAAATCAACGAGTGGTACGTTGAGAAGAGGACTCCCAAGTGTAATGCTGAGGTTTGCGCCGTAATCCTAATACGCCAACGCAAGGTTTTAGTCTGTGTTTAAAACAGCGTAAATGAATGGAATAATTTCAAATGATATATTTCAACGTTGCGCGTTTTTTTTCACAATTTATTTGACATTTTTCAAAATTTGCGCTTAGTGGTTAACTCCGAGTGGCATATCAAATATCTATTTAACCCTTTAGTACCCTGGAGAAATCTAACTGATGAAATTTGAAAATTTAACATCGCGCCTTGTGGATTCCGT
The DNA here is from genome assembly GCF_950023065.1 of Planococcus citri. Taxonomy (NCBI): domain Eukaryota; kingdom Metazoa; phylum Arthropoda; class Insecta; order Hemiptera; family Pseudococcidae; genus Planococcus; species Planococcus citri. The sequence goes on from NC_088677.1 coordinate 36,414,693, forward strand.
GCAATTATAGGATTAAATTAGCTTTTGCTTTTTGAAAAGTAAAATTTTATACAGGAAATGGGTACTTGGAGTCTTGCAAAATTCATCGTTTCAACTTTCCTGTAGGTACCTACCTGCTATTCGATGAAAGTTGAAGAAAAATGTATGGAACTGTTTTGTCTATAGGGACAACGATCGGATCTGATCAGATTTAAACAGATCTAATCAGATCAAAGCTCTGATCCGACTAAGTGTGATCAATCTAGTGAAGTCAAATGTGATCCATGAAATGACCGGTTCTGATCAGACGTAGTCAGATCCAAAATCATTCTACTTTGAGGTTTTATGCAATTTTTCTTCAATTTTGCCAAAATATGTCAGTCTTTGGTGATTTAAGTAGGTTACAGCTGATACTTTTTTTTCGCAATTATCGCCTACTTTACCTAAAATTTTATTACTACATATTTGACAGCTTTCAGTTAATTTTATTTAATGCTTCTTTTTGTGTTTTTATCCATGCCATTTTGACGAGTTCTTATAATGTTTGATGGGATCTTCACAAATTTTGTCAAATTTCACCAAAATTTCATTTTTTTTTTTTTTTTTTTTTTGTTAATTCAAGTAGGTACCTAACGTTTCAGTGATTTTATTACAAGCTATATTTAGGTTTCTGAAGTCATTTTTCAGCATGTTATGCAAAACTTTTGCTAACAAGGGAGGTCCCCTAGGTGACATTCACCGATTTCAACGATTCTTGCATCATTGGTTTGAGGACATCAAACATAGGTTAGCCCCAAATTTTCAGCTGCTGAAGTTGATATTTGAGCCTTCCAGGGCAATTTTTCGATTTTCATATTGCAATTTTGAAAAAATCGAAAAATCGCCCTGGAATGAATGCTGAAATATTAACTTCAGCAGCTGAAAATTTCACCATGGGCTTGTCTCATCATATGTATTAAGTAAAATGCCCAAATAATACGGAAGGTATCGGTATGCGACCTGCGCCGACTATTTTTTGGCCAATTTTTCAAAATTGGTGTGTGAGAATCGAAAAATTTCTCTGAAAAATCGAAATATCAACTTCAGTAGCTGAAAATTTTGTGGTAGACTATGTTCGATGTCCACTATGCAATGGTGCAAGAATCATTGAAATTGGTGCATGTCACCTGGGGCAAGTGGGACACCTACCTTGTAAGTTTTTCAAATTTCAATACTTTTTGCTACGCTTACAGTTTTTTTTTCAATTTCTGCAATATTTGGCCAAATTCTACGAAAATTTCGTCCCTTTTTAATAATTTTTCGTAAGCAGGTAGGTAGGTAGGTAGGTAGGTAGGTAGGTAGGTAGATAGGTATAGATAGGTATGCTTATAAATGTTGCTTCAATAGCTTCTGGAAACAGTTTAATCTGATCAATAATTTGATCAGATTTAAGATTAGATCTGGTCAGATCCAATCAAGTCTCTCCGATTGGATTTGGCCAGATCTGGCTTAGTCACATCGGATTCAAGGAATGTCCGCATCTGATCAGATCCACGATCCATCTCCACTAAGTTTCTAATTTTGGGAGCCAAGTATAGGTATTTAATAAATTTTTCTAAAGAATTGCTCGGGTAAGTATTCAATTTTAAAACTATTTTCGCAGGCGTGATTGAATTCTCGAAAAGGGTTCTATGATTGAATTGAGAGATTGGATCCTGAAGTAATCATTTATTACTTATTCAAACTAAAAAAAAAATATTTTTCAAAACGGATTTCTAAAAAAAAAACAACATTTGAATTTTGACATTTTTGAGCCAAAAAAATCGATCTCCCATAAAAAAACATTGTTCTTTCAATTATCAAAAGAGAAATTTTCGCTTTTGCTCTCGCTACGCTCGGGCTAAGTTCGTTTCTTTTTTTTTTCATAAAATGAAAATGAAAATAAACATTTTTTATAACTCATAATAGGCTATGACTATGAATACAACCTAATTATCTATATGTATTATTAAGTAAGTATATTAATTGGCAAAATTGAGTTCTCATATTTTATTTCACATTTAAAAAAAATTTTATTCGGTAAAAATCAATTTTTTGTATGAGGAAGAGAAAAAAGTAAAAAATTGAAGGGGGGTAAAAATTATACCCTTTAATCATTTTTCGAAAATTTGACACATTTCTTCCAAATACCTGGCGACGCCACTGCTGATCAGTCGTGATCAGATCCAATCATTTCCCTCCAAGGTAATTTTCATTTTATGATTAGATCTGGTCAGATAAAATTAGATATAGGAACAGATAAATTCTGGGATCGGATCACTGATCAGATGTATTTCGATCAGAACGTTGAATTGATCAGATTGAACAGATCTTTTTCGATGTTGTCTCGATTTGATTGAATCTGGAGAATTTCTGGTTCTGATCAGACGTGATCAGATTCAATCATTTTTCCTGAGGTAATTTTTTCTATTTTGAACTTTAAGGGATTTGATCTAATTAGATCTGATCCAATAAAAACTCATGGTTTGATCAGTTTCAATCATTTCCCGCGCAGGAACGTTAGTTTTGGGGCAGCTTTTGAAGAAGAACAAAAAAATGTTCTTCAAAATAGCCCATCATCGAAAAATATTAAATTACAGTGAATTAACTTACATAAAGTATTTAATGTGACTCACTTGATTTCTGATTACCTATTTACTTGTAATTTCTTTTGGTATAAGTAAATAAATGTTGATCAAAATGTCTACTCCAGCAGGTAGGTCTAATACCTAAGAACATTTCTGAAACAAAACGAAAACAGGATCACTTAAGACCACTTGCAAAAGTTATTAAAAATTTTATAGAACAAAATACACTATCGACTATTGCCTACCTAAACGAGAATGCTGACATTCAAGTAACAGAAACAAAGGTAAATTCAATTCCAAATCGCTTAACCCTAATTTGTGAAATAGCACCTACCTATCAGCACATCATTAGGCTTACCTCATTTGGAAAACGTTCCACACTCATCGTATACAGTAAAGCATTGTCAATTAAACAACAACCACCCAACAACATACTTATCTGCCTAAATTTGCGAAATTATATCGCGAATTAATGAATTTGAAAATGGTGTCAATTAATTGGTGATAATTACTTTGGAAACACAATGTAGACATAACATGTCATCGGAACGTTTTAGTGATAGAGAGAGACGAAGCGTTGGGTTGCACATGTGGCGGTTATAAACGTCGTTATATTGAGGGTTGATGGAAGATTAATGTTTGATCATACATTATCATGATCCATAGCTGCTGTCTAGGCTCCACTTGGCGGTATTCTTTATACCCCTCATTCATACGTTAATTGTTTCCACTTCGTATCAAATGTAATTGATAGACGTTGTTTGCTACTTTACCACTTAAAAAGGGTTTCATACTTTTCTCACGTTAAAATTATGCTTTATGGGGATTAATTTATTAAATTTTATAGACTGAAAACATGCGTGCGTACTCGGATCCAAACTCGCGAATACATTGTGTTAAAACTGTGTCATAGAGTGTATTTTACATGTAGGCAAAATGAACGATTTTTTAATTGCCAGTGCAGCTACTGCTTGGATATACAAATTCTAGCTGCGTCAATAAGGAAGGAGTTATCAAAAAATGCTGGCCAAGGAAAGAAAAAGAGGATGAAAATAGAAAGGAAGGCCCCATATCTAGGTACTTCGATGGATAATTTTTAGGGAAGGGGTGAGAAAAGGGAAGGAAAAGGAGTTTGAAAGTTTTTTAATACATTTTGACTACCTTCCTTCGCATCAAAAACATAATACGGCATTTTTTCAAAAAATAAATAAATTGATGAGTTATGCAGTTGAGAATTGAACGAAGATACGGCGGGCGAGGAATAAAAAAAACTGAACGAGGATGCCTCGTTTTTGCATATGATTTAATATTTCTGAACAACGACGTTCAAATTCTGAAAAAAAATGTTTCGGTTTGAATTCATCATAGCCAACAAATCTCGCCGTTAAAAAAATAGCCAAATGTAAAAAACATTGTGTACTTATTTGCTAAGAAAAAAAAACTACCTAACACGTATATATATATCGTAAAACAAAAAATTTTAAAATGCTTTTCAAGTACCTATTGTGTTGGTTGGTAAAGTATACAACACACAGTGAAAACTGGCGACAAAGAAATAGCGCAATTTGAAAAGTTCCATTTCCTTTGCAACTTTTGCGAGTATTTTTCTCTCTTTTTGATTCTATTTATTTTCCTTTTCTGCGGAATATTGTTTATCCTTTTATCTTAGTCAGATATCCGGCACTCTGCTCTTCATCAACTCTATTTTCCCGTCACTTCCTTTATTTTCCGTGAACATTTCCTCTTCAACCGCTTAATGCTGTTACAAACGTGCCACATTAACAGTTTATTTCTATCTCTTTTATTACGCGCATCAACTACTTATACGTTATCCTTTTTTTCTTTCTTTTTTTTTTGGTGGCAAATTTTAGCCACGACCGACGCCTTATTTAATAACTTTTACAATGGGTTGTAAGTGTACTGGATATTTCATTATTATTACTTACAATTAACCAAGTGTCTCATTTCTTTACTAATCGTTATTAGCACCAATTCAGCTATGTAGGTACCTACCAAGTAGATACTTACCTATACCTACTTGTTGTGTTTTTTATGCTTTGAAAATATTAATTAATTCCATTTTTTCTATGGATTTTATATACGTATTCATACCATTACCATCGAAGGATATTCGATAATACGTATTTGTGACCACGCTGGAAAAAAAATCCTCGCATACTTGTATTTTTTACAATGGAAGCTCGCTCAGCGTAACCAAATAAAGTCGCACTTTATCAATGGGTAGCATTCTTCGCTGATGAAGGGAGGAGAAAAGCGAAAATGATGATAAAAATATAAAATATGAAAGCGGTTTTTGTAGGTTTATTAAGAACAATATGAATGGATGCGAAACACGGGTTTGCTATAAAATGTCAACTCTATAATAGTGTCATGGGTTTGGAAAGGAGGCAGCAATATCCTATTAGCCCATTAACAACTTCGCTTACCATAGGCGTTGACATTCATGCTGTGTTAAGGGATTACCAAAATTGTTTTCCAATGGAAAAATTGTACGAAAATATGAAATAATTATACCTTCGAATCCACCAAAAGTGCCAGAAAATGTAAGCCTAATTTTAATTCAAGGGTACCTAATAGAATAGCTTCTTTATAGAAAAGGGGATGAAAGAAGTTGATATATCTTTCGTAAGCCCATGCTCTACATAATCACTGATTGTCCATGCCCAGGGAAGAGGTGAGTGAAAAAATTAAATAGTACCTATCTATCTATTTAAACAGAACTAGGAATTTCCTCGAAGGAAAAAGCTGCAACATCAGAAAATTTTTGAGCAAATTAATACTTGACATGTTGAAAGAGTTTGATTGTGATTGACGATTTCGACTTTTTTTTGCATGATCGTAAATTTTGAAAGAATCAAAAAATGTCTCAATATTTTTGACATTGTAAGATTTACAAATTAAATGTTTGTAGGTACTTAACTAGACTAATGTAAGCATATTTTCAAATTGAACAATAAACATTCTATTTAAGTAGGTATTAAGAAAAAAAAAAAAAAAAAAAACAGCAACTAAGCTGAATTGGAATTAATATTTTCAATCATTTTTATTTTTCACGTTTCATAGAATTTTTTGAAATTAAAAAAAAAAAAAAAACTCAATATTTCAAGTAAATTTTAAACATTTTTTTTGTTGTTTCTTTTTTCAAAGTAATTTTTACAATTACATACATATTTTACATAATTTCAATGGCATATTCTATCGACTTCCTGAAAATTTGAATCAATTCAGGTCATACGTAGGACAATTTTTGAAAATATTATGAATTTCACAGAACTTTCAACATTTTTCCACCAACTTTTTTCCCAATTCAAGGGTTTTTGTACTAATTATTCTCGATGAGTCGATGACAGTTGATTCTAAAAAATTTTGCGTAATTGTTACACGATTACTTCCTTAATTTAATGAACTTTTTGCAGGTACCTTATTCAACCAATTTCTTATTGGTTTTGGGAGATTTATTATGAAACATTTAACTTCACGTTGATGACAATTCAGGCTTACTCATTTTTTTCTCAATGTTTCAGGAAAGTTTTGTCAAGTAGACACTTACTTATACTCGTCACCTACTTTGAAAATTTTTGCACATGTGTGTGAGATTTTTACGTTTTTTAAAATTTTTTAAATGATTTTCAATAGTTTTTACTCAAGTAAATTAGGCTAATTTAGCACAAATTTTTTGTTGGTAAGTACGTATGATCGTTGTTCAAAAAAAAAAAATGATGAGCATTTTTATGGTAGGTAAATTTCACAAAATATTTAAAGATTAAGCAATTTTTTTCTTATTTTTGAAAAAATCATGTTCAATAAGTGCCTACCTATTAAGTATTTTGCATTTCTGTGTTGATTTGTTATTTTTGATAACTTTTAGCAATTTTTTTCTCATCTCTCAAGTATATTTTTGGTTTATTCTGGAACCTAGAGTAAAATTTTTGAATGTGTTCCACTTTCCATTTAAAACAAAAAAAAAAAAAAACTGCCATAAAAAAGACAAATTTTTTATTAATGAAAAAATAAAAAATACCTTATTCCTCGTTGACGAACTCGTTTACTTACAAAAATGAAAAGTTGTGTCCTATTTTTCACCAAATGAAATTATTTGTGATGGCTTTATTGAACTGTTCTGAAACCTAATTGCAGATTTCTAAATGTTTCTTAACTGTCAAAAAATTTTTTTATGGAAATCAGACTGACGAAATTCGTGATTCACTATTGAAGATTCAAGCCGACGAAAAATTCTGTAGCAGTACCTACCTATCTAATTTAAAGGCAAAGCAATTTAAAAATTTGAGAAAAAAAAAAAGAAAAAAGAAAGGTGAGTGTTGGAGCCAACCTAACTAAAAATTTCGGAATTTTTTTTTCATATTATAGTGTAAATTCGGCCGCTAAAATTTCTTGAGAACCAATGACCTTTGCTAGAATGTTGCACGCAACGTTACACGATGATTAATGAACGTTAAGTATGTTCATTCTTCGTTTATTACCATCTACAATATACTCCGTTTTATAGGTATAAAATTCCAAATTATGTTCCACTCTTCTCCGGCCGCGTTTTCGTATTAATTAATTAAATCGTTGAAAAACTTTGAAAATGACACTTTCTTAATGTAAATTTTAATTAAGCTGCGGAGTTCTCGGCGGTGAAAATTATAATAATCAACCCTTTTCGGGGGTTTCCTTTTTTGCGGAGGCATTATTAAAGGACGACGTGACGGGAAATGTTTCAACACTTTTATCAAAAAGTTCTTCTATACCGTATTTTCTCGAAATTATTCGCGTAAAAGTTACCACCAACGAATATTAATTACATTTAGCCAGGCGAAAACTTGTATTAATTTTCCTTTTACATTTATTTTTCCTTTTAAAAGGAATATTTAATCAAATTATTAAAGGAAAAAGTACACAGATTAGAACACCGAGAGTTTTCGCAACGATTCATGAGATTAATTTTTTTGAAAATTAACACCGCTAAAGTAACTCGCGTATTTATAATAACGAGAAAAAGTTTCCATCCATAGTAAGAATGATTGTAACTGGAATACAAATGTGATTTACTTACGTGTGGAAAAGGATAAATAGGTATCTACTAGGTAGATAGAGATACATATACAAATAATATATAGAAACCTCATCGCAGTCAATTTTACCCCTTTTCAAAGTATGTTGGTAGGTACCTTTACCTACCACGCCGACAGAATCTTTCAACACCATGCAATCATCGTGTGATGTTGGATCAACTTAGCGATTACATTTTATACTCGACGAGTAGATATTCGAATGTCCACTAGATCTACTGTACTAGACCTGTAATAAAAACCAGAACATATTTATCATCGTGGCCACCACGCTAACGAATGTACCACTTTTCTTTTACAATTCATCGGTTAAATTAAAAATGAAAACCTTATCACAGTAATAACTTCCGTTTTTGATTTATTCCGTTTTTATTTCCTGTCACGTGTCCAGTTAAAAGAACGTTTACTAATACCAAATTCAGGCTGAAAAGCACTCATGCGAACCTCCTTTTATCGAAAAATATCACAACGAAAGCCCTTCTTACGAGTATGTCAATCTGTATGAATTCCAAATCCCCGTAAAAACATCGACCGCAAACGAAACGTTTTCCATCGATGACGGTTAATCAGGAATTCTGCTGTACTTTTTTTTTTAAGTACTTCTTTTTTTAATTTTATTTTTTATACTTATTAGCTTTCTGCACGGATAATTTACCTACTGGTAGTTTAACGAACCGTTTCCATTTTGGTCGTTCGGCTATTTTCAAATGTGAATGACGTCCAAAATCATCGGTTTCCGGCTACCGGCGTTTTTAAACGTAAATGTACGTAACTGACTGAGATTAGTATTTTAATAATGTAACTATGCCAACGAGTAAATTGGCTTAAAAATTACATTAAAATGTAATTAGAGTGTTCCGTTTACGTCAATTTTCAAGATTCACCATACCTAGATCAAGGCAATGGAATATTTTTTTTATTACATATAAATTATAAATTACTTTTCGTTCAACTTTGTGTAAATCGAATAGGTACCTCGTTAAAGTCAACGACGAAGTAGCTGGACACTTGATTCAAATTAGACTTAATTTTTAACGAATAGGTACATATAACAACAAGTTTGATGAAAAATGCATAGCTTAATGAGAAACCGAATTGAAATCCATATTACTGCATGAAACCAATAGCAAAATGGCATTTAAAAGCAAAAAACCTCGATCAAAGTAAGATTTAAAGAGCATACCCTGAAACCTCTTTGATAACCAAAGTTTTATGTAATGAAAGTCATTAATGGAGTTTTGGCGAAATTTTGAATAATTTTATACTTAATTTAAAAAATCTGCCATCGTGGTGAATCATCAACTTCTGCTTATTCTTTCAAACGAAATTAAACCTGTGCAAACATGTTCAATACATACTTTATTTTGAACCACCCTATGCTTTTTTGCAAATTTTCCATTTTCAATGGAGTTGTTTATATACCTACTCATACGTAATAGTTACACAGTTGAAAAAATTTGACCCAAATCTAAGAATTTCCTGGATCCGATTTGATCTGATTATGTCAGGAGATTGATGATAAGGGTAAGGGGGCCTAATATGGACTGGTTTTTTGTTTTTGATCGCTGTGGCCACAGTAATTGAGCTAAAAACTTGGTTGATAGCTCAAAATTTACCTACATCTATCTACTTTCATATTCCGAAGCCTCAACATTTTTGAGAAATTTTAAGTGTGTCAAAAATATCATTTTCTAAAAAGTGTCAAAAATCAAAAATTAAATTTTGGGTCCCTAATATGGACTGTTTTGAAAAATCACTAAACCCGTAAGAAATGTACACCAGTCCATATTAGGCTACCCTATGTATAACTTTGAACTTTGAAAAATCATAAGTAGGTATATTAAATTATGTACCTTGAATAATTTCTAGATTGTCTTTATTGATTCAAAAAACTTCACCACTTATCGATAATAATAATAAAAAACATTATAGGGTGTCCCTGGAAAATTTTTCGAGAAGCCGGATTTTCAAGACACACGAAAAAAATTTTGACGTTCTCAATTTCGTTTTTCCCCTCTAGAATCACAAATTTTGGCTGTATAGGGGGTTGATTTTGGTCTCATTGTTTTTTTTTTCAGTGAAAAATACATCAGATAAAGCTTGTTCCCATTAGGTAGTGCTAATAACCACAGAGATTGGGCGTCACGTCAGTCCATATTAAACACTGGTCCATATTAGGCGCCCTTACCCTTACGTATCAGAACAAGTCTAATTTTGATATTATGCGCAGATCTGTTCAGATCAGTCCATATCTAGCGAGGAGAAAATCATGGAATCTGATAAGATCTGCTCAGACTGGTTTGATTATATTTAATCAGACATCTTTAGACCTGTTTACTCATACCAGATCCAGACATTCATTCATAAGATGCCCCCGATCATTTTCCGCTGGGTAGGTATCGTTTATTCAAGCAAATGTATCTCAAATATAGATACCTAGCTGAAATTATGCTCTTGAAACTCTAAAAATGATGGAAAAATTCTCAAGTTCTGGTTGGATCACCCAAAAAGAAAGTCGGTGGATTTTGACCAAATTCTGAATGTAGCAGAGACCTTCATTTTGAATTGATGGTTACTCAGAAAAAGTGTTAGCTCTGGAGGCGCCCCTGAAGGGGAGATGTGGGCTTTCAAAGAGATGGAATTTTCAATGTTGTCAAAACCCAAGACCACTTTTAGGGTTCTACTGACCAGTTGAGCAAATTGCTGATTTTTAGATAAATTCGTGTTTTAAAAAATTTCTTCCACGCAAATACATACTTATTTCACAGTTATTAAGCCTGCCAAAATTTTTAAAAATATAATTTCTGAAACTGGGGAAATATTTTGGAACGCAGTGGTGCCAGTTTTTTGGTCATTATTGCAAATTTCAAAAAATCAAGAAAAATAGGTAACAAAAAACTTGTGAAATTTTTTCGATTTTTTGTAATTAAAATTCTTAATGGTTAACGATTTTTCTGTTTTTTCATAAGTCTGCCCAGCCATTTTCTCCAAGGTTTCAATATAATTTCATTAAAATTTGAAAAAATGTTGTTCAGATGCTAAAATGTCTGAGAGATAACAAAGTAGATACCTAGGTTCATAGGTGGGTACCTACTTAAAGTGAAAAAAATTGAACATGAGCCATTTAATATATTTTTTATGCAGATAGATGGGTAGTTGACAATTAAGTAGTGTTCAAACCTTTAAAAAAAATTTTTGAAACCAACTTTTAAAATAAGTACTCAATTCAGGCTGCCTCTCATCATTTTCACGAAGGTTCGATTTCAATTTTTTCAAAAACTTGTAGGCTAATCTCAATCGCAATATGCTCGTTTCACGTACACCACACAGATGCGCCCTAAAATAAACATCGGTTCGTTTTGAAAGGGATGACGAGTCGAGTTTTTCTTTCACTTTTTTAAAACCCCTAAATAAGACACGATTAATTTTAAATTTCACGTTTTGCTCGAATAAACAAAGCGTTTTATCGCAAACGGAATCTTAAAATGCTTTTGTAAAACGAGTAACAAAAAACAGCTTTGTGAAAGGTTCTCGATACAACTAATTGATATTTAAATTGAGATAAAAGTCTCTTTAAAAATAGCGTAATATGATAAATGTCCGGGGCGAGTGGAAAATGGTTTAAAATTGTTCTTTTTGAAACGTAGATAACCCAATTTGCAGTTGGTAACTAAAGCTGAGTTATATTGTTGTTTAAAAGCTTCAAGATAAAATACTTATATTTCTTCGGCTGTATATTTTTATCCGAACTCCTTTAATTCTCTGCAGTGCTGCAAAACCAAACAAAAAAAAAAGGAAAAGGAAAAAAAGAAAGAAACGATGACCACATTGAAAGGTAGCCTTTGTAGGCCTCAAGTAGTATCCTATATAATACATAGCCTACACATTAGAAATGATTTAAAACCGTTTAACAAAAGACTATAAATATTAAAATTTATCGTTGTCGAATGACGAATCAAATCCTACATCGATCATTTTTCACCGTTGATCTCGTTTTTTCTCATTTTAAGAATGCTAATAACGCGTGAAGCATATAACTTAAGGCTCAAGTTCAGACTTTTTTTTATCATCATGTGAAATGTGTATTCATCGGTATAACACTGTAGCCTATACAAGGGATGTTTTACAAAAAGAAAAAAAACTCGCCGCTGAAAAAGTGGCTTTATCATGGTATCTAATAGTTGCACAGAACTAACCCTTCTTCCATTCATAGTGTTGTATGTCCATTCATAGTAAATCCAAATGCACTTGGGGTTGTGCGACTGTATTTTAATCGAGTGTATAAACCAACCCCTTACCTTTCTTTATTATACCATCAAACTATATAAACTACTGTTTAGACCGTTGTTAGATGATAAATTAATCAATTATCGCAAATTTTATAAAATATATCGATATCGAGTATCTTGAAGGGGAAAACATGCACGCTTTGCGAACGTTTATGGTAAAATTTGAGTGCAAAACGTATCGTTTGTTTTATTACAGAAAAATGAAATAGAACATACGAATGATTATACCTAATCGTGAGAGAAGCATTTCTCCATACCTAGTCTGCAGACAACAGACATCAGACGCCAGCAAGCTTATATTGTCGAGCTCGAGATGATTCATCTTTCAACTATTCACGAAATATTATTTTCCAAAGGTAAGTACTTATTAATTTCTTACAAAATTGTACCTATTTGTTTCTATCAATCACCTACCTATATCACCTGGAGGCATTCTTTAATCGAAGTGGCTGTATTGGGCTACGATCACATTCATAATAGGTAGGCATATAGACTGTATCGAGAAAAACACATTTTTGACAAATCATTTCTAATAGGTGAAACTTGTCATTAATATGTACTATTCAATGGTCACAAATGACCAGACCTTTTTTACGTGAATCAAAAATTGAACAAGAAGGGGGAGTAAGTACGAAATGTTATTGTGATGCATTTTTCCGGCAGATGGAGGGGGGGGCGTAAAAACCATTATAAATTCGAACGGGACAATTTGATTCCCAAACATTCTAAACGCAAAACGTGCCAAGCCAAAAAAAATGTGAAGCATTCAAGTAGGTACCCATTTTATAAATTATCGACTTTAAATCATAAAGCAACACGACGAGAGAAATGTTCGACCTTTTTTTGGCCAATGTTTTATTCATATTTCATAGCACAATGTAATGGAAAATTCTTCTCTAAAACTTGTCAAACGTAAGTTAAATAAACACTTTGTAATTAAAAAAGTATACGTATACGAGATTCATTAAAATCATTTCTTACATCTATGAAAATTACACGAGCTTTATTTTTTCTCACCCCAGAATAACGTGCCCTTTTCAAAAATTACCCTTTAATTTGTTCGAGTATATGCTGGCAAAGACGTAAAAAGATTCGATAAATTCGACCATGAATAAAACATTATTATAAAAATTTTAAAAAGGGTTGAGTTATTAGCATATTTCTCGATACAGCCAGCAAACTTCGCTTATGTATAAGGTATTGATTAAAATTTGGCCAATTGAAAAATGTGCTATACGAATAATGTGAGTAGATATAGTTATATAGTTATACAAGTTATGTGTAAGTATTTCTCAACTATAGTGATTTTTTTTCGCCCATCGAAACGTGAACAATTTTCACCAAACAACGTTGAACTCAAAAAGCAAAAAAATTGCCAAATTGCCAGCAAATAAATGGGAAAAGAAAGTCGATGCATTACAAAACGAATTGGTTCAACACGGACGACTCGAAATCGACGATAGTTTTTCTCGTACAGCGAGAAACACGCAGTTTGTTGAAAAACCCGAGAAAAACTTATCATAACGAAAACGCTCGACTGATGTATTATGTATTAGCTATTTGTATTAGATGAACGAGAAAACCAGTGTTTTTGCCCGAGAATAAAATTGCCTTGTGCTGAGGGAAGAAAGCTGACAATTTCCACTCGAATGAACTTTTACCCGTTAAAACTTAATATTGTATCATAGAGTGCTCAAAACTGCCTTTATGCGCCAAATTGGCTCCTTCTTTGTTGTCTTCCGGCACAATCAACGCACACGCCTTTATACGACACGTCTTACAATATGAGCAAAAGTAATGATACACGATGAATATCGTTTCTCCATCAACGCCTCATTTATTACGATATAGAATATCATAAATACAAAGCGGCCATTGGGCCATTGTAAATTTTAAAAATACCGCCTAATCGAAGCAAAATTTATCATCCAAATGAAATTTTTCATACAATTTTACGACGCGACGTACGAATAAAATGAAAAATTATGGCTAATCATTTATCATTTTAAAGGCTTTTCTCGCAAATTCGTCGCGCTATAGAATCGCGTGTACTTTTCTCGACCTTTTTTTTCTCTTATTTATTTGATAAATGTTTTAAGAAATATTTTTCGAAAGAAATTGAATTTTATGATTTTATCATGTACACTTAAACCTATAGGTATCGGGAATAATTTCAACTTTTAGATGATACTCGTACAACCGGTTCTAACTTTACGAAAATTAAAATTTTGAATAGGTAGGTCATGTTTTTGGTTGGTACTCTTGTAGAGAAAAGGCGATCACAAGCATTAGATTTTTGTAGTTTGTGTCATTTTCAAAAATTTGCTCTTCTAGAAAATATTTTAGATATGTTCTTCGAAGAATTTTTTTTTTAAATGGTGCAAATCTCGACCTTTCATTTTATGCAGCTTAAAAGCTATAAATTTTCAAATGTTTTAAACATGTGGAATATCTTTCAGTATTGAAATTCGAAAACATTTCAGAAAGGCGGGGTTTGCGCCAGGAAGCATTCTGGGATCATAGATTTTGCGTTGATTTGAGTTCAAAGTCATATACATTTATTGAGAGGACGAATCCAAAAAGGATTCGAATAATTACCTATTAGTAAGTACCATAAGATAAAGTGTATTAATTATTGAAATTAAATATACAAATTTCATCAAAAATATAAATTTGAAGGAGTTTTACACGTAATAATATGTAGATATTTATTGTTTTAGTAGGTGATTTAAAGTTTTTGTGAAGGAAAATATGTTTTTAATAATACCCTACAGTTGCTTTGAAAACTATAAATTATTTTACGCTGGTTTCGAACAAGTTGTTGAAAATATTTTGGAACGCAGAGGTACCAACTTTTGAAATTGACAAAAATTATCCAAAAATTGGCATCACTGCGTTTCCAACTATATCCCCAGTTTCAGAAATAATATATCTTTCAATATTTTGGCACAATAATTAATGAGAAATATTTCTCAAAAATGTTTTCAAAATGTGAATTCATCAAACAATACTTGAGTGATTTACAAATTTTTAGCTGCTCAGTACAACCCTACAAGTGGTTTTAGATTCAATGGCAACAGCATAGATCGACGTAGAATCTCAAATACTTTCATTTGAGACTGGGACATTTTTCCCAAAACAGGTTATGTAGCCACCGTAGCAAAAAACACACTTTTTTTTCAAAAATGATCCCTCTCTGAGGGTCTAAATCCCCCTCCAGGAGCGTCTACGGAGTTGAAAAATTGAAAAAAAAAATTTATGAAAAGAAAATGTTTTTTTTATTATTTTTACAGAATTAATGTTTTATTTAAACTAAAAATATTTATTCTTTTTTTTTATTTTTTATTTTTTTATAATTTTATTAACAAAGTAGGTAAATATATTTAATTTTTTTTGTTAATTTAATAAAAATATACCTACTTATTAAAGTTAGATTAATTAATTTGAATTGATAATGGAAATAAATAACAATGTATTAATAGGTACTTACTTGAGTATTAAAAATTATTTTAATAAAGAAATTAGGGTGAAATAATTATTTTTAATTTCATTATAGATTAGAAAATTAATTCATTTGCCGTTTCTTCCATATCTCTTAAAAAGTTCCTCTTGAGCTATCGATTTCTATATTATTTAGGTATAGTTGTTAGGAGAGATTGAAACTGAGGGATATGTCTGAGTTAATCTCATCAAAAAAATCTAATCAGATCACATTCAATGAGATCCTCCCTTCTCTATTGTATCTGATCAGGTCTGAGCATTAAAATTTTTTCATCACTTTACTTACTTAATGATTTTCATACCCAAATATGTTTTTATTTAGCAAATTTATATTGAATTTTAAACACTTGCTTCATTAGATACTACATAATATTTTATGCGTTTTGTGGGCTTTTAATTTTTTTTTCATCACTTCCAATAATTTATTCAGTATCCTTTGACGTGCTTCTTTTCTGTTTTATTCGTGCAAATCTTTTTCAAAAACTACGATAAAGTAGATAGGTATCTGCGTAGTTTTAGTTTCCTCATATTCGTGGTAATTTACTGAGCGAATGAAAATTTTATCACACGTATTACGAAATCTTTTCTGAAATCAGAATCAGATAACAGGACGAAAAGCTGACTACTCGAAATTATCCACGGAGATGAAAAATTATAATATTATAATTGGTTATAACAGGTTTGGAGAGGAGAAAAAGTCGTCAGTTACCAGCTCGGTGACACTTTAAAAGCAAAAATTAAGGCCTACCAGGTCAACGTTTCGAATTACTTCATTAAATATTTTGGTAAATTTGAATATTTTAATTTTAGGAAAAGGCCATACCATAGCACAGCACACTACGTCATACCCTATGTACGCATATGTGACAGTATACGAGTATATAGGGCGTGGAAGTGTGATAATACTGAAACATTAGTTATTCTAAACGATAACCCTACGCTAATCTTATTACCTAGTTTCAAAATGACTGCCATAAAGTTGTGTCGACAAACACATTAATTTCACGTATTCATTATACAAAGGGATGCTCACTGTATTGGATAATAAATTTTAAGGCGGAGCTTTTGAAGAAGAAATTACAAATGTACAAAAAACACTTGAACTGTATAAATAAAATGAAAATCTGGAATTGCAAACGAAATGGGGGTTTCGGTTTTACAAAGGCAGAAAGTGTAAAAGTTCACACTTTGGTTGGTTGCCTCCGCAACATTCACCCTAAATGGAAGAACATCAAGTTTAAGTCAACATTATATTATCACCACTCACCGTCACCTGTTTTATGAGGGTTGTTAGCCTTTACGAAACATTTTATGAATGTATAATCAGCATTTATAATAAGCCAAGTATTTCCCTTAAGCCTTACCGCCCTTATGTTTCACTTAAAATCTAATATTCCACGGTTAGCTGCGATAACACATTAAAAACTTTCGAGGGCCTTATTTTGAGCTAATTTTCTCGCGTACTTGGAAAAAAAATTACCATTGAGGGATTCTACATTATAAAGTAAGTAGGTAGTCGTTCTTCAGTTGAAAAAAAAGAGAGGTACTGAGATGAAATATTTTTTTAACCGATATGCCCCTGAATTGCGTGCTAAATTATTTTAATGAATAATATTTTTGAATTATTTTTGTTCAATTTTTTTTCAATAAATTCTATTTTTTCTGTACTTAGTACCTACCTAATGGTTTTAGCCGTTTCTCAGTAAGAAAGTAATTGCGTTATTGAAATCGTTATTAAATTAAATAACTATGGTACTATCTATAGATAAATAAAATAAAGTGGTTGAATTTTTGAGTAAATTTTAAGTATTTTTTAAAACACCTCTTTTGGTATTTTTTTCGGGAATTGTTATTTACTTACCTATTCGTTTTAATAAGTTATTGAACATTTTTTAAAAAAATGTTTTTTCTCTCTAGTAGGTAAGTGCATACTTAATTTGTTGAGCTACTTAATCAATTTTAGGCGAAAATTTATTTATAGAGTTTTCGCAATGCATAATCAATGAAATACCAAATTCGAAATTTTTACCAGGGAAGGTTTCAATCGGTTGATCATCTTTATTAAAAACAAAATTTTGCATTCCGCGTTGAAACATACAGACATACGATGATTGTTAAGTAGGTACATACCTTACCAACTTTCCCGAAGTAACTATTATAAATTTTATAAAATCGTTGAAAATTTTTGTCATGATAAGAAACTTGCTTAAATATAGAGCTTCAATCCTCTGTTCCTCGTTAATGTGATGTTCTCATGGGTAGTTTTATAAATCAGGAGCAACAAAAAAATGAAAAAAAATACATTCACAATAAATAGGTAAGTATAGAGCAAAAAATGCTTCAATGCAACGATAAAAGCACCTTCTTTTTTTAACATGCAAACTGGAACATTTTTTTCAAATTTTAGAGCATGAAGACCCATAGAATACCCGACAAAAAAAAATCAACTGACCCTAACGAGAAATGAAAGGTCTTATGAGATTCTAAATTTCCTAAAATGGTTTAAAAAATACGTAGGTAGATATTGATGAAAAAGTGGAAATCCTTTTATCCATATTTTGTAGTTAAATTTTGAATTACATTCAGATTTAGAAGCCAAGTTTTACCGTAAAAAGAGAAAAATCATACCTTCAGGTCCCACATTTTTCAAAAAAAAAAAGCAAAAATTGTGCAAATGTCCAAAAAATACAATTTTTTGCTTTTACACATGATGTAATTCTCAAAATACGTTAGTAGGTAGTGGGAATACAACCATAAAAACAAGACTTCTAGAATACATAGCCACTCAATTGAACATTTCGAAATTTTATGATGTTGTTTTGAAGAAATTTGATTGTTAAAAGTACCCTTATTTGCCCTTATGTCGGAAGTGGTTCATAGTATGTAGGTAGTTGAAATGTGAATGTCTTGGAAAAGAGATTCGTAAAATTGTAATTACTTACCTAATCGCTCATTACCTCGGTTCTATAAAACTTTGAGATACCAACTTTTTTTTTTTTTTTTTTTTTTTTTTTTTAATTAGATCTCTAAAAATTTTGAAAATATTTTTATCGTCAATAAATTATGTTAAGACGTTGAAATAAGTCTCCATGTTTTTGCAAAAAAAAAAAAAAAAAAAAAAAAAAAAATGATTTAAGCGGTGATTTGACATGAGTACACGTTTGTTTTTTCCTTCAAATATATAACTAGGCAACATATCTAAAATGGCAGCTCGATGAATGGCAGATCAGACACGAATGGGAGACGTTAAAATTCGAATTACCTGTACCAACACTTTATAACCAGTACATATCTAAAGAAATACTTTCTGTTGCGTACATAATAACAGCAAAAGCTTCATTAACAATTTTGAGAACTCGTGTTCGTCATTCCTTAAAAGGAAAAAAGAAAAAAAATAGTTAGGTACGTACATATTTTACCTATCTAGACGAACTGAACTTTTTGAAGCACTCTACTTCACAGCCATTGGATAAAGATAATTTGCTACGTTTTTACGTAAGAAATTGATAATTTATTCTAACTAATTTTCAAATGTACGAGTAGAATATGCCTTTTCTGAAATAACTTCGGTATATCTTATTACTAAAAGCTGCTTTTGTAAACTACTCCTATAAATGAACGAACTTGCTAAGTTTCTGCCTTCTCTCTAATCAACATTAAGTAAACCGCGTACTATAATAAAATTAGCTATGCAGATAAACTTAAGCAGTCTTCTCATTGAAGCTGAAGATGCCAATGTATTGTTTTACATTGTTGATCGAAAAAAAAACCATGAACCTAATTTTACAATATCTCTCACATTTCAGGTGCTTACGAGTATAATCTGAGTTCTCTTACCTATTTCATTATAATGTATAATTTTCAAATCAGAACCAAGAATTATAAAATATCAACTTTCTTTCGATGAATTTGCCTTCATATTTGTAAATGAATTTTTCTTATATGATCATATGGAAATACCCTCGAAAGTCGAAACAACCCTCAGATGAATTTATAAATTTTTGTATCCGTAGGTATACGATAGTTATCAGATTAAATTAACGTAAAGCAAAGTAAAATGAATAATCGTAAATGTATAGGTAGTTAGTTAGATGAACGTATAATATGGTTTCGTCTCCAGTGTGAAAATACCTTTAGTTTAAATAGAGGGAGATGTTAATTAACCATCGATCAGCCAATTAAGTCTCAACTTAATTGGATTTTCTTCTAACTTAATGCTCGCGATATTCAGTATTTTGTTCCATTAGGAAGTTTTGCACGTTTCCATGTTCATTAAATAAGATCTCTATAAGTAAATTTTGTTTGAATGTGTTAATAGCATAGGCTCTATAATTTACTTTGTGAAAGAGGTAGGTACCTATATAGATGCTGTCTATATAGGTTGATTATTTAAAATATGCGACGAGTTGAGCAAAATTATAGCTACCAACTTTTGCATCCGAGAGAGTAATAAAAATCGGATAAAAATGTGGAAAAAAAGACAAAAAGACACGTTATAAAAAATATCTCATTCGAAAGCCGAATGAACGAAGAAAATTACTTGGATGAGAAACAACCCAAAAAGGGTTTGTGTGGTCAATGAAGCGATGTTAAGTAATCCCTCTTCATTTGTCAACGGTTGAAACTGTTAGTAAAGGCTAAGAGCGATGGCGAGTCTCTTAAGAGCTTATTATGGAACTTTGCCCGAATTACTTACCGTGACCTGACACGCCATTTTCTTATTTTCCATTTCTGTGTAGCGCTACTTCGGCGGGTTAGCGGTTTACGCAATTCCGAGCCCTTAACCTATTAGGCTAACTTGTACGGAAATAATTGATTATATAACCGGCAACTTTAACCAATTTTCTTCTATTCCTACTACGTCGATTAATGGAATACATGCGAGTTCATTTTCGAAAATTCCTTTCTGCGATGACTTCAACGGAACCGTTTTAAATGAGTATTATTTATTTCGTTAACAACTTGCACCGCAAAACCTTTTCCCTTCGGCCTATGGGGGTTCTTTGTCAAATCAAATCATCATTAGCGTTTAGTACAAATTTATTGCTGAAAAACATAACGAACCAGCAACATAATATACCTACCTATCTACCTACCTACCTGCCTACCGACCGACCAAGGTAGATATTTCTCAACAAAGTTATACGCAAGTGGTGTATATCAAGAGGATATCTGTCTAAGTTGCTTAATGGATATGTAATTTTTTCTTACATTTATTTCTCAATGATTAAACGTAAGTATAGATACTCCGTGTGAGTATCATATTGCTACACAATCAATTCGTCTTGTTTGCAGCTTCGAATTGGAGGAGGTAGAGGGTAAGGTACGTGAGTTAAAAGTACATTTTCCCAGTCACTAGGAAATCTTAAACCTGCACTGGCGTTACATTGCATCTTGCATCTATAATGTCATATTGTTGAACAAACTTTGTAAATCAGTAACCCTATATTTATTTCAATTGATATTTCCCATAATTTGTGCTAACACTATTGCAAACTATTTTTATTTTTTTATTTTCCCATCTGTGAATTAATTTAGAACAACAGTAAATATGATACATGGAGGTATTCCAACTAGTAGAAAAATTTTTGAACTGGACAAAGCTAGATCAAAATAGCATGCAAAAATATACCGCCTAAATTTGGGCCTAAAAAATGAAAAAAATACCTAAATCAAAATTTTATTTAAAAAATAATCAACTGAAAAAGCTGAAACTTGATATAGGTACATTGGTGGTGGTTTTGAATTGTTTTGGAAGCTCCAGAAGCATTTTTGAAATTCCAGTTTCCTACTGCGTCCATAATTTGTTATTTATTTGTTATTGTTGACTGAGCATTTTTTTTATTATTACCTTGGTAAACAATGGCAATTGCCAATTGGTTTTGGTTAACTGGTTAACCATAGTTATTCCTCTTTTTTTAATTCAGTTTTTTTTACATGCAATTCATTTATCAAAAATTTCAGGACTTTTGCTTAAAGAAAAAGAACAGCCATGGTCCATATTTTCAAAGACAAGCATGCATGTAATATTTTTAAAAATTTGACATTTTTTGCATTTCTTGCTCCCTAATTACCTACTATGTCAAAAAAAAAATTATTTTCTTTTTGAGAAAATATTTCTTTTTTGAAAGAAGAAAGAAGAAGTTTTCAAAATAGGTATTAATCATCTGCACAGTCTGCATGTTTTAATTTTGGATTAATTAAATTATATTATTTCTATTCTATTTCGTTCTGACCTGTCTGATAGTATTTATTTGCTTATTTCCTTATTTGCTTCTGTTCTTTAATGTTTTTCTTTTTTCTTTAAAAAAAAATAAAATAAAAAAAATAAAAACGTGTCACGGTGTCATGGTCATGCGTCATGCCTACATACTTCGAGCAACACCGTCAAGTGTAACCTACTAAGCCAAAAAACAAATGACCCTAATTCACAAAACAATCCAGTTTCAGAAACACTCGTAGTAGTCGTAGTACTTTTCACACAATTTTCCTTCAAAGTTCAAAATAATTCGTGAACTTTCGCCGTTTCGCAGCCCTTTTTTGGCGAATTTTTGAATTGAAAGTTGGAAGTTGATGTGTTTATTGTGTTATATATGATGCTCGTGCTTTTATAATCATCGTCTTGACATATCTTTAGTATGGCTTCGTGTTTTAGGACGGTGCCTAGCCGGCTATGCTGTTCCAGTTACCTGAAATCCTCCCCAATGGTTCATTTGGATATGAACAATCCATGTTCTTCAAAAATTACCTCAAACGAATGTTCCAAACAAGTAAGAAGTTCATTATCTAGCATAATTTCATCTTCGCTATACCATCTTTCTATAACCAAACGATTTTCTTTCAGAACAATTGTTTTCAAATCGCAACCATTAACAACATTTCCACCTATAAAGACAACTTCCCGAACAATCAGTCATTAATACACCAAAATATAGTGACTCCATTATCATCGAGTAATCTGACTTCGCAAGATATAATAATGTGGTATCGACGGGAAAGTGGCTTATTACGTACTTGCCCACCGATAAGTAGCGAATCGTTCAAAAACACATTACTTTTAGCTGAATCAACGAAAAGTCAAAACACCGAAGAGCCAAAAGATTGTGGCCGACCGTCAAATGAGCATTTGGAAAAAGTATTTTTAACTTTGAGTGAAGATGTGAGTAGTCATCACTGAATTGTGTAATTTACGTAGTACCTTTGGACGTGATTTGAAATGATACAATCTTATGATTTTCAGTTACCTCGTTTATTTGTAAAACCCATGAATTACGGTATATTCAATCGTGACGTTATTTTAGAAAATAATATCAGAGGCACTCGTTCTGTGTAAGTATATTCGATTTTAATTGCATTGCATCATCCTGCGTACATCTGCGTACTACGTACTGTCATGTATGTGTATTGTTTATAGAGGAATAACTTCTTATGTTTCTCAAATCGCCCTGCTGAAAGCTGTGGGCCATTTCAAATTTGCCCACGTCAAGTTTGTCATATTGAAAATTACCAAACATCCTGAAGAAGGAACTGTCAAATGTAGATGGCGAATCCAAGGAATTAGCGCTTTAAGGGTATATTCAATTTGCTACAGTTTTTTTTTTTTTTTTTTTTAAATCTGTAGGTATTATTTTCGTGTAACTCCTGACAATTTTATTTGTGTCTTACGCAGGCAATAGCAACATTTTTCACTTCCAAAACGGGCACAACGCTCCAGAAAATATCTGAACCACCTATGTAAGTGATTTAATGACTATGTAGCCATGATATATTTTTGATGATTTTCGAGAATTGAAATTCATCTGTTTTTTATAATTGCTTTTGACAAAAATATTTTTTTCTCTATTTTACAGCTGGTACGATGGATTTTCGATTTATTATCTGAATTCAGAAGGTGAAATTTACAAACACGTTATCGATAAGGTGAGTTAACCATTGGTAGATTTTATTGACGAGTAGTAGTAATATGTTGAATTAAACGAATCTAATTTTTTAGATGCAACCAGATGATGATAAAATTGTTGATGAAAAACCTGGTATCACTAAATTAGCCATGTTCTTAGGATTAGGCCTTGCACCGCGAGAAGAACAAGCTTTATTTATGAATATTGTTGAGGATTATTTTAAGGATAGTTCGTGCTTGTCTCAAGTAATGTTGCCTCTTAATAAAATCGAATAAATAGTTGTTATTAATTACTTATGAATTGTTATTTATGCGCTGTTTTCGTCGGATTTTTATCGTATCTATTCTTGCACGCGAATGAAAATTCGTCAATTCTAAATAAACATCTTTTCAAAAACAAATCATATTTTACTAAAATAAATAAATAAATAAAAAAGACAGGAATCAACAATAAATTATTAAAATGATAAAATTCAATACTCAAAAAATAAATAATATAAAAAATAGAATCGAATATCACAATCAAAATTAAAACTCATTACCATTCAACTTATAAAATTAAAACTCGAACGGTAACGCGAAATTATCTTTACTACGCCAAGCATCAAGCAAACGCCATTTTTACGCACATCTTAGCAAATTTTCAATTTCAATTCAGATCAAATTTGCTTATGACTGGATTAAAAGATTTCTGATGAGTTTCATTGTAGGACAACGCATATCCCCATAATTTCATAGCAGACTTGCAAGCGTGCTGAATACTTTCAACTTCTTCGAAGGTTAAATCATTCCTCCAATGAAACGGAGCCGATTTCGAATCACGATAGGTACTCGATACACCTCCGTAATTAACCTTGGTATGAGTATCTAAATACTGAATAACACTGGAGTGCATTTCGAATCCGAAAAAATTCATGATGTTTTCCACCCTATCGTACGGTTTTAATGATAAGTCTTCATAACGAAATATTCTGCGAAAAGAATACGAATACATTTAACTCATTAGCATTTACTTCATACAGGACCGACTTGTTAAAATGTAGGTATGAATTTCACGTACTTGAACCGGTCCGGAAATTTTCTCTGAAATCTAATTGCAGCACTGTAATCTGAGATTAGATCGGAGCACAGTCGCACCGGATCGTAACAGTCTTGATTACCCGGACACCACTCTCTATGTTTACGAGACTGTAAAGTGCCTCTGGGATCTCTTACTAAATAAAGTATTTTTACATTTAACCTAAAACAAGATAGGAAAATCTCGGTAATTATTGCATTTATTTGCATTTCTAAATTTGAGTAGGTAGTCGAGTTTGCTTTTTGTTTCCAAACTTACATGGGGTCTTGTAAAATTTCTTCGAATAAACTCAGTCTTAATCGTACCACTTTCATAGATTGGAATGGAAATAGTTTACAAAATGGAGTTAAAAATTTAGGTAACCAACATACGTGGGGTTTTAATTGACACCAATTCCACAATCGTGTGTTGTGTGTGAATAACCACGTATGTTCTTGTCCATATTCCAAGTATTCTTCATCTAAACAATAAAAACAAAAAAAATTATAAAAATAATTTCGATCAAACGAATCGCAGAAATTAATACAAGTTTGTAATCTGGATAAGAAATATCATACCTATTGAAGCGTAGTTACAAGTTAATAAGTCTTTCAACCTTTTTAGCGCCTTTTCGGCTAAAGGAGGCCCTCTAATTTGAATAATTTCATAATCTAAAAGAGGTTCGTAATGATAATAATTGGCCGGAATGGAATTCAGCACATCACCAAGGAACGTAGATCCGGATCGCCATGTAGTTACAATGATACTTTTTAACGGTATTCCACCTTTTTCCGGTATATATTTTGAAAAATTTCTGAAATAGAAAAAACGCAGATGAGTATACGCTTAGTTTAATATCCGTTGCTGTGTAAAATTACATCTGTTTTGAATTCATCGCCTAGTTAATCGAATTAAAAATCGTCCATAAAAAATTGCTTGGCTCCGTGAAACGATGAAGATTACGAATCGTAACAATTAACCAAAATTATTCTACATTTTTTTCCAACTCGCAGTTCCATACGAAGACAAATTATTCCAGAAAACGAACTAATCCGGAGGTATATAATTTAAAAATACGTAATAGCACAGTTCCTATGTTTTCATTACGATAATTGTACATGTATAGGTATAGATAGGTATAGTATGGCTATGTACCAGGAACATTATACACACGTAGGTACTTCACATACCTATACATTATTACATCTACGTACCTATACATAAATAATAATAACGACGATATTATAACCTTTTTTTTTTCTATTTTATACCTATATAAATTTAACCTTGAGCAAAAGTTCAACATCGGAAATTTACCCGCTAGAGCTACTCTCGTAGTCATGACGAAGTGTGAGTCCGTGCATTAATTTTTGCTCGTTGTCATCTCTTTGGTTTTCTAATATATTTATTATGTCGGCCGTGACGTTGACTATTTCCAGTGGCACGTCGTTGTCGATCCAAGTCTGTAATGTGTCGTTTACCAGAGTAATTAGCGGAATTATGTATCATTACGTACTAAAACATCATGTAGGTACGAGTGTTTAAATGCGGTTAACGAATTAACGAATAGTTTTTACCGCAAGTATAACAGTGTTTTGTAGAAATGGCTCAAGCTTAAACATTATTTTTCTCAATAGAGGTGAAAAAAAGAACAAAACAAATGTAGATTTTATATTACTTCCTATCGAGGTAATTTATCTGACTTCAATCATTATAAAATTTAATAATACGTTTGAATGGATCCCAGGATGCTAGATGAAATGATAATACACCTACTATCGCAAAAATATCCATTCGTATTATTGTTTCGAAACCAAATCTTACAAAAATATAGTTAACATTTTTTTTGAGTCAGATCATCTCTTTCTTAGATAGGGTTCACCCATATCCTCAATTCTTCCTTTTAAAAATCATTTTCTTCTTTACAAAGCTTCTTGATGTGCATAGCTTCTCTCATGCAATGAACAGCTTTTTTTTTCTCACGTAAGTATTCACTATTTGTGAGAGCCTCACTTTTCTGGCCGCTATAGGCTACGTTACACCTTCGAGAATTCTGTACCTAAGTTAAGTGAAATCTTATTGATTTAGAACTTTTCCAATTTTTCAAAAGAAACTAATGAATTCCTCGTTCTTATCTTTCAAGAATAATTTCAGAAAAAAGTGACCAGAGGCGTAAAAATTTCTCAAAAATATTTCAATTTTTTCTCCATCTGAAAATCTGAATGAACCAGAAAGCTGAAATTAGGAATGTACATTCGTAGCTAGGCACCCTAAATGTTCGTCTCATCTATTTACCAATTTTGTCATTTAACAAGGAAAAGAACGAGATTTTCGACGAATTTTGAGAGGGCAACTAGATTGGCACGACACAATTTTTTTTAAAAATTGCCTCAAATTTCTAAAACATTCAAATGTGTGGAAATGTGAATTTGATCTTTTGAAAAAATTGGGCCCTCAAAAACTGCTATTTTCTCAGCTTATGCCAAAATGGAGCCTATAACCGTGATTTTATTAATTTAAAAGTAAGTAAAAAAAAGTCGTAGCAGTCTGCCGCTACGTAAGAGCCAAATTTTTGTGCCAGAAATATTGAGGGCTCTTGAACTACTCGCACCCTCGCTTCGCTCCTGTACTTCGCCTGTGTTGGGGGGACTTTGTCCCCCCTGCCCCCCTTGGGCTTTGCCCAATTACCTCCAGCAAATGTCTTTTTTTCATGTTCTATGCTTCAGTTAAACAACTCGCACCCTCGCTTCGCTCCTGTGCTTCGCCTGTGTTCGTCCCCCCTAAACCCCCCTTGGGCTTCGCCCAACTCTCTTCTTCCTCCTTCAAAAAATGTGGTAACAAACCTGTCTTGACCCTGAAACAGGTCAAATGGGATTGGAAGGTTTGAACCGGCAAAAGGCACTTCCGGTACATTCTCCCAATGCACTGTGAAAATTTGGACCCTCTAGGTCAATTTGGAGGGGCTGTAGGCTTGGCTAAACGTCAAAATTTTCAAAAAACCCGTATAATTGATGAAAAACTCCACTTTTTGACCCTGGAGAGGGGTCTAATGAGGTTGGAAGGTTGAAACCTGCAAAAGGCACTTCGGGTACACCCTCCCAATGTACTGTGAAAATTTGGACCCTCTAGGTCAATTTGGAGGGGCTGTAGGCTTGGCTAAACGTTAAAAAAACATGCAAAAATCCACTTTTTCGACCCTGGAGAGGGGTAAATGGGGTTGGAAGGTTGAAATCTGCAAAAAGCACTCAAGGGGCACCCTCTCATTGTATGCTGAAAATTTGGACTCCTAAGGTCAATTTTAGGGGTGAGGGGGTCAAAAATAGGGGTCAAATGTGGTTTTTCCCACCTTAATCAGAGTGGGGATGACCTAGGAAACTGAAATTTGGATATGTTGATCACAATGAGAGTACTGACCAATGGTATAATTTTGGACTCTTTTCATCTTTTTGGGGTCATATTATGCCCCTCCAAAAAAATGACCTTTCTGTAAAAATGGGGTTGGAAGGTTTAAACATGCAAAAGGCACTTCGGGTACATCCTCCCATTGTACTGTGAAAATTTGGACTCTTTAGGTCAATTTGGAGGGGCTGTAGGCTTGGCTAAATGTTGAAATTTTCAAAAAAACACGTTGAATGGATGAAAAAATCCACTTTTTGATCCTGGAGAGGGGTCAAATGGGGTTGGAAGGTTGAAACCTGCAAAAGGCACTTCGGGTACATCCTCCCAATGTACTGTGAAAATTTGGACCCTCTAGGTCAATTTGGAGGGGCTGTAGGCTTGGCTAAATGTCAAAAAACACGCAAAAATCCACTTTTTTGACCCTGGAGAGGGGTCAAATGGGATTGGAAGGTTGAAACCTGCAAAAAGCACTCAAGGGGCACCCTCTCATTGTATGCTGAAAATTTGGACTCCTAAGGTCAATTTTAGGGGTGAGGGGGTCAAAAATAGGGGTCAAATGTGGTTATTCTCACTTAAAATGGGGTGGGTATGACCTAGGAAGCTGAAATTAGGATATGTTGATCACAATGGAGGTATTGACCTATGGTATGATTTTGGACCTTTTTTGTTCATTTGGGGCCATATTATGCCCCTCCAAAAAAATGACCTTTCTGTAATTTTCAACTTTGACCCTTGAAACTTCGGGGGTCAATTCTAGGTCCTAAATGAACCCCATTTCCCAAGTTTGATCTTATTTGATCAATTAGAACAGGTTCCAGGTCATAAAATGTAAAAATTCAAGTTTCGGTGAAACTTATATCTAAATATATATCTATATATTTGCTTGCGACCAGACATGTCAACTATGCTTGGCATATATGCAGAAAAGTGAACAAAAGTTTAAAATTGGTATAATTTCTGTTCCAAATCACTTATTGAAATTTTATTTGCAGATTCAGTCTAATATTAAAAAAATCTATGTTTTGAAAAAAGCAATCAGATTTTTAGGCTAAATTTTGAAGAAAACTTTTGAAAATGGAGTTGAAGTAATTTGAATTTTGAGAAAGTTAAGACACCAAAAGAAAGCTTGAACAGCATAAAAATTTTTGATGTTTCTAAATTTTCCATAGGCCAATAAAATACTGAAAAATTTCAAGTCAAATTTGTTGTCATGTACACTCAGGATCGATGTATTTGCATACATCTCCACCAGCACATCACATTCTACTCACTACAAATTGACTGTAGACCCTGCGTTCGTCCTCGCGCCTTGATTTCTAAGCCATGCGCCCTCTGGTGGAAGTTTCTGAAAACTCATAGTTGACTTGTATAGTAAAATTAACCCATGACTTGTCAACTATAGTTGAGAAGTTGGTCAGTCCACTTGTATAGTAAAATTAACCCATTCAATAGTTGACATGTCTGTATACTAATACCTATATATATAAAAACTGACACACCGGGAATCGTCTAGTTTGAGCTCAAAACGTCGAGAACTATCAAAATTTTTCATTCCCGACCTTTTTATCCAAAGTTGGGCCTACCGCAATAGCCATCATTTTTTACAAAAATTTGGCTAATGAGATTTACTATGCAAATTTCTTCAATTTTTTCACGTTATTTGACCAGCATGTGTTAATTTGACTAAAGAATACAGATTTTAAATAACCTCGCGTTTCAAAAACAACAAATTTATGAAGAGCTTCTTCGAAGCAGTAAATAGAAATGCACCTCGCAGTTGCATAGTTCATAATT
Organism: Planococcus citri; assembly: GCF_950023065.1. Classification (NCBI taxonomy): domain Eukaryota; kingdom Metazoa; phylum Arthropoda; class Insecta; order Hemiptera; family Pseudococcidae; genus Planococcus; species Planococcus citri. The sequence continues at coordinate 36,444,311 of NC_088677.1, forward strand.
CATGTATTCCACTCACCTGCATATTCTTGGTGATTTCGAAATACTGTGGAGACGCTACTTTGGTCGTTTGATAATGGAGCACATACTGTCCTACAAACACGGTAAGCAAACAAAACACCATAACCGTCGATACGCTTATTATGTTCCAACGAGACCATCGTAGATCGCAATACCGCCATCTAAATTGACATATAGTAAAATGTAACACTCGATAAAAATAAAATAGCCATATAATAGGTAGGAATTTACAATAAATAGTTATCCACACTCGTATGACTTCAAGTAATCTTGCGATAATCCTTAATCACTGAAAAAGTAACTTATCCTTCATTCATTTACTTACTTCTGTAAATATTCGAGGATGTCTACTTTGCCAGCGTTACTAACAAAAATGACACAGTGAACTTGAACCTTCAAGAATAGTTTCTATCAGTACTTACCTGATAATTGAACCATTTCTTCCTAGTTTCCCTTTTAAAGATTGTTCACAGGTAGACGAGTACTTTTAATTGCATCTCAAATAAACAAATAATGTGTAATAATGCAGTTTTGTTGAAACTCCTGCAATTTAAGGCCCACAAAAAATTTAACGAGAATTTTTTAGAGCCTCTTCAGCGTTTGAAGGCCTTTATGGGACTTCGTCAGCATTCGAGAGTCCTTATATTCGTCCCATTTTAGAATGAGGCCTTGGACTATTTCATTTATCAACGTTTGCAATTATAGGGAGCCCAAAATTTACTACTATGTAAGGTACAAAAGCACTCCCTCAAATGCACAAGGAAATTTTTCAATAATTTTTAATTGCGTTTAGGAGCAAAAAATACAATGAGGGTTGTTTTTGCAAACGTTCTAAATTTTTATCACGCTGAATTCAAATAAAAAATCGAGTAAGTACATACATAGCTCACACTATTATTTTACTCGTATCTGGCTTATTTTTATCGATGGTTTACTTTCTCAGTGATTTGAATTATCGACAAAACTGACTCACTGGGGAAGAAAATTAATACCAGTAAGCGAGGCTGTTTAGTGAATTCATGCAATCAAGGAGCAAGTAAGATATGCAAGTTAAGTACAAATTCAAGCTAACAATAAGTGGGTAGTCTATAATGAAATCTAAATTTTACCAATTTTCAGATTCTCGCCATGCTATGCGTATGTACAAAAGCCAAATTCCAAAATGCAAAGCTGGTAAACATGATATAAAATTCAATAACAGAAATGAGAGTTTATGAAATATGAATCCTACTTCATTCGTATGCTGCATTTGCGGCGTAACAACGTCTCTAGCAAGTAATCCGAATCAGCTGTCATGATTAAATTTCAAAAGGCCACTTTCGAAGTGCACTTTTCACGTGCCCGAGTATCGCGAAAAACATCCACATTTTAACGCATAAAAACACGCATGCGACCGACGTCGATTGTGCTCCGCGATCATTCGACAGTCGACGAATAAGACCAGCACGTCTCAAAGCAAACCTACCTACATTTACTTCTCCGATTCTCGAGTCATCGAGAGCGTTAAAACGGTTACGCTCAATGTACGTCCAATCAGATCAAACTACACGTAGCGAAGGAAAAAAAACGCGGAAAAGCGTGGAAATATTATTGTCAACTATCTAGGTAGGGTTTCAAGTAGAGAATATCTTTAAATTTATGCATTACTAAAGGCATATGATTGCTATACTATAATTCAAGGCGAATAGTACAACTGATTACCTATAGATACAAAATTGTTGTGTCATCTTATGATCGCGCCACACAATCAATTTACCTGCGCTAGTACATATAAGTAACACAATTAATTCTGCCCGCGTGTTTATACATTACATTTCTGTGCTATGTCTAAAAGTCCTTGAGTAAGTATTACAAAGTTGAAAAAAAAAAATTACTGAAAAAATTTTAATTTTTATTTGTGAAAGATTTGGAAGCTGAGCAATGTGAAAAAAATGACGAGTAAAAAATATAGGCGTTGCTAAATAGACGTAAATTTACGTCAGTGAATGTGGCTATACCTATAAAGATGAAAAAAAAGCTGATAATTTAGGTAAACAACGGTAGGTTATTTTTCATACATCATGTTGTTTTTCACTTTTTTGCTACATGCCCTCTTTTTTTTTTACTGAACGAGATGCCTATCAAAAATCAACGAACACGAAGCAGAATTGAGAGATTCAGAAACGCGAAGTCAAAGATGAGTAAGGGCCGAGTAACTTGAGTGATTGATTTATATGCAAAAATATGACACGAGTGAGTAAGAAATGAATGAGCCATTGAGCCGATAAAATATTGGGAGAGGAGACACTTCCGTTATATACGGCAGCTTCCGAGTTCCGATATTCCCAAAGTGATACCAAAATTATGATGTAATGTCGATGATTAATAATCTTCTTCGTTATCATAAAATGTTCGGCATCCATGTCTATGATAACCGCTTGAAGCCAGCTGCCTGCAGTAGGGTGTAAAAATTAGTGTAATTAATTTGATTGGCAACTTCATTCGTTTAAATTTACAATTTTTCTACGAAGAAGAAAAAGCGAAAATATAGAAATTTTTAATGATTCAGATTCTTTACGAAGTGCGAGATTTTAAACACAAGAAAATCAATTGAATTTTAAAATTTTAAAATGAGAATAAAACACGGAAAATAACTTTAATTCTTAAAAATTGCTACTTTTACTATAGCTATAAAACAACTGAATTGGTAACCAGAGATCAGAGTCAAAGAAAAATCAAAGAAAAATCTATTTTTCATTTTTAAACAGTAAAAACCGCTAAAATTTGATGAAAATGGTAAAACAAAGAAAATCATTCATCAAAGTCACTGGAAAATCGAAGAAAAATCATTCGGACAGCAAGAAAATCAGTGACATTTATCACTAGAAAATCGGACAAAAATATATTTTTTAAAAATCTGATATAGGTAAACTTGAAAAAAAATTAATTTACCGACGTTTTAATTGATCACTAAGTTTTTCGCTAGAAAATTCAACAAAGGAATATTTTTAATTTTAAAAATGAGAGAAAAATTATGAAAAATGGTGGCATAAAGGACAACTTACTTAGTTCCCTGATTTAATAAAACCAAACTCAATGGAAGAAAATCAAAGAACCTTCAAATTCTCATTTTTTTTTTTAATCATCAAAATGTACCTATTGATACTTCAGTAAAATTCCAGGTTTCATTTTACTGATTCAAAAGTAGGTAGTTGAGAATGATGAAATAATTTTTTACTACAAAAATGAGAAAAAGTGAAAGAAACTTGTCAAGTTCAGAGCTTTGGAACTTTTTTACTCTAAACCAGTGAACATGGTTGAAATCCAGTGAAAATTGCAATTTGCTGCATCACAGAAAAAAATCAATGATCAAAAGACAACTGGAAAATTAATGACGAGATATCATTTTTTGTCTGAAATAGGTATTTAGATTTTGACATCAAGAAATCACAAGTACATAGACATACGTAGATAGACTCAAAAATCAAGTATTTAAAAAAAATTTTCAAAGCCCAAAATTAAACTTTTTTGACAAAATTCAATTTTCAAATGGTACTTTTTTATATCCTGCATTTTCTTCAATATTGGGTAGGTAGTCGTTTTTTCTCTGAAACAAAATTTTTACACATAAATTTTTTGTCAGAGACTCAGAGTCAACATTTTCCGACTCGACTAATTCAGATCCAGATAAGTATATCAAACCGCAACGTAACATCCAGAATTCCAGATGCATAGATTTTCCAATTTAGGATCCAAGAAGATCTGAGTCTCTACTTCTAGCAAAACTATTTTCATTTTACTATTTAATAAACAAGGAAGTAAGCTCCATTACAAGCCCCCCCCCCCGAATCATAGGTATAAAATCAATAAGTGTTTTCTGAACCATTTCAATAGTAGGTACTTTTCCCAATCCTCTAACAGCGATGATTTTTTTCAAACATTACTATAAATATTGCATGGTCTTCACTATACCACTCGGTGGTCATCCCATTAAATCTTGTTTGAAAACGGCCAGTATAATAGTTTTTACAGTTATAATAAATAACATCAATACTTCACGCTCATGGGTGTCTTCTTATTTTTATAGGGAATTTTATTTCTTTATCGATGACAACTGTAATGTACATTATTGCTAAAATTGTAGGGAAAAAACACAGCAATCCGTTAATTTATTGTTCCTCGTTGCGTGAGAATTCATATACACCACTTCTATAATAGAAAACACTTCGCATGAGAAGTGCAGTTAATGCTGTATTTTTCGTGTTATTTTAAACCATATAATATTATATACCTATCATAAAGGTTCCGAATTACTTATCGGCTTAGCGGAAACTAAATTTGATACCTACCAAACTTTAAATAGGCCTATATTATTATTATGGGTATACTCGCTCATTCATCTGGCGAATGAAATAATATTTTTTCAAACTCAGAAGATGCCTTAAGATTAAGAACTTGAGAGGTAAAAATTTCTTGAGTTCATGGAAGGAGACTACAACCTGTCATCTAACACTAATTTTTATATTTTTTAATTATTTTTTTTTTTAGATTTACCTACTACAGCAGGAGAAGCCTAATTATGTTCATTCATTTTTCAAAAGACTATTACTTAGTCGAATCACCTGGTACTCGATGATGAATTTGAAAAACTTCGATGATCATCATTCATTACTCGTATGTATGTAAATCAAAGAAATATTCTACATTTCCACAACTATACGTCATTTTCTACTTCAAACTTTTTTGATTTGTTTTCAGATAACAATTTTCATCAATTATTTTCCAACAGATGTATCAATTTTTTTTATTTTTTACTTCCTCAGAATTAGGTTTATGATAGACGAGTGACGAACGAAGGAAACTGATCGGTTAATAAAGTTTATGCACACCGAAGGAAATGGTGATTTTGTCCATTTTCGTAAAATTTCTTTCAATCGAGTTCCATTTTTTTCTAAATAGCAATTCGGTACAGTAATTTGAGCGGTGCGCTTCGAATTAATAAGATGAATGAGACCGTAACCGTTACATTCGCGTCACTGCGGTAATCGCTCGCATTTATTTTTGTCAACATTTTGGAACACTTGCACTTACTGAGATTAAGACTATGCCTACCCATTCTTAGAACTAAAAAAGTTTGAAATTCATCAATTAAAACGCATTATATTCATTTCATTGCATTAAAAAACGTGACTGTGGTTGCTTCGCTTAATTATAGAACGGTTTTCGACTTTCGTCATTTTGTATACCGTCTAAACAATGGCAAAAAGTGTATCAGTTCGATCTCTTTTGACGTTTAATTCGAATAATGAAGAAAAAAATAATATTAAATTACCTATAGGTATAAATTTAACGTATTATGCATCAACGATAATAAGACATAGCATCGTTTGGTGTTTGCATGCTCGTATTAAAATGTCACTGTATCCGTTTCCAGGTCATCTGACAGAAAACACGCGGTTTTTTGCGAAAAATCTCGTAAGTATACCGATTCCAGTACCGATATGTAACATTTCATTGATTCGTTACGCGTATAAGTGATGCATTTTTTGACTGATTATTAACATTATTATAGAATTCGAGTACGGTATCGTCTTCTGAATATCGGATTATATTCCGTTTATCAACGTACAACATAACGTTGTTTTTTATTACCTCGTTTCGTATTAATGAGGCTCTTGGAAGCCAGCTGGGAACACATGGCAGTTAATCATTGTATTAGAATGATTAGTGATTAACACCTTATGTAATGGGTAACATATTACAACAATCGAGATTTTCAAATTCAAGTAGGTATTCGAGATTAGGAATTTCCATAATAAAGGATACGTAAATTATGAAGTTTTACATCAGTAAAAATTCATTCGTGTGAAAGAAGAGACGTGACTGAAGCAGACAAGTAGAGAAAAATTTTAACCCTTTCGGCTACGAGACAAACTGACGGATAAAATTCGAAGTGCTTTAAACTGAGTAAGGCCGGTTGCTGCCTAGAACTCAAAATTTGCTGGAAATCGCACATTCAGAAAGTACCTATTTATGTCACAAATGGCAATAAACCTTAAATTGACTATTTTTCGATTTATGACACCGAATAGCATTATAAATCAAAATCAAGCCTTCTGAGGCATCTGATAATTCAAGATGAAAATATTGATAACAAGCATTTTTGAAAATAGAAAAAAAGATGAGCTAAAATAAAATAAGTTTGTGTAAAAAAAGAAATTTTTGAAGAAAAACAAGGCATGCGACTTCAGATGGTTATTCAAACTGCAAATGTTTGATGGTAATTGCTTGTGGGAGGATTAAAATTAATGGAAAAATCTTTGTGTTATAGAGAGCATTTTTCAAAATTTTGAAAACCCATGTCACAATTCAACGCTAATTTTCAATGAAATTCTGAAAAATATGTATCATTTTCATCTTCTGACACATACATTTCTCTTGAGATAATTTGCTTGGGTGAGTAAGTTGCCTCAGGAGATGACTGGGTAAACTTTTGCAAGCATTTGAATTTTATGATGGATACTGTGTCATAAAGACTGCGCTCAATCAATTCATTATCTGTAAGATGACTTCTAAAAAGTAATTCCAGTAATTCCACAACATGACGTACGTATTTTATTTTTATTATCTCCTTATGACAAATAGACTGAGGACTGTATTATGACACAGTATCTATCATAAAATTCAAATGCTCGCAAAAGTTCACCTAGTCATCTTCTGAGATAACTTACTCACCCAAGCAAATCACCTCAAGAGAGATGTATGTGTCAGAAAATGAAAATGATGTCATACTTTTCAGGTTGAATTGTGACACGAGTTTTCAAAATTTCAAAAAATGCTCTCTATAACACAAAGATCTTTCCATCAATTTTAATCCTCCCACAAGCAATTATACCTTCAAACATTTGCAGTTTGAATAACCATCTGAAGTCGCATGCCTTGTTTTTCTTCAAAAATTTATTTTTTTACACAAACTTATTTTATTTTAGCTCATCTTTTTTTCTATTTTCAAAAATGCTTGTTATCAATATTTTCATCTTGAAATATCAGATGCCTCAGAAGGCTTGATTTTGATTTATAATGCTATTCGGTGTCATAAATCGAAAAATAGTCATTTTAAGATTTATTGCCATTTGTGACATAAATACTTTCTGAATGTGCGATTTCCAGCAAATTTTGAGTTCTAGGCAGCAACCGGTCTTACTCAGTTAAAAGCACTTCGAATTTTATCCGTCAGTTTGTCTCGTAGCCAAAAGGGTTAATTATCGTCTAATCGGATGATCACGGACGTACCGAAACGCGAAATGATCAAGAATAGGATTATTTTTCTATGAAACATTCAAGTTGAAAATTAAATTTAAATCATGCAACATTATGTGACAGTAAAATATAAGCAAACGGTAAATTGTAGATCATGCATAATTATGCCTACAGAGTAGAAATGGCAAATAAATTTGCTTTATAATTTTTTTACTTGTTTACTTCTTTTTTTTAGAAACTATCAATAATGAATATCCTATAGCCTCTACTTCATCTGTTTTTGGTTAGAGTAGAGGTATTTATTTAGCGATGCTTTAGCAATAAACTTGACATAATTATTCCTTATACTTACACGTGTGTTACCTACATGAAGTAGGCATTTAAAGAGGTTGAATAATGTCAAAGAAAACTCAAAATAATGAAGAAAAATTTATAAAAACAATGAGGTCACTACTAATATATCTAATGGACGGAAGTTCTATCAAAAAAGCGTGACTCGATGCCGTTTCGACCAGTTGCGCTATTGGTTACGCTTCTAATGATGACGTTTTTGTGCCAGATTTAAATAACATAATAGTAGTACCTCGCAGATGGAAATTGCCAATTATTCCATTTATTAAAGAATATATCGCAAAATTATAAGCCATTCCTTCGAAACTGAAATAATAAATAGAATGCTAGAAGGCTGAAGCTTATATACAAAGAAAGTAAATGTGAGAAAACTTTGAACTTGGAGTAGGAAATCATCAATCAAAACTATCACCATTAGGTATTAAAATGATGATTTGCAATCGTTAGTGCCATGCATGATGGAATTCGACAAACCTGATAGTTAGAGAATTTCGTGATCGAATGTAAGACATTTTTGGACCATGGGCGCCCTTTTAGGCGTATTTTTGTCAATACTATCAACATCTACTGCCCAATATTTCTGAAACATGGAACATCTTCAATGAATACAGCGCTGATAACATTAGCATCATATTAAATGGCATATTGGAGTTGCCAAGAGGTGCCGGAATCAATTTTTTGAGGCTACCACGCCAACATTGGACTACGCTGATGCTACGTTGCATCTTTTTGGGTGCAAGAAAATTTCAGAACAATTTTGACGATTAGATTAATATTTTCATCATTCATAATTTCGTTCATTAATTTAACTACATCAAGTAGGTATTTATATAGCTTCCTCAATACTCGAGTTTTATGAATGAACAGTCAAAAAGCACTCACTTATCATTGTGCTTATCAGTACACAAACGTTTACATGAATGAAACTAGATGAATACTACTTCAAAGAAACGATCGATCTTAACAGATTTAGGACAGGTTGACACCAGTGACACAGATTAATGTTAGAATCGAACCCGAATTTCCAAATGAATCGTACCATACTAACCTTGAGCTAAAAGTTGAAGATGTTCCATGGAAGTCTGTTTCTCTGGGTACTTCGCGATTCAGAAATGCAAAGGCGAATTCAGGGTATCATAATATCAAAACATTGGCGAAATTACATCTGCGTGAATAAACAGACACACCAATCATCAGAAACAATACTAAGTTTAATCAAAATAGCAAATTCATTACCTTATAGAGTACTCCAGTAGACTATCGTAGTCTATGCAATGGCATCAAATAGAATAAAAACACCTAGTTAATATTTAGTATTATCATATATTTAGAGGAATCGAATGAACAAGTGACCTGTGTAGATCTGCGTACGTATATCAATCAATAAAATATAAACAGAAAACATCACTCACTCATTACAACTCATTCATGAATGAATAATTACGTACTATCGAACTATCAACGTTACTACATTTTCTCCAAACTTCAAAGCGATAGTGCGATAGTAGCGACAGCGATTTCCAATCCGATGCGCGCATAGATAGATAACGTTATTACAAGTAAATTACGAGGTAATTTCAAAATACTTCTTATTTTTAACTTAAATTATTCGACAGGAATGTTTCGCGCTTTTTATAGCTTCGAGTTTGACGTTCAAAATTGTCAAGTCGATCTTCAGCCCCGAGGACACTTGACGATGTTTATTTCTTTTTTCTGTCATTTCTTGGTTTGTTTTGAGTTTTGGTAGCTAAATTCAAGGAATCTTGTTTACGACTGTGGTTGATGCTGATGAGATTCAAGTTTTCACTGCATTTCGCAGACGCGTCTTTATCGGATTCTACAGCAATCAAACGTAAAAAATAAAATAGCAATAAGATTCAAAAATATATCACAAAGTTCATCGAAAAAACTGAATCAAATTTGTTTGAGTACATTCGGTAAATTTGCATGAGCACGGCTTGAAAATTAAAATGTGGCAAAAAAATGAAATAAAAAATAACACAAGAGGGAACAAACAGCAGTTCGCTTAGAAAAATCAAAAATTGAATTATTCGCCAGCCAAAACAACATAACAGCCCGAAGAACCAATGAACCATCACACGGACTCTCAAAGACCAGAGTTTCTTTTAGAACTAGTGTAAGTAGGTCTTTTTTCACTTTGGAAAAACTTATAAGATCAAAGCTAATGACGAAGAGCTGCTCTTCAAAAATCATAGATTTTCGAAAATAAACGTAAAATAAGCATTTACGAAAATATCTACTGGTAAATAATCACCTGAAGTGAAAGTGGAATCTGCTGAAGATGTTTTTTTTGGTATCTTCTTTCGAATTCGCATCGGCCTCAATTCAGATACGTTTTGAGAAATTCTGAAATCAATTTTGAAAATTAATGCAAAATAATATCCCTACCAAATAAATACTCGTAAACTACCGCTAAATTGACATACTTTGAAGAATTCGACAGTTTTGTATCGATTTTGGAACTGAATTTTGCTCGTTTCGCGGACCTAGCGCCATCGGAATCATCTACAAAAATTCAATACAAATTACGTATATGAATGCAGTTGCGAGGAGGTACAAAAAAATCACAGTGTTGGGAAAATCTGAGCTGCGACAACTACCTACATAGAAGCTTTACCAACATAATATCGTTCATACCTATTCATTAAAAGTTATGCAAAATTCAAAAAAAAATCAAGTTATAAAACTTTTAATAACGGTTGTAATAAAAATCGAAATATGATATAAAATGGCACGGGAAAAGCGATTACAGTGTAAAATGTGAAAACTAATTACCGCCTGATAAACACGACAATGAAAAAAAAAAATCAAAAATTGTCTACTAACGTAAGAACATCAAGATATTATACTTGCAAACAATCACCTGAACAAGAACTGTCTTTCTTCGGGGGTATTTTTTTCTGACCAGCTGTAACATTGCGAGTCTGGTTCGCTTCAGATTTCTTTTCGGGTTTTCTGAAACCGATATGAAAAATGAAACATACCGAATGAATGAATACCTACTCAACAATGACCACCATCCTTTCCTTACTTGGGCAAATTTGACACATTCACAGGCGCTTTGGGAACGGATTGGACATCCTTACTATCATCAGATTCTGCAAAAAATTCAATACAATACGATTGTGGGAATAGAGGCAAAACAGTAACATAAATCATAGGGCTGGAATTTGAAGTAGGTACCTATATGAAAACTCATTACCGCTTAATTTCAATTTAGCTAAAATTTAAAAAGACGCTACAAATAAAAACTTGTAGGAAAAAAATATACACCGAAAATTATATTCACTGATATGTAAGGGCAGATTTATCACCAATATCTCTAATTCACTCGCGAATAATTACCTGAGCTTGAATCCGAAGATGATGCCTTCTTGGTTTGAGGCGGGTTTGAACCATTCGTTGATGGTTTAGAAATGGATTTTACTGGTTTTGTGAGCGATATGACATCTTCGTCTATAACAATTAGATAAAATACAATTGCGTGGGTAAGAAGAATATATATGTATAATGAGAGAGGAAACATAAATCATACGACTGGAATTTGAGAAATCTGAAAATTCGTTATTGCTTAATTTCAAATTAGCTGTCATTTGAAAAAGCCCACTAATGAAAATTCGTAGGGGAAAAATATACTAAGATCCCAATTGTTCACTAATGTAAGATAAGAATATATATACATATTTACCATCACTAATCGTAAAACTCACGAATAATTACCTGAACTTGGACTGTCATCCGATGATGTTGGTACCCCTGGTTTCTTGGTAGGTTGAAGCGGCCGAGATGTGTTCGATTCTGATTTTGTTTGGAACTTACTAAAATCAATAAGAATAATAAAACATGAAAAATACTTAAACTTCATCTTAACAATAACCGCTAAATTATCGCCATACTTTCCAGGAGGCGGAACATTCGTAAATGGTTTGTAAATGGATTTTGCTTGTTTTACGAGCGATACATCTTCATCTGCAACAATCCGATACAATACAATTACGAGGGTAATAAAATAATAATATAGTTAGATAGGTATAACGAGGAAGGAAACAAAAATCATAGGGCTAAAATTTGAGTTACATATCTGAAAACTCATTAATACCTACCTAATTTTAAATTAGGTGGCATTTAAAAATGAAGACTAGTAAAAAAAAAAAAAAAAATACACGCAGAATTATTCACTATAATACAAGAATAAATTTAATATGTATCACTATCACTCGGGAATAATTACCTGAACTTGAACTTGAGTCCGATGATGATGCTTTTCTTGTGAGCGATTCGACATTCGGTGCTATTTTTTGCTGACCAGCTGTAACATTGCGAGGCTGGTTCGTTTCAGATTTCTTTTCGGGTATTCTGAAACCGATATGAAAAATGAAACATACCGAATGAATACTCAACTTCATCTAAACAATAACCATCATCCTTTCCTTACTTGGGCGAATAAGACACATTCATAAGCGCTTTGGGAACGGATTGGACTTCATCACTATCAGAGTCTGCAACAATTCAATACAATACGATTGTAGGGGTAATAATAAGAGGCGAAACAGTAACATGAATCATCGGGCTGGAATTTGAAGTAGATACCTATATAAAAACTCATTGCCGCTTAATTTCAATTTAGCTGAACTTTAAAAAGACGCTACTAATGAAAACTTGTAGGAAAAAAAATTATACCGAGAATTATATTCACTGGTATGCAAGGACAAATTCATCATTCAATATCATTTAATTCACTCATTGCGAATAATTATTACCTGAGCTTGAAGTTTCCTCCTCCGAAGATAATGATTGCGCACTAGCAGTTAGAGGCAGGATAGGTGTATTCATTTTCGATACCGTTTGGGTCTTTCTAAAATCAATATACATATACAAAGAAACATGAATACGTACTCAACTTCATCTCAACAATAACCGCTAAGATATCACCATACTTCTCAAAACTTGGCCCATTTTTTGACGGTTTGGAAATGGATTTTTCCTGTTTTGTGAGCGATACATCTTCATCTGCAAAAATTGGATACAATACAACCACGAGGTTAATATACTTAAGTAGGTATAACGAGGAAGGGAACATGAATCATAAGTAAGACTAAAATTTGAGATACATATCTGAAAACTCATTACTACCTACTTTTAAATTAGGTAACGTTTAAAAATGAAGACTAGTAAAAAAAAAATACACCCCGAATTATTCACTAATATCTACAAGAGTAAATTTATTACCACTATCACTCTCGCCAGAACTTTCTTCCGATGATGATGTTACCACTGATACGTTCTTATTCATTGATGGTTTAGAAATGGATTTTGCTGGTTTCGTGAGCGATGCGACATCTACGTCTGTAACAAATGGATAAAATACAATTGCGTGGGTAAGGTAAGAATACATAAGTATAATGAGAGAGGAAACATAAATCATACGACTGGAATTTGAGAAATCTGAAAATTCGTTACTGCTTAATTTCAAATTAGCTGTCGTTTGAAGAAGCCTATCTACTAATGAAAACTCGTAGGGGAAAAATATACTGAGGTCCCAATTGTTCACAAATGTAAGATAAGAATATATTTACCATCACTAATTGTAAAACTTGCGATTAATTACCTGAACTTGAACATTCTTCTGATGATGATGGTACCACTGCTTTCTTGGTAGGTTGAGGCGGTCGTGACGGGTTCGATTCTGATTTGCCATACTTTCCAGTAGGTGGAACATTCTTTAATGGTTTGGAAATGGATTTTGCTTGTTTTGCGAACGCTACAACATCGGAATTCACAACAATTAATTATGTATCTACTATAAAATTACGAAGGGAATTTAATAATAAAGTTTGGGATCTAAAAACTTGAATGGGACTTTATTCAGTGTTTTTCTAAAATGTATTAGCAACTAAAATTTGACGAGGAGAAAATACAGCACAAATAATTCATGAGTACATATGATTATAGAGTACATTCATTAATCATTATAAATACCTATCATCTAATACAATCAAGAATAATCACCTGAAGTGGAAGTTTTCTTTGTGGTTCCCTTCGATATTGGTTGTGCTACAGTCGTATAAGATGGAGGTAGGTGCATTTCCAATATTTCTTGCAACGTTCTAAAGTAATATAAATAATGAAACTACGAAACTGGCGGAACACTCGGATTTGACGATATAACCACCCTCCTTTCCTTACTTTTCTGGTAGGAGTTTGAAATCTGACGGTATCGTGGAAAGTGTGATCGTCGGTAATAGGAGTTTCGGATTGGATGACGCCGGAATCGTGGAGACTTCCGACAGTGGTTTCAGATTAGATGACGCTGGAACCGTGGAGACCTTTGACAGCGGTTTCAGATTGGATGACGCCGTTGTTGCGGAGACCTTCGAGAGGGGTCTCACCGCGGGACCTGAATAACAATAGAATATAATATGTACTTACCTATTTAACACAATAACGACTATTATGAGTGTAAAAACATAGAAGAAAATGAGAATCACAGAGTTGGAGTCAGAGATGTTGCGATTCTCAGGCTAAAAGAATCGCGGTTCTCAAATTGCGATTCTATGATTTTTGTAATAGAATCGTTTGTTTGCGGTTCTTTATGCATAGGAACCGCGGTTCTACTCTCGGTTCTCATTTGCGGTTCCCATTTTTTTTTAAATTTTGAAATCAGACCAATATTGAGCAAAGCAACGAAAAAAAATTCACTTTACTTTTTAGTTTTAAACCTACACTACTTGTAGTCCGGCATATGACAATAGGAGTAATTGCACCCCCCCCCCCCCCGCCGATCCTCCGCGACAACTTTTTTCTTAAAGAGGACATCTTAATCCTAATTCCTAAGGAACATTTTAAAGCAAACTTGCAAAAAAAAAAGTTGGTCTTACTTACAAAATAACGGCCATTTTGATTGACAGGTCAGCCGAAATCGCAGATTTTGCGTTTTAACATAGGACTTGCAATAACTTTTTCAAACTTTATAAGGGTAGATCGAAAGATCATGAAAAAATTTATCACTTATCAAAATTTCAAGTGCTAAAGTGGGTTTTTCGATTTTTGGTGAATTTTTGAAAATCGAATTTAGACCAAAAATGAGGGAAAAAATCAAAATTTTACCAAATTGACAAAGAAAGCTGAAATTTGGGATATACCCTATTTTTGACATGCCAAATCGATTGGAAACGGTTTCAACACATTTTGAGCAGTTCTGGAGCCTCCAGCAGATTTTTGAAACTCGATATTCTCACAAAATTCCATCAAATTGGAGTTGTAAAGCTAAAATGTATTCTAAAAACTAATTTCAATACGCTACGAAGTACTGCAGGTGAATTTCAAGTCATTTTAGAGCCTCCAACGCATTTTTTGAAAATTATTGGAGCTTCCAGTAGATTTTTGAAACTTGAAATTTCCCCAAAATTCCATCAAACCAAGATGGACAGTCGAAATTCATTCTACAAACTGATTTCAATACGCTACAAAGTTGACTGATAGTGAATTTCAAGTCGTTTTGGAGCCTTCAGCAACTCTTTGAAAGGTTGTATGTTTTTTTTTGGAAAATTGAAATTTCCTAAAAGTAGCTCAGAGGGTGTTAAAATTGGAGTGTAGAGTAAATTTCAGCTTTCCTTCTCCATTTGATGAAATTTTGTGAAAATTTAAAGTTTCAAAAATCTGCTGGAGGCTCCAGTAATTTTCAAAAAAAGTCGCTGGAGGGCCTAAAATTACTTGAACACACCTGAAGTCGTCTTCAGAGGGTGTTAAAATAGGAGTGTACAGTAAATTTCAGCTTTCCATCTCCATTTGATGAAATTTTGTGAAAATTTAAAGTTTGAAAAATCTGCTGGAGGTTTCAGGAATTTTCAAAAAGTCGCTGGAGGCTCCAAAACGACTTGAAATTCACCTGCAGTACTTTGTAGCGTATTGAAATTAGTTTTTGGAATACATTTTAGCTTTACAACTCCAATTTGATGGAATTTTGTGAGAATTTCGAGCTTCGAAAATCTGCTGGAGGCTCCAGAACTGCTCAAAACGTGTTGAAACCGTTTCCAATCGATTTGGCATGTCAAAAATAGGGTATATCCCAAATTTCAGCTTTCTTGGTCAATTTGGTAAAATTTTGATTTTTTCCCTCATTTTTGGCCTAAAAATTTGATTTTCAAAAATTCACCAAAAATCAAAAAACGATCTTTAGCGCTTGAAATTTTGACAGGTGATAAATTTTTGCATGATCTTTCGATCTACTTTTATAAGGCTTGAAAAAGTTCGTGCAAGTCCTTTGTTGAAACGCAAAATCTGCGATTTCGGCTGACCTGTCGATCAAAATGGTCGCCATTTTGTAAGTAAGGCCAACTTTTTTTTGGCAAGTTTGCTTTAAAATGTTCCTTGGGATGTCCCCTGTAAGAAAAAACTAAAAAGTTGTCCCGGAGGATCAGCAGGGGGAGTGCAATTACTCCTATTGTCATATGTCAGACTATTAGGGGAAAAATTGAAGAAGTCAACTGTGAAATTTCACATTTATTTGGCAAAATCTTGAAAATTTGGGAGCCGCAAATGCAGAGAACCGCAAAATTGTGTTTTGCGATTCTCGTAGTGAGAGAATCGCGAAAGAGCCGCGGCTCGGAACCGCGGCTCCGCGGTTCTATTAGCGATTCTTTACGCGATTCGAATCGCAACAACCCTGGTTGGAGTTCAAGAGGAGTAATTGAAACTTGATAGGTAGGTACATCTAGCAACCCCATTAAAATCTCAATCAATTCAGCATAATTAACTGATTAGCAACTACGACACACAAATACATACTTCATCATTACAGCTAAAACCAATAGTACGCGTCAACTATAACAATTACTTTCCACACATGAAATTTCAAGTATGCAATTATCTACTTCAAAAAAATATACAAGTTTTTTTCACTCTGGAAATTGATATTAAAAATGCAAAACAACCTTTGAAAGCTGCTCTTTCAACGTATCAAGTATGATTTTAAAACTCGCAAGATCCAAGTTTTCTAGAAGCTTGTATAAACCTGACAATATTTATCTACATAATATACGTAGTAACTCACTTGAACCACGGTGGCTTGCACCGTCCGATGATGAGGATTTGTCGTCCGACTCAGATCTAGAGAAAATGGAATTGCTGGGTCTCACCGGCGATGGCGAGACTTTCGCTGATTGTTTTTTTGGTAATTTCACGTGTTTTCGACGCTTACTGAAATCAATTTAATGAATGAAACATACACTTGATACCGAACACTCAACTTTGTTCGGACAAAATCTAATACTCACTCTATTTTCTGATAATACGATACCATCTCTTTCAAACTCGGTAATCCTTTCGGGAGAGGTTTCTATATGAAATAAAATATGTGTCAAATTGAATGTAGAAAACTAGAAATTACGAAAAGAATCAAAAACATGTGACTTACTGCAGAAAATTTCTCCTGGAAAGTTGATGCTAACGCCGTATCTTTTTTCAGCAAATAATCATACACGAGAGACACAACATATTCTTCGTTTTGTAGAGCCATTGCTGAAGATACACATGAAAAATGATCGAATCGAATTCGCTTCAATTTCAATTAAGCACACGTGCAGAGCAGATTTCACCTAAATCTAGAATCAAGTGTCATAATCATGAAGAAGTTGGAATGGACATGTGTGATGTGATGTGAATGTGAAACACACTACAATGCTGTATGGCGTATGGAGCGTGTGGATGGGTTATTTTTAACATGACGTCATCTTGTACAACATGACGTATAAAATAGGTACAAGCGTGCAAACCTACCTATCGCGATGTTTACATTAGGATTCCCGCTTTATCAGTAAAATATTTCAGTTCGTAATCATTTTAATTACGCTTATTAAAAAACTAAGCGAACTGGATCATATTTTTTCGGTAATTTCGTAAATATTTCGATGTGCATAGTACTTAGTATCTGATTCAAATAAAAGCTCGCTGAACAACATTGTAAAAATGTAGTCTATCGGTGCGAGCAAGTTCTCTCAATTCATCAACGAAATTGAGACTTCGATCTCAATTCGACAAAAGGAATATTAACTGAAGCGTTATTATCGGAATGAGTAATTTCCTCACTAAAAATGGAATCGAAGAAAGATATATATTCTTTTTGGATTCATTACACCACCAAGGTATGTATATTATGATACTACGAAACAGGGACTTTGTTGTTTCATGTCAAACCAATTAATTCTTCTGTTGTTGTTCAGAATGAGGAAGTATATTTTAGAAAATTTATTTCCGGTCTTGTTTCCATATGGGAGAAACAATTGAATTTGAATTGGTCCGGCGATGAAACGTTACCAGTTCCTGATTCCATCAAACCCGATCAAGGCCCTCATCTCTCTAGGCTACCTGAAGAACTATTACCAGCAATTGGAAAATTTTTGTATATCACCAAGGATAAGACAGAAAAAGTAATGAAAATTTGATTCATTCTTTATTATTGTATGTTCTATAATTTGTTCATTTGACTATCGTGCAGGAAGACCTAACATCGGAAGAATTGAAAGAAGCTGGCTTATTGGTCAGGACTCTGATATTGATCAGTCGAAATTTTGGTAATGTTTCATCGGTAGCATCTAGCGATTATGTGCATCTGATTATTAGTATTGCGTCTAATATAATGTCGAAGGTAACAAATTTGAAAATCTTCGTCTATTTTGTTTTTATTGGTTTTTAACGATATACATTTGTACGTATCTTCTTGTCGATGGCGTAGATCGCGAAAGAGGATATGAAAGAAACAAACGATGGGATTGAATTCTGTATTCAGTGTTGTCATTTGCTCGAATGTCTTTATGATCCTTATTTCATGTGGCGTTATTTCAAAAGGACAAGTACTTTAACATCAAACACCCAGTTATACAAATCTTCATCTGCAGCTTTCCTTCATATAGAAGTCGTACCGTTTATATTTGGTAAACAAATAATACCTACCGATCGCTGTCTAGTCTTACTTGTTTTTAATGTATGTATACACTTGATGAATTTAATTTTTCAGAATATTTCGAACAAAAGATTAGCAAAAGTATTCCGGTACTTTCATTTGAATTGCTCAATGTTCTTGGTGCCGTCGTATCTGGATCGCAGGTGAGAATGAGATTAATTTCCATTAAACCCGATTGCTTGTTGGAATTAAATGTACTTAGTGTACTTACCTATATTAATTAAAATACGAGGAAAATTGGGGAATTATTCGAGTCACTGCTTCGGAAGTATTTTATATATTAAACTTTTGTATCAAACGTAACAAAAACTTGACTAAAATTGAATTAAATTTGATCTTAAATACTTTAGAAGCCTATTTACGCGATGCTTTCCCAATATTATGTAATTGAACATCATTTTGTAGAACTTACTTGATCGATGAACACGTATAAAATAATTTTTCAGGATATTATTATAACAGATGAAAATAATTTAGAGATTATGGTGAGTGGGTATTTTTATAATTGCTGATTTCATTGCATGTATTTTCCATTTGTAAGCTTTTGGCTATTTTTTTGTCAGTTTGAATATCAGAAATAAACCGCCTATATAATATTTCATTTTCAAAAGGCTTCCTAACGAATGCATGATGGTTGATACATACTTACATTTGAGTATCCGTTTATTCTGTCGTAATATTGTAACATTTTTTGATTTGTTTTGCCCCAGACGAGGTAAATTATTCAATGATAATAATTCATAGATGTTTAGAATGATTAGCATCATTTACAACCATTTTTATGTTTCATGTTTTGTAAGTTTTTTGAAAAATATTTCATTCGCTTTAGTTTGTTTAATGGCTTTGAAATTTGAAGCAATGGAATGGAAACTAGACAGCAATGTAAATGCGTTTATAACGTTTCATTTATTTCGTACGCTGATTGATTAGATAGGAATTCTATTATTTAAGCAAAAATTATTTCTTAAACATGTTGATTTTACTTGCTGAACTAACTTTTCGGGATTTAATTTCAGTGTAACGCGTTGACGGGTGTATGTCCTGCTACGGCCAGTCTTTTGGTGACAATCATTTCAGATTATAGTGCTGCGACAAGTGTTCAAATAATTGCGATCAAGTGTTTCATCATCATGATGCATACTCTTCTATCTATCGAACCGCATCAGGTAATAATTTATTTTTTTATTGGCACAATACGTTTAAACAGCTTAGCAATATTCATTATTTTACTTTGATGGTTTATGGTTTGCCTTTATTTTTATATTTTGTGGAGTACTTACCTACTTTTTTTTACACTTTACAGAGACAAATCGAGATCAGTACGCTTTTGGAGCAATATCGTGGATGTATCTCGAATGTTGTGAAAAATGTTAATAATGAACTAGACGAAGAGAAGCGAATCTGCCTACTTTGTGTGATGATCGAAATGCTATCCACTTTGATCGATTTATCGGATGGAGACGGCGGAAAATTAGTTCGTTGCATCATGGTTCAAAATTTCGTATTAGAAAGCGTTCTCGATGCTCTAGAAAAAGTTGAGGTAAGTTTTCATTCATTGATAATTTGGTACCACTTTTTGAAGTGCAGTTACATACTAATTTTCGATTTTACGCAGGTTGACAACAAATTGACTATATCTTGCATTAAGACGTTGGCAAATATCATCAAGGATGAAAGTTTTTCCAAGGTAATTTATTTGCCTGTAGGGTGTAATTATTAGGAAGTATACTGAATTGTGGATTATCGTAGGACCTTTATCAATTTTCGTGTTCAAATTTCAGGAACGTATGATTAAAATAAACGGATACAGTCGAATTTTTAGGAAAATCAAATTGATCGAAAATTTAGATTGTAGTTTGCTAACGGTATTGGTAGAAATGGCCATCGAAGAGAAATATGAAGTCAGCCAATTTTACGAACTAAAGGTACAAAATCTTTTGCAATTGGTTAAAATTATCGATAGAATGTACTCAACTTATTATCTAAATGCTCTGTGATTCTTCCAGAATTCAAAGTTGATCGTTCCCCTATTACAATTACTTCCATCTCTAGAAGCACGAAATCAAGAATGGTTGACTTCTGTTATTTTTTCAATTTGCTCTTGCAATCTGCAATGGTAAGTTTTATTATTTATTTTAATCGATAATCTTTGTATAGTAAAACAGAATTTATTAAATTTTTGGTGTTTTGCAGTAAATGGAAAGCGATTACTTGTGGTTCAATTAAGGTTGCTTGCGAAGTTCTGCAGAAATACAATACATTAACTTCAAGCTCCATAAGCCTTTTAATCAATTTAATTGAGAATTTAGCTTCGATTTCAATTAGCACCCTAGAGCTTAAAAATATTTTTAATTTGTTTCTAGTCAATGATAATAAATTGGTAAGCTGAAAAAAGCGACGCTCATTTTAAGTCTTGAAAACTGGATCGTCAGCTTACTTATGTTATGTCATTGTTTCTGTTCACAGTGTCCATATTATTTAGCAATATTACAAATGATTTCAAATATTACCAGAACAAATAGTTTCATCAACTGTAGGAGTTATTTTGACGTGCAATGTATTTCCGGTAGGTATTATTTTTGGATTTCCATCCTTTCGTTAGATAAGATGGATAATTTATGTTGTTATTTTTGTATTAATTTTGATTTTCAGACGGTATTAATATTCCTGAAATTAAAAAATGGCCCGGTTCAATATTCGGATTCTCGTTTCATTGTTGGTTTTCCTTAAATAAGATAAATAGCGGAGAAGAACCGGCGGTTGTCTGTGGAACGTCGTCTTTTCGCCGTCAATTATTCACGTATGAAAATTGAAATTCCAACACTGATGGTATTTCAAAAATGGAATCGAAAATTAAAATTTTTTATTTTCGATTTAGTTTACTGTCCGCTAACAAGCAGGGAATTGAAATTCATGTGAATGCGGAGAATATTTTAATTATAATCATAAACACCAAAAAGGAATTCATTGCGATTTCTCTATTCGATTTTACCTTCGAAGAAAATAGGTGGTATTGTTTGGACGTTACTTATGTACCAGCGAAGTAAGTATATTAAATTCATGTGTTCATATTTAAATATCTCAACTCGACGATAAATGAGAAATATGATTTTTTTAGGAGACCGTTTGCTCAAAATCAAATAGTTATTTTTATCGATGGAATTCAACAATTAGTTGCCACTGCCAAATTTGCTCACATTACCGAAGTTAGTAAACCATATAAAAATGACGCTTCAAGTTTGGCAACAATTTACTTGACGATTGCATTATTTTCAGGCTTTTACTTGGTGCCGAATTGCAGCTCCAATAGATGACGCGTCTTTGGAAAGCGATCTTTCGAATAGTTCAGATCAGGGTGGTCACGATCACGAACGTAGTATTATACCGTCCTTCATTACACAAGTTCCAAATTATATCACATTCCCTCTGCGATCATCTTCTACAATAAATCCATACGTAAAGAGTTTTCCGGTCGGTATGCAGAGTACGATTTTTGGACCTGCGGTGGCTCTGTGTGGTCAAATCGGTAGTGTTTGTCTGTTTCAAGAGCCGTTGACAGCTCAACAGATCAAATTACTTTACGAAGCTGGTTTGTATTCTTTATACCATGATTAAGATCAAATTATTTTACTAGTGTTAATTATTTTTCATTTTTAGGGATTAACAGCGATGTACTGTTTAATATCGAAGAAAACGTCGAATTTGTTAATTTTCATTCCAAATTAGTGTTTTCATTTTCTTCTTCTGCCTGCGCATTCGACCATGCTGTGGATCTATGTTCCAAGCATAAACTAGATGGCAGAACAACAGCCACTATATGTGTGATTCATTCGTTGAAAGTGAGTAGATCTTGACAAATTCATTGCAATACGACTGAAAATATAACAGTTCGTGGGTAAGGTACATTAAAAAAAAAAAAATTAAGAAGTATATTGGTTTACGAATTTTTGAGAAAGTAAATGTGCAATAGTTCAAATTTACGTTCATTTTTTGTTTTCATTCGCTGATAAGATATGCGTTAACATTTCAAAGTCAACGGTCGAGTATTTTTCAAGTTACCAATATTTCTACGTAAATTAATGATTAAAAAACTTTTTTTTTCTTTTCGTAGGAAAGTGTAAATAGTATTGGAGGAGTAAACGTTTTTCTTCCATTTTTCGAAACAGACAACTATACGATAATCGATAACTCTGCTGGACAATCTGTTTCACTAGAAGACTTCAGCGATATGTCTGATTTTGCTATTTCTAATTTTAGAAATGTTTCAGGTAAAGATGCCTCGAATTCAAAAATTGAATTGAAGTTGAAGGAAATAAACCTCTTTATTTATGTACCCATTTTTTTGTATGCTCAAAAAATAGTTTCTGATAAAATGTTTCATTTTCAGAGGTGCAATTGGAAGATAATCCTGTAGCTGTGGTTGTGATTATTATCAAAAATTTACTAAAAGATCTCGTCAATCAAGAATATTTTCTCAAAAGACACGGGTTCGCTATGCTGGGAAAATTATTAGCCGAAGTAAATGCTCACAACTCGAAGAACTTTTTGAATATAAAAATCATGTCAACTTGATAAATTTATTTCGTTCGCAGGTGTCCGTGAATTTAATGGATGTTCCTGTGCTGGTGTCTGTTTGTATGTTGTCGGAGGCTGTGAGCCATTGTAAAAATATGCTACTGCAACGGACGTACTATCAAAATGTTCTGTTTAATTTTGATATTTGGTCAAAATGTGACTTGGAAGTACAACATGGTATGAATTAGAGAAAAATTAAGATGCATTCGATTTAAATCGATCAACTTATTCACTGTTTTTTGTTTCAGGACATGTGCAATATTTATATTCTTTCATTAAAAAGGATAAAAAGTTTTTCAAAAAACGGTTCGGTGTGCAATTTTTCTTAGACGTAATTCGAATGCATCTATCTAATATCGATACGATGAATTTCGACGCTGCCAAAGCTGTTCGTGTCACCATTTTCGGTATTATCAATTTTTACATTCAAAAAGAAATCAATGTGCAGGAATTACATGCCATAGTCGGTTACATTGTGGCTTGTGGCAATGACGTACAGGTATATAAATTTGAAAATGCATCTTTCAGGGGTTTAAATTACGAATTTCTGACAAAATTATATTTTTTGTTGTATTTAGATAATTGAAGCGCTAGAAATGTTGATCAACCACTTGACTAACAAAATGTGCACCGATCAGCTCTACTTGTTGCTGTACGAGCAGCATTGCGCTGATTTATTTTATTCTTTTTTGGTAGAATCGTGTTATGGAGAAAATTTGAAAAAGACTGTGTTGAGGGTAAGAATTTTATTTGTCTGTAACCGGAGGTGAAATTAGATGGTATCTTGTTGTATATGTACTACTTTTTAAATTTAAATTTTTAGCTCTTTTCTGTTCTCTTACGTACCGACCGAGTTTATGAACGGAGTAAACTGAGATTGCAGTTGCAAGATTATACACCGATGGGATTATACCCTGGATTGGTGGCTTCGTTTCCTGCGGACGAAAATATATCTATGGAAACAGCATTACTGCTCTTGGATCAAATTTTGATGTCAGGTAACAGAATATGAAATTTATCCACAACGAACACGACTAACTTTAGTCACATCATCATGATTTGTGTTCAGAAAAATCCGGAACATATTTTATTACAGTTTTTTATTCGTAACATTAATGTGTCTGTTTTTTTTTTTTTTCAGAAACTAGCGGCGGTTTTACTGGAGCTTTAGTTCTACTTTGTCGTCTATCATCAGCTAGCTTGGATGTCAAGTTGGAAGCAGCTAGAAAAATATTAGCTGTTGTATTTATGAAACCCAGTGCTCCTGTTATGTTTGCTAAACAGGTATTTTATGGCAGAAAATCATTTATCATTTCATTTATCAACACGAGAAACTCGGAAATTTAATTTTTATTTTCTCAACTATTTCAGATCGGATGGCAAGATTCCATAACTCGGTTACTCATTCATCATCCCATAAAACAGAATCCCACTAATCCATCTGAAACGACGGAATCAGAAAAACTTTCTGTTTCAAAGGATAAGAAACCCAGTGATAAGAATTACCCTTCGATAATAAAAGATGTGACGTCTTTCTTAGTCGACGAAATAAAAAATTCACCTCTAGACGGCACCGAAAGTGTAAGTTCGTTGGTATCCGATAATATCCAGTTTGCGGCTTCAAACATCAGTTCAGCAGCCGAAAATGTGTCTTCAATGGTAGCAGAAAATATACACTTTGCTGCCAGCAATTTAACCTCGGCAGCAGAAAATGTATCTTTGTTGGTCACCGAAAATATTCAATTCGCTGCGGATAGTTTGACGTCTGTGGCAGAAAATGTTACGTCGGCGGTCACCGGCAACATTAATTTCGCAGCTGAAAATATTTCTTCGGTTGTAGGCTCAGCGTATTCGTTGATAACGCAGAAAACGCCATCTTTTGTAAGTGCATTATGGTACCTATATTACATGACATTGATAAAACTCGTGTTAACATAATTATAATTAATGAATTAACGGTAATTTTATTTCTCACGATTGCTCATTCATCCCGTTTAATTGCAATGTTTTTTCTTACCTTGATTATATAGGAGAGGAATGAAAATTCGCATGTAAACGAATCAAAAGCACCCGTTCAGAATGAAGATTTTACACTTATTAATTTCGATGATTTGAGCCTCAGTCATCGGTAATTACTGTTTCACTTTTAATGCATATCGTATCAAAGTTAGTTTTGATATTAATTCTCTGTAATATTTCTTCTAGCTCATTTTCTAATGGAAGTATCGATGAGATTAGCGGCAGTAACCGTTCTCATAGCAGTCACAGCAAATACAGCCCATCCCATAGCACGTCCAAGGATTCAATTAGTGTAACGTCAATGCAAAGTGGATCAAACGATTCCGATTTATTTGACGATAACGAAGAAGAAAGAGTCATTTTTGACATGTTGGAGTACGTTTTGCTATTTTATATTCTTATTTTACTTAACGACGAAAAAAAATTTCGATTTTATTTTAAAATTCTGTATTAGACAATGGAGAAATTTAGAAAGTGAAAAAGAAGAGGATAAAGAGCAAGAATTATGCAACGCAATTATAAATATATTATTTACCATCATGTGGAAAGGTTACGATGCGCATCAGAAATTAGTCTGGAAGGTTAATAAAGAATTCATTATATTACGCGTGAACCTGTACCTACTCAGAGCATAGATGATCTTGACCATGAAATTTGTTTTCAGGAACGAGGACAAGTTATGGCATGCATCAATATGATCGGTTTAAATAACGCGTTATACTGTTCGCATTTGGAATTGAAATTAAGATTGCTCGAATTAATGTTACAAGCAGCCATGGTCGACTTGATCGATAACGCTCATGTCATCGAGTTATCCACTAGAACCGAAAACGCTAATCAATTATTACGTTGGGTGTACGATTTATTCGTCGCTGATCCCAGTCGCAACGATTCGAAAAATATCTCCATTAAAGTAAATAATCTCTCACCTGTTGCTTTACATGATTATAAAATCTCGCCAATAGTGTTATATAATTTAGGAAACCGGATGGGAAGTTTTGGCAGGAAATACCTTTTTAATTAATGCTTTCCTAAGTTTACCCGAAAGTACTTATCCGTACATCATTATTGTTATTTTAAACCTAGTTATTAGACGTATCAAGTGTTTTATAATTCTCTCACGACGTTTGGAAAAAAAATGTTACAGTTACTAGATGGAGTGATTGGTCTTCTCGACGTTCTTTTAATTTTCCGAGAAAATCCTATCGAAGAGACGCCGGAGCTAGTGAAAGCTTCGTTTGCCATTTTACTGAAGAGTGCAGCTAATAAAAATACTGAATTGTGTGCCATAGCAACTGCCAAATTGCATACAATCATTCAAACTCGTAAAATTTCGGTTATCGAAGAAGAATGCTATATTCTTTACCTTTTGAACGAAATTATCGTTAAGGATGTTCAAGGTACGTACTACGTAGGTTAAATGTATAATTTACCACCACTGTCTCGCTAGCTGCTAAACTAAATAATAAAAAAAAAATTATTGCAGAAGCAAATATGGAACATTATTCGTTCATGGCACCGGTGATAAAAACCCTGCTCGGAAAAGTGTCAGATTTATTGCCTGTAAATGAATTTTTATCGGATTTGAATTTTACTAATCCCGGATCTGGATTTTTCGAAAAATTTCAGAAGTTTTGCGTGGAGAAGAAATGGAGTGAATTTTTAGAAAAAGAGGTAAGTTTTTATCGGGATTTTTTAAAAGATTAAATATGTACTTAGGTATTGTATTGAGTCACTTGTGGCGATTCAATATTTTAACAAGTCCAACTGTTTTATTTTTTTTTATTTATTTTTTTTTTTTGGAAAGTGTTAGTTGATTGAACTTGGTAACGTGTGATGAGTGAAGTAGATCATGTTTGTAATTCTAAAGTTTTGAAAATTGAAAGCCGATTAATTGGTCAGAACTTGATTTTTGTTTGTCTTATCGAATTTCCAACTCATTAAAAACAAACTAAGTATAATAAGTAGAATAATTATTAACAAAAAAATTCAAAACTATGTACAATGTTTTTTTAAAAAAAGAACATTTACATTTATTACTACTACAAAATTTGTACAAAAAAAGAACATATCGACACAAAATTTTTACAATAAATAAAAATTTACAGTTAATAATTTATATTATATGGTACTGGTTTTTGTTTGTTTTAAAATGGTGAGATAAGGACTAGATTATTGTTTTTTTACTTTAAATGATTTCGACGTATTCCAGTCTTGATCGCGATTTTCGCTAATTTTACCTACTCCGGTATTATCGTCCGTTTCGTCTTGATACGGGCTGGAATATTTATCGGCGAATTCTTCGTCATCAGTCGACTGTCTTCTGATTTCGAAATTATTCAATTGAGAAGCGTAGAATTGAGGATAATCTAGGTATTTTTCCTCATCATCTGTTAAAGAAATTTTTGTAAATGAGTCGTCTTTATCAAAATTATGATTTTTTAAATTATTAACATCGTACGGTTCGAAACCGTACGTTTGTGTTGGCGGTTTAAACGATCCAGTATCTACAGGTCGTGCGGTTGTCGAAGTACTATGATGATATTTTAAATAAGCCGAGAGTTTATCGTTCATTATAGGATATAATGTGGTAGTGGTGTTGCTTGTGGTACCTTTGGATTGTGTTTTAGGATTTGATTTGGGTTTCTCGTCCGTATTTTTAACCACGATTGATTTTTGATCTTCGGAACCTTCAGATAATTGATCAGCTTGTAATCTGGATGCTACTTTGTTGTATAACGCTTGCTGAATTTTCTCTGTTTGATATGTTGGCTCTTGATTGGAAGATTCGTAAAAGAGATCAGATATACTTGGCCGGATTGGTACTCCGTACGAGTCTTTTAGCTCGTTCGTATCTAAGCTGTCTTTATCGTCCTTATAAATACTGTACGATGACGAACTACCATCCTTGGCAGAGTCGAAACTGGAACTACCGAAATCAATCTTCGGCGAGCCATACGACTGCGATGGTATTGAGAATGAAAAACTAGCTATTTGTTGAGAACCTTGAGGTGGACTATAGGAAACAGACGGACTGGCAGGGATATATGAGTTCGAAGGAACTGATGGCACTGACGATCCAAAGCTTGGAACGTTATAAGACGATCCTGGCACATTTGATGAACCGAATGAGTTCGATGGTGCTCCATACGTTGAGGAAGGTGGACTAGGAGCTCCGTAGGATGACGAAGGTGGAGATCCAAACGAAGGACTTTCCGAGTCAAACGAAGGTGTTCCATAAGACGTAGAAGGAGGGCTACCGCCTCCAAAACTTGGCGAAGGTACACCGTACGTCGAGGGAGGTGCACTTGGGCTTCCGCCGAATGACGGTGAAGGCGCACCGTATGTTGGTGATGGTGGGTTGCTACTGGGTGCGCCGTAGGATGAAGAGGGGGGATTTGGAGCTGGAGCTCCGTAAGATGAAGAAGGAGGACTTGGTGCTCCGTAAGAAGACGAAGGTGCAGTGGGTGCTCCAAAAGAGGGAGCAGATGGTGCATTGTAAGAATTAGATATTGAATTCTTACCTCCATTTGATGATGGAGCTCCAAATGAAGAAGAAGGCGAGCCATTGCCTCGTTGCGATGAAGAGCCTGGCGAAGGTGCTCCATACGCGCTAGAAGGAACATTAAAAGTGGTATATGAAGAAGAACCAGCTGGCGGAGCTCCGTATGACGAGGTTGGCTGGCTGAATGAATTCGAAGAAGGAGCTCCATAGGAGGAAGATGGAGCATTGGCTGGAGCTCCGTAAGATGTACTTGGCGGATTGAAGGAACCTTGAGATGGTGCTCCGTACGAAGACGAAGGCGGATTGAACGAGTTACTTGGAGCTTGGTAAGATGGTGATGGTGAATTAAAGGAACTAGGAGGTATTAATGAAAGCAATGTATCTAGCCCGCTGGAACTGAAGGAACTCGAGCTCGATGGTGCACCGTAAGTTGACGAAGGTGGACTAAATGAAGGAGATGCTGGCACACCGTACGATGTAGAAGGTGGTGAGGCAAAGGATGGAGAAGGAGGCGCTCCATACGAATTGGATGGCGGTCCTTGTGGAGCACCATATGAGCCAGATGGCTGTGAGGGTGTAAATGAACTAGATATGGACGGCGCTCCGTATGAGCCGGATGGTGGTGATGGTACAAATGAATTTGATGACGAAGGTGCACCATATGAGCTAGATGGTGGTGGTTGAGGTGCGCCATATGAACTGGATGGCGGTGAAGGAGCACCATATGAACTAGATGGCGGAGAAGGAGGAGCTCCATATGAATTGGATGGCGGTGCTTGTGGAGCACCATATGAACTAGATGGCGGAGAGGGAGGAGCTCCATATGAATTAGATGGCGGAGAAGGAGCGCCATATGAGCCAGATGGTGGTGAAGGTGGACCATATGAGCCAGATGGTGGCGAAGGAGCACCATACGAGCTAGATGGTGGTGAAGGAGCACCGTACGAGCCAGATGGTGGAGAAGGAGCACCATACGAGCTAGATGGTGGAGAAGGAGCACCGTATGAACTAGATGGCGGTGATGGAGCACCATATGATCCAGATGGCACTGAAGGAGCTCCATATGAACTGGATGGTGGTGAAGGCGCCCCATATGAACTAGACGGGGGAGGTGCTCCATATGAATTAGATGGCGGTGAAAGAGCACCAAATAAGCTTCCACCACCAAAAGAACTAGATGAAGGAACGCCGTATGAGCTAGATGGCGGCGAAGGAGCACCATAGGAACTTGATGGCGGTGGCGCTCCGTAAGAATTCGAAGGTGGTGGTGCACCGTACGAACTTGATGGTGGCGGAGCCCCATATGATGATGATGGCGGAGGAGCGCCGTACGAGCTAGATGGCGGTCTAGATGACGGAGGTGCTCCGTATTTAGTTGACGGTGGTGGAGCACCATAAGACGACGAAGGCACGCCGTACGAAGATGAAGGTGGTGATGGTGGAGGTCCATATACTGGTCTTGGTGGTGGACCATAAACTGGTTTTGGTGGCGAACTTTTCGGTGGTCCGTACATCGGTCTAGGTGGAGGCCCGTATACGGGTCTTGGTTTCTTTGGCGGACCATAACTAGGTCTTGGCGGAGGTCCATAACCCGGTCGAGGCTTTGGCGGCCGAATTGGTGGCGGTTCTCTTCTGTATCTTATCGATACCGATTCGTCCGCGTAATTTGTTCTCAATATCGTCGTGCATAATATTCCGATCATGAACAGCTGTAACAAGAAACACACAATAAAAATAGGTAAATTTGCATCGTCGTAATAACTCAATAATTAAGGTTATTATATTATGAAATAAGCTGTATGGTGCGAGTATTCGCCCAAAATGGTGTGTTCAATTCAAACAGTCAACGTAGTCCAGACTGTGAAAATTATCTCCAGGTACGCTTATAGCTTATGACATTTTACGAAAAATTATCTTTTCATGAGACGTAATTGTGTAGCGAAAATGTTACATAATTCGGATGACATATTGATTCGCGGCGTTTGTAAAGGAGAAAAAATTATGACCTCTTTTCAACTCTGCCTTCTCGGATGGTTAACATGGAAGTCTTTGCGCATGTAAACACATCGTAAGACACGTTGTAAAGAGTTGTCTAAGTTCATCGCGCGGTTGTTTATTGTATGTCAATGTCATGTCCAAGGACTGGTTGTAGTGGTTCAACACTACGTGAATCATTAATGTTAATAATATCGCAGATGCTAGTCGCGACTCGCGTGTAAGCACTTGGTGTGTTATCTCTTGGTGAAAGTAGTTTGCTTTTTTCTATTAATGCTCCTTTGTTTTTATCTGTTTTACTTCTGGTTCAATAATGTACTGACTTAATTTTTTTCACCAGTCGAGAATATCGATTAGGCGTGGTATCCGATCGTTTGAAACAAGACAGAATTTTGATTCGGAGATTTACATAATTTTAAAGAAATTAAAGAAATGAGCCGTGGGCTATAATATAACTGGAACATTTTTAATTTTTGTGGGAAAAAAACTCGAATGATTTCATACAATTACTCGATTTTTTTCTCAAATTTCAACTATTTGCACGTATTACGTGTGCAATTTTATCCCCCTCCTCATTAAAAATTTTCGTGATATTACATTATTTCCATTACCATCTTTGCAATGCGAATTTCTTGATTTCGAATTTCAATAATCAGGTATCTTTAACTGAAGTTTTTTGTAGAAAACATAGGCTAATTCCGAACACAATTTTTGAGAAAAAATAAAGCTTCAATGATTGATTTTTATAGTAGGTAACTGGCAATCGCCTCGTTCCTCTCCGCCATATGAAATATATTCAAATTGGCGATGAAATCCAATTTTAAAAAGGTATGGCGTGACCCTTTCTCATACTCTCGTTGCTAAAAAGTGAAAAAAATTGAGTCGACCGCCAAATGATGTCAGATAATTTCAAATTAAAATTCATTTTCAACTACTGCTGCTTGTCCAATCAAACTTGAAACCTTGAGCATAAAATTCCTTCCCCTATGACTTTTGATATTCAGAAAAAATATTTACATCAATACATAGACTATAGACTAATTTTAAAATTTTGCTTGAAATGAACGGATCAGCACAATTTCACTTCCTCGATTACCTATTTATTTATTCAGTATAAAAAATTGTTAGCACATAATGAAAGAGTTTAGCGTATGTTGACGTGCAAAAAAGTACAAGTACCTTTTCAAATGTTTCAGTGGTAATCAACATAGGTACCTATTTAACTGCATTAAAATTGAAAATTTCAGAAGCATTCGTTGCCTTTTTCTGGCGTAATTACACGATTTTTCCTTTGGTCATTTCCAGGGCTCGGATTTTTATGCTGGAGCATATTTTTTGTATGCATAGGGGATAGGGAATTTTTCAATTATCTCCACGATTCATGAAATTTCAAGTAAAATGAGCCTAATTCGTTAGAGCATATTTTGGCATATTTCACCATAAAAGCATATAAAAGCATATTTTGGCATTTTTAAGGGAATATTTTGCATTTTTAGAGCATATTTTACGTTTTTTGTGGTTTTTAGGGAATATTTTGCTCAATTTCAAATTTTTGCATCAAATTAGTATTTGGCTATTTTTTATTTTTTCCCCACAAAATTTGTGAAACTGGCAATAGCTCACTCATACCTACTTATTTTTTTTGGTTCATTTTATTTTTTTTATATCCCTTCAGGTAATAATAGAATTAGAATTACGTTTTAGTGATTTTTGTTCATGAATTCTTAGTATTACACAACAATATTACTAAAATCGTATTGGAATTGATTTTACCTGTAAAACAATGCCCATATCGTTAGGGAATATTTTTACTTTTTAGAGCATATTTTGGCATTTTTTAGGGAATATTTAAGCGCATATTTTGGGTTTTTTAGGGAAAGAATATCCGAGCCCTGGTCATTTCTGATTTTTTTTTTCACCGGCCATTTTTTTTTTGCTGGGTTAGAGTGAGGATTTTAAAATGAGTACCTATGTAATCTTTTGTGGCTTCTTCATTTCCTAATCCAAATATGTGTAATCCCTTCGTAGAATTTTTTTAATCGCCGTGAGTTATTAATTTGGAATCCACGTTCAGAAATCATTTCACTGACATTTTCAAACCAGTCCCTTCCAGATATCATGATTGGCGTCTCCTTCAGATAGTATTCTTCTCTTCTTCTCTGTTACACCGTACCTAGGTGAATTAAATGTGACAAATTTTCGATAGAACACCTTCATTTATATGAACTAAATGATTAGATTTCATTTTAAAATAACATTGAACAAATTGCATTGCTAAGTATCTTAGTATTTAAATTTGATCGGAGTTTGCCACCCCGATTTTTGTTTTCGAGAGGTAGGTAGGTATCCTTGAAATCCTTCCCCTCGCTTTATTGTGCGCGTAAGTGAAAAGAAACAATTTTCGTTACGTTTTAATGAAAATTGCCCTATATTGCATCGGTTTTGATGGCGTTTCCTTTGAAAATAACCTATGCAATTATCAAATTTGTAAGAAATTGATTCCCGTGTAAAATGTCGTTGCTGTCATCTTAAGGCAAAAATTGATTAAAGTACACGTATAAAAGCGTATTTCAATTGTGAGTGACATCGTAATTATAAACTCATAACTTATGTCTTCGAACCAACTTACGATGATATCTGGGCTCGAATACGTTTGCTTTTTCGCAGGTGTCATGTAGGTATATGTACTTGTTGATAATGATAACATTTTATGCAGAGTAAAATGACGTCCGATGAGACGTAATACACATTGATAGAATGTGAAGATCTTATAAATAAAATCTGTGTACTACGTATGCTATGTAACTTATGCAAAGATAGAGCTCCAATCGTAATGAATGAATGTGTTAAGATTGACATGATTATTTCG
This sequence comes from Planococcus citri, assembly GCF_950023065.1. NCBI lineage: Eukaryota > Metazoa > Arthropoda > Insecta > Hemiptera > Pseudococcidae > Planococcus > Planococcus citri. Next base: position 36,477,863 of record NC_088677.1, read on the forward strand.
ACGAAAATTGGGTATTACGTTCATAATAATTTTCACTTTCTCGTATCGTATCTGTTGGTCGATTGCAGAGCAGGTTACAAATTCGTTATTGGGAGACTCTCGGTGGTAATATGTATGTACCTACTCGTAGATGAGACGATCTTTGAGCTTCGGATGTTCTTCTTGGTATAAGTATTTAGTCATGGGAGTATTAGAATTGGTTCTGTCATATGAGGTGTCTTCCATAGGTACTCGTACTTGTACATAGTACGAGTATTACACACACTCGGTGAATCGTTGCAAAGCAGTATCTGTATCTCATCGCTGGCTTGATTGACGAGCCGTTTTAATAAACACTTTCACATCGGACGGTATTGTACCGGCTGCACGCGGGTGGAAGCTGCGTAGTGTGTACCGTAATGTTGACATTAGTTAGTAATTAGTATTAAAACGTGTAGGCAGAGGTACCTAGGTACTACGTAAAGGTATCACCGTCGCCTGAGAAAACAATACGCGTTAATTATTAAGTTTATCTTTTAATTCGAACGTTCTCGATGATATCCAATTATGATCGAAACATTGACCTAGAAATTAGCTGGTATGCGAGGAATTATATGCTCGTCGAGAAGCGCGGCTAAATTGCGATCCATTAAAACGTTAGATGCGTTTACCGGGATTAATTCGTGTAGATACATACTTGGTATTTTGTGAAAACAACTTGGCGGTCTGCAGACGATGTACTCGACCGTAGCATGCTTCAGTTATAGAATTACATTGCGGAAAGACACCTCCTTCAGTTAATTGTCTATTAGTCTCAAGATTCTTAGGAGCCAATTAATCATTCATCGATGGTGAAGAACTGAAGATTCGTCTTTGACCTTGTCGGTTATTTACGTCTGCATTGAAACCAGATCAAAGAGGTTGTGAATCAGACATCTGTATAGCTACAGTATGTTTCGAAAGTCCTCAAGGTCGGTGTTTGTGAGATATTTCGATAGCATTGGACGTTGTTAAAAGGGTCTTTTCAAAGGGAATCGGAAATTTTATGGGCTTACATTTTCGAAATTTTGTAAAACTTTTTTTTCACGATTAAATTCATTTTCAAAGTGTCAATTATCTTTTAAGGATGACTTCAAATTATGATTTTTTTTTTTTTGAAAAACTGGTCCAATAAGTATTTACCCAGTACTCAACATCAGCTTTCATTGGAAAAGGCATTTAAATAATGGAAATTTGAAATGTGTGTTTTTTGCGATGAAGCATCTCAATGATTGAGAATTTATGTCAAAATTCAAAAGTTGACTCAATTGAGAAAGAGAGAAGTTTTACGTTCATAAATTATTTTCAAATTTCATGAACCTTGGAACCAGTTTGTTGTGGACCAGTAAAAACTTTTAAAATTCAAAATGAAGGTATACTACCTTATACGGTAATCACAATTTTCACTATTTTTTTTCTTAAACTTTAATTGTCTGTTGAGTTCAAAACGTTCGAAAATCTGAGAAAATGTTTTAGGTACTAAAAAATGAAAATTTTCTTACGTTATTTGTACATTTGTTTGGAAACTTGAGTATGAGTTTTTTTGAATTGAATTAAATTGAATTTTGAATTGAACGCGATCTGAAATTTTTATTTTTTGAAAAAAGTAATTTTATCAGGTCAATATTGATCGAGGAAGTCAAACAAATTGAGAACTGAATGCTCAAAAAGAAACAAGGAAAATACACTCCTACTTTTTGAAAATCTCGTCTTTCTACAACATCGTGTCTTATTTCGAGTCATTGCATAGAAAATTCATCTTTTGGATTTAACGAATCCCGGTATTTTTCAAAGTGGCGGAATAAAAGAGCACGGATTCGAAAATGAATTGAGTAAATTGAGAATGAAGAAATGAAGAAAAAAGTTGAGAACTTTGATTTTTATGAAATTTGGTGTGTTGGAAAATTTGATCACTCATAGCCTACCTTTGTGGAATTTGATGTTGTCTAGGTACCTATGCATTAAAAAACAATTTAGCTAAAATGCTAGGGACTGTAAAATTAGAACTAAGTTAGGTATTTAAAAAATTGATTTTTCAATTTTGGTATGATTGAGGGGGAGAGGAGATGAAGAGTAGAGAGAAAAGGAGAGTAGAAATGAATTGAAAAAATCAATTTTTTGGAAATCGTTTCCACTGATTTTGACATTTACTTTTCCCCAGACTTGACAAAAAGAAATCGAGAAGATACAGTTGCCTACTCATTTTTTGCTGCAACTTAACAGTATCTAGTTCCAAAAAATATTTTTTCGAAAATTTTTGAGAAATTGCCTATTGACAATATTATTGTTGATTCAGGGCTTGGAAACCGGTTTCAAAAAAATGCATAAATTTTGCGATTTGAGGTACGTTCTGTCCTATGGAAATGTGACCTCACCTCATGTAAATCAAATTAGTATTCTCACGTTTTTATGACGAAATGATCTTTTCCTCGAAATCTCAGCACCGCTCGAATCATCTCGTACTATTACCGACCGTTTAAAATGTAGGTATATTAAAACTCTTCACGTCTTCGGGACTTTTGGAAACACACTATATACGACGGTATTTTACTCTTGTGTCTTGTGGTTCAGGTATTTTGTAATTTATATCAAATTACGCCCGTTGCTGTTGCCGTTGCTTTCTCCGCACCGTGAATCCATTTGCATTGACCGAGTTGTTAATTTCTAAATTATACTGATTTTACTTACTCGAATCGCGCCTTGTTTTTATAACGCCAAGTAACCTGCTACGTATTGTGTATGTTTTAACTTATTATTAAATTTTTCTTCTACTCGCATTCGTATATTTAGATGCTTATGTTGGTAACAGGTGCAACCATGTTACGTCCTAGTGAAAATGAACAATTCATCCAATAGGCTTAATTTGCCCGTGGGGTTTCTAACTAGGTATAGGTACCTATAGGTAGGTATCAATTAAGTTTTTAATTCACGTGCCAAGTCGTATTTCCGAATTTTCTTCCGATATAAATCTTTGCAATAATTTCACTTCCGTTGATTCCTATTGAAATCTTGCGAGTGTCTATAAGATCGTGAATTTTCTTTAAATGAATTGGGCGGTGCCAGTATTGAATTTTGAATTTCTAGGAAGTTATAGAATTCCCATTAGAGATTATTCGTGTGCAATTTTAAAGTACGCGTGTGTATTTTCACTGTTTGTATCAAATTCCAATTGACTCTGTATACTTGGAACATGATTAGGCTTTTTTTCTTACTAATTTTCGTGAATACATTCGAGTGTAACTTGCGTAGGGTCTATCGCCTTCGAACCTAGACTTACACAATGTTGAATAAATATAATTCAAATCTATATCCAATTGAGATTTCTCTAATTACGGATGAGAATTCACCTTTCATTTTTTTTCAAATCAGCGCTTTGTCTACAATTATTACTCTATTATTTGGTATCGACATAGTGTACTATATGAGCCTGCTGTATCTATCGCGGGTGATATAAAATTGCAAAGAGATGAAGAGTGAGAAAGAGATGCGTCATTATTACCTTTATGATTTCGTTGTGCGTTGATGGTTTATGAAACATAGGTATGGGTCCATTTTATTTAGTTTATTAGTTTCCGGTGCAATTAAAAAAAAATCATGTTCATGGTACGATTGTGTTTTATGTGTGCTTGAAGTTGATACCTACTCATGAACTAATCAGCGCCTTTTCCACTATGATTATTATGTTGGAAAGATATTGAAAAGCATCTCGCGTGGTTTTTCGAACGTAATTCGTAAGCCTATTGTTTACATAAAAAGCATCTGCTTTGTGTCATCGACTTTAGTAGGTACTATAGCTCCTCTGGATGTAATACTGCTGCTTTCCATCAAATACATTTTTTCTTCTCTTGAATGTAATTGATGATTTTACTCTCTTTCAAATGTGTTCTCCTCCTTCCTTTACCTATTCACAAATCTAAATTTTCGATACCGTACAGAAAATCAATCAGAGCATTAACACGTGATAGGTATGCATTTGAAGGGCGGTTTTCCAAAAGTGGATAAGTCAATTTTTTTGGAGATTGAGTTTTTCACGCCATTGTGTTCTATAGGTCGTATCTCACCTATTTAATGCCTAACGTACCCAAAATACCTATTTATCTACGCACAATCCAGCTTTTCTGTAAGTTGCGGATTGCAATCGTTTTTCCAAAACGCAATAAGTCATGATTACTTCGTTTTCGTTACTTTTATGGCCAAAATAGAGCTGGGAATATTGTTTTTTCAATAGATAGTACTGTAATATATACTTAATTTTCGTTTTTATTTTATTGCCAAAATGCAGATCAATTTTTTCTAAATGATAGTGCTGTAGATAAATACTTGATTTTTGCCAATTTTATCGGCAAAATGGAGGTAAACAATTTTTTTTTAATCAAAAAATTTTTTTTCGTAATTTTATTGCCGAAATAGTGGTAAGATTTTTTTTAAATCAAAAATCTTTTTTTTTAAATTTATAGTGTTGTAATAGGTACTTAATTTTTGTTTAAAATACAGGTAAAATTTTTTGTAATCAATTTTTTTGGTCATATACTTTTGTATTGTGAATTAGAGTTGACTTACATCGATTTGCAACACTGGTTCTAACTTCTATCATATAAATGAAAACATGTAAAATCGTTTTTCCAAAAGGCGATAAGTCAGTTTACTTTTTCTGCCACAGAAGCGCTGCAAACTTGACATGCAGGATAGGTGGCATACTCCAAGTGCATCGCGCCTTGGAATGGGCACTAAAAACGTCATTTATCTCGAAACCATAATTTTTGACTTATCGCTTTTTGGAAAACCGCCCTTCATTTACAAATCTGGTTTATTGGTTCATAAGTCAAAACACATGGAAAATCGAACAATTTTGGTGTAATCGTTTTTGAAGCTCGTTCAGTGATTCGCAATCAGTCATCAAAAATTATCCAAAAATTTGAGACACTCAAAAAAGAAACTTGAAACAAAAGCTGTAGACATGAAAAATTAAACGTTCTTGGTAAAACTATTTTTTAACTCAATTCACTGGTTCACAAACAGTTATTAAAAATTACCTAAAAATTTGAGGTACGCAAAAAATTTTGAAACAAAAGTTGTAGACAGAGAAAATCCAACGATTCTGGAGGAACCATTTTTTAAACCTGTAATAGAAGAAACATTTTTCAAAAATAGAGGACGCTCAAAATTGAATCAATTTAGATGAACCATTTTTAAAACCGGTTGTTTGATTTGAAACCATTTATCAAAAATTACCCAAGAATTTGAGATACACAATAAAACTTGGAGCATAAGTTGTGGAACGTAAAAAGTTGAACGATCTTGATGAAAGATTTTTTTTAATCGGTTCAATGTTACGCAGCCAAGTATTGGAAATCATCCAAATTTTTGGAACAATGTTGAGGAAAAAATTTAACAAAAACTGTAGAACATTACAAAATTATGCGTTTTTGGTATAAGGCTGCTTTTGAATCCGGTTCAGTGATTTGCAGCCAGTTTTCGAAAATTACCTAAAAATTGAAGGTACAGAAAATAAACTTGAAATTAACGGTGTAAGGAATAAAAAGTGGAACAATCCTGAAAAATCTTTGAAACCGGTCCAGTGATTCGCAAACAACAATCAACAACTTCATAAAAATTCAACATAAGTTACAGAAAACAAATTTCTACAATGTGTAGTTCCGATAAAATTTTTTTTAATAAAGTTGAATTTTTAAATTTTGGATCAGTAATCTCAAAAACACAGCTTCCTAGAAGAAAATCAATTATGGTTCATTGATAGGAAACTCCTTGTGTAGGTACACAATTTTGCTTCTCTCCATTGTTTTTATACAATTCTGGGGGTTTTCCTGGAAATTTTTTTTTTTTTTTTGTGAAAAACACCAGAACTTTTCATTACAAAGAATCAATTTAGATTGAACTTAACGATTTTTTTAACAAAACTTGGAGCTTTACAACAAAAAAAGGAATAAAATCAAAATTATGATGCATGAAAATTTCTCACCTTACCTATTGAATGCAGCTTGTTTTTCTCCAGGAGGTGTAATTTTGAAATATTTTAGGCAAAAATTGAAAATCTCAAATTTTGGTTTTCTTTGAATCGTAGAAATCAACAAATTTATTGCGTTTAAAATTTCATTGTACAAAAAATGTGTCAATTTTTTTTTGAAACTTCTATGTAGTTTTTTCAAAACTTGAATCTTTTTATCTTGCTGTCGTGCTGTTTTTTTCGACAGTTTTCTTTTTCGTTGCAATTTTTTGAATTACCCACTTACTTTGAACTTGAGTTTACTCGTAAACGCCGATAAACCATTTTTAAAACACAATCCGATAATCAGAATCATTTTGAAAGAACGTTACTGAACAAACCGGCAAGATTTCTTTTTGTTTTACCTCTAAATGATAATTTTATTATATTGTTATTTTCTTGGATTGTTTAACACTTCGAAAGAAAGTAGTTTACTCATTACATAGAGGAAATATGCGCGTTGGTTAATTTGAAGAATCCGTTAGGTATTCGAAGTTGCACTCTGTGTTTTTCTCACACATGTGAATTAGTTTTGGAAAAGTATAAGCGCGCGTTTGTATTCGCCGCTTAACATTTTGAAATGCTTACGTAATAAATTCGTTTTATACCTGCACCTTCTAGTCCTGAGTGTAGCTGTAGGAATTGCTTAGGTAGATGTTCAACATAAGACATAGGCATCTAACCAGTAATGGAAAAAGTTGCAGTATTGTTTGCAAGAGCACTAGCAGGTACTTTTTCTCATCATATGTGCCCGGATAGGATATGACTTACATGTACTTACATATGAATGAAAAACCTTGAATGATTCTGGTACGCCATTCAATCTACCATAATGCTCGAGTGCCTATTTTGCGATCAAAAAATACTGTTAAAATATTTTTCTAGTTGGTGCGATTTGTCGATGTGTGGGTATTTAGACAAATAACCATTACATCTGTTTATTGTATATCATTGACTATCGCACAAGAATGATTAAGCAAAACCCAGCCGGTACTTTCTCTGCAGTATTTATCTGTATTACAGCATCAATCGTATTGGTAAAAAATTGATATCGATTTTAATACACTATAATTTGTCTTCATTTAGTAATGTCCACTGTAATGAAGTACCTATCTTTATCGTATATACAGTCAAAGCAGCGTATTATACTCTTCCGTGTTTTGTTTGCCAACTGCTCTTTGGATGAGAAAGTTTTAAAAAATTTTTCTATATAGGTACATATTTACCTACTGAACGCGATCGTTGTCAATTAACGATTATGTAAATGCCTAATGGAGGTTGAAGAGCTTTTTTTGCACGCTAATAGATGATGAGGTATTTTGGATCTGATTTCAAAGAACTGTAGGTCATTAATGGAAGCGCGTCGGTCGTCTTCGAGAGTATTATAATGGAAATGATGAAAGTGAAATTGCGCCGGGATCGTCGTCGTGGGTACATGTGATGGAGAATCATAGTGCACCGAATTCGATAAATCTTCGCGCGATACATAATTTGATTTGTTTTCCAATATGTAATTTGTGTAGCCTCATCAAATATGTACTTACTCGTGTAACGGTTTTAAATTTGAACCAATAATTTGGTCAAATGAACACGGATACCGATACTGGGTTCATGTTTGACTCGAGGGGGTCGAATTTTGTTAAGTCGTCGATATTTTCGATTCTGTGCGGATTTTTCCGTATCATCGTGGGTTGAAATTTTACACTGGTTTATTCTTATTGTTGGACGATTATCACATTCCAAAATTGCTTGTAAATTAAAGTAACGCAATGAATTGGGAACCGTGAAAATATGTAATTATTTTATGCAAATTACGAATACCTATTGAAATTGGAAGCATTCCGTAATTTCACTCATTTTGCACCTTATTCGAGATCAGAGATAGTTGTGAGACAGATAGTGATGATGGGCCATTGACTTGTTTGGTATTGTTTGTGTGATTTTAGTTCGATCATTCTATACCAAAAGATGGTTTGACGTTTGTTGATTGAGTAAAAGAAAAATAGATTATGCCTTTTTTTTCTAAAAACATACATAAATCAAAATTTGACTGAAAGCCTTCAACTTTTTTAATATTATATTTTTCTTTCTTTTTATAAACATTTTTATATTTTTTTTTTAAATCCAAATTTTAATATTTGATGCTTTGAAAACTTTATTTCCTAAGAAAATTTCAAAAAAAAATCAGTGAATTCAATGAAATAAGTACTTGAATTTTCAGGAGCTGGGAGCAGTGTAATTTATTGATGAAACTTCGCAGCTTGTTACCAATTGGAAAAAGAAAGAGAGGAAGGAGGATCTTTTTGAATGGTTGATTCGGTTACTTTTCTTTGCGAGTTTTTAAAGTACCAGGAGATGAAGTTACGAAAAATTCCGAGAGACGTATTTGTCGTACGTTTGAGTATTTTACCTTTCCAGTGAACTTAGTCTATCATGAAATATTTTAATCTCGAATCATTTTACTGAATAAAAAAATAGGTCGAACATTGAGCACATTTCTCCTCATAACATTCATACTTTATTTTTTCTAAATCTTTTTCGTCAAATTTTTTCCAACATTCAGTTTCACTTGAATTAATCAATATTCTCTTCTTTTTCGTTCTCTTTGTGAATTTCATCACATTTTTCTTTTCTTTTCTTTTTAAATGTGTGATGAAATCTTTTTTCTCCATCGAATTTTACATTTTCTTTCTTCCTGCTTATTTTTTCTTCTTCAAAAATTTTCTACTCAAAATTTTTTAAGATTTGGTGAATTTCGTATGATTTGCGATGTCTTATCGGTGCTATTTTATTCAAATTAAGACAAACAATTGATTCGGCTGTGTAATGTATGTATGTACATACATAGGTAACTTTTTTGTCTGTTTGTGGTCACAAATAAATGCACCATAAACTGATCGTAGTTGTTCGTAGATTTTTTATGTTTACTCATTGGAACTTTGTGGTTGAAATTTGAAGACTATAAGCAGGGTAAGATGGACAATACTCGCATCCTTTAGGGTGGCGTGACCTCAAAATGTGAATTTTCACACTTGTAGCTTAATTTCATAGTACTTACGTAATTTTATGTATTTGTAGACCTACTATTTGACATAGAAACAATTTTTTGATTTTTTTCTCATATTTTCTGGTATTCAAAAATCGATTTTGATATTATTAAAAAATTATTCTAATGCCAAAATTTCATTGTTTGTAAATAATTCTCAATATGTTTTACACCTTTGTGCTAATTTTCATCACTTTTTGAGCGATGAAACTTATCATCATTCAATCAAAATTTTTCTTCAAATCTCTGATTCAGTTACATTTTTTTTATGCTGAAATCCACCGTAAGCAAAATAATCATGGCAAAGTGCACTTTGAAGCAGTTTAGCTCTCTGAATGAAATTTAGAATTTATATCGGTCGACTTTATTAGTAGAAAAATACTCGAGTTCTTATTGGGGTTTAACGAGCTGCAGAATTTTGCATTTTTTGCCCGAAAACTTGACTATTAGTGAAGCTTGCATGGTGTTGAGATTTAGAATGCAGCGTTGCAGATTTCACACTCCCTACCCCCTTCAAGAACAGATAAGGCCTAAAAAAAATCTTTAAAGATTACTGATTTTCTTTCATAATCACAATTTATCGTAATTGAACTGGATAGGTACAATGATTTTTTCATTTCATATATTTCATCCTTCAACATTTACTACTTCTCTTACTCAACTTAAAGCATAGTTTGGATAAATGTGAAAACTTCTTACAATTCGTGAATAGTGAATGTATGTTCAATTTAAATTGAAAAATTTTTTGTTTCAAGCAGAGATATTTTTCAAAAAAAAAAAAAACAACAACAAATTTTTGTAAGTCAATTCAATAAAAGTTGAATTTTTTGAATGAGCTTGCAAAAAAATGTTCAAAGTACAAAATATTTTTATAATTTTTAGCCCCTTGTGTTAATTTTTAACAATTTTCTATTGAATTTTTGAAAATTTAAATTGGTGGTTCAATCATTTTGAAATTTGAAACTACGTATGAAAATTCATTCCTGCTCTCCAGGTGACCTTACTCTTTCCTTAATACTTTTTCTTTAGATTTCAATAATTTTGAAACATCTAATGAGGTCTTTATTTTTCTGGATTAGAGTGCAAGCCTCCCGAATTATTGATTACGTACATTTACTTACATTATAAGATTAACTAAAACGATCGATTAGATAATAGGTATACTTACAAAGATGACAAAATCTAATTACAATTCAATTTTTTAAAAAAAACAAAAATTAAAAATGAAACAGTTGAATTATTGAAGCTTTGTAAAAAATGTTCATAAAATGACTTCAGAAACACGTGAAAAATGTAGATTTTTTGGTCAATATTCAGCTCTCCTAGTTAGTAACCTAACCTAAGAAGCTAATTTTGAAATTTCAGTGAATAATATTCTGAAAAACTTGACGTTCATTATCACGTAGGTATAGAAATTAGTTTAATTTTATTTACATTATGTATGTATATCTTCTATCATATCTCAAAGGAAAAAACTAATATTTCAAGAGCTCTTGAACTTGACGAAAACAAACTTTGAGTTTTACTAATGACTTAAACGTGATTTGCAAGTACTGAGAACATCAAGAAATCCCCGAACCAAAAATGCTTAAAATACGAGTATTTTTTAAATTTTAAATCTTTGGACACCCTGAGGCCTGAGGATTAAACATTGATCTGAAAATTTGAAATTGTTCCCATGTCTCATTGACGTCATTTGGTCATAATTTTATGCAATGCTTCATCAAATTAAAAAAATTAAAAAAATTGAAAAATGACTCACTTTATTGCCTAATGCTTACCTATGTACATATTTCAAACATCTATTCTTAAACTTTTTTCAGTAATTTTTCTTATGATATGTCAAAAGCTAGTTAAGTGGTCATAAAGTGCACGTAAAATTGAATTTTACTAGTGGAATCACTCTTCTATGTACGGTATTACTGTAGTTAATTCATGTTTCATTCAGAAAAATTGGCTTGACGTCAAAACGAGAGCTGTATCGTACCGAGACCGAAAGTGAGAAAACTGAATTTAATTTACATTGAAATACCACATAATACCTATTTTACTAGAATGCGCTCCAAGGCTTGACACAAGTCTGCATTTGTTCACTACTCGTTTTGTATTATAAAAACTATTTTGTGATGAGTGTTGTTGTCCAAAAGGCAAAAATGTGTACGTAGATAAATAAAATGTAGGTGTAGGAGAATGGATTGTAGTAGCCTAACCGGTCGCGGTAACTAATGTGATACGAATTTTGACCCCCTAAATGCCAGTCAAAAAATGAAGCTTTCTTGAGCTTATCCATGGTTTAAAAACAGATTTCTGAGGTTAGCCAATGAATTGAATCAGATCAAAGTTTTCATATTCATCGATTTATAACCAATAACGAATTTTCAAAAAAAAAAATGTGTAGCCTACATTTTCCTCGTATAAACCAAAAACATCAGACTTTCCAATCGTTTAATGAATCGTACTTGACATAAATTTTCCTACGTGAAATACTTTTTAGAGCACTAATCCACGAACTAGGATACGTTTTGCTTTAAAATTCGTTATTTGTCGTTGGTCAACTTTCCATAAAAGAAGACGATCGTTGATAGCTATTGATTTATGTAGCAGAAAACACTGTTGACATTGAACATAGCGCATCGTTGCAATTAAAGTTTCGTATCATTGATTCGATCAAAGCGAATTAATTTTTCAACGAGAAAAAAATGTATGGTTTATACTTGAAGATGACGATTTACTAAACCACCTAAAGCAATATAAAAATATCTACGAGAAATTTTTGAAAATTTTTCTTACCTTGTAAAAAATTTCCATTTTGGATGGTTATCCTTTGGACGTTTGTTTGGCAGGAAAAACAATTCACTAGCACATCAACATGAAGAATTTTTTTAAAAAATAATAATAAACTTAAAACTATCGCGTTAACTAAACCGCGAACTCAGTCACATGTCACGGATACGAAACACGCTTCGAACACTTCGTAACTGGTTCGGCACGTTGTGAAAATGTAAGTGGAGTCTGAAAGGTATACACATAAACTGAAGAGATAGCAGATGATAGCTGGAATAAGTCTTCTTTTCTACAAATTAAACTGGAGAAAGGGCAGTGTTGCCTTCGTTGAAATAACTAATTTACTTATTCAAACTTTTTGAATTATTTAATGCGGATATAAATTGACGTAATTTAAAAATACACCCAAATCACGTGGCCAAAATTCTTGATTTTTTAACACCAAAATTATACCATTTGTGAAATTTTGACCGATCGCTGGTAAACTGTCGGAGAGAATTTTAGGTTTGATTTTTGGTACAGTGAATCAGATACTTACTATTGTTATGTAATACATGCGTACCTCTATGTCTATGTCCATGGGTAAGTATAGGTAAGGTTTGTATTTGGTGGCATGAAAGCTTTGATGTGAAAAATGAGCGGCATGGTGTTGCATTCTATTCGGAAATAAACCAGCTAAAGTAAATTTTAAATGATGTCATACTTAGACCTATTGTATAAATAATACACAGAAGACTTGCAGGTGAATTACCTGTTGTATGGTCTTACCGATACTATGTTTTGTCATCGGTAATATTCGGCGCTTAATTTCTATAATAATCTTGTAATGAGGAAGTTGGTTCGCATAAAGATTAATTTAGGGAAATAACAATTACAAATGTTGATGTACGATTGCGATATGCAATGGTAAAGTATGGATGGTCTATAACATTTTTCTAAAATTCAAGAGCAAAATTTATCGCAGTGGATTTTTTTGTGGATTATTGCCATGTGTTAAATGCACCTATAAATTGAAGGAGTTCCAATTTCAAAATACGCATAAGGTGATAAGCTGATAACTAAAAATTTTGAAATTAATCCTGACGTAACACTTTTATGCTAAAAATGATCTTTCCCTTAAATTGAAGGAATTATATGCTCCTACTAGTAGTTGCTTTTTTTTAAAATCAAAAACTTTCAAGTTTTCAAAAAAAACTTTCGATCAAATTTTTTTGGTTTTTTAAAAATGAACAAAAAATTGGTCAACAAAAGAAAATTTTCAAAATAACTTGAAAAATAGGTTTTGTATTATTTCTAACGTTGTCAAAACTGCATGAAAATTGATGAAAAATCATTGAAATTTCTGAAAACATTGTAAAAATTTCATAAAAATTATACAAAATGGAATAAAAAGCGTTGAAGTGAAAATCATAACAAATGCCTTAAAATTATTTGAAATGTTACTACGTTTTTAAAAGTTCTGTAAAAATTATTCAAAATTTCTCCATTATCATTCGATTAACTTACTGATGTTTTATCAAAATGTAGTTGAATTGTATTCAATTTTGAATGCATTTCAAAACCATTTCTGTAATTTTTTGAAAATAAAGTCAATATTTTCATTTTAATTTTTTTGTTTTTTTTTTTGTTATCCCAAATACAATTTTTGTAAGCATATTTTCATGCTGTTTTTTACTTTCGATTTATTTTTATTAATTTTTATGCAAATTTCATGAAATTATGTTAAATTCTAAACTACAAACAATTTGAAACATTTTGATAGCGTTTTCTGTGTTATTTCAATAGTGTTTACCTAAGGGTCTAGCATTATTATAATTTTTTATTTCTGCTCTATAATTTTAATTTTCGAAATTTTTGTGAAAAAAAATTAAAACATGCCGAGTATCTACGAGAGGATTAGCCCTCCAAGCCATTGATTTTTTTCAGAGCGAATGGAGGTAGAAATTTTTCAGTGGAGGGAAGAGGATGTGAACTTACAACAATTTTTTTTTCTGTCACCGAATAATTTGATAAAAAAATTAAGGTATGAATTTCGAAAAAAGCCTTATGATTCAAAAGTATCGAGCATTTTATTTTTGAAGGGCTTAATTCATAGTTTCCTTTTTTTTTCAATCGCTCAGGAGAGCAAATTTTTCTAGTTGCTCCCTTTTTCGTACATCAAGTATGTAGGTCTAGGTACAAAAAGAAATAACGATTTCAAAAAGGCGAGTGATACGTTCTCTGCGAATCAGAGCGTCGTTTTGAGGACAGGGAACAGGGACATTCTTAACGTTCGGTGCTAGTTGCTACCCTTTTAATTTACAAAGTTGCATACAAGTCTGATGCAAGGAGAAGCTCCAATTGTACATACATATTTTAGTCGAATGAACGAACGAGTTGGGTGCAACGTGCGAATTACTATAATCACGACTCGTGTAACACGTATGTAAATGAAAAGTTGGTGGAATTCGCCAAATTTCATATTCGGGGGCGTTGGACCGTCATAATATTAGGTATGCATTCGTGTATAATTAATTAATTACACTAAAAAATATCTTCATTGAACCATTATCGAGACAATATTTATCATACACGATGTATCTAAGGTAACCTACTGTCTACCATGTCGAACAATTACGACACGATTTTACGAGCGGTTTTAAAACAGATTACGATAATATAAAACTCATTCGTAAGTTTGTAGGTATACGATGCATGAAAAAGACTTCCTCGAAATTTAAAATTTTCAGATTCCTGCTAACAACGTCTTGTTATAACAAATTAGCCTTTATAATTACCTCTTTAGGTAGTAGGCATCTCGTAAAGCACATTGTTGTGCACAGTTTAATATTATAAAGAAAAAAGAAAAAAAAATCAGACATAATTACGCTATTAACCGAGCTAGAACTACTCGGTTTTAATGATAAAAATCAAGCTTTCACTATATACGGGCGCATTGAATTCATTATAGGATTTAAATTTACAAAATTCCGACATTTTTTTCTCCCTTGGCGTCAATGGTGCAAAAATTAATAATTTTCTGACAAAAACAATAGGTACCTACCAGAAAAATCGATCGTTGTTGATAAAAAAAAAAAAAAAAAAAAAAAAAAAAAAGAGCAGTAGGTAAAAGAAGAATGCAGTTTTGCAGCATTTTACGTATCTACCTATCAATGTCCGGTGCATGGAAGAATTGATGAATAATCTAGTTAATGTTGTGAATGATATTGTAGGCTATTCAGCGATGCTGGAGCTAGTTTTACCACGAAGAATGTGGGCCACCTCGGGTACCTAAATCACCGACGCCAGCCACTCGCAATCCCATGCAGAATTTCTTTCAAAAGAAGTAAAATAACAAGTTCAGGTACGATCGCAGAGGCGAAAGTTTTCTCCAAATGCCAACACTCGGTTTCGTTTAATTGATCTGGAATAGTTGTTGGCGTATTTTTTTTATCCTTTAATTTCGCGTGCACCGATGCAGCGTACTATCGGTATCACTCACGCTAAACGTATACAAATAATTACACCTTAGAGTACAAATTAGAAAATCGATCTATCTGTTCCAAGTAAACGAATGGCTTTTATCATTTAGCGTTGGCGGCGTTTTCGATTTTCTGAGGAATTCGATGCTCTCAACCAAAAGATTTCTCATTGTACGAGTTGGAAGGTGGGTCGGTTTGGTTGGTGGATGTCTTCTATATGGTTGAATTTAAAATAAGTTTTCAGATACATATAAGAACTTGTTATCTAATTTTTTGTCTGGCAACGAAATAGTTCAACCATCAAAGTCATATGTATTTCGATTATTTTTTAACCGCAAAAATCCATCAGGTTGTTGTCGCAGACTTCCTTATTTGATAACTTAAGGTGTTGATTGTTGAAGTTCTCGTCTCAGAAACGAAATTCGTGATTAAATAAAGAATAGAAGTGCTTAATTATGGCTAAAAAAAGAAATGCATTTGAGACGGAGAGTTTTCGATTTACGAGTGAAAGAGAAATTATAGAGAAGAAAAATGATCAACATAGGCGGCGTCTAAACAATTCCAACTTACCAGCTGTTGAAATCTTGAAGTATTCCTGCTTTGAAAGTTGTTGAACTTTTCTTTTTAATTCTACTGCGATGTGGTTAGAAATACCTACTGAGAAAATTTTTGAATGTCAAATTTTTCATTTCTTTTTTAATCATTTTAAAACAGTTTGAACAGTAAATTTGGGTGATAATTTATAAACTTTGAATACTTTCATCGTTTTGAACATTCTTTTCGACGTTTTTTTTTTATTTAAACAATTTTCCCAGCGTTTTGAACAATTTTTTCAAATTTTAACAACTTTCACTTCATTTTCTTCGATTTCCTTGTCATTTTCAATTTTGCTTTCAAAAAATCAAGCTGATATAAGAATCGTTTTAAAAAAGTAACAAAAATAATAAAAAAAGTTGAAAAAAGGGTCTATTTTGATGAAAAATTATCATTGTGATGGATGAAATAAACCCCTCTAAAAAATAAACTAAGAACTATCACCTTTCTGAAATAACAAAAAATAGAGACATCAAGTCAAATTTTAGCCTTGTCTTTATTCAAGGTCAAAAACCACGAAAAACCCTGAATTTTTCTCCCCATATTTGGTCCAGAACTCTTTTTTGAACGTGAAACAACTTTTAATTTCAATTTGATTCACTCTCGTATTTTGACATTTTTGGTCATTTTTATCTTACTCTCTCTATTCTAAAAACATGAGCATGTTTGAATTTTGAGTCAAGATTATCTCCTCCCAAACTTCTCAAATCCAACGTCATGCAAAGGCAAATATCGAATTTGAATAAATGTTGAAATTATTCGTGCTAAGATGTTCTCAAAAATTGTAGGGAAGACATAAAAATTTTTAAAAAAAATCAGTTCTGACAATAAAAAAAATTCGGGCGTGTCTAAAATTGACGAAAATGGATTTTTGAAATTGTGAAACAAATTTTGTAATACATATCATCATCATCATCTTGGTCTTAGTCGCCAGCTGGATGATTGAAGAAGCTTGTTATTCATCCCTGAGAATCAAATTTTGAGTTGGTATGACAAAGTAGGTACTTACAATTAGCTCATTGATACCTACCTACAATAATTATTTGCAAAAAAGTCAAATCGTTGAAATGAAAATCTGAAAATATATTTCTGTACTAAAATTTACCCCACCCCCTTCCCTCCCTGAAACGAATGCGACCATTTTCGAGCCGATTTAAAGCCTCCAGCAAAAGTTCAATTTTTTCCAGCATGTTGCAGTCGCTCGAAAAAGATCGCAGTTGATTCGTAGGAAGAGTGTCAAATGCAAGGGTAGAGTGTACGAAGTTTCCACTAATTTTGGGGAAAAATAGGCGTTTTTGAATCTATTTAAATTATGAAATATTTTTCGATTTACAAAAAAATACACTTTTCAAATTGTCACGTGGGATTTGCAAATCACTTTCCCTACCTAATCGACTTATTTTGTCAAAACTATGACAGGAAAAAATTTTCACCAATCGAATAAAATCGATTAACATCTAGAGCAATTTTAAGCTCTGGAAAAAAGGCATGTTTCTACTAGAAGCTTCAGGCCAACCGAAAATGGTCGTAATTGATTCGAACTTCGAAGGATGAACTTTGAAACAGTAATCAATTTTCATATTTTCGTCTCAAGATTAAATTTTCCCATTTCCACCATTTTCAAAAATTTGTTGAAAATGGAAAAATCGACTTGAGCAGCTCAAAATTTGGTTCTGATGTGCAAATCACATGTTTATTTTGTGAGTCAAATTTCAGCTCGTTTCTGTCGGAGTTGATGGATTGTAAAGGTTTTCTTGTTAGATGAAAATACTTATTCAAAACTGGTCAATTGCCATTCAAAAATGAATAAAAAGGTGTAAAGTTGTATGCAATACAGCATTTCCACCTAGACCCCAAGTATGCACTCTTAAAATCAGAATTATTGTTTGTATAGCTTTCAAAAGCATGATATGTATTTCTCGATATACTCCTCCGTCGAGTACTTAAACACGAATGAATGAAAATCTGTCAGTTACATTACATTTAATTAAATATGTATAACACTACCGCATCGTGAGAAATAATTGACGTCGATGACGTATTCATACACGATAAAGACTCGTGTATCTTGAATATTTTTATTTACGATGCGTTTACATTTAATTTATCGCGTTCCAGTCATAAAGCCAATGCGGATTGTGAGATGATATGTTTTTAAATGTATAATAACAAGTGTTTGAACGATTCGTCGATGGCAATTACACCGGACGTCCGAGATAAGGTCGTGTTGCATAAGTTTTACGAGTATTTTCTCAACGAAAGTAAAAATTAAAGGAGAGAGGAAATTTTCGCATCTTCCGTTGTCCATACAGATTGTTCGCTTGATTAGAACAGAAGATGGCCCAGGCCAGATGTGGGCATGGGAGGGAAGTGAAGTAAGGCGAAATGTATGTAGGAAGGACCCATATTGGGCATAGTTTCGGTGCATACGCATTTATGCCTACCGTGCGCGTATGCTTTGTCGATGAGAGATGATTCGTTGAAATAAAAGCAAAAGAAAACGGTGTTCTAAATTCATAATTTAAAATATGAAAGGGTACTAATAATACGTTACGGGTATGTTGTTCGAATTGGCGCGGTTATGTGTTGAAGAGAACTAATTGCTTTTATTCTACTCCGTGTACAGCAGGTACATTGGATAGGTAATGTAATTAAGGTGGGATTGTTCGAGCTCAATTTAATGAAAATATTCAAATTCACCTCTCGAGCCGAGTAGGGTGCCGACGATGTCGTAAAATTTCGGTCACGTGTTTTCGAAGGTTGACAAATTTTTTATGCACTTTCGCTAATTAAGAAAGTTCTTAGTATCTTGTACATAATTTGACAAATTCCTCTCAATAATGCGTTTGCAAGAGTGCAGCGTAATATTTTCGCCTTTTTAATTTTTTTTTATTATTGACATTATGGCGAACGTTGCACCGCAATTACATCCGCTGTGTTTTTAACTGCATTTTTAGTATGGTTCAAATCTTTCGGTACTACGTTACATAAACTTTGATTATTTATCTATGCTCAAAATAAAATGTCGAAACCGATCGTATTATGCTGTGCGCCTATATACAATCATCCAATTAAGTTATTTCACCTTTAAACATAATTTAAGGTGTACATAAAATTTTTTTCACACGTGCTTGACAAATCGCAGGGTTACTCGATGTTTTATGAGAATATATTTTTTCTTCATCTTTGGTAGGTACTGACTAGTGACTACTGACTATCGTATAAATAGATCCATTTTTACTTTATTTCGAAACCTATTTTTTACTCGAGTGGCATTACATCGTCTCACTGTATTCAAAATTTCCCTAGATAATTAAACTATTTAACAATTAATGTTGTTTTATCGTTAACAAGATCTAGTCAAGAATCTCCTCAGATTATCACATTAGCTTAATCGAAATTCTATCCCGTTACGTCTTATTAATCTGATATCATCTCTTCTTTGTTTTCGTTCATGTTTTTATCTACTACATTTAGTGTACGTTTCTCGTGTGCAAACTTTTAGTCTTGATATAGAGTAGATCGAGTAATTGATATCATTTTAAAAAACCAAACTATCTACAATGTAAGCCTACTCTTTATTTCAGGTTGCGAAAACCAAGTGATTTTACACTAGTGCATTTTGTTGTAAAATTTGCTGAAATTCAAGCTAATAAATTATGGTAGTACTAATGTAACAGAAATGTATAGCAGCGGAATCATAACCTAGCATAACTGAGATAATCGTTTTTATGCATTTTTATGGGGTAATGAAGTGCCACATTTCTAAATGCATCTTGGGTTGTTGAATTTCTTTTCTATCGAGATCTAGATCGCCTTTGAGGTTCTGAACTCATTTTTTGACAGATCAATAAAATTCATAATTCAGGCTACATATTACGTCACAAAAGTTTGAATGATACTTACTGATGCTATTCTGTTCTAAACTGGTCGATCTACTCCGTATTTGATAAAATGATGGTCCTTGAACCGAAACAAAAAAACACACTAATGACAACGTTTTTTCTCCTCGCAGAAAAGTTTTTTGACAGGTCAGACCAAGACTAAAACCGAAAAAAATTATCGAATTAAGGTAGAGATAGCTACTTAAAATTTGGTTTATGTACTATTTTCAACATAGGTACGTACCAAATTGATTGGTAATCGTTTTAAGCTATTCTGAAGCCTCCAGCGGATTTTTGAATTTTTTAGATCTAGAAAATTTTCTATAAAAAGACAAAAATGAATATCAGCCTTAATAAACTCGGATTTACCATCTTTGTGGCCCTTTCGTTCGATTCACAGGTTTAAATTTCCTAAATCTGTTTTGCTGATTCAAATCCAAAATTTTTTCCAAAAGCAATTTATTTAGAAAAATAAAACCAGAAAATTTTTTGATGCAAACGTGTCAAAAGCCCAAGTTTGGTTCATATTCCTACTTAATTGTCGACTTCACGAATCGATTGATGATAGTTTCGAGTCACTCCGAAGTCTCTGGCGGATTTTTGGATTTTCCATGAACCAAAATGAAGCGATCAATTTGTGCTCAAATTTTCAAAAACTGTATCTGCTGGTCCAAATCTAACATTTTTTTGGTGCTTAATGCAGAAATTTGAATTGATGTGATAATTTTTTTTGACCTGTCAAATAACAGTTTCTCTCAAATTTGAACAATGATGGTAAATGTTGAAAAACAAATCAAAAATGTCAAAAATTATTGAAAAATCATTTTAAAAAACAAATTTTTTTGAAAATTTCAAAAACGAGGGAAAAATAATGAAATGGGAAAAGTGTAAAAAAAAACTGATTTGATTAGACAGTATTTTTGAGTTTATTGAAACAAATAATTTTACATAGTGTTTTCTCAATGTCGAAAAATAAATATGTAGAAATTAAATTACACCAAAAAGAACATTATGAAAAATGGGATGAAATGATTTGGCAATATTTTTATCGAATTTTCAAAAAATTGAAGGCTTTCTGGCGTGCATTATTTCTTTTCTCTGATTTGAAATCCTAAAATGTGTTGTAACCAAAAAACATTTTTAAAGTAATGAATCTCCTTTTTTTATTTTTCAAATTTTTCTGTCATTGTATTTGAAAAAATTTTGTAACTCAAACTGATATAAAATGTATTTATACCACTCACATTTTGAATGGGCAAAAGGATAGTAGGACATGATCAGTAGAATATCAGTGGAGAAATGTTCGTATCCGCCTACTGTTTCTTTTCTACATACTGAAAAAACATCATTTTCCTGGATTTCATCGTTGAAGTATTTTTTAAAACCCATTTTTAAATTCAAAAATTGAATTCCAACGATTCACGAATCCGGAAAATATGATTACGCGTTGGTGCAGGAAATTGTGAAATTATGCAACAGGAAACATACCTACCTTCGCCCGTGTTCAGAATGTAGACGCATTTGAAAAATCGAACAAGTGGAAATATACGAGCGTATAGGTATGTATTTTGGTTGAAAAATTTATTTGTTTTTGGCTCTGTTCTACATACAAGGTTAATTATTAACGATCAATTATGCTTCGACGTCGATTATTAATATTTATAACGTTTATTAATTAACGTAAAGAAAGTACGCGGTTTTAACTATAAAGCGAGAATGAATCGTTTTATTAATTTGTAAACTTTGAAAATCGGTAGGAAGATATAAAGCCTTTCTCTTGTTACCATCAGTCAGTCTTTTGGCGTAACACATGCTTTATTTTCTGTTCGTCCGCTTTAATGATATGTATCGATGGAAAAATGAAAACTTGTAACAGTTATGCTACCGCCGCAGCCAAGGTTGATGTAACTACACGTATTACATTTAAATACTCACCTCGAATATTATTCAAGTTCTCTTTTTTTTCTTCTTCTTTATTTATTATAGTACATATATTAATTGCCATTGTATTGTTTGTTTTTATGATACCTAAGCATATGAAAAAGGGACCTTCCAGTTACCTGGAAAAGTCTTGGGGTTATTTACATATATGGGTGGGTATAGCTCATGTGTGTGGATTTTGTCTGTACCTTTTAAGTACATAATAATGTGGCAAGGATATTTTGGTACTATTTCAATACACTTCCTTAGGAAGTTGACCTGAAGTAATTAAGATATTAATTAATGGGTTAGATTTCATAGACAATGATACTAAAATAAACTGCGGATATGCAGATAGTAAGAACATGCCTACTTTATTGGTAAAACGTTCGTTTTCAAAGGTTCTCAGTTTAGATTTATGACATGCTGCAATTAAATTTATAGCAAAAATAATTGAAGGATATTCTACGTTCGTAACGTATCATTTTATGCCAACTTGATGCTACTCGTAATTTTATTGTTCATTTATTTAGGATGTTGTATGAATAGATAAACATACAAAATGAGTATTAAATTGAAGATTTACGAACCGCTTATTTACAAAGGATCTTTTTTGTATTCCAAGGAGGTTTATGCCACGTTCCAGGAAATAAAGTGATTGATTGTTAAAATGAAGATTATCGTGGACAGTGTGTGTTTTATGGAATCTGCGCAAACATCAGATGCTTCATTAAGAACCTCATTGCTATGCTACTTTCAAATTTGCTGCTCTGTACTGGTCTGTGTGTACCTAAGTGTACAGAGACAGACTTGACGTCGAATTAATATTCTCATCACTGTAGAGGCGCGCAAATAAACGTAGAAAAAATAGGTTATGTAATAATACAATACGATCGTCTTAAAAAAATACCTATATATATAAATAGGTAAGCCACCGAAGACCAACAAGAATAGACGTATTGTCGTCATGCAACGCTGACCGTAAGCGCCAGTCTTTAAACGTAGATATAGAAATGTCGATGTCGGAAATTTAACAAAATACTTTCAACGTATAACGTATTAATTTAGTTAGCATTTGATGGATGCTGTGCGAATAATTTCATTATCAATGTAGGTTAAGACACTCTGTAAATGTTTCGAAAAACTCAGATCAAGTGTTTGAATAGGTAGGTACATTTTTATACTGTGTTCTGAAAGTTCATAAAAATAGAAGATGTCAGTTTCAAAAACGAACATAGTCAAAAGAATAAATTTGATGGAGGACTGAAGTAACTCACTAGAATGTATTTTTAGGAGAGTGGGAGTGGAATCGAAAATTTGATTTAGGGTGTGTCAGTTTTTGTCAAATTTGCTCAAGAATTAAGAAGAATGATACCTAACTATTTTTTTTTGTTTTTTTTTTTTTGAAATAAAGGCCTCAAAGTTCCGATTTGAAATAATTATACTTTAGACTAGGTACATACAAAATTTTAGCTTTCTGGGTCAATTTGGTAAAATTTTGATTTTTTTGCATTTTTGATCCTTTGATTATTCAAAAATTTACTAAAAATCGAAAAATGCACTTTAGCACCTGGAATTTGGGCTGATGATGTTTTGTCCGGTTCGAAATTTTTTTCTACGTTGAGGCACTTTAGAACTTACGAAAAATCGTATATCATTTTTTGAACAAAATTCAAGCGTGGGGGGGGGGAGGAGAGTTGAAAAACCAATCTACGTCTGATTTTTCCATTTTGTTGTTGTCATCAGCCCTTCTCCTCCTCTCACGGACGCACTTCGAAATTTTCAGGTGTTTTGTCCAGTGAGTACGAAAATTCCACGTCTGAAGTTAAAAAAACACATGTTTCCACGGGCTGAAATTGTCCTAATTTACATTTATACCTGGTGGAAAGGAGGATCTAGGCAATCTTCAGGAATCGAACTCTATCGAAATGATCTGCCTTTTCATTCAGCAAAAATTTAGAGCACCATTGAAGAATGCCTAGGATAAACTCGATGCATATGCCAATGTCTATTTATTTCCTAAATTTCCCAATTGGATGACTGGCGTTTTATTGGTTCATTAAAATTGGTACCTTGTGTAGTGTACTTCCGTTTGTACTCGATAAATACCGGGTACGATTTTTATCTCGTTTCTTCATATACTCTTGAGCCTATTTCATTGTTGAACGAGCGAAATGAATCTACCTTTGTACGAGTATCAAATATACATGAGTACATTTTCCTATCTACATATGTAATGATGTATGCATACGAGTGTATTTCAGGGATAACTTATAAGCTTTGCCCGAACTACCCATAAACCGAATTCTTGCAATATTACAAACGACACGGAGCGTGAAAATATCACAAATATATTTGTCTTTTCTTTACGATAAGATGACTTTCATTTTTATCAGATTTTTGCGTATTTTCAACAATAACACATCTCGTCGCCGCCACGCCATCCACCGGTCACCACGAACGCGATTACGCGCTATTTATGAAAAGTGAAACGCATATAACTGTTGTCGGAGGATTATAACAATTGTTAACGAGCACCTTAACATTTATCGTAAGCGGTATTTACCCGGGAAATTAAAATATTTATATGTAGGTTAGATTTGTATATGGTCCGAATGGATTGTCGAATAAGATCGGCCAGAGATTTTTAAATAAACCATTGTGATATATTCTATGGTGCAATGAGACAAAAATCACTTCGCGTGGAATGCTCGCCCGAATACAATTCCAGTGTTACGTCCAAAACATATATTTGATCACAGAACTTATGTCATCTGAGATTTTTTTTCTCGCGTCCAGGGTAATTGTTCGTGTGCAAATTAAATTAGGTCGGAATTGTTTTTTGTCAAAGGAATAATAGATGTATTAGTTTTGGTTTTAATAATACGTTCGAGTGGATTTGAACGGATTAATCTTTTGGGATAAAAAAATTCGTACGAGTTTAACGGAGTGAAAACCATGAAGCATTAGGATCTTGTTGAGGAAAGTATTTACTTTAAAAGCATTTTTTTTTTGTGAATGAGAATAGTACTGTATGCGCGAAGGAGAAGTTATGGAGTTGACTTGCTTCACTTTTTGAGAACCCTTTCCCTCCCCCTATCCTATGGATCACAATATTGCAGAGAATAGCAGAGCATTTCTTGAATTTATGGTATTGAATGAAATGTGAATGTTGTGTCACATAGGTACTTACTTACTGAAATTCTGTGTGGCTCTTTTTGAAGCCCCATCTTTAGAAATTTCATTCCCCTGCAGCGATGAGAAGGCCTGATGCAGTTGATGCTTACCAAGAAAATACGAAAGATTGGTGTTTAAATAATGTGTATAAATTATACCTGACCATGGATGTTTCGTTAGAATTAAAAATAATGAACCCAGACAATTGATATCTGTTCCTCTCTCTTCCATCACATCTATGTAAATTTTGTGAATTTTCGTCTGTCTATTTATGTCTGTCTGTGGTCCACTCTTCTTCTGACCGAAAAGTGCTTCATTTCACTTCCTTGTAAGCAATTTCTTGTGTAAATTGCCATTTCGAAAGAAAAAAATTTCAAAACTAGACAATTTGCAGAAATTTTGCAATATTAATCAGGTTAAAATAGAAGAAAAATTCCATCATATATGTGTAATACTGATCCTCATGAGGCTCAGATCGGATATTTTTAATAATACGTTTCTCAGACAACAACTATAAGGAAGCGTTGAAAATTTTAGGAAAAAAATTTACATAAATATATTGTTTCGGTATATTCTTCTTAATTGACCTAATAGGCATAGTAGGCTGAAGATGTTAGGTAGGTACTTTTGTATATTGCATAATGAAAATTTCTTCTTGAAAACATACCTAGTTCGGTTTCATCTCAATGCATCACGTCCAGCGAAATTCGCAGTATGTCTTGAAATTTAATACCTACTTATGGCCTAAATGCGTTGAAATGATGAATGAAAATTTCAATATTTTTCTTCCGTAAAGATGCAACAGTGTATCCTGCTGAGCATACATCATACATCTTTCGAGTTATTTTACCATTACCTCGCCGCATGTTTTTATTAGAATGTTTAATAAGATGTTATTTGTAAAAGTGGCAATGACTGAGAATGCAAACACCATTCGCGTGATTATTCATTTGCATGAAAAGTCACCTATCATATGATGATGGACTGGTGCAATTGTAACGTTAATCGCTGGATCTTCTCACAATCGTCAACTTGGTGTTAAAAGTTGAAATGATCACGTTTCCTTAAGATTTGGATTCAGGTTCTAAAAAGTATGAAAAAAGCGCTTACTTACATATTGTGATATGTATGTATTATAAACTGAAAATTTATTAATTTGTTACCTAGTCCTGCTATTCAATTTTTAAATTTTGTTGGACACTTTATTTTTCCTTCAATGTTTGACCTGTCGAAAACTTCAGAAGAGAATTTTTCTTTTGATGTATAGTAGGATCACCGGAGGAGGGGGGTTAATCCAGTTGAACAAGATATTAAAATTTTATCTTTTTCCATGATCTTTTTCCTGCATACATTTTCAATTCCTCTCTCTTGAATCCTTGATTCAAAGTTTTCAAACAAGATTTATTTTTTATGATTCAATGCTTTTATTTGAAGCTTTTTTTCTCCTCTGTAATTTTTTCATGGTGTTTACAAGTGTGTGACAAATTCAAGAAACAGAAGTAGAAAAATTTGTAAAAAAAAAAACAAAAAAACAGCATACCTTCCCTATTCTTTACAGCTAAAATTTTCTTTAAAATAAGTTTAAATAAAATATTTGTGCATTTACTCCCTTCTACCATTTCTTGTTACAATTTTTTCGGTTTTATTCTTCAATTATTTTGAAAACAAACTTGATTTTCAAAGATGTTTTAGTGTTTATTTTTTTATGGATTTTTTGCTCTAAATTCCACTTTTCAAATTTTTTTTGTATTCATTTTTTGAAAATGCCAAAAAATTATCTAAAAAACTAGAAAAAATTTATTGAAATTTTACGCAATTAAGAAAACTTTTATCAAAATTGCAAAATCATGAGACGCATCAAACATTTTATTTTTTCACTTTTAAGTTGTGTAGGAAATAAGAAGTCACGTCAAATTTTTTTCTTTGCACTACCGCATTTTTATAAGGAATTTCTTCTATCTTAAACTGTTACCTACCTCATATTCTAAATTTTTCATTTTTTCCCCTTTCATCACACTTTTTTATCGAATTGAGAAAATTAACCCAGCTAAAAGTTGTTGTTCAAATTAAATTTGTCAGTTCAGCTCACTTTTGTACTTTCAGATTCATAAAAATAATAACATTTAAATTTTGAGTAAACCTAGTTAAAAAAGTTTTGTTATTAAAAGTTGGACTTTACGAAACATTTTGAAAATATTTTTTGTTGCATACAATTTTACTTATTTTGTTATTGTTTATTTTTTAAAAATTTCATCGCATTAATTATGTAATCTTTGACGTATTTCTTGATACAAGTAGGTAGGATACATGTTGATGTTGAATAACGAAGCAAAATATAATCAGTGTATGTTCGGGAAACGATGTTTACCTTTGTATGCAGTTTTCTTTAATTAACTGCATACTTATAGACTACATACATTTCCTTTGAAAGCTTTGAACGTTCATCAGGAAATATCTTTCCGTGTGATTCATTTATCCAGTTATCTAATCGGTAATTGATTTTAAGTAGTATGTTTTCCAGCGGGTGGTGAAAAAAATTGGTGCACCGATGTAGAGAAAGTATAATAACCAACTTTATTTATACCTACCTTGTTTATTTTTATTTTTATTTTCGTTGCATTCTGATCTGAATCAATGCGAGATTAAAATTGTCCACAATATCGATGTTGAAATCGTATCTGGTGTTTGTATTTTTGAAATTTAGTCTTATTGGAATAGATAATTGGGTTTGGTATTGTGCGGTCGGAAAATCATTATTTTTACAAGATTTATTTACAATTACAACAATCGGGTGTAGTTACTCAGCGGTGATTTAATAGTCGATTTATTTTTAAATATCGAGATCGACATACTTTATTACTCCGGTAATGTAATGTACAATATGCTTACATAGGCTAGCAGTTAATCATTTAACAATGAAAAATTCGGTCTCTTTTGTGCGTTTCCATCGTTAAGCAGGCGACCGGGGACCGACGACGACGACGCAACGTTCGATAGCTAATAACGATGGTTCTGGATTTTCCGCGTTTTATATTGAAGTCGATGATTTATCAGTATAGCTTTGAAGAGAAACTAATAAAGAATCTTAATGCGTAAAAGTAATTTCATTTGTAATCTATTACATAAGACAAGAGTGTTTAATTTTTAGTCATCTCCGCGTCACCTTTCCCGACAACCATCACCTTACACGAGTATATCCTACGTAGCCTACCTAGTCTAAAACTAATAGGCATTATCTGCGTAATTAACAGAACAAATACATTTTCAAGTACCTAGTAAGGCGTTATGTGTATTTTAATTCGAATATTAATTTTCGCATATTTCCTCAATCGTCCATTTGAATTGTAGGTACGTCTTACCTACTCGAATCGTCGTCCAGTAATTTCCATAAGGTAAAAAAATAATGCTAATAGAATATTCTCAAGTGCTTGGCAAATGGCACCTAATACTTTTGATGAACTCTTATCCAACAACAATGATTATGAATTTCACTCAGACCTAAGGCTAAAGACTAAATGCCATTACATGATGCTTAAAATTCTCTTATTAGCTTCCGGTTCTATGTTTAGCGTCGGAAATAATTAATTTACTTACGCATAGGTAGGTAAATGAGACATCCGAATTTTCCTGCGTAAAACTCACTACATTCTCGCGATGTACGCGGTAGAGTTTCGATCACACCGCCTTATTAGCCTAATTTTTGTTTAAAAATCCAGGATATTACTGCGATATAGGGTGAGAGTTGAAGTACGAGGATCCGTTTCATGGTTCAAGAAGTCCATTTTTACAATTTTTTGATGTGTGGTGTGTGTATTTTTTCGTGTCCAATTCTCTTCTCTTCGTCTGTACTCATCTCACTTATTATTTTGATATTTCGAGTTGGTGCGAGCAGATCTGCGAAATGCGCTCAAGTTTGGCTGGACTGGTAGGCAGATTGATGTAAATCATTAATACGAATTATTACTTTGGATAGAAATTCAGATAGGTGTGTCCTAATTTTTATGAAGTGGCGGGTCAGGAAAAGAAGGGGTTGAAGAGGTGAGACCACAATCCTTTAGAAATTTTGACAAGTCTTGGAAAAGTTGACCTTGAAATTACGTCACAGGCGATTCCAAAAGTCAAAAAACTATTTTATTCAATTAGAAATAGCGCATCACTTTGCATTGCTTTATTTTTCAATTTTATCGAAGGTACATACATAATTTCAAAGCAAATATTCTTCGAGTCTTTTGAAACGGTTTATTTCAAGTACCTACCTACTTAAGTAGGTGCCCATAAATCAGCACCTGCTTGTTCGAAATAGGAAACAATGGATTATGAAATAGAGTCGAAGGTGAAGTTATCCAGCGTGTGTATCATTAATAAGCATTGGTTGAGTGATGAATCGAGAAATGAAGTAATTAAACATCGTCCGAGCTTCTTTTTCAGTTAATTTGTATTTACATACATCTACGTACGAACCTAATGACACTAAAGTGTGTTTAATTTCACCTTTATTATAGTGCGCTCCGTGTCATCCTTTATGTGTAGTGTAAAATTTCCTAATTCATTTGCGTAATTTTTTTTACGTTTAACCTTTGGACGAACAGTTGTATGGGAAGAAGTTACAATTCAGGCGATGAATTAGTATTGTTAATTTGTTAATTCAGCGATTTTCAAGGAAATTTCTTTCAATACAATGTATCTTCTCTTGAACACCTAGTTCATTTTGGGATGAAATGAATTTAGAAGGGTGGTAAGGGGGGAAGTTATTTCATAATTATTGATTATAGATGCGGTGTTTGAAATAATCGTAATTCAATTTTACGTATGGTGAAATGGCCAATTGTTAATATTGAACTTTTATAATTTTGATTTCAGGTCAAAATGCATTACGACAAATACAAAAATTCATTAGCCACAGATTTGACCGAAGTGATGAATGTGTTTTGGGCCGAATGCTACGAAGCGTATAAAATCAATTCGCATAAGAAAAATAAAATGGTCTGCGAAAGCAAAGAACGATTTGAGGTATGTGATATGTTGAGAAAATTAGTTTCTCTATTTCAATTCGTCCATTCTCGACTTCTACACAGATCTCATGTATTTGTGTAGAAATTGGGAAAAAATGAGTACCTAATTTTAATTTGTTTTTTTTTCTGACCATTTTAAGGATGTCATTTATAAGCCATATCTGGCTCGGAAGGAAGAAGATAATATTAGATTTAGCAACGTACTGAATCAGTACCGCAATCATCGAATTTTATTACGGAAGAAATGGAAAGTACAAAAAAATTACCTAATCGGACCTCGGCGTGCTTGGAAAGACAGGTAATTACATCCGAATGATTAAACGATTGATAAAATTTTTATTCAAATAGACATCGAGTGTCGCGCAGGAAGTACCTAATCCTCTCGATGAGTTTTTGAATA
The DNA here is from genome assembly GCF_950023065.1 of Planococcus citri. Lineage (NCBI taxonomy): Eukaryota > Metazoa > Arthropoda > Insecta > Hemiptera > Pseudococcidae > Planococcus > Planococcus citri. The sequence goes on from NC_088677.1 coordinate 36,508,163, forward strand.
CGGTTTTCAAATCGTGATAAAATTTTACGAGCTGAAATCCAGTACTGGGGCGTAGGTTTGAATAATGTGGAGTTACGTTGTGTGTTGATTTATGTTGTGCGTGTGAGGGATTTTGAAATTTTGAGTAGGTGGTGTGTTCAGGAATTGAATTTTGATTAGCTTCAATTTTTTTTAAAAGTACTTCTAGTCCAGAAAAAGTTAGTATTATAATACTAAAGATCGGAGTGTTCATTGATCGTATCGAAATCAGCGGATAGTTAGACGATTTATTGAAAATTAAATTCGCCTTCGAAATGAGAATATGTAATACAATCAACGTCATCTTAAAACTGTAGTATAACTATGAAGTTGCAGGAAAACTGTTTCAAGTTTACTTACGGTATAAAACTAAATCTGCTGGTGTTCCTTATTTTTATTTTTTGTTTCGAATGAATCTGTTCGTTTTTAACAAATGATATGTATAATCAAATTAAATAATGAGTAGTCTGTGATTTTTTACATAGTATTTTTTTTTCGTTAATTACTTAATATTTTGATTGAAAATCAATCCGAACAAAACAATTTGTAGATTTTAAAACTTCAAAGTAGATTAAAATCGAATCGACATTGAAATTAAATACAAAAACTTGATAAACGATTTGTAAAAAATAAAACTAAAATTTTTGATGAAGTATGAAAGAAAAAAACGATTTTAAAAGAATTAATAAAATTGAATTGGGAATTTCAATCAAATTTAAATTCTACCCGGCTACTTTTTAGTGTGCGTAGCACACTATTGGTTTCGCTTTGAGAAATGAAATTTTATTGGAACTGAATGTTCTCTTAAGCTATCCAACCGTTTTTTGTACCTATTGGACACCATTTGAGAATCATTAAGGCGGAGGGAATAGATTAATTTTCATTCAATTCGGATGGGTAATTGCTGAGTAATTGCAATTTTAGTTCATTATTTTAATGCATTAAATCCTAAAAAAGGGAAAAGGGGACTTGTAGAACACCTGCCGCTCATTGTACCCTGCTATACCCCCAGTCTATTCCATCACCAGCTGTGTTTCATTGTACCCTGTTACACCCCCGGTCTGTTAGCTGTAAATTCCAAGTGGGAGTGGTTTGGTGGGGCGTTTACCAAACAAATATATTATTTTAATGCCCGTACCTTCGTAGTGAATAGGTGGCTGAGTGGATAGGGTATGTAGGTAGGAATAGGAAATTTAGGGACCCAGGTTCGAATCCCCGTGAGGTAAGTAGGTAGGTGACAGATTTTTCGTAGGAAAATTGGATAGGTAAATGCTTTGGAGTTACTACCTATAAATGTAGTACATGAAAATGGGGCAAAAATAATGCTGAAATTGAGTTATGAATTATAATATCATTTGCTAAATAATGCTGATATTGAGTTATGAATTATGATATCATTTGCTAACTAAAAATTCATTTCATTAATTTTTTGTCTACCTATAACCATAAGTATAAAGTAAGAATTACTTGACATGAATAATTTTTAACTTTTTACTTATAATTTAAAAATTACTTCAAAATGAGAAATTAAACTAATTTTTGTACAATTGAAACATGTAATTTTTATTATCATGATTTAGTAAAAATTATTAAAACAAAATGATTTTTACTATTGGTACCTATAGCAAAATTTATTAAAATGATAAGTTTTACTATACGATTACAGTAAACATTATTGAATGGGATCTGGTACTTAATTGTGAGTATTTAGTTAAATTTTTTTGTAAAAATTACCCATATTTTTTTCGTGTAATAGGCAATGCAAATTCTTAACATAGGTATTTTATAAGATTTAATTCTTAATTTAGAATAAAAAGCAAGTTCTGAAAATTGGTTTGAAAATTTATAAATTTGAAGACAATAGAAATTCTAAAAAAAATAATATGAAAATTTGTATTTAGAGACGCTGAGAATTCCAAAAATTGATTAAAAGTTCTGTAAGTTGCAGATAATGTGAACTTGAAAATTATATGAAATAAGTATTGTAATATTTATGAAGAAGATGAGAATTCTGAAAAATTGGAGGCAATGTGAATTCCAAAAATTGAGTAAAGGTTTTACAATTTGTGGACAATATGAACTTGAAAATTGAATTTGAAATTTTTTAATTTAAAGACAATAAGAATTCTGAAAAATTATTCAAAATTTGACTATTTAGAGGCAATGTGAATCCTAAAAATTGATTGCAAATTTCCTAACTCAGCTGCAATGCAAAATTCTGAAAATTTATTGAAAACTTTATGAAATTATAGCGATGGGGAATTCGGGAAATCGATTTGAAATTTTGTAAATTTTAAAACAATGCAAACTATGAAAAACAACTAGAAATTTCTTAATTTAGAAGCAATACAAGCTTATAAATTATTCTGAAATACCTATTGTAATTTGGAAAATATGAAAACACTGAAAAACAATTATTATTTTGAAGCAGTGAGAGTTTCAAAAATTCTCATCACTGTGACATGGTTGATTCACTTATGCACTACCTAGATGTAATAACGGTTATAGCTGTAGAAAAGGCAGCTAGCTACGCACACTTTGCAGCTAAGCTTTGCTTAGCTGTCTAGTTTTTTTTTTGGTTGATCATGACTTTTTGTCAACATTAGAAGATGAGGTCAGAACACATTTCAATGAGTCCAGATCAATTCTATATATTTTTTATGAAATTGTAACACTTTGATCAAAAATGAGATGAATTTGAAGAAGACATTATTGCAATTTTAAAAGATATGTTTTGGAGTTGGAATTTCAAAGAAATCAGAATTGAACATCTTGTTGTTGTGCTTTTCTACATATTTCTGTTCTATATTGAAGGTTTACACATATGAAAGTAGAGAGGTGGAATTTTTAAAAATATAACATTGTTACTCCGCAATCCGCATGTGCAATATAATTCCCTGTTTATGTTCTCTCATTTTCAATTTTTTTTCTCCATTTTCTACAATTAAAAAAAAATGTCAAGTATTTATTTCTTATAAGTTTTAAATTTCTTGACCACCACTCACATTTCTCTTCGACTGCGTAGTTTTATAGCTGAATTAGGGCAATAAAAGTAGGTAATGTTTGGCAGTTTTGACTAAAAAGTATGAAAATTTGGAAATACATAAATTTATATAGGTAATTTCAACTTTGAATAGGTCTAAAACCCTTTACTTCTTTACTACTTGACTTGTGCATTTTCAAAGGCTTTTTCCCGAGCAAACTTAATTTCCAAAAATACCAAAGACAGTTAAAAAACTATTTTTTCTCGTGAAAATAACATCGTTATTTTCCATAGCTTCTGCCTCGCTTTGCTCCGTCAATTTTTTTTTCTTTTTTCTATTCCAGAATTTAAAATTTTATGAAATCATTGTTCCAATTTGAAAAGTTTTGGAGCTGAAAAAATGAACTTTTCACATCAAAAAGTACATATTATGATCTTGAATAGTTTTTTGAAGTATGAATATTCGAGAGCTTTTGCTCTCGCTTCGGCTTGGCCAACGTTTCTTTTTTGAAATTATTGTAAAATTACTTCTAAAATTTGAAAAATGTCCCTACTAACAAAATCGACTTCTCGCATAAAAAATAATGCTATTCAAGTTTTCAATCAGAAAACATTCAAAAACACTCTCCCTCACTTCGCTGAGGTCATTTTCCTTTCCTTGTTCAAAAATGACAAAAAAACTGCTGTCCAAAGAAAAAATTTTGGAAAGCTTTTGCTCTCGCTTCGTTTGCTGTTCGTGGTTGATTTGAAATTGAAAAATGGCACATCAATGTTCAAAGGTGATGTTCTCTGAATAACACAAAAAAATTTGGGAAAAATTGTGGGAGGGGATAGAAATTGTTTGGAAATTTTAAATGATAGTGAAAATGTTTTAAAAAAAGTATAATGATTTTTGCTTAAAAAATTCTGTTATAGTAAGTATACCCTGTAAATTCAAAAAATTGAAAAATATTATCAACTGGCTGGTGGCTCCAGAACGATTCAAAATGATTAAATATCACAACCAGAAGGTTAAAATGAGCTAGAAAGATGTTTTTTGTTGTTTCAATTTCAAGATACTCTTGCATGGTAACTGTTGAAATTGAATTGAAGAGGAAGAGGAGGGGCCCATATGCGCTCTTCATAAATTAAAATTTTGTGCATATTATGGAAGCCAGATGAGTCGAATATAACCTTCCTTATAAAATCAGAATGTTTGAATTTTTTTTAAATGAATTTTTGATGGATATTATTTATCATGATCGATCTTTACTAAGCCTACATAGTTTTGAAGCTATACTAATCCATCATTTACTGATCCGTTTTGCTCGTTAACATATTTCAAAATCTCAAATACTCGTACTTGTAAATATTTTTTGCTACAAGATAAATTTATTTTTAAAAAAAAACTAACCAATGTCAAGTAGTGAACCATTCGTCTTATGGGTACCATGTTGCATGTTCTTCTCACATACATGTCATATCTATAAGTGAACCTGGAATATCGATATTATATGTAGGTATGTATTAAATGCATCTTGTGTACCTGTACCTGTACCTGAACGTGTTATGGGATTTTTATCGTCAGACCTTAACCTATACTGGCAATGACTAAGTTAGCTTTTTTACTGCAAAGATTACCTGGTTTTTGAACTTTTTTTCATTATTCCGTTCAGAAAGGATACAGAGTTGCCTTTTGTTTCATCTGTATTACATAACATTACAAGTTACATGAAAGAGCAAGTGAATATCGCACGTATCCAAACATGGAACTAACATGTTTGACCTGATTTTTCAAAGCAGCCGTTTATGCGACATGCACAATTTCTTTCGCATTTGAGCTTTGTGAGTCAACGAGAGAAAAAATAAAGATGTGGGAAGAGTCATGTAGACGCGAAGTTTGTAAATAGGCTTAGGTATATTCTTTTCATTAATGGGAAAAATCATGCAGATAGAGTCGTTATGAAGATGAATTTGTCGCAGGTTAATAGTGTTAATGTGTTACTATGTCTGCAGTCTGAAGTAATTAAGTTCTAAAAGAAGTCAGCTCTGCTCTACGTGAGTTTGTATGTACGTTTGGTAGGGAGATGTTTTCGAGTCTCGTCTGCCTATAGGTATAGTTACTTTTGAAGACTTGGTCTGACTCTGATGTTCGAAGCTTTTTGGAATAATTAGCGTATTAAAGAGAAGTACGTTGGCTCGAGTGTATGCCATGAGCTTGTAACTATACAGGCGTAATTGAAATAGACATCGTTGACGGCTGAGTACCTCTTTTGTTAGTGATAATAAATTACATTCGTGATGATCGCTATACGCTATGCATTCCCAGTACACACTCGAGGGGAATCGCGAATATTGTAAAATGATTATTACGCTTCTCTCATTGTATAAAGGTTCATTTATTTTCCTAGCCGCGAGCTGTTATTTTAATTCGCGATCTTATTTAACCGGTTGGAATTTCAAAGAAATACGTTTTGTGTCCAGCTTCTAAGAGATGAAGATGATTTTGTAAAATAATCACGTGTCGTTGAGAATTTTCAGCATTGATACTTACGAATATAATATGGTACAATTAGCAGCAGGTGTTACTTGGAAAATGAACCAAAAAGATGAAAAGAACAGTACACCGTAATGTTGGTACATTTTTTCTTTTTTTTTTTTTAAATTGAATACATCGTACAAAAAAATAATAAACGAAGAAAATAGATTGAAAAAAAAGGAGTAGAAATCAGTACAAAAAATTATAACCTAAAATAATACGAGACATTTGGGAAAAATAGATACATCGAGAGAACATTTAGAGAGGTACACGAAGGTGTGAAGTGTCAGCCAATTAATGAGCGTAAGAAACGAGTGGTGCTGGAGCCGGAGCATAGGCCAGAACTGGAGCTGCGTATTTGGGATGAGCTACGGCATATTTGGCTGGAGCGTATTTGACGACTGGAGCCGGAGCGTAGGCTTTGGCAGGTGCATAGGTACCGGGTTCCTTGTGTACGACGGCGTTGAAACCATTATGAGGATCTGCGGTGTATTCTACGGTTCTTTTCGAGCCATCGGGTTCGATCAAGCTGTAGCTTCCTTGTACAACATCTCCTTGTCGACTTTCGTGTTGGCTTTTAGAGTCTCCAGTTAGATGGTCTTGGATATCATAAGCATAACTGTACGAAGGGTTCGGATCGTAGTCGGTATCGTAAGCGACTGCTTTAGGAGCGGCGTAAGCGACCGGAGCGTATTTTACCGGAGCGGCGTACGCAGCTGGGGCATAACTGTGAGCGTATGCAGGAACTGTGGCGATTTTTGGAGATATGTAGGCTGGTGCTGGAGCGACGTACGTGGCCGGAGCGTAGACCGCCGAAGCGACGGTTGCGCATAAAAGCAGAGTATTTAGTGTCTGTAAAGAAAATTTAAATATTTTAGTTGGGATGATCGTAATAGAAGAGTAAGATTATGACGAGATGAAAATAATTTCAAACAGGGTGGTCATAGCAGTACTTTCAAAAAATGACTTTATGCCAAAAAAATATTAATGCCTATATACGTTTCATTTTATACTTTAATTCGCTGAAAAAATTACTAGAGGTTGCGGCAGCGTAGATCCTTTGTCAGAGAGTAAGGTGGAGGGAAGATTGGAAAATGATTATAATATATTTAGACAGTAGAAGTGATTTTTCAAATATTTCGGATGCAATTTGGAAAAATGGACCATTGATTTGCTGTGGGAAATTTTGAGTTTAAAACTGTTCTGGATTTTTAGTTCTGTCTAAAGCTGAAATTGAGCTCAACACACTTTAGATTTCATTTCACTTCAAATTTTTAGTTCATGTAAACGAATAAAAAAAGATAAGTTATCATTAAAGACATTTTCAATAATTTTGGGGCAGTTTTGGTTTCATTTTCAAATATTTACTTAGAATTGAAATTTTATTCTGAGATTCGTACCAATCGTGTTTAGAAATACCTACTGATGGAAACGGTTAATTTCGTTCATTTTTAGGAGGTGAATTGCAGTATTCATATCTGAAGGGGTTTTAGGAAAACTTTTAAAAATTATCTTTTGGGAGAGGAGGGTGTAAGAGTGGGGATGAGGAGAGAACAAAGAAGAAGTATCTCGAAAGCAAACCCAAAATTGCACGATTTTTTAGTTTTTTGCCTTCAGCTAGGAGCCTCATTCTTCTCCTCAGTTGGAAAGTCCCAGTAAGTTGGTCGATTGATGATGATTTTTTCAAGCATAGTCGATTATTCGTCTGTTTGAGTAATGAGATTTTTTAGCGTAAACGAGGAGAAAATATTAAGAATTTGCAATATTTAGGTAAAAGAAATGAATTCAAAAAAAAAATTTAATGATTTTTTTTCGTTAAAAAATGATTTTTGTATTGCCGTCTGATTGAAATTGATTCGTCGATAATTATTTTTGGTCACGTTTAAATCAATTACTTAAAAATGTTTAAAAATTGATAGGGATCGATTTATTTTTGCCAATTTTTGCGGAATATGCCTTATACAATAAAACCAAAACAATATGTTTTGAAATCCCTACCTGTAGGTAACCAAAATTTTAAGCGCCTGAATTGATTTTTCTTTTTTTGACGAGTTTTTTGAAATTTAAAAATTACGATTATCAGCAAACTGTTTTTTAGGTGTATTTTTTCAGCAAAAATAATGAAAATTAGTCCTGAAACTAATATCGATTCCTTCGCAAGTACAAATTTTACCATTTTCGGCGATCCTGGAGCTTTGATTTTCAATTTATCTTGTGTCCTTGAACTTCTTCGAAAGAATTAAAATTGTTCGCTTGCGATTGTAATTATTTGAATATTTTTGAATTTTGCTTTTAAAAATATTTCCATTTTTGCATGCAGGCTGTATGTTGAGAATGTTATTCCCGTGACATAGTTTTGAACGGAAAGAGAAGCTCATTTTCAGGTCGTTGGTCTGTTTGTTTTGAAAAAAAAGTGCATATGACGACATAAATTGATGCGAGTCAATAGTCGTGGCGAATTTAAGCAAATATTTGTCTTTCGAGTAGTTGCAATTTCAATACTGGTATGTCGTGATTTGGCTATAATCCCCTGGGTACGTTTGATTTGATGATTTGTGAGCATCTACGACAAATTTATGGGCATAAAAATTGCATATATCTATTCAAGCTTTAGTAGTATGTTTTGAAATTAACCCAAGTACATGCACTGTAATATGTAAGTTGAATACGCTGTTGAGACATTTTATACAAATGTACATATGAGAGATATAACTTTGAAAAAAAAAACATTAAACGTGACAAGTGATGATATTTATGTAATTTTAATACGAATGTTAATAAATTTCACAAGTCGACAGATTTGAGTTCAACGAGAAGTTCATACTGGAATGGATTTTTTATATTCTTGTTAACTAAGAAAATTAATACCTACTCGTATATCTTCGATATAAAATCATAAAATGTTGATGTAATGTTTCACACGCGTGTGTAGTCGTTCGTCGTTTTCGTATTTTAGCGTGAAATAAAATGTATAGATACCTAACTATTTTTTATGACGATATAATTATCCGATTTAATGTTGTTGCTGTAGAAGATTTCAAGAAGCGACAAATTATCAGAAGTAGTTGATTAGGTTCCAATTAAAATAATTATTTAACTTTTTAGCGAGCCTTTGCACATTTTTTTTTGGCTGCAGATAGATCGAAAAATTGGGAGAAGGTTTGAGTTTGCAATGATGTACCAAAAGTCAATCGAGTTTTCTTCCTTCTCCTTTGAACTTCCGGAAGTAAACATTTGGAGAATGCTGTAGAATCTCGAAACCCATTTGAGGGCTAAGAAATAATTGTACGACTCCTTTTGTTCCAAAATTTGAAATCAGACCTTATGTGCATAGTTCTAACTGTCTTGAAATGATGCCTGGTATTTCAATTCATCATTTTATATGTTGAGGAAATCAGATGGAATTTGAAACCCAGTCCTGCCTATGTTTTGAAAAGTTGAAAAAAAGACTCATGTTTTGTGAGGGGTTGGAGAAGAAACAGGTTGCACATCGCTGGTCTATTCCGTGTAATAGAAGTTCAAGAAATGTATACCTACCTAGTTGTAAATTTTGCACCAAAATGACCTTGGTGAAAAACTAGAAAAGATTTAGGGTACGGACATGACATGAGCGTGAGCGTTTTCAAATTTTCAAAACTCGTTTGACGCTCTCGTTGTAGCTCAAATATCAAAATTGTTTGATATTTCTGAGCGCTGAGTGTCATCGCTCAGAAATATTCTTGTCAAAACCGTCTAACGTTAAGATTACGTTTTTTAATTTTTCGCCAACGCTCTCGCTAACGCTCAACGCTCATGTCGTGTCCGCAGCCTAAGTTATTCTAAAGAGTTGCTCACAGTTTTGATCGACTGGTAAGATCAAAGAATGAAGCACCGAGTGCAAAAGGCATTAAAATTGACTAGGTCTAGCTTAAACTAATGCTAAATTCAAATTCTAAAACCATGATTCGGAGCAGTCGATAAGTCATAGTACATGTTCCTATTCAATTTGGCTATCGTAAAACTGAAATTTTGAATTGATGAACTGTTATCATTTTTGAAAACATTGTTTTAGCATAATATCAAGCCAAATTTTTCTGAAAATATGTGAAATAAACAAACGCAGGCTCACATAGTTCATCATATTTTTCGAAATTTATATAAAACTCAAAAATTAACAAAAAACAAAGTTAGAACCAAGATTAAATATTACTGAGAAAAAAAATCATGTTTAGCGTTCCAAACCTGCATTGCACTGAAATCGACAAACTACTTTGGCAATTATCATACTAATAAGTAACTTATTCGCCGGGTTAAACGAATCGCGAATTTAATGTTATGAAAATAAAACGTAGGTTAGGTACATTCGACGAATAACTAGAGCTACTGCGCGACAACTCGACTTAAAATAACGATCACATAATAACGAATGCAAGTCGCTTACCTGGTACATATTTTTTCTATTTAATAAATTAGGAACTTTAAGAACACACTGCTTAACCACCCTGCACAGAGATTGATATGAGTGAGATAATTGTCGGTCATACTTTTTATACCAAATACTGATTGAGAACGCTTTGAAAGATTAAGTTGCGCAATGTGTACCTTACAGTGGGGAAAGGGAGGCCTTTCACTGACGCGAATTAATATTACGAGGGCTTTAACACCAAGAAATGCGATGGCGGGGCTCGCAATTGTACCGATTCGATGACGATCATAATGCCTTGTCTAGCACATAGAGACGAGCTTGACCGTGAATGCCCTCTGGGAAGGTGTACAAATTATCGATTGTTCATTAGTAACTAACTATCGATCGTTATAGAACGTGAAAATTGTGATCGATGTTGGAAGAAGTTTTCAATCAATGCCCAAGGGATCAAATTGTAAGATATTTTAGAATGAGGGAAAATTTTATAAAAAATCATTTTTGCTAGAAAATTTGAGTACTTGATTGAAAATTTTCGCACATTTTCGGATATTCCTATGATCTATTTTAAGCAATCATTGCATGAGTTCCGAAGAAAAATGAAACCACCGCTATGTAGCTAAACAGCCCATTTAATGACCCAATGAAAAAATAAATCTGTTAGGACTGAAGGGAAAGCACTGAAAGCAGGTTGGAGGTTTGGAGGCATTCTACTGGATACACCTTCTTTAGTATTTTATTATATTGTAAAAAAATCGAAATGCGCCCCCCCCCTGAAAACTCCAGCTTTCACAAGTATTTTTTTCAGAACACCCAAAATATCAAAAACGTGGGTAGGTATTTGAAAAATACTCGTATGAAAGCTCATGAAAAAACGTGGTCCCTGATTGATCAAGTATATGAGAATATTAATCTAATGACAAAAATTATCCCCCGAAAAATGTTCTTCTAAAAATGAGGGATGTCCTAGGAAACATAAATTCAAAAAATATCTATACTTAACTTGAACCATGAAAAATTGAAGATTTTTTGAAAATTTTGGAAGTAGGTACTTCAAAAAACATTCAGAAATTCGTGTGATTTTTAGCCAAATTTTTGTAAAAAATGATGGCTATTGCGGTAGGCCCAACTTTGGATAAAAAGGTCGGGGGTCAAAAATTTTGATAGTTCTCGATGTTTTGAGCTCAAACTAGACGATTCCCGGTGTGTCAGTTTTTATATATATATATAGATATATATTTATATAGATATAAGTTTCACCAAAACTTGAATTTTTACATTTTATGACCTGGAACCTGTTCTAATTGATCAAATAAGGTCAAACTTGGGAAATGGGGTTCATTTAGGACCTAGAATTGACCCCCGAAGTTTCAAGGGTCAAAGTTGAAAATTACAGAAAGGTCATTTTTTTGGAGGGGCATAAAAAGGCCCCAAATGAACGAAAAAGGTCCAAAATCATACCATAGGTCAGTACCTCCATTGTGATGAACATATCCAAATTTCAGCTTCCTAGGTCATCCCCACTCCATTTTAGTTGGGAAAAACCACATTTTACCCCTATTTTTGACCCTCTCACCCCTAAAATTGAGCTAGGGAGTCCAAATTTTCAGCATACAATAAGAGGATGCCCCTTGAATGCTTTTTGCAGGATTCAACCTACCAACCCCATTTGACCCCTCTCCAAGGTCAAAAAAGTGGATTTTTGCGTGTTTTTTTACGTTTAGCCAGACCTACAGCCCCTCCAAATTGACCTAGAGGGTCCAAATTTTCACAGTACATTGGGAGGGTGTACCCGAAGTGCCTTTTGCCGGTTTCAACCTTCCAACCCCATTTGACCCCTCTCCAGGGTCAAAAAAGTGGATTTTTTCATCGATTTTATGTGTTTTTTGAAAATTTTGACATTTAGCCAAGCCTACAGCCCCTCCAAATTAACCTAGAGGGTCCAAATTTTCACAGTACATTGGGAGGGTGTACCCGAAGTGCCTTTTGCAGGTTTCAACCTTCCAACCCCCTTTGACCCCTCTCCAGGGTCAAAAAAGTGGATTTTTGCGTGTTTTTTGACGTTTAGCTAGACCTACAGCCCCTCCAAATTGACCTAGAGGGTCCAAATTTTCACAGTATATTGGGAGGGTGTACCCGAAGTGCCTTTTGCAGGTTTCAACCTTCCAACCCCATTTGACCCCTCTCCAGGGTCAAAAAAGTGGATTTTTTCATCCTTTTTACGTGTTTTTTGAAAATTTCGATGTTTAGCCAAACCTACAGTCCCTCCAAATTGACCTAGAGGGTCCAAATTTTCACAGTACATTGGGGGGATGTATCGGAAGTGCCTTTTGCAGGTTTCAACCTTCCAACCTTATTTGACCTCTTTCTAGGGTCAAACGTGTTTTTTTGATGTTTAGGAAAGCCTATAGCCCCTCCAAATTGACCTAGAGGGCTTAAATTTTCACAGTACAGTTGGAGGATGTACCCGAAGTGCCTTTTGCCAGTTTCAATCTTCCACCCCCATTTGACCTGTTTCAGAGTCAAGACAGGTTTGTTACCATATTTTTTGAAGGAGGAAGAAGAGAGTTGGGCGAAGCCCGAGGGGGGTGCAAGGGAGACGGAGTCCCCCCGCGAATATAGGAAGGAAACAGCGGAAGGAGGGAGCTGGGCGAAGCCCAAGGGGGGTGCAGGGGGGACAGAGTCCCCCCCGCTAACATAAGAAAGAAATCGCGGAAGGAGGGAGTTGGGCGAAGCCCAAGGGGGTGCAGGGGGGACAGAGTCCCCCCGCTAACATAAGAAAGAAATTGCGGAAGGAGTAATTTGGGTGAAGCTCTTGTCCCCCCAAAGGTAGGCGAAGCACAGGAGCGAAGCGAGGGTGCGAGTAGCTCAAGAGAAGCGCAGAACATGAAAAAAAGATGTTCGTAGGACGTAATTGGGCAAAGCCCAAGGGGGGTGTACCCCAACACAGGCGAAGCACAGGAGCGAAGCGAGGGTGCGAGTAGTTCAAGCGAAGCGCAGAACACGAGAAAAAGACATTAGCAGGAGGTAATTGGGCGAAGCCCAAGGGGGTGCAGGGGGGGCAACGTCCCCCCAAATACAGCCGAAGCACAGGAGCGAAGCGAGGGTGCGAGTAGTTCAAGAGCACTCAATGTTTCTGGCACAAAAATTTGGCTCTTACGTAGCGGCAGACTGCTACGACTTTTTTTTTCATTTGAATAGAACCAGATTCCGTAAATCAACGTTCTGACTCATACACTCAAGTTTCAAAAAACAATATCAGCGCATGTTTAAAAAAAAATTAAAAATATGTAAGTATTTGGAATTTTGTCGAACTTGAAAATAAATGATGAATTTTTGATAAAAATTGAAAGATTCAAAGTTCGACTTCCAAAACTTGTTCAAAGTATTTTTGATGTGCTCTATGCAGATAGAAAGTGTGATGGTAAAGTGTTAGACGTTTCTCGAACCCCCCCCCCCCCCTTCAGAAAACGGAATTATTACAGAAACTGGTTATGAATATTGAGCTTGAAGATTTTGTATTTCAAAATGAGCTTTATTTATTGTTCAAAAAAAAATTAAATATTTTTCTTAATTTTTTAATTTATTATTTTTTATGATAAGTTTTTAATCATTAGTGATACATGAATCTATGGATTTTGCTGATTTTCAAGGTAACTTTTCGAGAGGTAGTTTTCTTAGGTATTGGTACTTGAAACTGTACGCAAAAGAAGTTCACTTTTGAGCTGGATTTTTTTTTAGAATTCTGCTGGAAAGCACTCATCGAGTATGCTCCTAGAACCGTAGGTAGGTATACGTATAAGGAAGAACAGATTTCTATTTTGATGATTTCAAATCCAAGGGAAAAAGTGAAGGTACATATTCTATTCTACATAGCATTTCATCTTCAAATCTAAAATCTGAGAAATGATAAAAAATACATGTACTTACCTCAATAACCGAATTTTTGACATTTTTACCCTTTTCTAGAAATTGTTGAAAGGCTCAATTACTACCGGTTGAAATTATTACATATCCATCCAAACCAGCAGTCTGAGTGAAGCGAGGAGGTGCTGACACCTTTTGTCTATGATTAACATTTTTTCATAAACTTTAATTTTTTCAAAAACCATTTCTTTTTATTGATACTTATTTTGAAAAAAAAGTGTTTTAGGTTCTCTCAATTCAAAGTAATAATTGAACTTATTGCGTTGAAAATTCACAAAATTTTGTTGTTGGTTTTCCCCTCCCTTTTGCGCTCTCCTCGCAGACTTCAAAACCGTACCGCGAGCATTTTCGTAAATTGTAACTTTTCAACTACCGATGAGATAATCGTAATAATATGTGCTTTATTGGTCACGCGTGCTTAATTTTTAATGCATGATGGTATCTGTGTCGGAATTTCACATTACCGGCTTGTTCGAGAAAACATTATGGATTTTTTTACGTCAATTAAAAAAAATTAACGAACGCTTGGAAATAGTAGCTCTATCTTCAATGTAAATACTTTGAAGATGTTTGTCCTATTTTTTGAATCATCCGTATAAGACAGAAATTACATAGTGTAGGTAAGTACGAGTATATTGAAATGACATAAGTATTGAATTGCGACCCGACTGACGAGACGCGTTATTCAAATACACATTCTGTACGAATCATCCATCGTTAACGATTGTTTTTTTTATTTCAAAAGTTAATGACATTTTCCCCTTGAATTTTTTGAACTTACCTAGTGACCTGTTACGTTTACGGACTGACGTCGACGGCGCTATGTTGTAATAACATATGATTAAAAAAATTAAGCAATCGATGCCCGATCGTTAAAACTTTTGTTATTCATTTTTGGCTACGTTTTGCAATATTGCAGATAGAAAAGTGTCAAAGCTATTGACAACATTAAGCATTTTTTTCTTCTCTTTAATGGCTGTAGGCGTTTGGTTAACTATGAGTTGATATTTTTGTTAATCGACGTATTAGCGATACGAAGGCAATATTGTAGTCGTAAGTGTATTCGTGCTGAAAGAATTATTGCTAATCAAAGTGTATGTGTACTTTGGATACCTGTGAGTATGGGGTTGGTTTACTTTCGTGCAATATTAGGTACCTACCTGCGTTTTTTATATGGGTGATTTTGAAAAGCCTTAATTAAGAGTGTATACAGCATGATGTGTTGGAATACCTTTCTTTGGATATTTACGACGTGATGTTATAATGATTGGTATACATTTTTTGTTTATTTTTATAAATTAATACTATTTGATAAAATGAATGATAAAATGAAATACCTAAGAAAGCATCGGTGACGTTGCTACAGTTATTTCAAGTTATGTAGATATTCATGATTTTACCACCAAATATGACCTTTCGTACTTTATTGTGTCTATAATCTGTCTCTAATGAACTTGTAATCTTTTTGTTTCAGGTAAGATTTTAATAGTAGCCGACTGAGTAAGCTTCAAGAAGTTCTTAAATATCTACACCAGGCGGTTTCTTTGCCATATTTTTTAAAAATATGTGGGTACGTACATGCATAATTTGTTATGTATTGAGCTATGATAGTATGGCCCTCCGATCGATAAAGGTCAGTTGGATTTCTAAAAATGCTTTTACAAAAAAGCTAAAACAGGAAAAAAATCTGGCAATAAATAATAACGAATCTTAAAATAATGTTAAAAATGTCCAACACCTGGGAAACATTGATGCTTCCAAAAGGAGTTTTTCTTGCCTGCTCCAATCTATACTTATTTATTTCTTGTTTCATCCTGAATTGGAAAACTTACGAAAACTGCATTTTTACTTTTCTATTCGCTCCGATCTGTTGACATTTTTTTCGAATTTTTTAGAGTGGCTCTGTTAAAAAATTTTGTTTTACCTAATATCCGAGTTTGTGAAATAAATAAAAAACTTGAAGGAATTGTTGAGCAAAGCGAAAAAAAATCAGAAATACATCCAAATATGCTGCAACAGGGAAAACATATCCTGAATCTCATTTTTTGAATTTTGGCAAATTTGTACTCACCTAATTCATTTTTGGCATGATTATAATTCGATTTGGTTATTTTAAAATTAGGTATTAACCGGATTTCAGATTTTTATACTTTAATTTTTTTTTAATCATCAGATAATTGAAATAGATATGTATTTCAGCTTGTAATTTTGGCTCACAGCCTCTTTTTGGATCCTGTTTCGCGTTTTCCTTATTCGATTCAAAAATGTTTCTGTCGGTTGAGATACTTTCGTTGTTAAGGGTACCTATTAATTTGTTTTCGAGAAATTCAGTGATCAAAAGTGATTAATATTGTTGATAAAATGTTACAAACATTTTTAGAATATCGACTTTTTTTATGTCTATGTATTTCAGAATATTTTTGAAAAAATAATAAAACAGTGATTCAAGTACATAAATGTTAGTTTGGGGAGAAAGGGGGAGCGAAGTGATCAGAAGCAATTTTTTTGCCCTTTCCTAATCAAAAATGATTTTTTTTTAAAATTCGTTCTTACTTTACCTGTTTTTTAAAAGTAATAAAATAATCAACGAAACATATTTGAAAAAGAAATCGATTTATTCACAATTTCGATTTTAGAGTGTAAAAATATTATTCTAATATCAATATAAAAAAGATGATTAAATAATAGACAATGATAATAGGACATGAATGATGCAGTTATACTTCCACATTCGAAAAAAAATCAATGCAATTTGACGCGAATACGTTTGACAGTCGTTGTTTGAAAATTAATTTCAATAGCTATAGGATACTTACATTCGACCATGACTTAGAACATATTAAATGGCCATCCGTGAAAACGGAAAAACGAATACTTATTCGGGGCATACCTCGATTTAGGGGTTGGGGTAGTTTGATAATAAATCGGCTGGGGAGCTTTGTGGAATAATTTTGGAGGATATTTCAAGTGGACTGGTTTAGGTGCTTTGATCGGCGTAGGCCGAGGAATCGCTGGCGGTTTTGTTATAGGCTTTGGTTCGATAACTTGTGGTAAAGGTTGTTGCGATGGTAAATTCGCTGCATTCGGTGGTTCTCTTTTGACTACAGCATTAAATCCGTGCAGTGGATCTGCGGTATATTCTACGATCCTTATCCAGCCATCTGGTTCCATTAGACTATAACTACCTCGAACTGTATCTCCGATTCGTTCCTCGTGTTGCGTTTTATAATCGCCGGTGTGAGGACTGTGTACTTGATATTGATAACTGTAGGCGGCTGGAGTGTGATGATCTTCGATGGCGTTTTCATGTGATCCAGGGTGGTGGTTTTCTTGGTCATAATAGTTGTCTTGGTGTTGTACATAGGCGTTAGCTAAGACACTAAATACCATCGGTATCGCCACCAGTAGCGATATGAGCTGAATTGGTGAAACCTGTTCAACATTACCGCGATCGGTATCGTATTATTCCATGGGTTAATTAATGAGAATGAAAACGGAGAAAATAATATTCTAGTGTCATCAAAGTATACCTATTTTTAAACCAACCTATGAGACCAGGAAAAGATCGAATGTTGTTTGAAAATTTCATGACCAAAATGAGTTATTCGCGAGAATTTTTTTTTTTTCGCTAATTGAAAAGGAATTCTGGGTAATGTTAAACAAACGAAAAAATCACGTTGGAGATATCTACGGTTGAGAATGATTTCATTGTTGTAAAACTGAGTTAATATTTTGTAATAACTTCATTCCAACGTTGTGTTCTTTTTGTCTTATATTTTATAATTATAATTAGGTATCTGTTTTATGGATTTCCTTTAATTGTGTGCGATTTCGTACTAAGTACTAGATAACGCGGTTCAATTTGTATGTTCGACTGAACAAGTCTCCTAAACTGGATGAGAATTACGCGTTTATCTCGAAAGGTGGCACGAAAACAATATGGTAGCGAGGGCGTTCTACTCGAGTCAACTATGCCCGAGGGTATTTCACGTGCGTGTAAATTTTTTACTACCTATGCGGTGTACATACAGATATCAGGCATAGACAATCTTTCATCGATACATATCTTCGGAATATCTACATGCTCATATGTACTTCTAAGTGTACGAAGGGCAAAAAAAGGCAATACCTACTATCTAGGTACGTACCTACTACGTAGCTACAATAAATAATTTCAACTCACCTGATTTCGAATCATATTAACAAAAACACCATCAAGTTGGAAAATATCGCGCACATGCCACCGTGGTTCGTTCAACTTGAATGCGTGATAATTTTGGCTCAAAAATTCGTCGGTTTTTGTGTTATATAACAGAGCCTCTGCTGCGAAAGGTTTTCATGAAATACCTGCTGTAACTCGAGTAACCGGCGAATATTAATCATGGCGAATTAATTGAAAGGTAATTTGGACCGACAGTGGCGTAATTAATACAAATAACCAATTCGGCCGAAAATCATTTTCATCAAGTTTTTCTCTTTTAATGTTCGCGTGCCAGATGCGAACATTTGCATAATACAAAACGAGATTGGTTATCGAAACGATTCTAATGGCCTGGTTTGTATTTCGGAATGTTCTGTATGCTTCCATATTTCCGAAATTATCAAGGTTAAGATTACATTTTAAAAGTAATCGAGTGATTATTTTAATGTTTTATGCTCTTGCAAAATACACTTATATTTTCAAATTCGATTTGGTACCTATTGAAAAAAATTTCATTTCTATAGATTCCCAATATGATTTTTTCCATGTTTGTGAAATCTTTGCAATTCATTTTGCTCTAATTCTCCTAGGCACAAAACATTCCAAGATCTTAAGAAAAAGATAAGTGGTCTCAAAATGGCTCAAAATTTCCTTTAAATGATTTTTTTTAAAAGCCCTGCAGCACAAATGTCCCTTTGGTGAAACTGAAATTTTTCATCACTCTTTGAAGGTTTTTATATTTATTTTTTTAAATGGCTGTACCTATTTAAAAAGTGTATGTAAATTTGAGCTCAGCACCCACGGAGTGCACAAAACATATCTGAAAATATGTCACACAAATTTTTTACAGTTTTTGAACTTCAATAGTAGGTACCTATCCAATTCGGGAAATCATTGGAAAGGGGTAAGTTGTATCCCAATAATGAATCGGTTTTGAACCTGGCGTTACCGAAAACGCAACAAACAATATATTACCCTAGCTACTATTTTTTTAAAATTTACCCAAAACTTTGGAGAGCTCTTCACGCCTCCTCCTCTCTCTCCTAAGGTTTTGGGATCCTCAAACAAAAACCATAGTCAATTGTAAACCTTAAAAACATGTATTTGCTGTATTTTTCAATTTTTTTAATGAGGCTTTGAGAGTTTTTTTATCCTTCTGAAAGCTGAGCTTTTTAAAAAATAGTTCAACTTTTAACTTTTGTTTAAAATTTTCAAAAGAGATTTTGGAGATATTCACATTCTTGAGCACTATTTTCGAGCTTCAAAACGTAACATTCTGCATTATTTTGGGCATCAAACTAACGAGACTTCGAAAAAGAGGAAGGAAATACTTGACTACATATGACTTTCGGAATAAATTAGCAATGAAGGATTAGGCTAGGGTGTGATTTTGTAATTTTAAAAAATTTGAGAGATTATTATTCCGTACCTTAAAATTTTACCTCTGGTAGAAAAAATAAAAAATTTAGAAATTTTTTCCTGTGAGCTGTAAAAGTTTCTATGTTCTTTTATACAGAATGAATTTTTATTATTCATCTCATTATGATTGATTATTCCTTTTTTTAAAAAAATTGAACCAGTTCTGTAAAGGTGGATGGAGGTATTGGAGGTTGTAGTAAATGAATACTAATTCCAATGTTCAAATTGACGAAAAAATTTTATTTGTTTTTTTTTCTCAACATCAACAAAACATCATCATTCGAGTAAATGGTAGCCAATTTGAAAAAAGTTGAAGATTCTATGTATACTTTTCAAATATTCAAAATTAATGAATAAACACTTTATCACAGGTTTATTTGCCCGTTAATTGAGAATCTAGATTATGTATCGTTTTAAAAAAGGTCATAGCCAATTTGAAAGTGAAAATTTGCCTGATCGAATGACAGATCATTAACTCTGGCAACTCTAATTACAGGTCGTGGATTGTTGTTGCAGGGCGAAAGCATAACTAGGCTACTACCAAAAATCCAACAATAATTGATTGTAGCGTAAGTGCCTTATTATGTGAGTTAGGCAATTTTATTAACCTCTCTTCCCAAACATATCGCTAACGGGGAAGGTTCAGAAACGTCCCTCACCGCCTCCCTCGCCTATCCAAACGATACTTCGCCTGCAGTGTTTTTGGAGGGGTAACCTACACCCAATATTCGATTTCTCCGAAACGTGTTTATTCTCGAAATTGAAAGAACGGTATCTCTGATTTTGTAAAATTCTCAATTTTTGATCACAATTTCTGGTGTAACTTTTTGAGACGAGCAAAAAAAATTCACGAAGCAAACCTTCTCTAACATTAAAGTACTTATAAGCAATCAAATTTTTTAAAAAAAGTGATTTTTCTGTGAGTCACTCAAAATTTTTGAAAGTTGAAATTTGTTGACTTCGAGGGTAACTTCATAAATGTGATTTCTTGAAATAGGTGAAAAAATTTGTTCTGTGAATTTTAATTATTACCTAATATTTTAAGATATTTGATCAATTTGTGATGCTTCAATTTCAATGATGATATCTTCATGTTGCTGCATAATTCATAGCTAAACATATTGTATAGTTTTCAATCAATTTAGAATTTATTTTTGGTATGCTGAGCTACAGTTTTTCTCTTTTAGAGTGGTAAAGACTCCACGTATTAAGTATGTTGCTTTTTTTCAATTAGGTAATTATTTTAGATCTATAAAAAGTTTATATTTTTTTCTTTAAAAAAAAATTAACAAAATGTTGACATTCAATGCTGAGTAGGTATTTTTGTATGTTTAAAAAATTGAATCATTTTAATCCTCGATTACAATTTCACATGCCTAATACCTGCTACTCATTAACTTACCTACCTGTGTACTTACGTGAGCGTGAATAATTTTCATGCATTGTTTTCGATTAGTTCATTTCAGAGGTTATAAATAATTTTGGTTTATAAAAAAACCGCCTACTTTTTCTTGACTGAAAAATATATGTTCATTGATCTGATGTTAAATTAGGTTGGTCTGGATTTTCATTTTGAAATACAAATTAATTATCGTTCAATATATTTCCAAGATCTGGAATTTCGAAGATGAACAGTTTTTCTTCTCTATTTAGGACCCCAGAAATGCGAATTTGAAATTTTTAGTGGGTGAAATGATGCAATTTTTCCAATATACACGTTTTAGTTTCTACATAACTCTATCTCTTCTTTTAAAATTCAGGTGAAGTGAATTTTTCAGTCATTTTTAGACGTTGGTAAATCTTCCATTTCTTCATTATTTTTCATTTCAAGTCAAAGATGAAATTATTCGGCTCATTGATTAGGTAGGTAGTAGATTCTAGGTAGGGTTGAGGTTCATCTTTTTTTGGTCACATTGATTTCTTTTTGAGGGCATTGTTTTTTTTTTCACACAAGCTGTTATTAATTATTTCTTGATATTCGTTCTTTTTTTTTTTAATTTTAATTCTTAATAAATGGTGCTGGTGAATTATACGTAGTAGGTACCTAAAAAGAATAACTAGTACAAGTAGAAATTTATTTGAAAAATGTATCACATCGTATTCTTAATTTCAATACATCAAGTATTAGTTAACAAAAAGTGAAAATATTAGCATAAAAAATTAAAGTGTAATTAGGAGGGGCAGTCAATAAGTAGGTAAGTGTAATTTCGTTCTATATTTTGAACCAGTCAATATTTTTTTGATGAAATTTGGAGACAATATTCTTCAGACCTTTGAGAAGACCTTGTGATGGTTTATCTTGGATTTGGTCTCGGTGTTGATAAATTACAGCACTATCTGTAAAGTGAGTTTTCAAAAATACCATCCCAAACGAAATTTGTTTAAAAACTCACTTTACAGATAGTGCTGTAATTTATCAATACCGAGACCAAATCCAAGATAAACTATCACAAGGCCTTCTCAAAGGTCTGAAGAATGTTGCCTCCAAATTTCATCAAAAAATATCTACCTGTTCAAAATAATAATTGAGTAGCATAATTTGTGAAAAGAAAAAAAGGAAAATCTTTTTTGCACATTCTTGGTGAAGAAAAAAAAACAAGCAGGCAAGAACATAAATAAAAATCGTTTGATTTTCAACCCTCGTGATTTTTCATATAATTCACAATCAAAATGATGGCATTTTCCATTACAGATGGCATAATGAATAATTTAGAGAAGAAGAGAATCAATGTACAAAAAGAAAGTGGAAAAATAAAATCCAAAATAAAATAACAACAACAATGAATACTTATGCATCTCATAATGTTTCTTGTGATTGTGATATGTACGAAGACTAGAATTACATTAAATTATCTCTGAGATGTTGAGTGATTGAAAATGATAAAGATGTAAAGGTGGATAAGAAGAAATTGGTATAAGAAGTTACACCAGTGAATTAGAACGGTTAATGATGAGCTGAAGCGTGAGCTGATGACGAAGATGAAGAGCTGATGATTTTCAACAGATTAGGAATCAAGTGTAATTTAGCTTCAGTATTGAATTTTGACAATTGAGCTATAAAATTGAAAAGAATACCGGACAAAGTAGACGAGTAATGCGGATGGGGTGCTGGAGGGAATGGATCAATGTGTTCACTAAAAGCTCCTGGAGGAGGAACACCTTCAAAATGTTCAGGTTCGTGGTGATGCGGATCAGAAGCTTTGGCTACCACATGGATCGTTTTGATGGCTGAGAGTGGACCTATGATGGCGAGTAACTGGAGTAACGCAGCTTTGGCAAATGATAACTTGTGAATGATAGGTTCAGTCAGGGCACCGCTCTCCAGCGCTTCACCATAATGTTTGAGCTTATGTCCAGCTACATCTGTGATAACATGACCGACAAGATCGTGGATTACATGAGGTTTGTCATGATGTCCGTGGACAAAAATTTTACTAGAGGCAGTGGGTGGAAATTGCTTGGGTGTTGAGAGGAAATTCGCTGGTAGAGAGCTGGGTTTCAGTTGACCAGGGTATGGAAATGATAGCAGGCTCGTGCCTGGAGTCGATGAGTAATCTTCATAGCTGAAATCTGGAGTGAATGTTTGAGGACGTTTGCTGCTGTCAGGTGGGAATAGGTATTCGCTATTGCTGTATTCTTTTTTCACTTTGTTGCTGGGAGGATCTATCTTATAACCAATGTTGAATTTGGCTGAGTCCCCATTGAGATTTTGCTTTATAACATAACCAGGTGGTGGCGTTGATGATACAGTTGTAAAAGCATTATACTGGTAAGGAGAAGGTGCCAAGTATGCGAATCTTGTTAGACAAAGTAAAATAGCTAGTTCCTGTAACACAAAAAATTATCCAGGTAAGTAAAGAAAACAGCGAGGAAAAAAACCAATATGTCGTTGATGTGCTGCTAAAGCAAGTTTTATCTCTGCTGCTCATCTGACAAGCGTTTTTTGCATACACGCAGAAATTTATTATTGTCGGGCAATTGCACCACGTGCTGTATGAAAATGAGTAAACCAATCCTGTTGCATTTAAATCCGCGCGCCACAATCATCCGCAATTTAAACCACTAACCAGTTAAGCATTATCAAGTGTTGTACGTTTTGTTAGGTAATAAAAAGACGCACGATCGAGATTGAAAATGCATTCTCAAGTACCTGTTATTGCTCCAGTTAAATACGTACTCGTGAATTACTCTCGTATATATATGTATGCTGGAGTGAGAGAACAAGTTCTGTCGAGTTTTATGTATTACCTTTTGTGAAGAAACTAATGTCAATTTCAAAGTGACATGTATATTTTATGAAACAGTTACCAGTACCTATATTATATCTGCCTTCTCCAGTGGTGTCTCTTTTCATCTCATATTCCTGTTAAATAGTGTTTAATTAACGTTTCAACTTAATTATCCCCTCAATACACACGCACACACATTGGTCAATTACAACTATGTACCTACCATTTTCACTTGTTCATGCCTTTTTCAATACATTGGCATGGCGATAGGTTTTCATTAATATTTATGGCCGGCTATCGTTATGCCTTTAATTTCCCCTTGTTTTATTTCTTGTTCTGTGCCCTCTCGCATATAATCATACTGCTAACTGTATCACTATTGGCGTTAACTTCGTAATTGAATAATTAATATGTATACTGATACGAATTAATTTGTTATTTGTTTTACATTTTACACGCGAACTCGAACTTTATACCAGATTTCAAACATTCCCTCGAGAAATCAGATCAATTATATAGATTAAATTGTAATACATAGGTATAATGTTGCCGCAGCTCAAGATTTGCCTGCTTAGGTGTGTTCGATTGACGACTTCATTACAAAATAACCCTCGATCAGTTTGAAAACAAATTGGGGATGTGCATTTCATCTCCACTGCATGATATGGATGCATCAGTATAAATACTCGTAGCCCTCTAAATGTCTCGATTTTGATTAAAAATACCTACGTGAAAAGCATTTGGCAATTCAATTTATGCAATAACCAATAGATCACACCGTTGTGAAGAAGTCATAATTTTGATGCTCAAGTTTTGAATGAACCTAACTAAGTATTTTGGGTACTCGGGAGAGGGGAAAGGGAGAAAAGGGAAGCATTTTCCTGAGCTCCGATTTTCTGAAGGGCTGGAAAAATGAAGAGTTTGAAGTAAGTAAGTAAGTAAATTATGATTTCAGAGTGTCAAAATTGTATAATTCATCGAGAAAAATGTTTATTTTTCTAAAAGAAACAAAAATTTATTGAAAAGTAAAAACTCGCAATTTAAAAAATTTTCCAACAGTGAAATTTGATTGAGGGTTGGAAGGGTATGTCATTTGCTCTTAGCCGTTTTTAGCTTTCAGAAGCTCCACTTCGTAATTTTTATCCGAATTTATGGGAACAATCTTAAAGGCCACGTTTTAGATCAATATTTGACATTTTTCAAGCAGTGTAAAAGTCATGATTCATAAAAGTTTTCAATTCTTTCAATTTTAATGTAAGCAGATGCATTTGTACTAGTTGGAAGAAAATTTTGCAGTAGATCGTCCCACGCAAAATTGTAATTCGCACTTACTTTGTAATAAGATTTTTAATGGTGGTATTTATTGAACCGCTTTTTCTTATTTGGCGTTTTAAAAATAAAAACACCATTACTTCAAGTTTTTATTTTTATTTTTTATTTAGGAAAAAGAAGAGTGAGAAGATATAAAATTACAAAATGACTGATTTTTATTGCATGTGTGAGATTCTGATTTACGTGTCATTTAACTCATACATATGGAAGTTTTTTTTCGTACCTGCGTATTTATACGATCTTGTGTGTAATAAATTTCGAGACTTTAGTCTTGAACTATCAATCTATTTTTAAATATTTTAATTAATCGAACTGTAAAATTAAGACTGCGTGATATTCTTTTTCGTTTTAATGACCTGGATGTGTTAGTTTTGTTACTACTAAATTTCGTTTATTTGGTTTTTCCATCTGCCTATTTTTGCGGATGCATTTTTTTGTACTGAATTTGAATTGAAAAACTACATATCTACTTAATTTTAGCAAGCCATAGATCACACTTACTGGCTTTAAAACCTTATCAATCGAAAGCATGTAGAGAGAATTTCGCATCTATTGAACACCTTATTTTTAAAAAATGAATCAAATTTGTAAACGGAATTTCTTTTTGAAAATTGCAATTTTTTGCTTTAAAGTTGCCTGTTTAAAATTTTAAAGCCGGTCTAGAACCATCAGATTTTCAGAAAGTCTCATAAACGAGCATAATATAAATATTTCATCTTTCTAACTTAATTAGGATTCAATTTCCATATTTGATTTTTAAAAAATATGACTAGTGATGTGATTAAAATGTATCGATAATCGAATATTGAAAATACTTTACTCAGAAAATTGCCTACTTTCAAACGTATCCTTTGCTGTCTGAATTTACTGACTCATCCTCACGAGCATTTGCAATAAAATTATCACTACGTACCTACCCATTCACGAGTAATCATTTGCATAAAATTAAACCAACATGTACATCCACACACTTGGAAAAATGTAAAAATTGTTAAATGAAATGAAAAAAAAATATACGAATGAAAATGATGTCTGTTCACTCGACAATTAAAAAATATCACCACCAACACCACATCACAATTCACCATAATATTTTGCGAGTACCAGCACGAAAACACCGAAAAAAGAGGAAAATCCAGCGTACTAACCTTAAACATTTTGGTATGTTTGTTTGAATTAAAACAATGAGATTATCGATTCGATTGACCGAACGTTAATGAAAAAGAAAATTTGAATATTTTGCTTTTATAAGCGTTTAATTATTACAACAGTCGAGTGAACGTGTTAATTCGACTGGTTACTCGTTTACAGTTTTCATTTTTCAAAGTTACATCAGTAAGCGATAAGTTCACTTTTTCTTCCATAATCCGGTAATGATTAATTGGTAATTAATTTGCAGTCTTTATTCGGCTGTCGACATTGATGTTTAAACTTTAAAACTACAGATGACATGTGTTGTGAGGAAATGCAGGTGCAATCTGCTACATATTTGACCAGTGTTGTGAACTTGAAAGATTTTTACTCGATGGAGGGGAGGGTTTCTCGTTTGGTGCCTAAATAATTAATTGGTTTTAATTGCGATACATACTTTTTGGAGTGAACAAGTTTGATGTTGAAAGTGATGTGATCAAAGGTTGAATGGAAATGGGATTGATTTTTTTTTTCAAAAATATTGGGAATTTGATGAACCTTTTATATTTGGATCATTTCCTCTTTCTTTGGTATGAAGTTTTAGGTTTCTATCATTTTACCAAAGTAACATAATTCAACTGATCAAAAAAAAAAAAAAAACCTGCGCTGAAAATTTCGTTTATTTCAAAAAAATATAAAATAAATATAAATATAATAGGTATAAAAAAGTATAAAACGCATAAATATCGATATGTTCATTTTTGGTATCATCTAGATAACTTCAATATTATCAAACGTTCTGACATATTCTCTTATAACCTACGAAAGAGATCTCTTCATAAGGAACGCACATCATTGGACACTGAAAAAAAACCCTCAAGTCCAATTTAAGAAATTCCTTATGATTGTTGGGCACAAATAGAAGTTGTTAGTCTACACTATGATCTTAATAATACGATGGCGTAACAGGAGCATATCCTTTGTATGCGGGAGCAGCATAGGCCAAGACTGGTTCAGCTTTGTAAGCTGGAGCTGCGGCATAAGCTACCAAAGGAGCTTTGTATGGTTGAGGATGGTATCCGGGGTCCTTGAGTACGACAGCGTTGAAGCCATTGTGGTCATCGGCGGTATATTCTACGGTTCTTTTCGAGCCATCGGGTTCGATAAGGCTGTAGCTGCCCTTGACAATGCCACCGTCACGTTCTTCGTGCTGGCTTTTCACGTCTCCTGTGTGTTCATCTTTTATATTATAGGTGAAGTGGTATTTTGGGTATGCGTGGTAGTCGACTGCTTCGTGTTCGTTGTAGATGGGGGCGATTGGACTAGCACAGGTTAAGGCGATCAGGGTGCAGCATAGTAAAGCGCTCTGAAACAGCAAAATTATCTCAAGTTGAAATTTATTCGTGATTAATACCGTTTCTAGATGTTGTAAGGGCGATGTTTTTATAGTTTTTCTAATTTTGAGGCTTATACACTTCTTACCAAAGAAGGCCCAAAACAATGAAGAAAAAATATTCCATTAAGCATAGGTAAATGAATGAAATATTTATGTACTTGAGACCTCGATTCTTATATCCTGAAAATACGGTTTTCTCATTTTATAAAATTTAATCTAACCTATAGTTAGTTCTTGTTTTCCAGGAAAAACTACTCAAACTTTTTTAAATTTTTGAACCAGATTCTAATTGTTTCATTGAAAGTTAGATTTTGTCTTGGTAAAGGGAAGGTATAAATTGGCTTTCCATTTAAACAGTTTTCAACATCCGCAAATCGATACACTAATTCTGACGCCTCGTAACCCACAAGCACAAAATTTTTCAGGGCTAACACTAAACTGATTGATTATGAAATGATGATTTTTTTGCCTGCAACGATTCCATCATTTTCATAATAATCAGTTTTATTCGAGTCCTGGAAATTTTTTTACTTGTGGGTTACGAGGTGTTAGAATTAGAGTATCGAAATAATACTTATCTTGGGTAGTTTTGGAACCCAAATTCTCCATATTTTCTTCCAAAATAGAATAAAACGTTTTTAACTCCCCCTCCTCATTATCACGAGCAGTAAATTATGTGTTTATGTTAATTCTGGAGGAGTGTGAGGCAGTGAGGCTACTCTAATCAATAATACTTAGACAAATTCTAACATTAATCAGAAACTCATACAGGTAAAGGGCGAATGAACCCTGTGGGAATAATCTCATTTAACACCTGTACTTAATATTGTGTACAAATAGGTGTGATGATTCATGATTTTTTGTTTTGTTTTTTTGTTTTATAGCACAAAGTTCTGCATTCTTGTCTAGTAAAATTCCTTGAAATTCCATAGTCCTGTCTTCTTCGAAGCCATTTTTCTTGAATTTTTTAATCAGTAAAAAAGGCTTCCAAGAATTATTGGGGCTGAATTATACACAATTTTGATTTTGAATAAATTATTAGGTAGGCATAATTTTGAAAGAATTTCTCGGTTTTGAAACAATTGCCCGCTGATGATGCATTTTGGACAAATTTTTGATTTCAAAGAAATTCTTAAACTGTTCAAGAATGAAATATTCCTAAAAATGGATTTTGGTAGGGTTTGGAGTGGATATCCAGACTGGATCAAACGAAATTGTCATTTAGAATCAAACTCGTTTTTGACGTTTTTGGAAGGGAAGGGGACATCGAAGAGTTCCAGTTTTGGATTATATGTATTTTGTGAAAAATGTAGTCGACTGAAATTTTTGAATAAGTAAATATGTTTAGATTTGGTAGGTATATTTTATCGAGTTTTTTAAAAAGTATTTTGAAAAAAAAAAACAGAAAAAACAGAAAATTTGAGACAAATGGGTAGGGATTAGATACCTGTTGAAATGATAAATTATAGCTTTAGGGTTCCTTCTTTTTTTTGCATTTGATGGATACCTATGAAAGCTAATAATCTGATGAGAAAATGAAGATAGTCTTCGTTTTCTTTACAAATCTTGAGAGGGACTTATTTGAGACTGAATGCAATATCAATTTTCTGGAAATATAAAAATAAAAATCACTTTGGAGATTTTTTTTGGATTACTTTTTCTTAATCAAATACGTCGAATTTTCTATTGAAATGGTTAAAAATTTATAAAAATATTTTCCGACGACTCAAAATATTCCAATAACTTTTTATTCAACTAAAAATAGTACAAATTTTCATTGAAAAAATTGAAAAAATGTATGTAGGTAAACAAATTTTGTAAAGACGAAAACACGAACGTGTTTATAATGCGGAAAAATATCGAATAGCGTTAGTTAATCTGCATTAAACCGAGACGAATTTGGCCAATGAGAGAAATTCCTTGATGTGGAACGTTCAAAAGGAAGTATCTCATTGGATATGTGGATTCGATTTGGTTTGAACTATGCATTGTAATCCTATCCCACATTATTCAGTTTATAATAAATGGAAAATCTTATTGGCTTAGTCATCCACCACTTCACAAAAATTATGTAATATGAAAACACCAATTTAAACAACTGAATAACGGTGGATTAGAATTCGGTATAAGTGCTATCAAATTGTAATTCTGAATTGATCTATGTATAGGTACTTCATTTACTTAATGATGGCATATGCATTAAAATAAAGTGTGCAAAAAAAATTAGTGGCACCTATAATTAATGTTTGAAATATTAAGGAAAGGCAATTTAATATCTACGTACGTATACATTGACTGTATTTTACTTGAGAAAAAAAAGATCATTAATAGATTGGCATGTTGAACCCTTGAGGAAAAGTGTTCGAAAAAAACAAAATTATGGCAATTAACTTCGTTTTTGTTGATGAATCACCACTGAATTATCTATAGTCCCCTTTGTTACCTGTACATGATTCGAATGATGATTTTTTTTTTCAATTATAGAATCGATCACCTTGATTTTGTTGTTTGCACATTGTTCGAGGTACATGCAAAACTACCCTAAGTGTTACCAAAGGTATACATAATCATCGCACTTGTCAAACGAATTGTAAAATTTTTCACGAAAAACAATACCGCATTTGAATACCTTATACCGCGAAACTAAAGGGCTTCGTAACACTAAAAATTGAAAAAAAAATTCGCGAACTGAACTATGATGATGAAAAAAAAAAAAAAAAATGCACACAAAACTCACTGTCTTACCTTAGAAACCATGTTGATTTGATATGCGTGGTTTTCAGGTGATCTTCTACGTACAAAGTTTATTCTATTTCTAAGATAAAAACAGTGCACGATTCAGTTTATATACGCAATTAATATTATCCACATATTACGTGAACTTTACGCTGTTCTGCCTATGTAATAAGCGCAATTGTGTGTTTGGTACGTTTGTTTATTAGCTTAACTAGGATTTCTACATGGAAAAACTAAAGGTATTTTGTTTCGCGGGAGTCGGTGTGTACCTTTCACCACTTGTAAGATAATCCTTGCGTGTAAGATAACGCTAAGAGCCGTGGAGACTTTGGAATTGCATACAGACTTTTGACCTAATGAATGATATTACTCAATACGCCTGCACCGAATTAACTCGACTTCGATTACCTGTGAAGTTTATGTAGAAGGACGTAGGTATTATAGAGAGATAGACTACGAATCGACCGCAAAAATGCGCTGCAGTTTATTTATTTTTTTTCCACGTGCTGTACGTAGAACGTTACAGGTACGAGCTCTCGTAGCTTGCAATTTGCACCGATCGTGGGGCTCTTGTGACCTCGAATATTTTTATTTTAAATTTGTGGTTATAGTAGTGGATTTTTATGTGTGTATGTAGGTCGTTGCATATTGCATGGAATGTACACCTGAGTAATTTGGCAGCAGAGATGTTTTAGAATTCAGTGGAGCATCTAGCTTTTTGTGGACTAGTTTGATAAATTTTTTTAAAAAAAGACTCCAAAATTTTCGTTGGTTTAACGAAAAAAGAGAGAAGAAGGAAGGTAATTGTGAGTAAGTAAATTTTGAAAAAAAAATTAAAAAGTATGCTTTGGGTGGAAAGAAGCATGATTTATGTTTGTGACATTTTTCTGAGAATTCTGGTGGGTGTTCATAAAATAGGTGGTAAAAATATCAAAAAATCCGTCAACTTTGCTTAAAAATTTCAAAAAATCCAAATTTTTTCCAATGAAAACTTTGAAAAAAGCATTACAGAAAATTTTTTCATGCGTTCCCTCTATTCACTGAGGTTTTCTGATTTCTGTATTTTCCTTTCGTTCTCAGAAATTCCGATAAAACCAGGAGAAAATTACTCGAAGGAATGTAAGATGAACTTAGAAAAAGTTTGAAAAAGTCAACAAAATTTGAACGGAACAATCTAAGGGATTTTAGAGTGCGTGGATATTTAAATTTTTTCTCAAATATTATGGATTATATCAAAAGTGCGATAAAGATTCAAATGCTCAACTTTTCCCGTAAAAGCTTAAAGTTTCAAATGTTCAAAGAGCGACAAAATTGCAACAATGTATTTACTCATTATGAATACTTTTAGAAAAATACATTTTTAGATTCATTATTCTCTTTTACTTTTTTTTAAAAAGTTTTTCTTTTCTTTTCTTTTCTTTTCTTTTCTTTTCCTCGGTCTGTATTTTTCTATTCTTTTTAGCCAAATTTTTGTAAAAAATGATGGATATTGCGGTAGGCCCAAATTTGGATAAAAAGGTCGGGGGTCAAAAATTTTGATAGTTCTCGACGTTTTGAGCTCAAACTAGACGATTCCCGGTGTGTCAGGTTTTTTTTTTTTTGTTAAAATTTGTGTGGGTGAAATTCATACATACTTAATAGAAACTTCGGATTTGGAAGAAAAGGGAAGGAGAGAGGGACGTAAACATCCATCGATTCATATAGAACTCAGCTTTTTACATATTTCAAGATTGTGTGGATTTCTTCTTCTCCACTTAGATAAGAAAATTGTAACGGTGTGGGTTTTTGATCCCAATATTTCAAATGGGATGCGGATGTGACAAATCTGAAAGTCTGTAAGTAATTCCCCTGGATTGCTGTCAAAGTTCCTCTTTTCGAAGGTCAATGTTTTTGACTCAGATTCAAGGTGAAATGAGATGTCATTTTTATTATGCATGTGTCGGGTTAAATGGATATGTTATTGTCTCTTATGAAAATTATAAAGACGAACGTCGTTTGGAGGGGATAGGTTTTTGAAGTGTAATATGCAAAAAAAGTGTTTTTGACGTACTACATCATTTTTTCTGTTTCGTCAAAAATTAGCACCTTCAATTTGCTTGTTAGGCAACTTCATAATCAAATTTTGTTCACATTTCAATGAACCTAATGAACCTACTCCCTTCCGTCGTGTAATAATTATTAATTCAACTGTTTTTTCCCTCAGTCAAACGGTACCTATTTCTTCCATTGATTTTCAAGATGAGCAATTCGTTCATGTGAAGTTCTTTTAGAGTTTACTGTCTTTTACATACATATAAATTTTCGGTTCAGTAACCCATCTCCCCGGCCACCCTGTAGATGTCTTTTCCACAGTAATTCAAAAAGAGAAATTTTGTTTCATTATCTATCATATTGATGGTGGAAGTACCGAATCCAACTTGAAATTTCGAGTCCATAAGTTTTAGAAAATATCCAACTTACGAATTCTCGTGCATTTTAATAATGTTTTTAGAATGTTTTCTGAAAAAAGGCCTATTTTTCCCCCAACAACTTAAGTTCAATTTTTACATATTTGTTACATTCTGAGAAAATGACTCCCCCCCCTCCGGACATCTACTGTTCAACGTGCCCTATTGAAATGAAACGTGATTTCTTTTCATGAAAAACTTTTGTTTTCGAATCATTCAGTTTTGCTATTTATGCAAATAATTGCAAATTGTGGATTCAACTCGAATCCGTGTAGCATCCAAACTCATTCTTTTGTAAAATTCAGAAATGAAAATAAGTTTTGTAGTCGATATAACGTCCTAGTACAAAAAAAATGTATTACGCAAATAAATTACACAGATATCTGTACAAAAAAGTATTAAAAAAATAGAGGAGTCCGTCGTCGATAAGTATTCGATGTAAAAAAAAAAATTATAAAAAAACATTACGTTTTAACTTAATGATGATGACAGGAAAATGGGCAGAGATCGGTAACTGTAATGTTTAGGAAGTTATTTCTTGTGAGCGGCGATGATGGTGGCTGGGGCTGCGTAAGCTGGAGCGGCGTAGGCTGCTGGGTGAGCATAGGCTGCTGGGTGAGCGTAGGCTGCTGGGTGAGCGTAGGCTGCTGGGTGGGCATAAGCAACTGGAGCTGGAGCAGCGGCATAAGTGACATGGGCAGCTGGGGCAGCGTAGGCTACTGGTGCTGGAGCGGCGTAAGCGACTGGGGCTGGAGCTGGAGCAGCGTGTACAACTGGTGCTGGGGCGGCATAGGCGACTGGGGCTGGAGCTGGGGCAACGGCGACTTTAGCGACGGCTGGGACGGCGGCTACCAATGGGTCTTTGCGGACAACAGCGTTGAAACCATTGAGTGGGTCGGCGGTGTAGTCTACGGTTCTCTTGGTACCATCAGGGTCGACTAAGCTGTATTGTCCTTGGACGACGTCTCCGTTTCTAACTTCGTGTTGGCTTTTCGAGTCGCCAGTGATGGCGTCTTGGACTTCGTAGGCGAAACTGTACGATGGGTTCGGGTCGTATTCTTCGGCAGCGACGGTTTTTACTACCGGGGCTGGAGCAGCGTACACAGCTGGAGCTGGGGCGGCTGCGTAAGCGAGTTTGGCTACCGGAGCTGCGTATGCGGCTGGAGCATACGCGGCCGGAGCGTACGCAGCGTGAGCGTATGCAGCTGGAGCGTAGTAAGTCGATGGTACTAAACCGGCTTGAGCAATGCTGAGAACAGCGGCTAAGATGACTACCTGTGAGCAGAACATAAAAATTCATTACTTTTTGTCGTTTACGTATTTTTTTTGCAAAAATGCTATTGCTTCAGGTCGAGTGCTTTTTCAAGTATTACAAGCTTTAGAGTCTATTTATAAATGTATAAACGACTGGTACGCGTAAGACAAGCGACAAAATATGGAATTAGTTTGCGGGAATTAGCTAAATCAATTAGTTCATCTAGTGAAACAAAGACCTATAACATTAGTCTTCCTCGGCCAGCTCGATAAAAGTAACGAGCTGATACCGCGCAAGTTGGCGTGATTAAAAATTATTTTAATTGGCAACCTCCGAACGTAAAGGTACATGTAATACATTACATTACGCCACTTGTTATACTCTTACCAGCAATGTAGTCGTAATGCATGCATATACACTAGATAAAATGAATAAACTATAAAATTGTTAAACAATGTGCGGTAGTTTGGTCTTACATAAGTTATTTTTTTTATTTATACTTTTCGTTTGTCCATTTCCTGTAAACTACTTTTTTCCCTTCGTATTTGATGTAAAAATTGAGCATTTTTCATAAATATTCTCGTAGCAAAAGGTTGGATGCGCTTATTAAATACAATTTTTTTCTTCAAAATGTATGCGTATGTACCATATATTATACTACAATAATAATATTGGTCAATGCTGCTTCTTCAATCCCATTTAAGGATAACTGGATAGTAAAATTCTTGCAATCAAGTACACAATTTTATACGTATTTCCATCTACTCTTTTCTTTTTCAAGTTCAAATAAGAATTGTTGAGGTATCACGACTATAAATTTACAAATAGCTATCTATTCATTTCGTTGGAAAAAATTGATTTATTTGTAACGAAAATGTCAACTAATATAGAGACAGAGAGAGAGAGAGAGGAAAAGAGGGGGTGTAAAAAAGTGCTTCCTATGTTTTGTATTGCTTCATTGTAGCTCGTCGAAGTGTAAATAAATTCCTACTTTTAGATCATAAGGAAATGCTCAGGGTGTTGTAAACTAGACGACTTCATAATCACATATGTCTGCGGTTTAATTAGACCATGAAACCGGTATGCGTATGTGACTAATACGTAGTGTATGTTTACCTAGTTTTCTTTAAAACGATTTAATATGAATTTCAATTTTGTTCTTAGACGAAATTTATTTATTTTGTGAGGGGTTAGGGATTGCAGAATTTGAAATTGTTATGAGTGTTGACTATTTAGACCGAAAAGAGAAAGATTTCGTTTGTCAGTGAACTAGTTCGATTAGAGTTTTCTGTATTTTTGTGAACAATGCGTAGAAGTTCCCAGAAACTAAATTTGTTGCTACCTAGTTAGTTACCTATTACGCTACATATATCAATAAGACAATTTTGAATTTTTGGCAAATAAGGTATTGAAATTATCGAATAATAAAATAATTCTAAACTCTTGATTGTCAATTTCTTTTGTTCGTCGTAAATTCTTTCAAATTTTCTAAAGCTTCCAAAAAGTTTCCAGCTTTTGAGACATTTCAAAATTAAAAAATTTTTTTGACAAGTTGGAAATAAATTTTAGTAGCTGAAAATTCAATTTTTATACATTGCGGTGTAGTTGATGTATCTGATAGGCTAATATTAGTCATTTTGGAAAATTTTAGTCACGAGAGTCTGATGAATTGCTGGAGGATTAGAAAATTTTCAAAGTGATCTGTTTACGGTCACGTTGGCAATCGATTCATTTTCATGTATCCAAATTGTATTGAGCTATGTACTTTAGGGGATTGATGCGGTCTCTATTGAAAGTATGTTTAATCAATCTAATGATAAATTAATCATGCGTAAAATTACTTCTGCCTACATCTTTAATTACATTATTAAACCAGATAGGTATACATATATACCTACTTGGTTCGTTATGTATTTATGATCTAGGTTGATGTAGGTAAAGGTATACATACGTACATTATGAATTGCGATACCTGATACGAGATGTTAAGATTAATTTTCA
This sequence comes from Planococcus citri, assembly GCF_950023065.1. NCBI lineage: Eukaryota > Metazoa > Arthropoda > Insecta > Hemiptera > Pseudococcidae > Planococcus > Planococcus citri. The sequence continues at coordinate 36,544,158 of NC_088677.1, forward strand.
AATTAAATTAGTCGTGAATGGTGTTAAATAGCAAAAGTTGTTCTTTCAGATCAAATGTACACAGTATCTACATAAACATACATTTTAACGGTGTGGTTTCCCTACCTACTTTAATGTATATCTGCGTAGAGTGGAGAGAAGTAGGTACCTAATCACGTTGACGATGTATTTGATCATAAATACATAATTTGTGAAATCAATCAATCGCACCCATTTTCAAAAATGTTCTTGTTGATGAAACGATTTCATCATTTTTTGAATGATGTAGTGACATTACAAATAGTTAGTTCTAACTAGAAAGGTACTGGCCTGATTAGGTACCTAATCAAATAAACTTGAGAAGAGTTAAGAGTTTTATATTTTTTGAAATTCTTATGTCTGCTTTTAAAATTTGTTTCTTTTGAATTTTTTCCTATTTTCACCCACATTAGTTAGTTGAATTTGTTTTGATATTAGGATACTTGTAATTCATTCTATCATCTTGTGGCCCAAAAATTGATATTTAAATCAAAGGTACTCGACTAGCAAAGAAGCAATTTAATTCGGTACAAATCACCGTAGTTTGCAGACACAATCAAATTTTAAAATTACCATCACTTTTACAAATTGAAATGAACTGTTTCTCACTTAAAAATTGAATAAAATTTGGATAATTTCGAAATTGAATTGAAATTAAAATCTAAAAAAATACCTATTGTGTTGAAAAATTGGGAAACATTTTCTAAATCATCAAAAATATATCATTATCAAAGAGGTAAAGTAGGTACCTATTTATGAAATTAAAAGCACTTTTATTTGGAATACTAATTCAACTTTTCACCTGTAGTACTTTTAAAAAAATTATAAAATGGAAAACACTGCAGCGAAAAAAACAAAAAAATTACAAATTTTGCAACAGACACTTTGATGTTTTGAAGCGACGACGAAACCATAACTTTATGGCATTAAACGCGAACGATGCATATCTGTTGAAAATGAAACCTTGAAGCGTGCGACATTCTCAGTGCGATGCACCGGATCTGGTTTATTGCACCGTCGTCGCTGACAACTTTGATTTTAATCATCAACGAAACGTTGATGACTCGCTGTTCTATGTATTAGCTTCCAGCTGTGTATCTTATTGAATGTTAAAATTGAAATAGGAGAACTATACTGTTTATAATGAAACAATGTTGTTTTTTTTATGGAGGGAGAGCTCCTATTTTTGTTTATGAGTTTAGAAAAAATTGAAAAAATGAATCAATAATACTTAGTGTAGAAATATCGAGTAGGAAAATTATTTCAAAAAAATGGGTAAGTTGAGCAGATTTTTCGTAGAAAATTTAACTAAATTTTGTCTTTTGAATCCGGAAGTATATTTGTTGAGGTCAGAAAGATGAAGGGCGCTAGAAGTGTTTCCAATTTTCATTGGCGAGTAGATTTTGGGAAAAATAAGAATTAAATTTAATGGCAGTGTGAACGAATTCCTTAATTTTGTTGAGGATGTTGAGGGGCCAAGTTCAAAAAAGGTGCGAAATGATGTAAGCTCATTGTCAGCATAATATATTTTGGAGAGTTGATAGCTTTAGCGAATTTTCAATTTCAAGTGCAATAAATAATTATATTTTTCAATGAAAATGTTAAGTCACTCAATTCTGAATGTTTCTAATAGGTATCGAAAATAACTTGAGATGATGTGTAACTACTTTATATGTATCTTTGAAGATGCTTAGAATTTCTCAATTTGCAAAACTTTCAAAAAAAATCAATATACACATTAAAACTTTGTCATATTAATGTTGCACATTTTATAACTCTAAAAATTCTATGTTGGTTAAATTTTGAACAGCTTATAAAAGAATTGTTATACATTTTGAATGAATAATTTTAGGCGAGAAGAAAAAAAAAGGTGTGAAAACTAATGACATTTTGAAGCACTTCTACAACTTGAAAATAAATTATTAAGATCATTTAATTCAGCCATAAAACATTTAATGAAAATGAGCAAACGAAAACGAGTGATTTAAAACTGAAAATGTGTATCCAAAATAGACGAAAAATCTTCATGGAAAAGAAACCTGATTAAGTAGCGAGTATAAAACTAAATTGTGAATGAAATGCGTGTATCTAACGAAACGAAAGGACGTGTTAATTAAAATAAGCGATGTTGAATTCCGGTACAGAAAAATTAAAAGAAAAGAAAAAAAGATTACACAAGCTCGAGAATACGCTAAAAAATAAAGCACGATGTAATCACATCGGTTAAACTTAGGTACATACCTTGAATGCCATGTTGATCTAGTGTTTGGTTATAGTAAGTACAATATAGGTACTATAAAGGTGTATGTGCAGAATAATTGGGACACTACACGCACTGTTCTTGAACACTGTACTTTGAATTACTAATTGCACTTGACAACGAACTTTAGTTTTATATACCTATAAGTGTCCCTAGTGCAATCATAAATATTATAATCTCCCCCTTCATCCTTCCCGGTCTCTGCGGGTGTATAATTTGTATAAAGAAAATAGCCTACCGTTTAATTAAATCCGTTTGTACCGGTATCATGTTATTGGCATTTGATAGCCACGCCTGAAACCCTCTAGTATCCCCTCCCTCCTGTTAATAGCCAAAGTCCGAGCACTAGTGTTATATTTTGTGCAGCAGATTTATTTGTCAATGTCAACAACATTCTACAGGGTGCACAGTAAACTATTAGAACTGGTTCGGCATTTCACGATGGGAGTTTTTTTTTTTTTTTGGTATTCAGGATGAGCTATGTCTGGACTTTCAAGGGGTATCGAGTTGTTTTCCTTACCTCTTCTTTCTTATTCGATGATGTACATAACATTTTATTCTATGGTTTTTTGTAGGGGTAATATGATCTGTTGAGGTTTTATTGTCCATATTAGTGAAATTATTTTATCATTTGGTTTGCAGTGTGATGTTTCGTATGGTTTGAAATTTGAAATTTTGTCGCATTAACCTTTTGAACTCGAGACGTATAGTGTCATCTGATTATATTATACTTACCTATAGTATGTGTACAGTGACTTGAATTACTTGCAATTAGCTTTGTAAATGGATTTATTGAGAGATTAATGTTAGGGTCGGTTTACATGATTATTTCGAGACTGGGACTCATTTTTTTGGTTCCAGTTTTATGGAATGCTGTATTGAATCGTAGCCTACCAGAGTGAGTTGTCTTATTGCGAAAATATTATTTGAAATTTTTTGTGGAAAAATGCATTTACCTATTTTGATAATAAGTGAAAGGCTAATCGTTTTATTTTTGAAATCTCAAAACTTATCAGTTTGGATTTTTTCTTCTGCTGAGTACGTCGATTCTTGTATTTTAATCTTTTTTTTTATTCTACTGAGGTAAAAACTTATCTGGCAATTTTCAAATCGATAGAACATCTAAAAATATAAGTATGTACTACCAATGCAAAATTTCAAGTGCTGAAATCAATTTTTTGATTTTTGAAAGTTTTTGAAACTCAAACTTTTAATTACGAAAAATATTATAAATTCGATCTAGTTGAAATGAAAAACTGAAAAGTTGAAATTTGGTAAAAGCTCTATTTTTGAATCTCAAAATAGGCTGGTGATTAGGTTTTTATTGGAGAGAAATGAGAATTTTAACAGGCTCGGAAGAACTTGATTCTAAAAATTATGCCCCGATCGATCGAAAGGGGTACAAGAACTTCGATCCGAAACGTCTTTAGAGTGGTACCTACGTCTTCGCTGATCAAATCATTGAACGTGTTCAGTTTTGTGAGATTTTGACGAATAATTTGGTTCGTGGATACAGTCACATTTTTTCCAAAAAATATTCTTCAAAAACAAAAATTCCTAGAATAAACTATTCATTCTGCTCTGATGAGAAACTGCATGATTTTCATTTTTGTTTCTTAATTTTTTTGTAAACTTCTCAATTTTTCCTAAAAATTGATTTTTTATGACAAATTTTTTTGTTTAATTTAAATTTTTCATGACATTTTTTTTGAGGAAAACTTACTGGACCAAAAAAAAAGTTGATGCAAAATGAAATTTAAAATTGGTAAAACATACAATTCTCTCTCTAATTTATTTTTCTGATGAGATTTCGTTTTTGAGAAATTTCAAATCTCGAACTAAAGCGACTTTCCAACTTGAATTGCTTTTTTTGGATAAACCAAGGGTCCTAAAAAAGTACTGAAGAGAAGCAATATTGTGCAGTATAAAATTTTTTATTAATATTATGATGCTACTACAGAGTATCTAATAAATCCTGCATCTGACGGAGTGATATCGAAAATTAAAGAAGTGTTGAAAAATCCTGCATTTCACTCAAAAAGCCTCCATTTTTTGTTGAAAATTTATTTTTTTCCTATTCCTTTATTTACATCGTTTGACGTGATAAAATTTTTATTTGGTGCTAAGAAAGCTGTGAAAAGCTCAATTTAGTGAATCATTCTTAATTTTAGGAGAACTGTTTCCCGTATGTTGAAGTGGACAGGAAATGATAGGAGGGTAATTTTAAAGATATTCTCAAATCCTGAGAGTAGGTTTTTTTGGCGCGAAGAGGGGGGAGGCTTGCAGGTTTTTTTTTTTAAATCCAAATTAAAAATATGTAGGTATATTATTACTACCTAACTGTCCCATCCCTCAATTTGATTGTTCAATACAGAATTTTTCGATGATAGAGCTTACCTAGTTTAATTTGCGAATGATCCATCAATTACTTATAACTTGAATAAAATTCGAACTGACGCCCTCGAAAAATTGCTTAAAAACTAATTCATCAGCAGTTTTTTTCGTTTGTTTTTTTTAAATTTTGGAACTCGAAACGCTCTTTTTCTACGTGGTGGGGTGGTAGCTTGTAGCCTATGGTACCATTTTGCTGTATGTAGGTACTAGGTAGGTAGCTAGGTACGTCAGATGATGATAATGAACAGATAATCACTTGTTATATTACGTAAGAAAGAGATACACCATTCACATCATTCAGGAGTAAAAAAAAAAAATAAAAAATACAGGTAGATAGGTAACATAGAACTACAATTTTGACGACCTACTTTATTTTTTGCTTTACAGTAATGTAATTTAAAGTATGTGGCATATAGCTCAGCGTACCATCTTCAAACCTCAGTAAAGAAGAGATCTGCTGGCGGGTATTTTGTTGACAGTAGATGATCGGCGTAATTTAAAAAACCATTTGAACTTGACTGAATGTTTGACATGGCAACCTGTTTTATATCCCTGTGGCGTAAATTGTGCATATAAACCGTGGTTTTAGAATGACTGACTGTAACAAGTCTGATACCGGATTGATCAACGAAATAGAGAGATCTTCCGCTGTATAGATCGCCTGAGGAGAGTACCTACTCGTATTTTCAAATTGCACGAAAAAAATCACAAGGTAGCGTAATTTACGAAACAGGCTGTGCCGAGGTATTGTTCTTGTAGGCAGTTGCGATTATCTACCCGGACCTAATTGTTGAACATTCGATATGTACGTAGACGTACGTAAGTAAAAATGCCGAGATATATATTTTTTCCGTTATTGACCTTCGTTTACAGCATCAGTTCCTCGTTATAGATGTAAGTAGGTACCACACCCTTGCATGTGAGTGCAAAATTTCCAATCCAACCGTAACTAGAGTATAATTTACCAATGTTTTATAATAGCTGGTAAATTACTACTTTGCCCACATTAATTTTGGATTTTTACTCGCGGTATTGGCGAGTAGCATTTTTAGACGAGGTATCAGTCGGGGGCGCGTTTTTTGCCTCCGTTTCCTTAGGTGTTTTCGCAATTGGGGGTAGGTACATATGGATATTAAAATTTCAAATTTTTGAAAATTTATCTACTTGAGATTTTCGTCGTGGTGGGGAGTACCATAATGATGGTAATTTAGATGCGAAATTTTCAGTGATTTATGATTGCAGCTGGCACATACGAAGTATCTAATTTTTCCTTCTGAATCCTGTGGATGGCCTAAGCCATGGCGACTTTTAATTGGGCGCCTGGGTTTTGATTTTTATAAATTGAACATTTCGAATGATTTTCACCACCCATCGCGTAACCGTGGTATCGAATTACATCGCATCAGTCGACTCGAGTGAGAAAGACGAAGATAGACTTGAAATGTACACGCTTAACATGCAGAGGATCGTGTGCCAATGGTGCGGCAGCGGTGGGTTTTTTTACAATGACGAATTGATGAATGACCGTAACTGGGCATGTGTGCACAATGTAAGTAATTTTAATGCAAGATGTATGCTGGATTGCATCACGTTGGTAATCAACTGGTTCAGTGTTATAGGCGCGTTACGAAAATGAGCGTCATTTTCGTAAACCAACAACTGGATTAATTCGTACAAGGTGTCGATTTTTATTCGAAAAATACTTAATTAAATCAACTTCCGATTGTTCGAATGTTGGGTAATTTTAGTGAAAAATTCCACTCGAATTAACGTTTCGATTAATCTTTATACGGGCAGAGTTTGTGTAAGTGTTCGTACCATGTTTGTTGGGTCGTGGATGTGGTTCAAAATTTGGATGATTGAATGTTAAGGGATTCATCTAGGAAACGAATTTCTATAGGTAAAAAAATTTAGTTACAATTTTTGAAGGGATCGAAGTGAAAAAATTGCCTTTGATGAGTTAAAAAATCTGTTTGTAAGAAATGATCTCATTTTGAAAATTTTAAACATTTTAAAAAACGTCATTGATTCCTGATCATAAAATTCTAATAGCTCAAAAATGTTCGTACTGAGATTTGTTTGAGGGAAAATGTCTAGAAAAAATTGTCTTCGATGGTGTAAAGAACATGCATTTAGAGCTACATATATGAAATTCGAAAGTGTTCAAAAAATTTTCCAAGGAACACTGATTTCAAAATTCAATTGCAAATATTTTTGAGCTTTCGAAATTTTAAAATCAGAATTGAATAAATTGTATGTAAATACAACCCCTTAGTTCCCCACCCTTAAATTTTGAGCTTTCAACAAAAAAATTCTGCTCTGCCCCCGCATCGTTGTTTGCTTCAAGCGTACGAATTCTTAAACGAAAAAATTTGTCGAAAAAAAGCACGTTGTCGAATAGAAGAAGGAAGTAAAGTTTAAGAAGGTCGTGAACACGTATCTATAGACGAAAAACGTAAATTAGTGTTTACGATAGACGCTTTCATAATCGAATCGCGTTATTACGTTGGTGTAATGCAGGCAGTGTTAATTTTAGCGATATGCCCTAAAGCTACAAAATAGCGCGTTATTTTAAATCTGATAAATTACCGTCGGTCGGCTTCGAGCCGTACATGCTACACTTACGCATGTATAGCAAAATCATGGTCAATTATTGAATATTTTCAATACGATTCGGTCTTTGGAGAGGAGTTGTTGTTCTCTCATCTATGCCTATATACCTTGGAGACTTTTGGCGGCGCTAAGGTATCCGGATCCGCTACCCTGGTTTGATTTATAATGCAACGCTTCATTTAATTACCATTCTAAAGGTGGTAACTAATTGTCGAAAGGTTCGAAGTATTGTGGACACACCTTATCGTCTATCTCGTAGGCTATACGAAATGGTTTCGATGATAAATCACCTCATTTGCAGAGTTTCTTCGTTTCGGTCTCGGTCGTTTAAGAAGCTCTTCAATGCTCGCACGCGATTATGTAAGTGTGTTTAATTGTACGAGTAAAATACTCGCGTCCATTTGATCTTAACACTATAATGCTCATGTGCTGTCTCCTTTACTTTACAATCTCCCGGCTATATGTCAATTATGTGTACGTAGCAGACGTACCTAGACCTACCCAATACACGTATGCAGCTTATGTGTGATTCAATGGCGATTGATGAAAAACAGAAGCTTTGAAGAAATTATTCGAATTTCAACATGTGACTGACTATGCCTGCTCCACTGCTCGTATACGTACTTCTACACATCAGTCAAAAATTTCATAGCGAAATATCATTTCATAATTTTATTAAACGCTTGGTCATTTAAATGTTATGATATATTCAGTCCGAGATACTTAATTAAATACCTACCTATCGTAATAATTAAGATACCTACCTAATTCTTGTTTTTCCTCGTCTTAATCTCATAATAGATGTACTCTTATTCACCTATTTTTTATGCAGATTTTTTCAATTGACCAGAGAATTTATTTATTTTTACTTTATAAAACATGTTTTATTCAAGTGAACTAGTTCCAAGATGCTATTTTTATATCTTGGCGAGTCATTCATAAATTCGAGAAATTGACAAATCTTGATTTTTTTATCAGTGCAAAAAGAGTAAATGATGTGAAAGTAGTGCACAATGAACTATTTTTCTGATGGTCTAGCCAAGCTGCGTAATTCTACGAGTACATTAATTTTGTTAGCATCGTAGCAACTTTTTTTTCTCTTTCAAAATGATGATCTTGAAAAATTATTGAAACTCGTCACTATTCTTTCAAATACCAATAAATTACAAAATAATTGCCTATTTGTTTTTGTTTTTTGAAATTTATGTACGAATGGGTCAAAGTGCACTCCACTCAAGACTTGGCACTCCTGAGTGTTCAATAAGCACCAACCAAAATAATTATAGGTGGTAGGTAAAATTCGTTTTTTGCTTCTTTCAGAGTAGTTTGAAATTTCGGAGCAGAAAATTCAAAATTCGCTGAAAGCTCCAGACTGATCGAAAAATGGAGGGGGGTTGAAATAAACAAATTATTTACATCGGCTTATTTGTTTATTAAAAAGTTGAAAAATAACCATAATATCAGTTTTTTTGAACTTTTTAATATCAAAAAAATTACCAAAATTCGCCAAAAAAGAACCTAAACAATCTGAGATTTTGGATTACAGAGATTTTAAAACATGCTCTTTCAATCTAGCTTGCTTTTTGTCCAAATCGGAAGGTAGCAGTTCAAAAAATTTCCTTGTAAAACTATGTATATAAAAAAAAAATTTAAATAGTTTTTTTTAATTTTTAAAACTTTTTGAGCAGTGTGATAGGTAAGATAACTGATTAGGAATTAATGAAAAGATAAAAATTGTAAAACGAGCAGAGAACATTGAAATTTCAAAAATTTCTGAATTTATAGTCAGGGCAATGGCTTGTTGGTTCGTGGTTGGCTCTTACTGGTAATATGGCGACCTTGAATACGAACATCTGGCTGTTAGCAATCTCGCGTTCGTCAATGAAATGAGAATTAAATACGTAAGTATACTTTGTAGCTATAACTATTTGGGTGGTTTTTTCATACAAAGTATCGAAAGTTCTACTTCGCGTGTTACATCAAACTAACAGAATTAATAACGATGGTGATTGGATACAGGTATACTATACTGGAGAAGTAAACTTTGAAAAACTGCAGAAAGCCATTATCATCTTAAATACCTACGTACTCGTACACGCATAGGTAATGATATATTTTCAGCATTTTTTTTTTCGTATTGTAGGTAGGTAACAAAATACTCATTACGTCATAGATGAATTATAAGAGGGAAACGATAGTTGGGTAAATTTTTCGTTAACAAAGATTACGCCTAATTCGGGACAGAACCAAGGTTGTTCGCCGTTAATCTATATATCGTTTATCACCAATTTATGAAATCGAAATGCATTAATATACGGTAATCAGTGTATTACTTTACCTGGTGTATAGAAATACTGTGTCCATTTATTCGTTAATTTTTTGACGTAATTATTGAGTACCTATTTTACATTTATATAAATAAGTATATTTGAAATTTGAAGACATGTCTTTGATAAAGGAGGACGACTTCGACTCGTGTTTGAAGTGAAATAATATACTTATCTTAATTACGCGCACGAACGTCTCAATATCGTAAGATTTATAATATGTAAATTGCATTGAGCTAATAAATATACCTACAAGATGTCCTAATATAAAAATGTCTGGAATACTTCGGATTTACGTAAAAGATACAATGAAAATCCTGAATAAGTGTGACGATCATCCATAAATTCAGCCAGGTTTTTTTGATGTCATTCTATAACTTTTTTTCCAAATCTGCACTTGACCACTCCCAATTTCCAAAAAACTACCCCCCCCCCCCCTCCATCAACTGCCGGCTTGAAAAGGTTGAATTTCGATTTGTTCAAAACTGGATGAAGCTGAGCGAAAATGGTTGCAAAATGAACTCATTATTATAGGTACTCGTACGTTGTGAAAAAATCCTTCAACTTTTTTTTCCTTCTCATGCCCCCAAAAAACTGAAGGTTTTAAATTAATTTTGAAAAAAAAAAACAAATTTTTCTTATATTATGTACAATGTACATAGATAAATTGATTTTGAGTAGGTATCTCTAATTTCACACATTTTTTTGAAACTTTTCTGGCGAAAATACCTATGCATCGAAAGCAATTCTTGTGAGATTGTCAAGTACCTACTTAAATTTTTTCTCTAAAATTTTGGAATTTTGAACTGTTTTGTGGGAACTGGGAGGGAGTAGTTCACTGGTTACATTTCAGCTGGAAGAACTCAAATTTTAAGCACTTTTTTTGCTAGATCTTTCAAAATTTCCGAACTTTTCAAAACATCAATTTTTTAGCGCTTGGAACTCATTAGTTCTCGTGACTGGTGAAATCGACCGAGATGAAAAAAATGCTCTATTTTGAAACTACATAGGTTCACTCTAAATTTCAGGAATCATGAGGATGTGAATTTTCAATGCATTCCATTGAACGTGCTCTTACTCAAGATTGGATCAGTAAAAAACTAATTAGATTCGGGCTTGAATTGCAGCAGCCCACAAAAGAAAATTGATGAATATAATTTCATCTAGTCTCCGGATAACCAGTATCTTGCATTGGATGAAGTAATGTTGAAACTTGAAAAAATGTCAGAAAATTGGTACATTTGGCTCAATAGTCCTGCATTTTTATTGAGAATTCGTCAAAAATCCCCCTCCCGAATCATTGCATAAAAATAGTGGCGAGTTTGAAGGAGAAGGATGAGGGGCGTTGAATCCAAATGATATTCCCTGCAAATATTTTGAGTAAATTGGAATGTTTATTTTTCAACAGAGTATAATATGTGCTTCTCATCGCTTCTCTCTTCAGTACCCTTGCCTTGTACAAAATGCAATTTACAATTTGAGTGCTTACAGCCCCTTGAAATTTTCAATAGGTCGTTTGAGGGACCGGTTTCTGTTCATTTTGAAACGACGGTACCAGAACCCATATTCAAAGTGTGTTTATTGATGGACACATTGGACACTGTGTATACAAGTTATAATAGTCTGGCAAAAAGAAGCCTCCTAGTACAATTTTAATTTGAATTTGTCATAAACGCAAGAATCCGATGTACAACGTGATGATGGAAGTAGGCTAAAACGCTACGTTTGCCAGCCAACTTAGCGTTTACCTTATGAGACGCAGACGTACGATAGTGTAAGATGGTTCTCTGTAGATAATTATGTCTAGTTTGATGTACTTAGAGACTTATACCCGTCGTCGCGAGATTTACCTCGTATAAAGACGATCCGATCGTCGATTACGAAACAGTAGTTGTTGAACCTGTCGACTTCACGCGAAGATGGTATTTGACGACGATTATTTATTATTCCAGTTTCGGCTTCTCTGTACGTATGTGTGGAGAATGAGGTGCGTAGCGCGTACGCGTACATACAGAAAAGAAACATTGAAAATGTGCAAGAAAATACCCAACCATTTAGGTTTTCCGAAGAAAGGATGTCTAAGGACGAAGTTTTTTTTTTTTATTCTCTCGAAGCTTTTATGGTTATACATGTGTGGAATTGGAATATGACAGAGGTAGGTCTCTCTGTCTCTCTACTTATACATACTTATAGAGAGAAAAAAAGAATTCGACGTCAATTGCATCACGTTTTTGTGTTCTTTTGCCGCGTTATTTATGGCGAACGTTTGTTTAAATAAAGTTGCTATAGTATAGTATGCGCGATATGTAAGTTACCCTACGTAAATACGTATGTACAATTTATGCGTGTATGTAGTTGAGAACGTAATTGACCATAATTTCATACGGCTTATCGTCCGTCCGTTGCTATTTATGCGACGAATCGTTCATAAATTTCGTCTGTGACGAAGAGTTGATTCGACTTGGAACAGGTTGCTAAGGATGTTGTAGGCTGCGTTCTGCGTTAGATTATAATAAATCGTTAGCCTATTCGATGTAAGAGTATAAGTAAGTAAAATAGAAGAGAAAAAAGCACGCGAACGAAGCGAAACGTCCAACGACGTATACCAGGTGGAGATTGCCGCAGAGTCCTCCAGTGTTGTTAGTCGTGCCAGTTGTTGGCAATATTGAAGGGTTTAGAGGGTATCGGACTTCTTGAGATGGTAAACGCCAACGCGGACAGAATTTGCTCAGCGTCCGTTTCAGTTCGGCCGCAGCACCGGTTTCGGTCATACACAAATGTTCATGTGTACGTCTACGTATAAATTTACATGTTGGCGATTTTAATCGTAACAATGGTCGGATTTTAAATAGTACGCATTCTATTTTGTCGTCGCGAATGGCATTCGTACCTACCATAGCACGTGTTAGCTGGCCGTATTCCAGATCACGACCTTATCTTTTTTATTATTATATATTTGCGGTGAAAGTAAAAAAAATAAAGAAGCGAGCTCGGATAATGTTGTTATCTTACATAATAATCCTTTAAATCGATCGATGCGTCAACCTATTGTAGAGCTGCTATGCATTTGCTTATGGAAACTGGAGCATTTAATTGTAATTGATATTAAATGCCTGCATTTTAAACGCGCTGCTGCCCGAGTCCGAGTATATCGTTCATTATGGTCACACTCCACACACTGTGTCTGGTGTGGTGTGTAAACGTTTGCTCGGTGTATGATGATGTACCTCTTCTGCGCTACACGTCTACATATGTAGTATGTAGTACCGTATTTCCTTCTCTCGTGTTATAGGTACTACACAGTTGCATTATATCTTGGCTTTGGTTGGATAACAAGATACGGGTGCGATTATGAAATATGATTTGAATAAATTTGTGTATATATCTTATGATCGAACCGTGTTACGATTTACCAAGTTTATGTATTGGTCTCAGTTGCTCTGTTTGTACGAGTATGTAGACTTTCCGATTATTATATGATCAGTCCCGCATTGCAAGAAATTCAATCAAGTGCATTTGTATGCGTCGGTTGCATCCTACGTTGCTGAAATTTAGAGCAGGATGTTGCGTTTTGTTCACTTCGTCGTCGATGAACTTGAAGATTGTTGGGACATTCGATTGCTTGGAAATTCTCCAGCACTTGATGTTTTTTTCCATCAACGAGGAAACGACTTTATGGTATTCAGCTCCAATTTTCACGAAAGATTTATTGGTTCGGTAGAGAATTGTCATATTCACTAAGTTATTGAAAATGCTATGTGAATGGCGAATCTGGAATCATTGAACCGGTTCCAAAAGTTGGTTAACTGAAAACGATCGATTTTTAATCCTCGTCAACTTTCCCCTCAAACTTTTCTCGGTATTTGCTATTTTCAACAATTATGGGAAACTGGTTGTGAACCGTGCAACTGGTTTCAACGGCTTATACAATGAAAGAGATGTGCTTTTTCAACTCCCTTTGACTTATTCAACCAAAAACCATCGATCTTCAATCATATTTGATTTTTGCTTGAAACTTTTTTCAGTAATATTTTACCATTTTCGGCAGTTATGGGGAACTGGTTGCAAACTACCGGTTCCAAAAGTTCATTGACCTTAAGATCATCAATTTTTGTTGGAAATTTTTTCCAATATTGATCATATTCTAAGGTTATGGGAAACTGGTTGCGAATCATTAAACCGGTTTCAAAATTTGATTGACCAAAAACGATGGATTTTCAATCCTTTTTGATTTTCCTCGAAAAGTTTTCTGATATCTGTCATTTTCAACAGGTATAGAAAACTGGTTGTGAACTATTGAACCGGTTCAAGAAGTTCATTGACCAAAAATTATCAATTTTCAATCTTCTTTATTTTATTTTGAATTTTTTTTCCAGCATGTATATTGATTATTTCAAAGGTTTTGGAGAACTGGTTGCGAGCCATGAACGCAATTTGGTCGATTTACCATAGGCGATCGATTTTTTCAAGTTCTCAAAAAAACACGTTCCTTGATTTTTAGGACACGTTGCGTTGTATGTATTGATAAAGCGCATCGTTTTCGGCACCATCGTCAAAAGTCAAAAGTCCTAATCATAAAAAACAAAATATCGTTGGAATCAACTCGCTGTGTTTTTCCCCTAACAAAAAGTGACTTTGACTCGTCAAAATTTTCTGGTCGTGACATGAAAATTTTTTTTTCAGAACTGAGACAAAATTTTAGAATGAAAGAATGAATTTAATTTACGAATGATAGAAAACATACAATAATGTGGACATTTCATTGACACAGAATTCCACATTTTTTCACTTTACATAATTTTATCATTACCAATTCGCATCATTCATCTATCACCCAAAAGTTTTTACCCACATAATTGCAATTCATGCGAGTTATGGTATTGACTATCTACGCAAGTGATTAGATTTATAATTTGGTATTTTCGATATCCTTGAAAACAGTGAATTCCATGTACCTACTTAACCAATTACCTGTAAAATAAAATGATGTTGCGCTAAAAAATGCTGAACCTGAACGACAGCGAAGGCGACATTGGTCAAAATGCATTCATATGCTGAAACTATGCAAAAAAATTTCACCATACGAGAAAAGGTTATGTTACGTTGGATTACACGTTACCTATTTTGGTTGAACAATCGATAATAAATTTCGTGATCTGCATCGAATCCTTGAAATTGAAAAAGAAGAATGAGTCGATTAAATAAAAAAAGCTTCCAGCCATGTACTTTTAATTTCTTTTCTACATATATCGTTTGATCGGATGTAGATCTTCATTCGACTTTAATTATATAAATTGGTTATTTTTTTTTCTTCTTGCAATTCCAGACGGTTTAACTCAGGTAGGCTAAGAACGTCTACCAGAGTGCGGGTTGAAAAAAAAAAGAAGAACACAGCTATTTACGTATGTATTGTGAATACCTAGGTGTACTGGTACGTACTAGAAGTGCAATGCATGATACGCATATGTTGCAATCGCTTCGTTAGCATTATAAACGTTCCATTGTCAATGATTAACCTTCTTCTTCAAACTATAGGTATTATTATTTTTCGTCCATCGTCCTAGATTTTGTCAAAATTAAGCCTACGAGTTGTAATAACACAACCAAACTGGTAGGTGCCTATTGGAAAAAATTCAATTTGATATATGAAAAGTAGACGTGGTCAAAACCATATTTTGTGCCAGGAATGACTTTGAAAAGGTTGCAAGTTTTTATGTACACTCGTAACATCCTCTGATTATCCTTGAATTGTCTCGAGTCTTTTTTTGTTTTGTTTACTTTTACTTTCTTCTAGACGTGTTCTGATTGTGATAGTGTTGCTATGACAGAAGTGTAACAGGTTTTTTTTTTCCGAGTCTCGATAATTACATTGGGTATTGAAAACCATTCATTACCTATACCTACCTATTTGTTGTGGGGGATGTGGTGATGCGCTTGCACTACAGCTGATGCATTCTGGAGATGGATTTCCGTTGCTGTCGGTCAATCGATTGATATGCTGTACGGTTTTTAATATGTTCATATCATAAGGTATGAGTGAATTTTTTTTAGGTTGTTCCAATGCTCGTGGTTTGTTAGCAATTTTTAAGAATTCACGTTCAAGCACAGTGAGAAAGCAGTTGGAAGGAGAGGGACGAAGTGTTGATGAAAATAATCAGAACCCTTCCATTTGGCCAAAAAAAATCGTTTCATCCTACGACAATTCGTTCTCTTTAAAATTCGCGTGCGTCTCGAAGTTTGTTTATCATCGCGTGATCACGTCCAAGGATGAGATTTATTTATAGTGTCGATGGATCGTTGATAAATGATCAATATTTGAAGAAGCGTTGGTAGTCCGCATAAAAATACCGCGATTATCCGATTTTAGGCGACTGTAACGACATTAATGTTCAATAAATATCCACGTTACACCAGAATTCGGCTTTAAATCTATTTAAATTGGCTAATTCGTCTTCCTGCAGTTCGATTACAAAGCGAGGCACGAGCTCTCAGCTGGAGATGTTTTATTCAGAAGCATTATACCAGTAATATCGACGATTAGATTACGACTTAATGGTATGCAAATTACTGTGGCGAGTTTTCGCCGCATCAAAGGAACAAAATTATTAAACTTGATTTAGAATTGGTACCCGTATTTTTATACCTTACATGTGTACTTACGTATGACTCGATATCAATGACCAGATTAAGTTGTCGGGGTTATGAACAAGTAAACGTGTTTGTTTTACATGCAACATACATAGTTTTTATTTATTTTACAATTTTATGGTTTTATTATCTCGTTAAATCAGATATTTTGTTATAGATGCGTGTTTTTTATATTCATATTCTTCAGTCTTTTTTTTTTGGGGGGTAGTTTTGGAATTTTTAACTGGTGGCTTGAATTTGGACCGTTAAAAATTGGGTTCTGTAGAGAAAATTTAGCTTGAGATGCTACGATTTAAAATTTGGGGTGCTGTTCTGTATTCTGTCATAGATCTTTTTTAAAATCCAAAGGTGGATGATCAAATTGATGATCTAAAAAGTACCTAAATCTTTACCAATGATTTTTTTCAAAAAACTTGACCTTTTTGCTAAAAATTTCTAGTCATTTTCAAATTTTCAAAAATTTACCAAAAAATTGAAAAATCATCTCAAGAGCTGTGTAGGTCAGTACCTACCTACCAAAAAGTATTTTTTTAAATTTATGTTCGCGATATTTTATTATTATTATTTTTTCAATGATATGATGAGAGGAAAAGAAAGCCATCTGTAGTGCATATTTTGCATATCATTATAGGTAGGTATATCTTTTTTTCAAATAGAAATCTAATATCCGTTTTCATTCATTAGAATATTAAGAGGTGTTATAAAATGCAGACAAGAATGATGAATGAAAATTACAATCTCTTTCTTATCTCTACATATTTTCTTTAATGAGCTTGTTTTTCGACTCGGTCTATCAGATTAATAATTATTACAAATGATGTGTTTATTAGGGTAAAGGGTGTTCCAGTTTGACTGGACAAGATGACAGAGTATACTAATCGATATACCTATACCTAGTTAATCGTAGGAAACTTACAAAAATTAGCCCATCTTCAAGATTTTAGGGGTGTGCTGATGGATTCAGTTTTTAAAAAACACTTGAATCTTTATTTTGAAAAAAAGGAAGCCAACCAGGAAGGTTATTTCCAGACCAGTCTGGAAAAAAATTAATGAGGGTTTTAAAAACATCCCGTCTAAAAAAAAAATGGTAAAAGCTGAAATTTGTATTTTGAATTTTCAAAAATTCAAATGTGACTCATTTCCTTTTCTAAAAGTCAGAAATGAGATCAAATTAATACAGGAGGCTCAAATCCACTTTATGGTCTGTTTTTGATCTTTTAAATCGATTCCAAATCATCCGAAGTAGGTAGTAGGTACTTATCCAACAAATTTCTGGAATTTACGATTTTCGAAAAATACCATTAGAATGAGCACAGAATTTGAACAGACAGGGCAGATTTTGAAACAGTGGAACTGGATCCAAGTCGATAATAAGACTCGCTAGAATGGTTAAACCGAATTAATCTGAGTTTTTATGTCTACTAAATTTATTTTTGAGCCTTTTTGGGAAGTGGGTGGGTTCGAAAACTTGAAAATCCAAAAGTTGGCTGTGGCCTGTGAGTTGCAGAGTAATCTGAAACTGCAACCAATTGATTTGAGTCGTCGAGAATACGATTTGAGCGAAATTTTGGCTCTCCTACTTCAAGTTGATCAAATCTTGTTTTTTTCGCAGGAAATGGCCTTTGAATTTACAAAAATTTGCCAAAACTTGTAAAATGAAACTCAGCCTATGAAATTTTGGATGATAGTGTATTTTTGTGCACGGCTTCGATTTTTTTGTGCTTTCACGGGGTTTCTTTTATTTGAGAACTTGAGATATTTCCTGTGTAGATAGAAATTTGAGATTGAGGATAGACGAGCCAAAAATGTTCTGACTTTTTTGAGTAGATAATCGTACACATCTTTTTTGAAACCAACGATTTTTTTAAAAATAATTTTAAAAATTTGACGTTCCAGAAGTTCTTATAATCTCCTAGATCGTTTTTGCTGATCTCAACGACTTCTATTTCCTGAGGCTGGCTTTGGTAGACAAAACATGGGCATTCTGTGCGTAATTTTTTTCATCTTGAGGATTATCATGCACCGTTAGTAGATATGTACATGCCTGCACAGTGCACAGTCTGTCAAGATTTTCAATTTCGAATCATTATTTTATCGTGTTTTTTTTTCAAACACCTCGGTTGAAAATGATGCAAACGCAGATCAGTTTTGAATGAAAAGTTGAGCCATAAAATAAGGTGAAAAAAATTGAATAAGAAACATTTTGGTCGTCCTTGATTCGAAAGTCGTTAAATCAACAATAGCGTAAGAACACGAGTGAATCGTTATATTGATCACGTATGAAGAGAAGTAATCAGGTTTAAGTACGTTTGCAAAGATGTAAAAATATTTACGACAGAAGTGATTCGTACTTATGTAATGATGCGTAAAAAAAAAATACGCATCCAGGGTTAACATTTTGGATGTCGAACTCAGGCATGACAAATGAATATCGTACCTACACCTTACCTACTTATACGAGTAAACAGTGTGCCATATTATGTATAAGTACGTAATATGTGTAAGCTCGTGTGCATGAATTAAGGATTATTCGCACGATGTCATAATAGTGATGATGCATTTTGTGAAGTTTAAACGTGATTTTTCTGCGAAGATTTTTTTTTTCTATTTTGCAAATCTAAAGTGAAATCTATTCGCGTGTGGAATGCACTTGCGACAGTAATGGCTGTATTCCAGATGCGATGTATGTATATAGGAACTGGTTCGAATAGCTTTTTGTAATCGTCGTTCGTCGCTGAAATTAATGGAAAATTGAACTCGCAGTCGATAATTTATATGCCTATAGTGCAGTACATATAATGTTATCATTTCATTCGTATGTGTACATATACGACATACGTATAACTTAAAGGCAACATCGACCTCCGATGTTTTTTACGTGACATTCAACAAATATAATAATAACAACGTGATTATTCGCGTACTCGAATTCAGATCCGTTTTCCTTTTATCTCAACCAATTATGTAATCGCGGCTGCGAATTAGGTGGGCTTTTCTCGAGAGCATAATTTATTTTGTATCCGTTCATCCGAAGGTGTTACATACTATTTATACGTGTACGAGTATTATAGGTAGATACGGTACTTCTACTTACCCTACGTGTTTCAAAATTATATTCTGATATTCGCAATCCGCGTATTTTTCAGCTATAGAGCGATCTATATAGCCATCGAGATGATTAATTGGTTCAATGATTATAGATATGGGTATGGGTACAATCATCCTCGCAAAATTATGTTACATAATTTTCTAAATATCGGTCAACCATAATTTTGAACTTACGTAGGAATTGCCTTGGTTTAGTGGATTTTTTACTCGATATTCGATCGATTGTTATTGAAATAATGTTACACATCGACGTTTTATTCATCTGTGGGCATAACATCGTATGTATGTACTTCCATGTCCACATGTATGGGTACTTAGCCTCGTACATATCCAGAAAACGTGATCGATGGATTTTATGAATCATTTAGAGCTTAAGTTAGACCTAAACCCAGATGTTGAAATAAACCATAAAATAGACGAGGAAAAGGATTACTTTGAAGAAAGAATTGGTGCTTTCAATTGATCAGAAATGATTTATCTTATGAGGTATATCAAGTTGTATTACAGGCAGTGGAAATTTGCTTATTTTAAGTTTTTTTTTCTGAACAAAATTACCTAGGGTTGAAAAAATGTTGTAATTTGACTTTGAAATTTTATGGTTGATAACAGTTCTGCTTTTCCTGCTTTTGTCTTTCTTTCTTCCAAATTTCTTTTACATTTATTTTCCCCTCCTTTTTTTAGAATTGCGACTTTTTTTTGTTTTCTTCAAAAATGTTGAGCCTGTCATCGTTTACTTACAAATTTTTTTTAATTTTGAAAAATGTCCTGCCAAAAAAAATTAATTAGCACAGTTTTAGTTTCAGAAGTCTTCAAAAATTGTTCTCTGGTAGGTTACCTTGACTTTACTGTTATTTCAGAGCTCACAAGAAACCCTGGCACATTTTTTTGGCGGGAAAATGAAAACACTCCCCAATTAATCATAACGATGGAAAGGGCAAAAAATGGGACAATTTTCTCCAGGTCTCAATCTCCTGAGAGGCTCGAGAAATGGAGGGTTTGAGATGAATTTATGATTTTTCAATTGCGCTGATGTTAATTAAACATTTCAAAAAAACTTCATTTTTAAAATATTTTAAATTGAATAATGAAGGTATAATATGAGGACTGCGAACAGGGAAAAAAAGAAAGGGGAAGATTGTTGCGAAAAAAAATGCAAAATAAAAGTGAAATATTGTAAAACTGAAGCATATTTAAGTGATCCTTCTGTATTTTCATTGTTATATCAATGATTACTTATTATTGTTGAAGAATGAAATTGAAAACTATTTTCTTAAAAATTTAAGAAATGAATGTTCTGAAGATCTTGAAAAAAAAAGTTCAAAAAATTGAAAATCGTAGAGAAATTGAAAAACAGAATAACGACTACCTACGTGAAATCAAATTAGAATTAATAATTTTCACTAGAAATTGAAAAAGAAAAGTCCCAACCACCAATATTTTATTTTAAAAAATAAAAAATTGGGGAAGAAAAATAGTGTGCAAAAAGTAAAATTAGGTACCTACTAACGAAATATTTTTCAAAAAAATCAGAAAAAAGCGTCATTACGAATAATCTGTAAAAATATCAAAAATGTGCCGAAAGAATTGAAAATTGAAAAAATTAAAAAAATTAAAAAATCACAAATCATAAAATCAGTTTTTTAAAACTAGGCCAATTGCAAGTTTTTCGTGATACCATAACTCAATTTTTATTTCTTTTTCAGAAAAATACTCAATTTGAGAAATTTTTTGGAATGCTCTTTGACCATTATCTAATTTTAAAATTTTTGAAAAATGAATATAACAAAAAAAAATTATCAAAAATTTCACCGCCGTTCAGAAGCCATTAAATCCTCAACGACGTCCGTATTTTGAGAAACACTGCAGCATTGCATGGGTTGACGATATTACGAGTAAACAAAAGAAGCTCAATTAATTCCATATTGAAAACTTTAATCGTGTTTCGATATTATTGCTACCGAGATCCGGAAATCTCTACATATCGTATGTAAAATAAACATTTACGGTAACGAAACAGGCTACTCCAGTAAGTAGATAAGTATACGTGGATGTTCGAGTGGCAAATTGATTCTTATAATGCAATTAATAAAAGAAGAAAAATCCGTCCAGTACTTGTAGAAATTTAAAGTCGACTTCATTTATATTCAACCTTCAAAGAAGATGTTGGGGCGTACGTATGGTACGGACTGCGGATAAAGAATCCGATGTGGGAGTGAATTTTGACTTGTGTAGAGCATTATAAGTCTTTTACTTATAGGATCACCGCGCACAGTGGTTGTACATTGTAGTAAACGTATGTATAGTATAATATCTATCGTTGACTTTTTGCTACTTGTTAGCTTGTTGTATGAAAGGTGAAAGAAACTTGACCATTTTTGGACAACGAAGACTGATACAGGAAAATGGCTATCGCCGGTCGACTATCAAAATGAAAATATACAAATTGTTTGGGAAAATATACAGATTTTTATTTGACGCCTTGACTTTTAAAAAAAAAAGAACTATAAGGTTATGAACGCTGTGTGTCGAAATTTACACTATTGCCTTCTTAAAATAATGAGATAATTGCGTGGTCATTGAGGTTTTTAACGGCCTACTCGAAAGTAAATAGTGGTTTTATCTGTGATATGCTGCGTAAGCATAAGGCGCTTTATAGGGGTAAGGAGAAGCGTAATGAAGAGCCGGAACGACATGTGATACAGCCGGAGCCGAATAGTAAGGCGTGGATACTACGGCGTGATATTTGGCCGGAACGACCGGAGCTGTGTGGACGACTGGAGCAGCATGGACGGCTGGAACTGCGTGGACGGCTTTGGCAGAGTGTCTATCTACGACGGCGTTGAAACCATTGATGTGATCAGCGGTGTAATGGACGGTTCTGATGGTACCATCGGGTTCGGCTAAGCTGTAGGTTCCTTGGACGATACCGTCTTTGCGATATTCCTCTTGGGATTTGTAGTCGCCGGTTGACGGATCGTTGACACCGTATTTGAAATGGTACGATGGATTCGGATCAATTTTCTCAACATCTGGATGGATGGGTTCTGCCGCGTATGTGATCGGCGTATGTATTACGGCTGCTTTAGGTGCAGCAGGAATTGCATAACTGTAGACGGGCGCAGGCGCCGCGTAATATGCTGGCGTTATGCATAGGCTCGAAGGTATGTGGATTGATAGAAACGCGATTAAAATCTGAAACAAATGCGGTAGGTGTTAATGAATTGGTCTGAGTTTTCATCAGCTGGCCGGCAGCTTCCTAAATTGCTATCATTAATTTTCAAGGTTTCGGAAGATTTTCATTATTTTTTATTTTATTTTTTTCACTTTGGCTTAATCGACGAGTGCTTTAAATACATATAGAATATGTCCATGTCCAAACGTATGTAATACGAGTACATACGTATCTGTATAATGCGAAAAAATTCTTCAGTGATTGATTACGATGCTACGATCGTTACAAAAACATCATATTATATGTATCGAATCGGTGTAGAGTATAGATTTATGATATAATGGACGTATTTTCGAGTAACTCCGAGTTCAACCATTCCATCGAACGGTTATCTAATTGTAAGATGCGATTCGATTTACGCTTTTGTTTTATTTAATCTATCTAAATATGGAAACGTGAATGAATGTGGTTGTATCACTAGCCTAGATTTTTATTATCTGTTCGCTTTGCACCGAAAATACCTGGTATTGATGTTTTATTTTATGTTTTGATCGTTACATAATGTCGGAGTAATTTCAGTCCCCCTCGCAGGAATTTTACTCGTATGAATGCAAAGGAGCAGAAGAGTGGAAAGGAATTGAGGTGATATTTTCGAAGTCAATTTATGGATCAGTTGATGTGATTGAAGTTTTATCGAACATGAGCTAAATGCACCAATTAAAAGCTACCATTAAGCACTGTTTCTTTTCAGTGAATTTTTTTGGGAGGGAGAGAGACAGACAGAAAGGTGCTATTGAAATACGTTCAATTTTTTCTTCAAATTTATTTACTCATTTGCAAATTTCTTGTAGTAGTTTAAGATGATTAAAAGTCGGTTTCGAATCTTGAGGTCTATATTTAAAATAATAAATTGATCGACTAAAAATTATATTCAGTTAAAGAGTCATTTTAGAGTAATTTTCTGTAATATTTATCAAAAGGGCATCGAAAAATGTGACCAAAGATACGCAATTTTTTGCAAAGTATGCATCTTGAAGAATTTTTTGAAGACAAACAAAATATTTCCCCAAAAATCAAGGGAAAATTAAAAAGGTGAAGTTTTCAAAAAAATTTTAATTGGATATTTTCTGGTTTTGAACGTAAATTTTGGTGTAACTTTTGAAGGCCAACAAAAAGTTTTTTTTAATGAAAATAAATTATACAGAAAAAGTTTAGAGAAATCCAAGTTCTCTCGATGAAATAATTTCAAATCGAATTTTTGAAATTTCTGGACACCAATTTTGATGTTGTTTGAGGACTGGCAAAAAATTCGTTGGAAAGATTTTCTATCTTTAAAATAGGAGAAATTTCAAAAATTTAGTTGAAAATTGCAGATTTTTTTTAAAATTCTGAAGTTTGCTAATAACCTAGTAGTTTATCCCCCCTCCCCTTAAAATTTTCAAACTATTGTCTCTGTAATTCCTTTCACCAGCCTAAAAAAATAATTTTGATTTTAAAAAAAATCGCTGAAAATGTAAGAGGGGGAATGAGAGAATCCGGAAAGGAATACATATTTCATTTTTTGTCCACTCTATCATCAATTAGATTGTTCTTATGGGTTAGGGTACTGCTCCACTTTCCTCTCTTCTCCTCTTCTCTCCTCCCCATCCTCTAGAAGCCGAAGGAACGAATCACTCCAGTATTTTACGAATTCATTCATTTTTATAAGAAAAGTATAATTTTTTAGATGTCTAAAATCATCCAATTTTGAACCATGACTGGTGAGGGAAGCGGAAGAAACCTTGAAGTGTGTTTTAAACCCCATTCATAGTCCTTGCAGAGTTGACTGCCCATACAGGATGCATTTTTCATGCTATGGCAGCTCGAGATGTATGATTTGCATATCTTTTTTTATCAAAGGCGTTCGTATTTACGATTCTTCTTATCGTTCAATACAAATATTTATTGCGTTTTCACAAAGCTAAATACTACATAGATAGGCAGGGAGGTATCTAGATCTGCGATCATTTTGTTTTACTGAAACCACTTTTTGCACTTTGGTTGTAAATAAAAAGCGCACTTCGATAAAAGCTGTAATAATTCTTGTTTTTAAAGATCTGAGTGTGGCATTTTATATAGGCATAACTTTTCGCTATGTAGAGGAGATTGCTTTCATGGCATTTTACAGGGGTTTGATTGTACATATTTCAGTCAAATGAGAACCACAAAGTATTATTAAAATTATGTTTACAATATAGTTTTTATCAACTATTCAAAAATTAATGTCCGTTGCATTTGCCTGGCTTGAGCTGATTTGAAAATTTCGATTCAAAAAGCAAAGCATTATTTTGGTATAGGAACACAAATTTTTTATAACGTTAAATTTTTTGACGTTAAAAAAAATAATTAGTATACAATCAAGAATTTTGAAAATTTTAACTCGTCAGTGATCAAATTCCTGTTTTTAAATCGGAACCACAAGTTTTAAAAAATCAAACAAAAATATTTAAAACAAAAAAATAAGGTAAAAATATAAATAGGTATAAGTGATAAAAATGATAAAACTAACGAATTTTAAAAAATATATAATAAATAAAAACTCACCTGTAAAATCATAATTACCCCCTAGAACTTCACTCTCAACTTCACTAAAAACAATATTAACTAATGATCGGTATTTGTTTAATCGTTCATTTTTATATGGATTAAAGAGTACCTAGCGTAGATGCTGTTTTTTTTCTAGTTTCATTAAGTATCCATATAAAGTCATATTATGTGTATGATGTTAAGACATATGGTATCTGGGTCCACATATGCCATAAAATGATATTTTTTCCACATAAGAAGCATACTTTGTAAAATATCTCACGAAATGTACAAGTATTATTATACAGTTTACTGAAAATCAGGCATTCAGGCGCGCGGATCGATATTCTATAATTGGAATCATTGATCTATTTTTCTAATTAAATTGTAACTTTATTAATTTCTGACCGTGTGGACACCTTTTTGAGTGATGTTAACTCTCCACGTATGGGTATAACAATGATGTTAACGAAATAATAACGAACTTCTGGTTTTTGATTATATCAGTACGAGGTTTTTTTCTCATTTTTTTTATTTTTTTGAGGCTAATGAAAATATACGAGTAGTTCTTTAGTTGTGTTGTGATTGTGGTGCGAATATGTGCGCAATGCGTGCTGATTTTTTGGTATTTCGATTTCAAGGTAATGTTTTACTGATTAATTTGAAATTTTATTGTTTTTTTTTCAATTGTCTTTTTTGTAATAGGTATTATGTGACTTTTTCATCGTATCATTTTTTAAAAAGGTGAACATTTTTCTTGAAATTTATCGTTAGGTATTCATTTTCATTACGTTTGTTTTGGATTTATTTGAAATTTAATGTTGCGATATCCAATTTTACTGAAATACCATCAAAATAATATACCTATTCTAGTTATTTTGAATTACTGTTTATTGTGTCATTTTCCACAATCTTTCCACAATTTTATTCCGTTCTGATCATATTTGATCAATTTTGCAGCAATTTTTTTATTTAGGGTATTCACTTGTTATTTACAAGTTTTGAATTTTCCCTGTATTTAAACGAAAGTGATAACGATGATGATAAAATTTTTAAATTCAGACACTACACAATTTGAAAACTTGTCTGAAAATAAACACGAAGCAACCCAAAGAAAGGGCGGTTATTGCCAGTAAATATAAGTTTAATGATCATTTTAACAATTTTTATAGACACCAACAAACGCCTACTTAAGACTGCTGTGTAAATACTGGTGCCAAAACATTTTTTACAATTTTTACAACCTAAAGAAAATTTTTAAACAAACAAAATTTTGTAGGAAAAAATTACCATAATTTATCCCAGAAATATTGCCGCCATATCGACGATAAAATTTGAACGATTTGAAAAATCCCAAAAGTACCTAAAGGGTAAGGAAACGTGATAGGTAGCTAAGATAATAGTAAATAGTATCGGTTTATATTGCCTTATACATGCACATAAATAAATAATCGATGCAACGTGGACCATCATTTTTGACTATATTTCTATCAATTCACAAAAATTAACATAATTTCCGGATTCTGCTCTAGAATAAAAACATCAAAATCATCTCAAGGTTCCAAATAGTACAAGGGCAGTAATATACGTATATGGTGATCGTATCATCTACACCGAGTAAATTGAGTAAAAAAATGTAACTTTTTTTACAGTAGGCGAAACCTACAATGTACCTACTCGTACTTATGTTAGTAAATTTAATTCGATTTGTAGATTTTTTCCATCTAATTCATTTTAGAAAATGAAAATGTACAAGCATTGGCGTCAGTCGTCGCAATTTTTTGAATGAAATTTGATACTTTGGTGTTGAGAATTTGCATTCAATATGACCTCGAATGCATATCAAAATTAATTCAAGCATCTTGAAAACGAATTTTCGTTCGACCAAGATTGACAAGCGGCGCATGGTGAAAAAATTTCCAATCCAAGGTTTCTTTAAAATTAATCACTTGTCGCGCATAACGATAGGTTTTAATCCTAGATGCGGTTTTATCGTGTTTTTAAATCATTTAAATCATTCTGATTCATTCGATAAAATTTTATGAATATGTAATAACCCAATTGTTTAAACATTTAAAAAGTAAATCTAAAATAAATAGTTTTTGACTCAATCATATCGATTGACTGAATTTTTAATCAGGAATATCCAAACCTTGTAGTTGTATATCTACCGATAAGAAATGTAAAATTTTCTCATAGAAAAAGCTGTTTTTCAAAAATTTCAAAATTTTTACACGTAAAAAGAAATTTGAATGAAAGCAAACTATACTTGAACCTATTGTTAGGTACACATAATCTCTGGAATGGAATAAAGAAGGGAAATAGGTAAAAGAATGTCTACTTCATATCACCCACGAAAATTTTTAAAGGTTTATTTCACATTCTTTAAACAGAACATGCACTCTAACCTCCATTCAACTTTATTCAGATGTTAAAAAACATTTCAACAGAAATGTGCGTAAATTAGGGTAGATCGAGGAAAAAAATTCCGGTAGATTAAGACCAAAGTTAGTGTAACCTTCATTTTGCGTTGAAAGTCACACAGAAATAATTTTGGACCCCGAGATATCCCTGGAGTGGGGATTTGGGATCTCAAAGAGAGATGATTTTCAAAAAATCGTGGTTTTTTTAGTCTCTCCCTTAACCAATTCGTTTCGGAAAAAATTACCCAGTTCCAAAATACTGGTACAAATTGAGATTCTGTGTTTGACATGAGCTATTGCTGTAAAAGTCCAATTCGTTTCATTTTTTTATTTTTTTTTTTAATTTTTGGATATGGACAATTTTTCCACGACGGTTGGGTAAAGCCTAGAGCAAAAAAAACACCATTTCTTAAATAATGATCCCTGCTTGAGAATCAAATCTTTTCTTCAGAGACACATCCGGGTTACCCGTGGTAAACATTTTTCTGGGTGATCTTCAACTCAATCACTGACTAAATGTGAAAATCTATAAGTACCAATAACTCGGTCAAAACTCCCAGACATTTTTTTTCGCGGTCCACCTCAGTGTAGATAAGTAGGCACTCTTTTAATTTGGATTTGGTTTTGAACTTTGAGATGCCAAAAAAAACATAATTTTTTTGCTTCTAAAAGTAAAAAAAAAAAAAAAAAAAAAAAAAAAACGCTTTATTCTAAAAGCACTTAAAAATTTCACGTAGGCCTACCACTGTAAGGCGTATTTTGAAAGCCTGAATTTTATCATTTCAGCTAAAAATTCAAATCTTAAAAGTTTAACTTGAAAAATTAATTTCAATTCAAGACAGACTTGAAGGGGAGTTACTTTTAGTGAAGAGAGATGTCTTCAAATAATGAGATGAAAAAAATTCATTTGTGCAGAAATTCTGCTTTCGTCAATTTGTTTTACCCTAAAACGTGAAAATTTGTGTGAAATGACCATGGAAGAATAATATTGACCTCATATGGTTCATGAAGGGGAAGAAGGGAAGAAAGCATATTCCACAATAATATTGCACAGGAAGTGAAATGTTCATTGTTCACTCTCCATAGGTATTTGAACCCTTCTCATGAAAATTTTCAACGTTTATTCATTTAATTATCTACTCTCGGACGTCAAAAGAATTAAGTATTTTCCTCATTTTACTACAACCTTGAAGGAATTTTACTGAAAAAAAAAAAAAAAAAAAAAAAATGATAGACAATCATGTAGTATTTCAAAAGTCTCTGATTTCTTCTCATTTCCCCGCAGGGTATTTTAAGGAGAACATTTGAAAAAATTTAAAATTGAGGTTCGATCAGATTCAAGAAAAAAATAATAATTTCAGAAATTTATTACACCTTTCTTTTTAATTGAATATTCCAGATATTTCAATTATTACGATGATTTTTCGTTGAAATGTCAAGGAAAAGAAAACTTTGATTCGATTCATCTTTCAATCTACTAATAATGTACTTAATTTAGGTATTAATTTTCTGTGTTTTCAAGTATCTACCTAATAATGATATTTTAACAAAGTGGTGCAGCTTAATCTTTTTGGTAAATTCAAATTTCAACTCGAATTTTGATATTTTTCGAAAATACGACTTCGAATATACACTCTATATTTGAGAAAAATTATTTTATTATGAATAATTTTAAATCTTTTGAGCAAAAGTTGAACTTTTTCCATAATTTTTGAAACGATAATTGTTCTAAACCCAAAAGTCCCACAACACATGTAGGTATCCAACATTTCAAGACCGCTTTCCTTCAGAAGAAACAGACTCTTACATTTCCATCTTTCTGTCACAAAAACAATAATTTTCATCGTATTCTCACGATTTCAACTTCTCATCCCGCCACCAACATCGAAAAAAGCAGAAGAGTAAAATATTATGTACGAAGATGTTAAACAAATAAAATATGAAATATTTGCACCCGTGGGCATCTCCTATTCCAATACAGCTAACAACCTCTAATAAATATCCGTAAATGAGGTGCTGAAAAACGTGTCGTTGTACCGGTTGAAAATCATTTAAAAGGCATTAACTCGTTCCACGCGTCCGCGCAATACTTCTACCTTACCTATGTACATAATGTATAATGTATAAACTCGTACCTAGTAGGTACCCACCTATACTACAAGCATACGTTCATAAACAACACAATAATATGAGAAGTTAAAAAAAAAGATTTATTAAAACGAATCTTACAAATTAATATTAAATATAGAATCACACAAAATGTTACACAAACGGTTTCGGTTTTCGGTTTCGGTCTATTTTCATTTTTTGTACGCGTATGGGTAGTAACCAGAGTAATAAGGATAATATCCATTGTAATACGAGTACGGATAACCAGAGTAAGGATAAGCCGAGTATCCGGGGTATCCGGGGTAAGCGGCGTAATATGGGTAACTAGCCGATGCTGCGGGTACAACTGGGGCTGGGGCTGGAGGTGGAACTACAGTTTTTACAACGGTGGGTGGAGGAGCGATTTTGACTGCGACTGGGACTGGTGATGGGGCTGGGACTGGGGCAATTCTGGCTCCTGGAGCACCATTTTTCGAAACTTGGGCGCGGAAACCTCCGACTGGGTCAGCGACATAGGTCACGGTTCGGTAAGTTCCATCGGGTTCCAACAATTGGTAATAACCTTGAACTGTATCTCCATTACGAGTTTCCGATTGAGATTTTTGGTCACCGGTAACGGGATCAGCGACGGCGTATTCGAAATTATAATTCGGGTTAGCGTCGTATGTATCTTGGGCTAACACAGCCGATACAATGGCTACCAATACTAAAAAGGTCTACGAAAAACAGAAAAAAAAACATCATCTTATTGATAATCGTGATAAAAAATCTCTGTTCTATGATTAAAGTCTAAGTATTTTAAACAGCACCGAATCAAAATACGAAAAAATCATCATAAATTTTTGGAGCAAAATTCAATTTGGAAAATTTTCAAGAAAATACTTTCGATCGCAAAACCAAACACAAGGATTTTAATTTAATTCAAAATAAAATAAAATCAACAAAAAAAATCGAAAAAATTATTTTGAAAATTTTTTAAATTATCAAATTGAATAAAAAGCAGGCAAACACCAATCCTAACTAAACTATAATTTTCATCACATTTCATCATTTACATCAACAAAATTCAAAACCAAAATATAAATCAATAGAAAATGTTCCAAATTTGAAATTGAAAAATGTAAAACATCAATTTTTAATCAAACACTTCAAAGATCACTTGAATGCAACCGTCACCATTTTCACCGAAATATTTAAAAATTGAAAAGATCAATAAAATTTAAAAACAAAATTCGCACAAATTTTCACAATAAAATATTTAAATTCACTTCAATTCTTTTTTAAAAAAAAACCAAGAAAACAAATTAAATAAAAAAAAACACTTGAGAAACGAGCGACGCACATAGATGAAAAATAGATTCAAAAAATATTCAAAATCACGAATAAACTTACCTTCATGTTGACTTCTTCGTACAATGTCGATAAACGTAACGTAAAAATCAAATAACAATCCAAAAGCGTAAACCATCATATTTGTACTAGTTTCTACCCAAAATCATCCAACCAACCCCACCACCTAAATTACTACAAGCATAACCGTAGTAAAGGAAGAAGAAAAAATCCAAAAACTACTTTTTCGTTGGCGAAAAGGTGTGAAGATGTTATACTTTGAAAAGGTAACGCGATTTAACCAGATGTCCTTCATATTCAAAACTTTATACAAATGTATTAAAACTAGAACTCCCTTGCATAATCCAGATTTGAGGATTCCACATTTGTCGCAGATACAAACCACAAATACTCGCACACACGCGCCAATATACTTGTAAATTACCTACCTATACAACTATATTGTGCGAGTAACTATACGATACGACTAATATTCTATTCTAATTTAAATATACGATGGTGAAAATCGTTACAAAAAAATGCATATTTGTAAGTGATATTATCCCACGTAGATTGATACGAGTATTAACAATGTCATTTATACAGATAAATGCGTTTATAAATTGAGTAATATTTTCGAAACTATAAATTTACTCCCGTCATATACGAGCATCTTCGAATCATTCGAATGGTGATCCAGTTTCATTCATACATTAAGTCACGCAAATACAGTAGAATTAATTAAGTAAGATATTATGTTTTCAATGAAATTGATCCAAATTTAAGTTTGTTGATTTTTGCCAATTTAACACGGTGATTTTTCATTTCCGGTTTTCAAGAAGATTTTCTCTCTGAATTCCCACCAGTGTAATTTTTTTTTGACCATTTAGGTAAATTTCGCAATGGACCAGCAAAAACCAATGTTGAGGCCATGGATTACAAAATTTGAGGCCCCTAAGTTCATTTTTCGAGTTCTGAGAAATTTTTGAAAGTCAAATTTGAGCTAAAAATTACAAAAATTAACGTTTTACTGAAACCACCCCGAAATCTAAAATTTGATGTGAACTCCTCCCCCCTCCCTTCACGTCATCGATATGATATTCCACTTTGTAAATATGTACCGATAACGCTGTCAATTACATGCAATTAAGGAATTTTGATTTGAAAACAATCAACTGGATAAGCAACCTTTTCACAACCACCCTCCCCCTCTTGAATTTCTATTAAAAAAACACAATAAAAACACAAAACCATGCCATTTTATAATATTTTTTTGATAATGCATGGTTTGAATGAATATGAACTTATTTCAGGGATAAAATGCCTCCAACGCCCCCCCCCCCACTTGAGAACTTTTCTTCCTGTCTTGAGGTATGTTTTCGATGGAACTTACATACTATGGATGGAAATTTAGAAGGCCATGAAGGAGGGAGAAAGTGTAAAAAGATTGCATATCAAAAATGAGTTCCCATTCAACTGAAAAGAGAACCACTAGGCTCCAGAACCACCAATTTGAACGAAACTGGGGCAGATTGAATAAGGACCTCAAAAAACCCCATCCTCCAATTTTCAGAAACTGAAATTGATTTCTGGATTTTTGGCGAATTCTTGAAGTTTTTGTTCTAGGTGATGCAGTCTTAATACGTAGAATTGTTCTAAAAAATGTTCTTTATGTCTGCACCATAAATGAACTTCAGCATCTAAAATTTTAACAAAGGGGTATTTGTTTGATCCTTAATCGACTGATATCGCCCACTCGCTGGAAGAGCGATTCCGTCAAAAAACGAATTTTTTACTTCCTTTTCTTATATCTAGGTACTTATCTTACCTACACTTGAACAGTTTTGAAGCAAAAAACTCATTTTCCAATCGGAATTCCGGATTCGGCGAGTAAGTAATGTATCAAACACCCACCCTATAGTCAAAATTTGAGCTGCCGAAGTTCATAGGTTCGGTCTGGAAGATATGACGATTTTTTAAATACCTATATTGAAGAATAAGCCAAAAGTTGTTTCTTTTTTAATCTAAATTCTGGACCAGTTCAATGATACGCAGCAATTAGTTGATTAGTTATAAAACTTTAATTCTCAATCATCTTTGCACGTTCATTCTTAAATAATTTTCAAACGTTATCAGAATCTATAGTAGGTACCTATTTATTTGTAAAAAATCAATCATTCACTGAAATTAATTAATTTCTTTGATGTTTAATTGGTCAATTCAGCCATTTTTCAAATAATAAGATGGGTATAGGTACTTTTGATCCAACATTACTCTTTGAAAAAATTTATTGCAACTTTCGATCGAAAATTCATTAAGTATAGGCCTAAAACACACGTTAATGTACTCGAATGTAAATATTACTTCACGACTTCTATATTCATGATCCAGAAAACCAAAAATACATCCATTATTCGAAATATTTTCCTAGAACGCAGCAGTTATCTAAGTATTTGATATTTATACAAAAATCAGCACATGAGAAGAACGTGAATTCTATCCCCTCTCTCGATCCAAATACCTATCTCAGCAACATTAATCAAGTTCATCCAAATAATTAAAAAATATACCCAGGTCCGCAACAGGTACAAAAAAACGCACACTACTCCACGAATAAAATGGCGTCTAAATTCCAGAGAGAAATATTCTATAAAAAGCATATCAAAAAAAAATTATATCTAATTTACAATTAAAAAATCTAAAAAAAAAAATTATCGATTCTTGAACTGTACTCGTATGTACTCAAAATAGAAACCGGTTTCATCCATTATAACGTGAATTTTTTTCGAGACAGAATGGTGTTTATTTGTTTACGCAAAATATTGAACACACTGTAATATAAATACGTACATATAGGCTTCTATATATATTATGACATTGAATATGGACTAGTTTATTAGGCTGTCCTGTCCCATCCCATCTGACCACTTAACAAGAAAAATCACTTTCATTCTATTAAAAAATTTTCGTTAAAAATTAAAATTTACAAGTAGAAATAAACTAGGTAAAAAAAAAAACTCCCACCTAGGCGTAAAACAAAACCCTCGTTTAAACCTTACATGTTTAGTATAGCCAGTTAGCCATACATTATTTCGTATTCCTAATTTAAAACATACTCATCAACACATATTATGTATGTGAAACATCGTGAGGTGAGTATTTCATATCATTGAAAAAAACCAGGTATACGTACGTACGAGTACATATTTTGTCACCCTACAGTCAAGGTTAATAGCCGGTAAATTGTACGTTTGGATGGTTATTACTTTCATATGCTGGAACTCGAACTAATAAAACTGATATAATTATTTCAATAAAGATACCTACGTAACAATTGAACGAACATATAACGTTTAAACGATCAATTGTTGTAGCATGTGAAAATAAAAATCCCCAAAATCGATACCACATAAGAGTGTAACCGCAGACGTTAAACAACCGTATTACGGAGAATGTTTAATGCTGTTAACAGACATTCGTGTACTTATGCATTATCATATTACATAATCACAACTCCCAGTACCTACGAGTACATTTTTCATTCGAAAATTGCCATTTATTTTAAGATAACAATGTACCTCGTGCACATAAAGCTCATCAGGTGAAAATCCTGAGACTGAAATAAGTGGCATCTCGCTCCAAAACACCAAAGAATATAATTAGATGGTCATCTTGGCGATTAGCTGGCGGCTTCACGTGATGATAAATCATTGTAAGGTACAAGTACCTACCACGACCATGTGCATCGGTCAAAATTCCTAACACAAATCAATGTCGACTAATTCAATGTCCGGATCGACGCACGATGGTTACCACATAGTCTCCGGGGAGTAAAATGCAAATTTTTACTCGTTGCTGTCCACAAACCGTTAAACAACTACCTCGAGGATGGATTTTAACCCCTTGCAACTGGTTTTAATAAACACTTAATTGTATTTACCGACGACGTACGAATGTGGGTGCGCGAATCACGCGGTGTTCTCCATTAAAATATGCTAACTTTTTTTTCAGACGAGTAGTTACGTACTTCATTATTTTTCCCCCCTTCTGATTTATGAAGCTAGTAAAAACGCCCAAATAGATTGGGATGAAAATTGAAAGTTTTTTCAATTCTTATTAGGTAAAATGATTTTTTTTTCATCGCGGAGGCGTATGAAATAAAAATAGAAATCGACCGCTTCAATCGTTTGTATGGATTGGAATCGATTCAAAAACTATATCAGTGAATTTCTCAAATTCCTGTAACATTAGCACTACTTGCTTCCTCCGCTTAGTTGGCGGACAATTTTTTTCAAATTTAAATATTTCTCGAATAAGTTTGCAATGCTATTTAATTTTGGAGAGTTTATTTACATAATCAAAATTAGTCGCGAAAATTCCATCACAGTTTTAGATTACCCACCTTAGATTGGAACTCACGAGGGGCCACTTACATACAGCATATCTCGTCAAAAAATAATCTCACAAAATTATAAAAATTTGAAAAAATTGGATGGAAAAATTTTTAATAAGAAGTTATTCCAGCCAGCAGAAAAATGTTGAACTTGCAAAGAAGTCTTTTGATAAATCAGTCGCTGATTTCCCCCATTTTTCTCCCGAAGCAAGAAGACCTTTAAAGGGTAGCTCTTTCTGCAGCTCAAATGGAAAATTGAGAGTTCTACAGAGTTATGAAATTTTCCGAAATCGTCCAAAAATTACTTGAGTTGTCAGTGTTTACTCCGAGATAATCAAGTTTGGAGGGCCAATTTTGGCAGAAGTGACAGAAATAGTATTTTTGAGAACATAAAATTTTCAAACCCCATCTTAAATTAATGTCGAAATATAGGTAGATAGTAGATACCGTAATAGTATACTATTTTAATTTCATATGAGAGGAAAATAAATGCTGAAATTTTAAAAAATGGCTAATTTCGAATTTGTAAACATGTGCGGAAAACAGTTATTTTCCTCCCTAGGGAGGAAAGTAACTGTTTTCCGCACATGTTTAGATAGATGCGTTAAAGACGTATTTTCCAACCACAAAGCTGTGTAGGAAACTACTCATTTTCCGATCATATGAAATTAAACTTTTTTTTTCTCTCAATCAAAAGTGAGCCCAAAAATGGACTTGTTCTCAGTCGTGTTGAAAGTGATCTTAATAATGCGTCGGTAGTTAGAATATGGCCTATAAATAAATCGGAAAATTCAGCCCCCCCCCCTCAAAATTGTCAAAATAAGCCAAATCGACGGCTAAAAATCGATTTTCTGGTTGGTAATTTTTTAACAATCGAAAAGGTGCAAAAAAAATATACGAACGAGCAAAATTTAAATCTAATGCATAATTCCATATAAAAAATAATTATGACTCAAAACCTCAATTCAGCTTTTTACCTAAATTTGATTTTTTACATTGCGCCCGCCCCGTAAGTGTACCATAACTGACGTAATTTTAGGGACGTAGGAAGCCATTAACAGCATACTGTATTGTCTAGCTCTAGAGCTGGACAATATTAATACTGTCCGGCTCTAGAGCTGGACAATACTGATACTGTCCGGCTCTAGGGAGGTAAGTAATCCACCTACCTCTCTCTACACATTATGTTCAGTAGTTCTGAATTTTACATTGCACCGCTCCAAAATACTATTCCCGTTTCTTCGCGTTCGCTACTTGACATTTTAGAAACAATTATGAAATGAAACAAATTATAAGAAATGTTAGAAAGAAACAAATTATAAGAAACGTTGGAAAGTGATTTATCCCGCAGTTATGATACGATAGATAAGAAACAGAAGATACCACCATGAAATTTTGTGTAAACAACAAATTAGTAACCATGTATTTCTTTCAGAGATTCATTTCGCACAAGACTATAAAGAATTCCAGCTTTCTATAATTGATTTTTAAATGTACTATTTCAGATTCCGTCAGCTAAAATCACGTTAGTTATTTTACATTTAACGGGACGAATGCAATGTAAAATATCTTACAATGTAAGGAACGTAGGCAACAATGACTGCCTCGAGCGATTGCTCCCTCGCCTTCGGCTCGTTCGCAATCATTCGCTCACGGCAGTCATGGCTTGCCTACATCCCTTATATAGTAATATACTATTTTCTACGGAATACTTGTCAAGGTCATTTGAAGTATTTTCTATCTTCCCTTCTTGTGCCCTCCATTTTTGATCAAATTCTTAGAAAAAATTGCACAAAACATCATTAAAACTTATTAAAATGACATGAAAACTTATTTAAAACGATTAAAAGTTGATAAAATATTTCAAAACAGAAGCAAATAAGTATACTTTTACAAAATTTTTTGGATTTTTAAAAACTGCCAAAAATTGATGAGATTTTAGTAAAATTGAACAAAATTAACAAAAATTACTTGAAACCGGAGCAAATATTACGCAAAAATTGCCTACTTAAATCCTTGAAAATTACCAAAAATTGACGAAAAATTAACAAAATCAGTTAAACAGTTTAGAAAATTGCTTACAAATTTGTTGAAATCTTATAAAAACTTGGGGGTCCAATTTTATTTCGGCTCATTGAGTTCCATTTACACTAACTTTCACCACCTTTTCTTGAAAAATTCAGGCTTCTGAATTAATTTCTCGCTTTAATAATGAAAACTATACGAGTACAACGAATAGGCAGTTAAAATGATTCATATGAGCCGGAGTACAAGTTTCTCGCATTGAATTCGTTTGCTTTCTACCTCCCTGCCCCTTCCGATTCACAAATGCAGGCCTGCATTCATTTTTCAGCGAAAATTATTCCCAATGTACATCTTTTCTGCAAACTGATTCAGTTGCAATTGCATTTAATTTAAAATAGTCCTCTTATACTCACTCCAAAAACAATCGATTCATTCATAAAACCAGTTCGAATTGTACGATCGACCTACGTAAAATTCCAAGTGTTTCCATATTAAGATATTAATTTCGCGCGAAGCTTTTTAATTTAAATACATTCTATGCCATTATAACAATATGCATATGGATACATAAGTAGTTCAAATTTCATATTCTAAATTTATGTACGCATTCGTGCAGTCGATGGAAGAAAATATGTGGTAGATTTTGGTAATTGGTCGTGGTCCATTCACGGACAAGTATAATAGGCTAAGGTCTCCTCGCGAGACGAATGTATTAGAATTGATCGTATGCCAAACTGTTCATTTATTCAGATTGGTAAAACTTAATTTCTTATATCGTATGATGACGATTATGACTAGGTATTTGTGTACCGTAAGTATAGTATAGTCGAAGAATCCGATAATGAAATTACATAAGATAAATTGATAAAAATTGTAACACGCGTCTATCGGCGAAATTTCTAGCGTCGTCGGTGGAATTACAATTATAACAAGGTTTTAAGTTACGACATATGTATCGTACGAGTACATGCATCCTCTTTTGGTATAATGTCATTTGGTTTATGTGTTGGGTACCTATTTTAAGACAGGATAACCGATAGGGTGCGAGTTGAACCAACGTAAATTGTTGGAAAATGTTTAAAAAGTGGATTCTAATCCCTTCAGGAGATCTATAGTTATGCTCGTAAATTAGGTTGCGTAAAAATGCTACTGTATTATCAATAGGTAGGTAATTTGGAGTAATTTGCTTGATTTTTGTTGGTATACTTAGAAGAGTACAACTACGTACTCGAATACTGGAAATGTAATGAGGTCAGGTGATTATCTACCTGTAAAGAGTTCCTAATTGTTATCCCTCTTTTTGGAGCCCTCAATTTGAGTGCTCTTATGTAATGGAAGTTATTATTGGTCGATAAATTTCTCCAACAACACGTGTCCATTTGTTTACCAGCTCACTTAAAAATGAAAAATGAATTAAACCTGGGGAATTATTCTGATGCTTTTTTCATATTTCTGTAATCCGTGGAAAATATCTGCTAGAATATTACACTGTTTAATGATTGGAGGTCAATGAGGATGGTTGAAAACATCACTTTTCAGGTTCTATTGTACCACATTTGTTTTGGTAATTTATATAAGAATACAAGATGTTTTGTCACTGTCACTATCTGAGCTAAACGTTGTCGTTGCTGTTTCTCCTAGTTACTCGTATTTTCTGTATAAAAAATTAATGCAATATGAATACATAATTGTTAACATTTGCTCGTTTATTTGCGGTATTTAATTTCTCAAAGTGGGTTTTAAAATGTTGAGTAATGTGCAAATTTGGTGTGAAATGTTAATGAAAATATTTTTGTGTGGAGATATAAAAAATTCAAGTGTCATAGTTACATTTTTTTGAAACAAAAAATATATATTTATCTATTTGATTTGGGAAATGGATTTTGACAAAAATTGGTGAGGAAGTGTACTTTGAGTGGGACACAGGCTAGGAAATTTTTTTTGAACCCCCAGCTGTACACAGAGCTGAGTCATACTCTTCGAAAGGGGTAGTTGGGAGAAATTTTACTCCATTGTGGTGAGTATTTGATTATTCTTTTGAAGTTATCAGATTCGTGTTGTTTTCAACAGTTCAGCCGTCGACTTTTTTTCATCACATCAAAATGGTGTTTAGAATGGTAAGTAAATTTCTCAATTATGTAGTTCGTCTTTATCACTTCTTGCTTATCTTTTTTCATACCTACCTATTTGTTTAAAAAATCTGCGGGCGCTGTCCACATTTTTAAAAAAAGTTTTCAATGAGCGAAAATCATAAGAATTTTCATAAGTTTATCAATAGAAACATTTTCGCGGTTTAAAATAATATTATTACGTTTTCATTTTAATTTCAAGTGAACCGCTATGAGTTACCAAAGAGTTGGTTTTTAATTGGGACTTATTAAAATTGAATAAAAAAATAAAATAAAAATACCTAAGGCTTCCTCGTGTTTCGATACGTATAGCAATTTGCTGAGTGAGAAGTCGACCCTCAAAAGAGTAAAATTTTTATTGCTTTTATTAATTTTTAAATCATTAAGACATATCTCGAGCAAACTTTTTTACGACTTTATATCAATCTAATTATTATGAAAAAAAAGTCAGATTGCTTGATTTGCTAACATAAAGTTTGATATAAAATATATATGCAATATTTGAAAATAATATCTAAAACAGATCTCGTAAATCGACTAAATTAAACTAGTTCCTCGACCAGTCTGCATTTTTTTCTGTTTTTTTTTGTTCGGCTAAAAAAATCATCTACGTATGATGAAGTTACCCATTTCAAGTTCATATCGCATTACTTCTATGGCTATTAACGATGAGGTTATTAATGAACTGGAAGAAGATGAAACGAATGTACGAATTTTTAAACAGGGTTTCGCATCAGTGTTTTGCTCTAATTACTCTACAAAGGCCTTGTCATTTTTGCAACCATGATTAATAGTTGCTTCAAGTAGATAGGTATATAGATACATTGAAGGCCAAATAGGAGGAATCTGTAATTGGAATTGGAGGCGACTTGGAATTAAAACGAATTGATTTATGATCTCATGCCAAATAAAATCCTGCTTTGAGTTCATTTCAAGTTGCCCGATTTTCCTCAACATTTTTTCGTAGGCTCCTTATCCTTACGTTTAGAAAATTTGTTTGCAACGTTTCAATGGTCAATCATTAAGAATAATTTCAAAAATATTTGCCTGAAATTTCAAAAATTCAAAGTTGGGCTTTTTTTGAAATCTCAATTTTCAAAACCTTCTGTCAAATTTCTGAGCTTCACTTCAGTTTAAAAATTTGAAAAAAATTTAAGAAGCATAAATTTTTGCATGATTTACATCTATGATATTTTTGTGATGGGATTAGCAAAACCTTGAGAGGCTTGGCGCTAAGCCCCAAAATTTTGGCCAAAATGTAAAAAATGTGTTGAATATCGAGTGATGTATGGTTTGTTAGGTTTTTAGGAGCGCTGGACACGAATATCGACCAATTTTTTTTGATTCGATCCCTCCAAGGCCCACGATCCCCCCCCACCCCCAAAAATTTTGAAAATTGTGTAAACCCTGTTTCATGTAGATTATCAAAAGATTTTAGCAATGTTGATCGTAATGAGCAAAATGGTTTGAAAGTTCTTGAAAAAAATTCAAAAAAAGTAGATGAATACAAAATAGAGTCTGGAAAAGATTTCTTGCTCTATTTTGCTGCTCATCGATTTAAAAAATTTTATGAACTATCTTTGGTGTGCCTAGAGTTGCTTTATCGGTCAGGAGCCTATACTAAGTACCTTCATTTTTTTTTAGAACTTTGACGGGTAATTCAGCTGATTTTTTTCCACGAACTGGTACGAAAAACTGCCTCAAGGGGAAAGGGGGTTGATGAAAATTTTCATTCTTTCCAAATACAATAAAGCAGCAATTGAATTTTGAGAAAAATCAGGGATCCCTCCACCAGGCCAAAACATGACTTCTTTGACATGAAATGACTATAATGTTTCAAACTTACAGATCATCTCGCTTTTCGCCGTCATCGCAGCCATCGAAGCTGGTTTAGGTTTAGCCTACTCAGCATATCCCTATTTACTGCCTTTCGCTTACTCCTTCACTTTACCCTGGCTATTCCAGTCAAAACGCTAGCTCCAATTGCAGCAGTTACTCCGGCTCCTTTTGTTAGAACCGCTGTACTAGCTCGACTTTCACAGCTCCAATAGCTGCAGTCGCTCCGGCACCATTTGCTGCTGTCCTAGTTCCAGCTGCTGCTCTAGTTCCTGTGTCTGCAGCCAAAATCGACAACACTGATGCTTTCCCGCAATACCGATATTCTTACAATGTCCAAGATACCTTGACTGGTGACTCGAAAACTCAAGAAGAGATTGAAGAAGACGATGTATTCAAAGGAAGATGCAGTCTGATCGATGCTGATGGAAGGAGATGAAGAAGCGTTAAGCGTTATGTTAATGTTTCTCATTGTCAGCATGTGCTTTACTATGTTTCCTAATAAAGTCATTTTTGTACAATATTTAATATTAAATTTTTTCAGTTTCATTTTATGTGTCTTGTCTTGATGCAAATTTTCGCACACGTCTTTGTTATCTTTGTATTTAAAAAAAAACTACACATGCCCGAGATATTTCGCAATATTATAAACAGGAATTAACGAGTCACTTGTTTCCTCAGTCTGAAGTATGTGTACTTGGCTGGTCTAATGCACACTCCGGTTTATTCCATTCTGATAAGTGTACAAAAGTTTACACGATCACGATGTATTTTCAATACCTTACATCGATTTCGTGACGAGTAAAGCGTTCTCTATGAATCAGACCATAAAGTGATATGATTTCAAGTTTAATAGTTTTATGTCTTTTAGAAGAGCGTACAAGAAATCAAGACATGAGATATTAAAGATCCAAGACGGACCTGTTTGTGGTTATATTGAACGGTGTAATTTAGAGGCGAGTTATTCGGAATTAAATACATTCGATTTTCTTTTATTCTTTTTCAAAATTACCAGGTCAAAATTCTCACCGGATCAGATCTGATGTTGGATCTGGCCAGATTAAATTGAATCCAGAGAATGTTTGAATTTGATAAGATCTGATCAGATATAATAATTCTCCATTGGGTGTACCAGAAATGTCATTGAATTTTCGTTCAAAAATACTTGCGTAAAAAATGATCAAAATGAGACATTTCTAGACCATAAAAGTAATGCGGTGGTAATTTAAAAACTAAAAATTAGCAATGCTATGTCTTCGCCTATCCAGTCCATTAGCAGCAGGTTTCCATCTTCTCCTCCTTGTTTTTCACGATAATTTAAGATCTTTTTAAAAAATCACGTTCACGAGAGCCGGCATTGGGTGGCATTGCTACTATTAAATTCGCGTTGTTCTTTTTTATATGATTTCATGGTTAAAGTAAAAGATTAATGAGCAGAAATTTTAATTAGTTTTCAATAAAATATTCTGGTTTGCAGGCTTTAATGTTTCATCGTGAAGTATTTGCCACCCATTTAACTTGTGGCGCCTAAAACAACTCTTCTCTTGGTAAGATAGACCAAGGTTGACTGTGGAGATGTGTCTTTTAACCCGAAACTTCAAAAATGAAATTAACGTGATGCTTTTTAGAATATTTCTATTTTTTTTTTTTTTTTTTTTTGAAGCAACCACTCAATGTATGGAGATCTACCTATCTAATAACTACGTTAAGTCGTTAGCCTAAACTTATGGAAGTCCTTTTGAAAATCTCAATCTTTCATTTCACCCTTGTTGTTGTACTTTTTTATATTCGACGAATTTAATCATTTTCGCAATTTGTTAAGAATTTTAAACTTCTTCGTAATATTTTTTGACATATTGAGGTGCTTTTACGCATTCTTTTGATGGTTAATCTTCGTGATGGTAAATATTACATAGATTCGAATAGACCTACTTCAAATTTGATAAC
Organism: Planococcus citri; assembly: GCF_950023065.1. NCBI lineage: Eukaryota > Metazoa > Arthropoda > Insecta > Hemiptera > Pseudococcidae > Planococcus > Planococcus citri. Next base: position 36,587,454 of record NC_088677.1, read on the forward strand.
TGGTTTTATATGTTTTGACATTTAGCTTCCAACTGTTCGTTTGAGAGTAAAGACGAAGATGCAAACGTACCTACCTAATTAATTATGTTGAATTTGCTCATCGTGAGATTCTATTTTTAAACTCGAATTGAAAACCGCCTGGTGTAAAATTTTTATCATGTTTACAAAAAAATAATTGTCATTTCGACAAAGTGACAGCTTAATATTATAAAAAATATAATTACCTATATGTATTTTTGTGTATACTAATTGTGGTACCTTTTTTTTACAGCCCTAAAGAAGCTCATTGGAGATTATCCCATCATGAAAACTTTTCGAGAATGCGGCTAAAATTGATACCAAATCTACACTTCGACTCGCATAAAGATGCTAGTAATCTTCGTGATAACACAGGTACACCTATGCTTACTCGTGTATTTATGTGCTTATGTAACTCGACTTTTTTTTTTTTTTTTACATTTCATTCATATACTTGAAGCGTGCAGAACTAGTCTCTAGGTAGAGTAAAAATGTGTGCACTTTGAACGTGTCATGTGAAATTGACTCATGAAAGCGACGTAATTTAGTTTACATACTTACAAGTCGAAATATAGTCTATAACCGGTTTATTTTTTAAATAGATTAAATTTTTTATTTTTATTTTCATTTTATTGTCGCGATCTAATGAATTTGTACTCGATTGTTTGTTTATTAGGATGGTCCAAGTTGAGAATATCCGAAGAGATCGCTTTACCTTTGAATATTTCCCAGGCTGCTTTACGCCATGAATCAGATTCGGGTGTCGAGCAATCGTCTGAAGCTGAATTAATTAATAATCAGTTGGAAGAAAGCGAGTAAGTGTCGTTGCGATGGAGATAAGGTGGCTGGCTGGTTAATTGTTTTTGATGATGAATATCCGTCATTTTTTAAAATGTCAATCTTTCACTAAAATATAGTGGTTACTAGTAGGTATAGGTACCTGATGCCTACTCCAATGTTGGGATTTAGATAGGTAGTAGGTACCTAGGTATAATTAGGTTGGTATAAGAAACGAAAATGCTGAAATTGGGGGCTTTTGAACCCACTGCTAAAAAATAAGATAGGCTTATCCCAACTGGACATTTTTTTGAATTGCACAAAGATAAATAGAAAAAGCATGTAGAAATACATCATTAGCCAAAATTTCATGAGCTAAAACGCATTTTTTGATTTTCGGCGAATTTTTAAAAATCAAATCTGGATTAAAAATGTGAAAAAATCAAAATTTTACCAAATTCATCTAGAAAGCTGAAATTGAGTATGTACGAGTAGGTAACCTATTTTCGATCCCTCGAATCGATTGGAAACTGTTTCGAACCATTTTGAGCAGTTCTGGAGGCTCCAGCAGATTTTTGAAAGTTGAAATTTCCACAACTTAATATCCATGATGTTGGGAAGCTGAAATTTGCTCAGTACTGTAATTCAATATGCTGAGTCGATTGGAGGAGATTTTAAGCCGTTTTGGAGCCTCTACGGCGTATTTTGGAGATTCCAGATTTTCAAAAAGTTCCATAAAAACCGCCCAAAGTACCAATCGGTTTTTGCCGGTTTGGAACTGTACATTTTTAAAATTTTCAAGTATGAAAAATCGATGGAGAAATACTTATAAGGTTTCGAACCAAGTTGATTTGGGTACTTTTTGAAAATTTGGAATTTCCAAAATATAGCTGTAGGCTGCAGAACAGCTTGAAAACCACTTCCTATCAATTCAGCATGTTGAAATTAGGGCATAGTGTGAATTTTTGTTTTCCAACTTCATTAGGTAACAATTTCTGGAAATTTCAACTTATCAAAAATATGCTGGAGGCTCCAGAATATCTGAAAACGGCTCAAAACCGTTTCGAGTGGATTCAGACGGTCGAAAATAGGGTACATACTGAATTTTAGCTTTCTAGATCAATTTGGTAAAATTTTGATTTTTTTCATTTTTGACCCAAATTTGATTTTTATAAATTCGCCAAAAATCGAAAAATGCACTTTAGTTTCTGAAATTAGTCTAAAACGTTAACGCCAGTTGGGACAGCTATTTCCTTTTTAGGGTGGGTCGTGAGTCGTTTTTAAATTTTTTCCAAATTTTGATGGAGCCTAGAAAAAAATTATGCCCAAATGACCTTAATAAGACGTGGTCAATTTTTTTCGAACAATATCAAATACGAATTTCGAAAAATCGACTCATGATCCAATATTTTTTTTAGTTCAAAGCTCATTTTTCCAAAATGTGGGAGTTCTTTAATGTTCGTTTTTTTTTTTAATAAGATGGTAAATAATTAGAATTGAATTAGGTATTGAAAAGAATCTCGAAAATTTTTTTCGACACATACAAAAATTTCTAAATCTGTTTGTTGGAAAGAAAAAGAAGAATTTCGATTTTTACACTCATCATGAAGTAGGAAACCTGTTGAAATAACTTTTTTTTTTATTAGTATTTTCGAGTTGAATTGAATCAAGTAGGTATTACATGTGTGTTTCACGGGACACCCTGCGTATTACATATATTTTCTAAAAATTTATGTCGTTAGGTGCAATTTTCTGCCACATTTATTTTTCAGATAAGCATATTTCAATTCACTTACTAATCATGTTGTATGATTTTAGACTGGACAATAAATCAGACGTTACTCAAGGTACCGAGAAATTGCTCATAACGTGTGATAGTGAATTGGTCACTTTGATGAGCGTCATCAAAGGAAAAATCGAAATAACAACGAATAATTTTTACTTTTACGATTTATCTCAAATTAAAGAAGATGGCGATAGGCATGATTTCAAAGTACGTAGACGCACCGAGATCGACTTGAATATCTCTTACATTTCGTAAAAGTAGTGAGTGACATTTTCAATATTAATGTTTCGTTTGTTTCGATTGTTTTATAGTGGTCGATTTATAAACTGAGAGAAATATATCTACGCAGATATAATTTAAGAAAAACGGCTTTGGAATTTTTCTTAACCGATCAGACCAATTATTTTTTGAATTTTAATAAAGAAGTAAGTACCCTGCAGTCGTGATGATTGATTTATTCGATAATATTCGTCTAATTAGATAATAATCGTTATGATCATCGCGTAACACGGTATTTCCTTATTAATATCAGTGTCACTCCGGTGGTGTTTCCATTTTCATACGATTTGTAACCTTGATATGTGATTTCTACAGGTGAGAAACAACGTGTTCAACACATTGATGAGATTACGACCTCCAAATTTACTATATCATAGTTATAAGTCTCCGTCGGATTTATTACGATCGTCGGGATTGACGCAAAAATGGGTGAATCGAGAAATTACGAATTTTGATTATTTGATGCAGGTACAAAAAATTTAAAAAAATAAAAGTTACCTACCTATTATTTTCTTACTTGTATCAATTTGTAATTATGCGCATTTATTTATTTATTTTTATTAGTTGAATACGATTGCTGGTCGTACGTACAATGACCTATCCCAGTACCCAGTATTTCCATGGATTTTGGCTGACTACGAATCGGATGAACTGGATTTATCTAATCCAGCCGTGTTTCGAGATTTATCCCGACCTATCGGAGTTGTTAATCCATTAAACGAAGCCGAAGTTAGGAGCAAATATAATACGTTCGAAGATCCCTGCGGTACGATTTTAATCGCCAAATTTTACGACCATTTTTTCCCATCCATTTTTGCCAATTATTTTAATTGTTTTTTTATTCTTGATCGCAGGAGTCATAGCTAAATTTCATTACGGTACACATTATTCTAATTCTGCTGGAGTTCTTCATTATTTAGTTCGTGTAGAGCCATTTACAACTTTGCATATAGATTTACAAAGTGGAAGGTACTTGTAATTTCGAATTACAAAATTTTTCGAACTTCCTACTTACTTTGTATTAATTAATTTTTACTTCTAGATTCGATGTAGCTGATCGACAATTTCATTCGATACCTCAAACGTGGAAATTATTGATGGAGAATCCTAACGACGTAAAAGAATTGATACCGGAATTTTTCTATTTTCCTGAATTCTTGAAAAATATTAATAAGTGAGTGCTATTTTTTTTTCGTGGACTTTACGTGTAAGTGAATCAGGTCTTACCTATAATAATTTTATTCTGTTTTATAGATTCGATTTAGGTGTTTTGCAAGGTACCAAAGAAAAAGTTGACGACGTTATTTTACCGAAATGGGCTTCTAGTCCGGAAGATTTTATTTATAAGCATCGTAAAGCTTTGGCAAGTTTGCTAAATTTTTTCTATTGATGTAAAATATTTGAACAATACTAACGATTTGGATTTTTTTTAATTTCAGGAATCTGAATACGTTTCTAGCCATTTACACGAGTGGATTGATCTCATATTTGGATACAAACAACGTGGTCCTCACGCCATTAAAGCATTAAATGTTTTCTACTACTGCAGGTATTTGATTTTCATTCTTATGTGAATAATTTATGTAATTGACTTATGGACTTTATCGAGTTTATTTTGTGAATTAGTTACGAAGGAGCTGTGGATTTGGATGCAATCGAAGATCCCACCGAAAGGGAAGCTGTCGAAGGCATGATAAACAATTTTGGTCAAACACCTAGTCAACTACTTAAAGAATCACACCCTCAAAGGCTCTCTTTAAACGACGCTCTATTAAAGATGTTAAAAACTGATTTCAAAAAACCAGATCTTACGTTATTTTTCGATCAACTGACTCATTTCCAAATTGATGTAAGTAAACGTTTATTTCTTTAAAACTGTGTAGGGTTTTTTATTAAAATAATTTTCAATTGACAGATGGCTTCTGATCGAGACCCGATTATATTCCTAAATTCGCCCCGATCCACTACTAGAGGATTCCTAATGTCGTCCATTCCTGATGCATTGATCACCGTGTCGAGGAACGGATACATAGGAATGCATTCGTGGACCCCTCATGATCGATATTCTGCCAAAGGGTTTTCGGTCGTAGTCGACGATTCAGTAAACAACACCAAGTGCGTATTTATTCAATTATTTCTGAAATGCGAAATGTGTTAGCCTAAAGAATTACCCGAATAATTGTATTTTTTCTTATTTTTCAAATAGGTGGCGAAGAGATTTGTCCGGTAGCTTTCATCCGTCCATTAAATTGCATAACAAATTATTCGTCGTGTCGCACGATTCCAAATTATTGTTCAGTGCTGGACATTGGGACTGTAGTATAAAAATCTACAGTTTCACTAAGAATAAATTCACACATTCGTTGCTACGACATACTGGTGAGTGAAGAGTGAGTGATCGAACTGAAATCGGTGTGATAGAGTACTACTAAAAAATGTAGATGAATATGTTGCCTATCTTGCAAATGAAAGGAGCAAATGTATTTTGAAGAAAAACGACTGAAGTGAATTTTAGACATTCGATGTCGGTACTTGGTACAGTAGTATATCTCTCGAAAAATGAACAAAATTTGATGAGTTTTTGCATAGTTTGAAAATTAAAGGGGCTACGATTAGATTTCGAAGAAGAAATTGTAATTTGGAAAATGACCGAGAATAGTTGATACGCCGAAAATGCAACTAATGTAATGAAAATTTTTTGTAAGGGACTAAAATTTAGAAAATTATTCAGCTGCTAAAATATTGATAAAAAAAATTCAAAATTCAAAAGGGACTTCTTGAGAGGGGAGCTAATAGAACGTTAATTTGAAAAATTTATGTGGGTACCTGAAAATTTGATTTGATCGGCTTCAACTCATTTTGTTAAAAATTTGATTTGATACTTCAATTTTAAATAAAAAATTCTCTCCAACTTCATTTTGTAAAAAAATTCCATGTGGTGAAAATTTGAGTCGATTTGAATTTCGAATAAAAATCCTCTCCAAGACCCCCCAAACTAATTGATGATTTTTCTTTAAAGGAAATTTTCGTTTTGAACCCAAAAAATGATGAAATTATTTCAATTTTAATTTTTTGTGTCCTAACGTTTGAATTTTATTTTCATAAATTTGCTTATCAAAAAAATAAACCCGAGCACTTTTGAATTTCTTTTAGAAAATTCGATTACTCCAAATGAGTCGTCTGTTATTAATGGTGGTAGGATCGCTGAAAATTGACTTTGGATTCGGACTCAATAAATTTGAATTAGACGGAAAACATTCTTCATATTTTTTGAAGAAAAAAATCTTTTATATTTTTTTAGTCGCGAATCGAGTGGAAATTTCTGCTAGGTTTTTTTGGCGAGGCGAATTCTTTCTTGCTGACAAAATTTCCTTGAAAATAGTTCGTTTTTGAGTTGAAATTAGATCCAGAAAATTTATTTAGGAAAATCGTCATTTTTTATGAAGTTGGATTTTTCTAGAAAAATTGTCTTTTCCCAATGAAGAAATGACCTTCAGATACGAACTCAGTGATCCCAAATTAATCAAAAAACAATTTTATTTTTATTATTTTTTTTGAAGAAAAACTTGGGTCGCAAATAAAATGGAAATATCTGCTGTTTTTTTTTTAGTGTGGTGAATTCATTTTTGCTGACAGAATTTCACATAGTTGCTTCATTTTCCTGAAACTGATGTATTTTTAAGCTGAAATTAGAGCCAAAAATTAATTTGAGAAAATATTTTATTTTTTTGACGTTTTCTCACTAATTCAGGGTCGCTGAGCACAAAAATGAGTTCAAAATTGAGCAACGGTTCACAATTTTTTATGAAATGGGATTTTTTCAGAAAAACTTGTCTTTTTTCAATGAAGAAATGGTCTGATTCGAACTCATAATAATCTACTCTTCTGGAAGTGGTCCATTTTTGAGTTGAAATTTCAGTATAGGCCTATTTATTCGAGGAAATTGTTTTGTTGTTGTTGTTTTTAAAATGACTTTCCTTGCTAGTTGAGAACAAAAATGAGCTCAAAAACTGATCTCCAATCGTCTTTATCTGCAAAATTGAACTTTTTCGATAAAATTTTGTCTTTTTTCAAAGTCGGAACATATGTAGGTCATTTAGCAAATTTTCCGCAAAAAAATATGCCAAGAATGTTCCTTGAGTGCTGTCAGCTTGCACTGTCCATTTGGGAACAGTAATATCTGTTGTGGGAGGAGGAAGGTGTTCATCATATAATTGTTCTGATACCTGAATTCGGGACTTTAGTGTTTCCTTCGTTCATTCGTACCTATTTCAAAAAAAAATATATGTGTATTAAAAAAATTTCGCTCCTTTCAAATACATCTCTGGTGGGAAGGAACTAATAAGAATCCTATCTACTGTTATAAAAATTGGATTATTTATTTTTCATTACAGATTTGGTAACGTGCCTTGCCATCGATTCTTGTGGTTGGTATTTAATCAGTGGCTCAAAAGATTGCACCGCAGTTGTATGGGACATCAATACGATTCATCTATCAATACCAAAACCCTATCAGTTATTACATGGTCACGATGAACCAATAACTTGCGTTGCCATTTCAACCGAATTAGATATGGCCGTTTCTGGATCTCAAGTAAATCACCAAAAAAATACATTCAATGTGCTTTCTTTTGGAAAAAACAAGTTTTTCACTCTAAATCTATGTTATAGGATGGCACAGTGAATGTGTATACTGTACACGAAGGACATCTAGTCCACACACTATCCCCTGAAGGCTGTGTTTCACCCATTGCTGATGTAACTTTTGTTACAATATCCGTCCAAGGACAGATTGCCTTTTCGGTCACTGATAAGGTAAAAAAAGTTGGAATTTTTTACCTGTTACGGTTGAAAAAAAAAACTAATTTTTTTCTGTTTTTGTATGATCATTCGATAGGTAAATCATTCAATCCACGTGTACAGTATTAACGGTGAAAATCTTGGCTCGAAGTATATCTTGGGTCAAGTTACCAGTCTTACTACGGTTAATGATTGCGTTGTAGTTACTGATGACGCTGGTGATCTTACAATCAGTCGATTATTAGGGTAAGTATGAGTATTCATGAGGTATTGATCAAAGGAGTATGATTTTATTCTAATTACAAGTTTTGATGACAGGTTACATCCAATGTTCAATATACCTCTTCACATTCCAATACAAACGGCCGTAGCAACCAGTGGCAATACCCATCTTTTGGTGCCTCTCAGAGACGGTCATTTAGTTGTTATAGGATTACCAAATAATTAACAGTATTCGATGACGTAATCGATATTTTATCTGATGTTGTTATTTTATTACCTAAGAATGTTTATTATTACTTTTTTTTCCTTTTTTTAATGTGAATTTTAATATTATACTCTAATGTTTTAAAACAATTTTTTTGAAAATTTATAAAATTACCTAAACGAAGCGAATAGAATAAACGTATGGATCGATCATGTAACTGAACGATTCCATTTTTCATTTTATCATCGAACTGATTTTAATATTATCCTAATTAATGTTTCAGTATTAAAATATTGTCGACTTGTTTTCATCCAAATAACGAATTATTATTGTCACGGTGTATTTTTGTTTATTTTGATATTCGATATGTGATTATAGGCAGCGATTTACATAACACGCAGTTCGTCTTTTAGCAGCTCAAACAAAAAACTTTTGTGTAATATAAATTGTTTTACATGGGGTGAGATATTTTCTTGTGGTTCATGAAGTCTTCGTTTGGTTTAATAATTAATTTAACCCGAGTTATCAAAGACATGAATTCGAATAATGAATTGATTATCTCAGCTGCACCGTCACTCTTTGGTCATCTTAGTTTAAAATTTCTCATTGTGAAGAAGCAAAGTACCAATGAAATAATACGAAAATATCCATTATTATTTTATTACTTGAAAAAGATGAACATACAAAAAATTTGAAAAAAAAATACATAACGTTAAACGAGTACGCAGACTAGTTGATCACAATTTTTTTTCATGACAAGAGAAACACATTTTACAATGATTACCGTTAACATCTCCGAAACATAACTGTCTCGTACGCTAACACAAAATTCGGATCGTCATTTTTTCGGCGGCGAATAAATTGATTCTAACTTTTCCACCTCTGCTATGATTAACGAATCGTCAACTTCATTAGAAAAATCGAGTTCGGAATTATTTCTTTGATCAACGTTTGATCTACGATCACATTTTTCAGTATTGATATTTCCTTCGATGTAATCAGCAACTGAAACCATATCTGCGTCGTAGGATTCATCGAGAAAACTTTCATCATTGGAAAGATTTTTTCCTTGTAATAATTCTTCGCATGGTTTGACCATTTCACAAAATTGCTCGTCAGAAATATCACATGAAAACAAGTCTTCTGATGTGGTATCTTGAACAGCTGATCGATAGTGATCTTCGGCCGTGGCGACCAAATCATCATCGATGTCATTATTAAGAAAAAAGTGCTCACTAATAGGCAGTCCTTTCTTAGCGGATTTGAAATTAGCGCAGTCCGGATCATAACATTTCTGATAATACGTTAGTGTATGTAAATCAATAACATATTTCACATTATTGCTTTTATGTACCCTGCCAATATTCCAGCAAAACCGATTACCGACGATGTCGTAGACGATCGTATTATTCTCCTTGAAAAATGCAGAACGATAAATTTTCCCCGGATGGACGATATCCAAAATGCATTGATCAAGCTCGGGGAAAGGAGATTTTTGAGGATTCTCCGCCATTTGATTATGATAATTACTAGTTCTATGGTATATTTTCAACGAGTAATGCAATTTATTTGGCGCGAATTCCACACAAACATGCGACTCTTTACCGGAGATCCATGTAATCAACGAATGCAAAAACATATCTTCGGAATTTTCACATACGAATTTATTATCTGGGCTTTCCAATAGAGGAGCGTTTTTGCCGAATTTCGTAGACTTATACAATCGGAAATGTCTATTTTTGCTGTACACAGCTTCATCACAGAACAATGTTTTATTTCCTTTCGAATCGATGACTTCGAATTCTTCGATGTCTCCGTATGGTAAATCAACGAACGGGAGTAATAAAAGATTTTCGTTCTCGGTTCCTGCAATAATCCATAATCGTATTTCATGGCAAAGCTGCTTGACGAAATATCCGACATTATAGTTATCTCGAAAATAACATTTTTTCAGCTGGAAGATTAAATGGCAGCTGAATTTTGATTCTGTCGTTGAGTCCAGGATCAAAACATCGTCGAAATTGCATTCGATATCGTACTTGTATTTTAATGCTGACATGACCAAATGTATGAAATTTTTTACCATACGTCGACCATTGTGATTACGATTCTTGGAGATTTCGTATTCCAAATCGAAATATAATTTACACGTTTTGAATTCCCTTATGATCTCATAAGAGTGTCGGTCTTTCATTTCTCGTTGTTCATCGTAATGCCAAAACGTTAACGGATGTGCTGCTAAAAATGCTCGAGTTCCATTGCTCTGATAAACAAATGGCATCAAATCGCAATTACTTCGAGAAACAAATTCGATCACTTGATCTTGTTTCTTGAAAGTTTCCCAGGTTAACGATGGTCCCGAGAGCTTTTTAAATTTTGCAGAACTCTGGGGTGGAAGAATCACCGTACCAGTGGTGTGAAACGTCGGATGGTATTTTTTAGGACCGTAGAACGTATTCGGATTGATACCTCCGGAGAACTGCGCAGAAAGTGTACTCTGTTTCGATTCATCAAGCTCCATAGTTTCAGGAATATTATTAATCAACGATACTTTTGAATACTCTGAAACAATCACAGGTATGGTATGAGCTTCTAATCCTAAACATTTCAAGTTCTATATGATTAATCGGTTTTTAATCGTGACTTACCTGCACCTGCCATCAGAGGGAACTGGGAAGAGAGTAAATATTGCACTATTTACGTACACAATAAACTAAAAAAACATCGCACATTAAATATTTAAATTATGAAAAATGGGAAACTACAAGCATTTTTGTTCGAAAAAAAGAGATGAAAGAAAAACAGAATCCAGTAAATAGTGATAAGCGAACAAAACTCCCGCCATCAACGCTGCCGAACCAAAACGAGCTTATCCGGACACATCCGGAATTATTACTCCAATTCTTGCAAATAGAGCATTTAAGCATTCCCTACATCGTTTCAGCAACGCGTACATGCGCGCGCACGCGTATATAAGTAGTTTTCGTTTTCGTCGTTGTTCCGCTGCTTCTATAGCAGCGATGGCGGTGTGGCAGGACAGAAGGCTTGGTAATTCGGACCTCCACGTTCCCCAGAGCGCGCTAGCATTCGTGGTACGTGATTGGTCAGTGATATTCTGTGCTCTTAGGTGCTTATCAAAACGGGACTTTTTATCACAAACTTCGGCGATTTCAAATTCGATGTTATATTTCCATTATTTCACATTGAATAAAACTAAATTTACGTATAGAGAATTGCTTTGCGATCGTGCTATCGAGTAAATGTTGTGGTGAATTAAAATAACACTTGCAAAGAACTTTAAATTCATTTAATCGTGCAACTTTGTTTCATCCTTCTAAGCTCACTAAAACACTGTAACTCGAGGTAATATTCATTATTCACAACATATAACGATACTAGAAGTCATATATTAATCAAAAACACTAAAAAAAACACCACAAAATTTACGAAATTAATGAAATATCGTTGAAAATTAATATGATGGTGGGTTTACACCGCAGTCGACAACAGTGTTTCAGAAACAAATTCATGTTTACAACCAAGTTTCAGTTTTTCATTTACACCAAATGTTTCGAAACCTGTGTTTACAACGTGTTGTAAACAATGTTTCAGGTCGCCGAAATTTCCGGCGACTTGAAACAATGTTTAGAAACATTTGTGGTTAAGGGTATTGGTATGAAAGATGAACAGTAATTTAAGTGTGTTTTCCTTATATTTGTTATTGTGAGGTGTATTATTTTTCATTAAAAAGCTGAAAAATCATGTCAGGAATGCTTCTATTGCTACTTTTCTACTAAATACAGCAGCAATATCATTTTTTTGCAATGGTTACTGATAAGCATATAACGAACAAACAAAACACAATTTTTGATATATAAGTACCAGAAAGAGGTGAGTGAACAGACGGCATTGCATAGGATTTAAATTAGAAAGTAAAAATATTCAATATGAAGAGAATTAATTAATCAGAAAATCATGAAAAGAAATGCTGATAAAAATGTTGCTGTTTTAAAATTTGGTGTAAATCAATCATGTTTCAAACATTGTTTCCCAAACATTTTGTTTTCCAACTTTGTTTTCGAAACATTGTTGTCGACTGCGATGTAAACCCACCATGAGAATGAAATCGCCGAAGTTTGTGATAAAAAGTCCCGTTTTGAAATGTAAACAACAAGAGCACAGAAATATCAACAGCCAATCAGAATGCGCGACGGTATCGCCCTCTGGGGAACGTGGAAGTCCGAATCGGAAGGTCCAGAGTTCGATCCCCGCTCGGTACCAAACTTTTGAAAATTTTTTTTTGCCATAAATTTTTTTTCAAGTGTATTTTATTAATATTATTTTTATTTTTCGAATAGTATGCCGAATTAGGCGAGGCGAAGCCGAGCCGTTCATAATTTATATTTCACTCGATCGACATTACTCCCCTTGGTGAGTTCAGACGGAGGCTGGACATTTACCGTGTATGTAGCACTTGCGGTTGTTTATAAAAAAATTGTACTCACCGAGGCCGAAGGCCGAGGGAAGTTAAACGACATAGTATGAACGACAAAGCGACCAGCGCAACCGAGGCGAAGCCGAGGTGAGCAGACACAACGCCCCCCAACACTAAAAACAGCAATACATACGTGATAAAACTGATAAATATCCCTTGTTGCTGAAATGTATGTGGGGAATGGTAAAATGCTGCAAATAGAAGCCTTCCAATCCAATTTCAATTCATCTTCATCCATCCATTCCTCTCCTCATGTGTCTCATGTTTGACTGTCTGTCCTATTATAATTAATTGTAATTTGATTTCGATTCATACTTTTCTGTATTCTTGTGAGTCTCAACAACTTTATTTCGAAATTTAGGGCGATGCTTTCCTTGAAATTACTCGTATGTATTATTTGCATTAAATCTCAGTAAGCGTCCAAGTGAAACTCATCTAAACATGCCTGAAAACGACGTAAACCTCGGTGGCAAGTTACTTGCTATTGAAAGTATTTTCAAATGGAAGCCGGTGATATACAAAGAAAATATCAATGAAACTATTTGCGAACGTGAACCTCAATCTGATAATGAATTCAACTTTTTCAAGTGAGTAAATGCTATACAATTTTAGAACTACGTAATATTTCAGCCATTTCCTCCCAAATCTATATTAAGTACTGATAATTTTGTTTTCAGTTTCGTTCTTGATTTGATTGAGAGTTACATGAATTATAAACAAGATGATAAAGATTCAGCATTCAAAACAATCAACGATTTGGAACAGGCTGTTGCGAAATTTACCGATGATGAAGGTTTCCGAAGGATCGAAGATTCTTATTATCACATGGTATATGCTAGTAAAATCTACCTACTTAGTGAAACCTCTAAGAAGCATGAAGAAGTATCCGTGGTATGTTGATCTATTAAAATTTGAACGACGGAAGTACCGTACTTACTATCAATATTAAATTCTTTGCGTATGCCTATCTAATTTCAGCTTTTAGATAAAATAAAATCTATCGAAGATATGAACAATTGTAACAAATCCTCGATTCATGCCATGAAATCAGCTGCGTTCGCTTTGTACAGCAACGAAGACACCCAAAAAGCTTCTGCCAGTATCGAGAAAGCGTTAAAATTGGATCCTGACAATGCCAGATGGCATTTCCTAAAAGGACTATACAAGCGGAAGGAAAGAAGGATCGTCAACCCTTTTCGTATGCCATTAATAATTGAAAAGGACTCATTTGAAAAAGCCTTCGAAAAGGATCCTAATAATGTGGTTTTCAAGTTGAGCGTAGCGGATTATTACCGCGAAATATCCGCTCATGCTACGAAAAGGAAAGAAAATTGTAGCAATTTTCTTCCCAAGGATGACTCTTTCAACGAGAATCTCCGCGAAAACGTCGATAGTAAAATTCCTCTTGCGGCCCAGTATTACAAGTAAACATCAATCGCAGTATTTTTTCACATTCTAGCATGTTTCGAATTCAACACTCTCGTTTCTTTTGTTTTTGTTTTTTTCAGAGAAGCTGCTGAAGAATATCCAGATTGTCCTTATGTGATGTTTAGATGCGCAGAGGGTTTAGCGAAGCTTCCGCAAACAGTATCTGACGTAACTTTGTCAAGAAAGTTGGCCAAAGATGGCCTTAAGAAAGATCCGGATAATGTCGCTGGAAACTTTGTCATGGCTTTTCTATGTGAAAACATCGAGAAAGTAATATATATCATCTATGCATGAATTGTACATATATGTTGTTAAGCTGTTATTTATAATACCTATGTATTTCTATATGTGCAGAATAACAAGGAGGCGCAGAAACACTTGAAAAAGTGTCAAGAAAAAACAGTTTTTCAAGCTGAAATGAATATGATTCGATTACTGCATGCTACTAAACGCGAAAAGTTCAATGGCTTAGAAGCTTTACAATGTTTGCTCGAAGATGAAAAATACCAGGAAAAAGCTAGAGTGGCGATTATTTACAGTCAGATGGTTTCATATCATCTGTTAGTGGAATATGATATCGTAAAAGCATGTGAATGTGCGATCAATTGTTTCAAACTAAACTGTACGATTTCTTGCATGCAGGTACGTCTCCTAACGGATATAATGTTTCAAAAGTCGTATTTATAACGAAATATGTATTCTCTGTGCAACGCAAGTTTCAAACTTTTTTTAGAAAACCATATTTAATTAGTTGAAATTTTTTAGGTGCACCGCAGTTGCTTTCATTCAACAAGAGAACCAATGCCGTTGATTGATGTGCTAATAGACGAAGTAAAACTCATCAAGAACGACCAAAAAGCTTCCGATGAAATCAAGCACAGCTGCGAAAAATTCATACAATACATCAACTTTCAAAACATTCCTATTACGAAAGGTTTTCCGCAAAATCTTCGGCAGCAAATCTTACAAGGGAAAACATTGAATCCGGACATTAAAATGCAATCTCCCCGAAAACGCGGCCCACACAATAACAATACGAACAGACGAAACCCGAATGCTGGGAGAGGCGATGCTGCCAAAAATAGAAACCCCCAAGGAAATAATTATCGTCCTCAAACGTCGAATAAAACCGATGGCGGTCAAAACAAGTCAGTACAAAAATCTCCGAAAAAACTCGAACGATTACCTTCTTTGATGGATACGTCGATTATAAATCCTGCACCTCAAATTGAAGAAAAGGTCGAAGAAAAACGTAAACCAGAGCCTGAGAAAAAACCTACAGCTAGTGTTGAAAAACCGAACGAAGAATCAGAAAAAAGTAAAAATGACTCCGTTGACGACCCCGATGACGAAGAATTAGTTTTGAAAGTTTGTAAACTAATCAAAGCACAGAAACAAGCTCAGCGAGACAGGAAATCTAAAGACAAAACCAAATCTCATAAGTCGCATGATTCTGATGAAAACGATGACGAATTGGTGAGAAAAATTTTAGAACAACTGGGTGTCGGGGATAAGAAAAGTACCCGGAAGAAGAAGAAGCACCATTCTGATTCCGATGATAGTAGTGATTCGGAATATAAGAGACGTAAAGATCGCCGAAGAGAACGCTCTCGAAGACGGTACCGATCTGAAAGCGATTCGGACGACTCCAGCGACCGTCATAGACGTCGACATCATCATAGGCGGCATAGACATCATTCGAGTACGGATTCGGATTATGCTTCCAGGTCTCATCGTCACAAAAGTCATAGAAAAGATCGTTACGAGCGTGATACTAGTCCAGGTGATAGACGTCATCGACGAAATCGCTCACGTTCTTCTGATGAAGATATTGGATTGAAAGGAAAATCCCTGCACTATCGCGAAGGTAGCATTTCGTCAGAGAAACGAAGACGGGAACGCGAAGACTCCGTATCAAGTAGGAGTACCCGTAATCGATCTCCATCCTACGACAAACGACGTGCGGGTGATCGTAAAGAAAGCAAAGCGAAGTCTCATGCCAAATCTCATCACCGTGACTCTTCTCGTGATAAATACGAAAATCGCCGAGTAAAGAAAGATACGAAATCTAAGAAAGAACACGATTCTGAATCACTCGTCAGAAAAGATCGTGATAAAAATTCTCCTCGTAAACATTACGATCAATCCGATTCGGACTGAATTTTGTAGGCTAAATTGATTATCTTATCATGTGTTCGTTTACTTATTTTTTATTTGTCGTTTTCCAAAGTAATTATTTTTTTATTATACCTACTTTTTTTTACCACGATTGTGATACTGTTAAAGAATTCTTACTTTCTTACTTATATTATTTCTTGAATTCGATACCGATTCGATATTATGTACTCGTTTCGTAAATTTGTTTCTAATTATATGCATTATATCTGATACGAATTCTTTCACTTATTTCTACACTAGATTTGAAAAAGATATGGACCTTTTCATTCCTACATTATGTCAATTCAATTTTACCAACCGTGGAAATAATGATGAATGAAAACGAGTAATTATCATCACTTCTTGTAGTTTTTGATGGTAGGTCTTTAATTTAATAAAATCAAAAGAACTTATCTTCGCATGCGAAACTTGAATCGATACTCATCAAGTAGCTTCGATAATTTATCAAGGTGGTATTGGAATCTCTTCGCGTTCGTTAGCATAATCAAAATTCTTTTCATCGATTAAAAGATAACGTTTGATAGAAATGATTCACGAAACCTAGTTATGAATGCCTTTTCTCTTCAACCAGCCCAGAAATGCATATAATTGCCCTTGTTGTCTTTCTGTTCAAGTTAATCGCAGCTGTGAGTATATTATTTAATGTAGATCTCGTAACTTGGCTATGTAAAGCGTCGATTTCTCGTAATTATTATCCTGATTTTTCATTGAATAATTGTACAGAACTATTCACCGGATTACAAAGAAGAATTAAGCTTGTATAGAAGGTTAGCCGACCATGAAGTCGTACCCAACATGTTTAATATTACCGAAGGATACACCACCGAATGGCTGAATGTAAGAATTAAAATTTTTGAAAAAATCGCAATAACTTGGTGACAATTCTTGAACCTTTTAATTCGATCTAAGGTATCGTACCCCGGAATCGACATTCAAGGTAGTTATGTAAAACTTGATTGGATCAAAAATGAACCACTCAAGGTGGAATGGTCGCGCTGTAAAAAGGACAAGTATTATACTCTAATGTTAGCAGGTATGATATTCTCCGGCATTTATTCTATCTCTCAAAAGAGGTGCATTTTTGCTATTTGATGCGTAATTCATTCACGCAGATATCGATTATGTTCCATATCGGTTCTCAAATGACAAGCATTGGTACGCATGGTTCATCGGAAATATTCCTGGACCGATTTGCAATATTACGGAAGGAGATTTAATATTTCCTTATTTAATCAAAGGACCTGAACATGGAATAGGTAAATTTTGAGTTATTATTCCTGATGAAGGAGAGGTTGCTAGAACTGATCGAGACTCCAGAGGAGCAAATATACTCAAAGATCTGACGAAATGTACCTAATACCTATACTCTCCTCAAGAATTATTATTTCACGGAATCTCAAGAAATGAGAGGAAGAGTGCGCATTTTTCTTTTGTTAATATGACGAATGAAGATAAGAATGTGATGCGTTTATTGCAGAGTTCCAAAATTCAATTGTCAAAAACAACAATTGAAAAAAATAAACTGTTTATTGTCGAATTTCCTCTAAAAATGTGATTTTAAATTTCACAGACAGTCACCGTTACTTTTACTTTGTTTGGGAACAATACATTTACGACGAAGAATTCAAAAATCCTAAAAGATTTAACCCGTAAGTATCCGCAATTTTTCATTTGTCTTTTTTTTCTATAGATTTTGGTTTGTTTTCCAGAAATTATCCCATACCTATCTTACTATACAAATTAATTTTCATTCACTTTGCAGAAACACCAAGCGAACGTATTTAGAAGTTAATCTATGGGCGGAAATTTTCAATATGGATGGTCCAGTAGCCGCAAATTACTTTGTATTACACTACGACTAAATCAATACTATGTACCTATTTTTTGATACCGGTGTTTTAAAATAAATAACAAGAATAAATCTTTGAACGTCTTCAGATTATTGAAAATTGTTTACACGATGATAACAAAAATTAATGTAAAAAAGAAATACCTAATCCTAAGCAAACAAATAACGACACAGAAAACAAAATAAAATGAACGAAAAAACAATACATAAAAATTACGACGAGTTAGATTCTCCAACGTTGAAATAGTTATTATTCACAACATGTCTTATACATTGTAAAATGACATTTCGTTCGTGTTTTATTTCACTCGAAAGCAACTGAAATGAAAACAATGCACATTAAATTCAGACCAAAATCGAAAATTGTAACATTAGTTAATTCAATACTCACTTTTTCGAGCAATGTAGGAGGTTTATATCGCTTGCGAATACGCAACGGAGGTAACTTCTCTTCTGTTTTTTTATCGGTTTCTTCTTCGCCTTCAATTCCACCTTTACTGTCCCTTCGTCTTTTACGTTTACGTCTTTTGCTTTCACAGCCTTTCGTTTCATCATCTTTACTTGATGAAATATCACCTTCTGTGACGATAGCACATTCTGAAGAACTCGCAGCCGGTTCGGTGTGGTTATTTTCTTCAGAATTCACTGTTTTCACCGGTGATGAATTATGTCGAGTATCAGCTTCAGAAGGAACCGGTTTTGACGAACATTCATCAGGTTCACTATCATCACTTGAATCATTCGTTTTCTTCGTTTCCATTTTCTTCAACGATGATGAGTCGTTTCTTGTACCATTTTCTTCAACAGGAATACATTTCGATGAACGTTCGACAAGATTACAATTTTCAGATAAATGATTTGATTTTGAAACGATTTTACTCAACGGTGACGAATTTACTTCGCAGTCATTTTGCTCAGTGGAGTTATCTTCGTTTTCACTACAATCCGAATCGTAACACTGAATCAAGGCTAAAGAACCGACAGATTTTGAAACTGTAGTGTCGTGAATGGACTGTTTCACTTCATCTGATTGGCTCACCGGAGGATCATTCGGCAGTTTCGGGGTCTCAGTTGTTGAATCGTTAATATCCGCTCCATCACAATTATTGGGTTCTTTACCGTTTTCATCCACAGTTTCACAGTTTACAAAATACTTATCCAAACAGTCTTTTTCTGAATCACCTTGAACGTTCGAAGTTTCGCTAGATTTTTCAATCTCGTAAATGACTTTTTCGTTGACTACTGCGCTATTGTAATCAATGATTGTAACGTCATCGTCTCCAGATAAGATGGAAATATCATCATCGTCCGTTATAATGTGTTCCTCAGGTTCAATTGACGAATTATTCTCCATATTTTGGTAATAAACTGGGGAAAAAATTTCAATATGAGTTTAAAAGGGTCAGTAATACACAGATGGAGAATTCGAATATATGTATTACCAGTTCCTTTGAAAGGCGGAAGGTTTCGTAAAAAGCAATCTTCATCTCCGTTTAACGTAAGATCTTTTCTTTTGTTCTCCGGGCGATGTCTGTTATCATTTCTATTTCTGAATGAATTCTTTCGTTGACCAAACCTTCCAAATTTAAATTGGTTATTCCTGTGCTGAGCATTTCTATCATAGCGACCATTAGAACCGGCTGAAATAAAATTACAATCTTATACAAAATGCAGATTAAGAATCGTTACAAAAGTATTAAAATATATTACGTTTAAAATTCGGATTTCGTTCATTAAATTTTCGCTTTTGTTCGGCATATCGTTCACCTCGTTTCGCCATTTCTTCGCGTTGAGCGTTTTTCACTTCTATTTTTTCTTTAGTTGGAAAATGCCTGAAAATTTACAAATTGAATTTCCTTGTACGATGAACTCGGTAGTTGAAGATGATTTACACGTACCTTTTTCGCTCGTTAATCCACTTCTGGATTTCTTCCGGAGTGTTTCCTTTAACAATTCGCTTGAAAAGTCCGCTGCGATGTTGCATTTGGAAATGTTTTTCCACGATTTTCGAATGTGCAGAAAACGTACATCCTTCTTGTCCGCATG
Organism: Planococcus citri; assembly: GCF_950023065.1. Taxonomy (NCBI): domain Eukaryota; kingdom Metazoa; phylum Arthropoda; class Insecta; order Hemiptera; family Pseudococcidae; genus Planococcus; species Planococcus citri. The sequence goes on from NC_088677.1 coordinate 36,607,537, forward strand.
TAACGTGTTCAGCTTTATGCTGCGTGAATTTGGCCATCGATCCAAATCCTTTATCACACGCTTCACAAAAATAAGGCGAATTCTGAAAAAATACACACATATGTTACACATGTATTTCTTTTTGTACGAGTAAGACCTTCAAAAATGAAGCTTGATTTCATTCAAATGAATTACTGCAGTATGACGAATCAAGCACAAAAATGACAAGAACGTTCACTTCGCAGTTATAACTTGAAGTACTCACTTTAGCATCAAAAACTCGACGATTATTTCCATAATTATTGGTGAAACGATTTGGAGTATTTTTCTGCACATCATTTCTCATTGGAATCGCCGGAGGAGGTCTGGTGAATTGATTCGGCGCTCGAAATCCATTAAAAGACGGTGAACATACGTTCGCCATATGAATTGGGCTCGGACCCATATGATTGCCATTAGGAGAGTATCCAGGAGGCGGTTGAGAAAATAAAGGCATTTGCGTTGTTGAATTGTAATTGGAAATGAAAGGTGGATTATTTCCGCCTGGGTTCGAGCCATTGTAAGGCGCAGTATTCTGGTAATAATTGTAAGCAGGAGCGGCAGGAGGATAAAATGGAGGTGCAAATTGCTGAAATGGGATATTACCTTGTACTAAAGGTGCAGGAGCACAGTAATTCGGTGGTGGAATAGAGATGGGGAAATTTACTGCTCCGGATGAATACATTTTCACGAAAATTGTTCAAGTTCATATAACTATGAAAAGCGATACATGGTTGCAATTTTAAACAGAATACTGAACCTATTTTTGATGAAAGATCAACACTTTTCACGAACTATCATCAAAAATTTCAAGAAAATTAAAAATTGAAAACTGAAAACTTGAAAAGTGTGAAAAGTGATAAAATCAAAAATGAAAGACGTTCGAATTCGATAACAAACACACGTGCTTCTGGGCTTTCGTTTCGTTCGAAACCAACGTTACCAATGTTACCATCAATTACGTAATTTACTAACGTAATTCTAGTGTAATTACGTTTGTGGCCTAGGGTAGGTGCGGGTTGCCGGTTGAGACAAGTCGGTCTAGTTCTAGTCGGCCCGTCTCCGTTGCTCTCATCATAGACTAGATAGACGATAATTATTCTCTCTGGTAAGTGATGTGAAGCCGTGAGGTGAGGCGTGAAGGGTAGTATGTAGTGTGGTTCATTCCCAAATTTATTTTTCCCATACGAAATTTTACTAATTTTGTAATTTTAGGTCGACCATTTACTTTGCTGGAAGTGCCGGTGACGGATGAACTGAATTTCATTTCTAACATTCTAACCTTTTCAAACGGTATGAATTTGTGTTTGATTGGATGATCAGTAGTCGTACGACATACGACATGGTAGTTATAATGAATTGCGTTGGATGCGGAAGTCGGGATACATCTGGTTTTTTTAAGTAAGTATACAATAATATTGTTATGTAATGTTTTTGTTATTATTCGTACACTACACATCAGTACATCACTTACATGCTTGGAAACGCGTTCTTATATTTCTAATTTATGCTTAATAGATTCCCTACAGACCCACGTGTTAGAACAATCTGGTTAGAGGAATGCGGTCTCGACCCATCCACTCCTTTAGCTCTCGAAGCTCGACTATGTAACAAACATTTCAAGAAAGACGACATCGTTTTTGACGGCAAACGACCGCTTTTAAAGACGCATGCTGTACCTAGTATTCGAGTCGAGTAAGACCGTACACTTGTATCTATTTACGCATTCATTTCTTAAATTCATACATTACTATTTAGTTCATGGGGGCATGCATCGGGTGCTCGAAGAATTGCGAGTCTTCCTTCTCAATTTTATTTTTTCGTAAAAATAGTAGGTAAGTTAATGTTAAAAGGAGTAGGTAATTGGTCAAAATGACCATGTTACGCTACATATGACTGGCTTCTTCTATATGTCCGAAGCTGAAAATTGAGAAAAATCGAGAAGACCGCAATTATGAATTTAAGAAATGAATTGATTATCGCGTTGCATCTTTTAAAGCAATATCGAGGATTGACCGGCAACCGGCGTCAACTAATATTGCCTTTCAAGTTGCACCGTGTACTAAATACATTTCAACAAAATATGGCTTGATAATTGAAATTTTGAAAATATTCATTTTGATTTTGTTTTCATGTAACTCAGTCCAGTCAAAACCGATCGTCAAGGCTATCGTTACGAAAAGACGTGTTATGTATGCGGTTATACGAGTGGAGACTCGTTTCATAAGTGAGTATTCAAAAAATTATCACCTTCACTCTAGGCGTTGCAATTCAGAATTCAACTTGGTGGCTTCTGTTGCGTTGCGAGAACCATGACGAACGTTCGGCAACGTTATCGGTCGAATTCAGTTTGACCGCCACATTATGATTGCTCAGATTGTGACCATAGTTTGAATACGAGTGATGTGTAATTGCCTTTGACTATGAACTCGGCTTCACCGGTGAAGCATTAAGATAGTAGTACATGTACTCGTATATATCGTCAAAGGTAATCGCTCATAGAAATAAAACAAAAAGTGAAATTGTGTTGGCAAATTTCTGTTACAGAATCCCAAAGGACCCCGAAATTCGGAGCCTATGGCTCCGAAATCTAGGGATTAAAGAATATCACTTTAATCCTATAACGACCACTTATATTCATCTCTGCAATTCACACTTTGCAGCGAGTGATTTACTGGGGCACCCACACTCCTTGAAACGTAGACTACGTAAAGGAGCGCTACCTCTCGTACAACCTCAGAATGGAAAAAATACACAGAAAGAAAGATTGACTAAAAGGTATATAAAAATGTAAGCGTGTTTGATATTTTTGTGAATTATTATACATAATAATTTAGTTCGTAGTATAATAGAAGTTAATTTCAACAGAAAAAATGGAGATGATGATCTGTCAGATCCCGATGTAACTTTTGTATCTTCAAGCTCGTCTAACGCAAAATGTTCAATAACGTTGGCTGATGACGCGGAAGAACATACGAAATCGAAAACGTTCGTTATGTACACATTACCGTTTCGTACCTTAATTTACCACATGAATAATTTTTCTAATGTTATATTCCATCTTTTTATTTAGCTCGAAAGTGAATCCTCAAAATTCCAAACTAATTTCTTCCCGAGAAAAAAACATCTTGAAGAAAAAGGTATCGAATCAGTCGACTATTTCTTCGAAGGAGGAAAATGCACCCATCGCGACCATAGATTTGACATGTGAAGGTAAAGCATACTAAATTATTCCTCCGAGACAAGTTTAAGATAGAAAAGAAAACATATGATGGCTAAATGTACGAATACTCTTATTTTACAGACGTCGGAGAATCGGCCTTATTAGCAAAGAAAAGAAAACACGTAAGAAATCTAATATTGAAAAAAAAACTCTTAAGACAACAACTTTCACAACACAGAGATTTGCTTAATTCTCTGATAAAAGATAACTTAGTTACGGAAAAGGGCAAGAAAATAATAAAAGTAAGTGGTTGATTCAAGTACGGATAGATGTGATTTTATTTTTTGAAATCGTTATAAAATAAATCTTTGCATTTTTTTGGTACAGAAATTCTTGCGAAACTTCCCGGCTGAGTGATTACGATGTGTTTCAGCGCTGTGCTAAGTATACAAAGTTCAACATGGTGTTTTAATTTTTAAGTCGCGTTATGTCATTTTAATTTTGTATTTAGGTACTAGTTCGTGGTTCCTCTTTTTTATTTTTTTTTTACAATTTTGACTGAGGGTTAGTCAATTACCAATAAGAGCTACTGTGCAGTAGACAGTAGACACGTACATGGTACATCTATAACTCGATTCACTTTCTTAACCTATCCTGGCGCCTTGAACTTTTTTATATTTTTACTTTTGTATACAAATACACGTTTTGATGAAAGCATTTCATTTTATTTTAATTTTTAATTTACATTTTAAAATTTAGCAAACTTGGCTCAAATATGGTGTGTCGAGGGAGCAGGTGGAATGTTACCTGTTTCTAGAAATTAAATTTGAGTCGTAGGAAAAAGCTCAATAAAAAAATACAAATTTGTACTTTGGTTCTATGAATGAGGTTCGATCGCGGTATGATGGTTTATTGATGGTTTCTAGTACGAGATCAGATCACCAAGTCAGAATTCTGTGTATACTATTTACAGCGGTGACACGTTTCTTTACCAAAAATTTACTGACGATTTCTTCACGAGTACGTATACATTTCTGAGAAACCACGGATCGAGGCTCCATTTGAACATGACCTTAAATTAATCAAATACGTCTTCTGAAAAAAAAAATATACGAATTACAGAAACAATTTGTTAGCTCAATTTTGAGCTTCCAAATAACCACTTTCCAGGTGAACCAATGGAAATGAATTCGTCATTTTTTTGTCATCCTGGAAAATCCCCTTAGCCTGCATTTTGATTCGATTTGCGACCAAGTTTTTTCTCCAAATAATACCTATTCACATGAAAAAACGAATCCTTACCTACGTTGGCCGTGATCATAACAGATTTATAAACGGAATTACAATAATGCATCGTTATTCTTTATTTTCCCTACAATAATTCTTGACGAAACGTTACCTATGGAATTTTTGACAAATGGCGAAACTTTTTGCTATTTTCTGTTGAATGTGAAAGTAAAACTATTCAACATCTTAGGAATTTTCAGCAATTGTGGATTTCTGGTTGACAGAAAAGTAATAAGTACTTACATGGCAATTATTGTGAAAAAAGTGACACTTTTTTACAACTTTTTGCTTTAAAAAACGAGATTTTCAGCAGTTCTTAGGGCAAATTTGACAACAAGAAGTGAGACATTTTTTTCTACAATTTTTGACCAAAAGCAAGACTTAGACAGCGTATAAATTTTTGAAATTTTTTATTATACTCGTAAAATAATTCGCAGTAACCATTACTTGGTACCAAAATTTTGAAAAAGTAACCAAAAGTTTCTTTTTGTGACTTGAACGAGCCCTTTCACACCATCTCATGTAGGTAAAAACGTATAGTTTTTTATTTTGAAAAAAATTGTGAATTTCAAGAAGAATCTTGTCTCTGACATGTCGCATCATGCAACATGTGCGACACGTGACTTCCACCGCCCCTGAGCGAATTCTCCATGCGTAGGTGCTTTTTTCTTATCATCATTACAATCAAATCACCAATCAGTTAATTAAGTTTGTCTTACATAAGTGTGTAGAAATTAATCTGAAAAAATTGAATGAATCGTTGAATTTCTTATTTTGTAGTAAAATGGAAAATAAAGCTACTGCCAAAGGCAGGCATACTTGCGTTGCGTGTGGGAGTCGCGGAAGCAAAGGGTTTTTTCGGTAAGTACAGCATGAAATGTAAGCATGTTGATGAAAGGTTTCTGATATTAATAATGTATCTGTACAATAATAGCCTTCCGCAAGATCCTTTCAAAAGAACAATTTGGTTTTATCAAAGTGGTATTGCCCCATTATCCGAACCTAGCAGTCGCAATGCTTGGTTGTGTAATAAACATTTTGAAAAAACCCACATTTCAATCGGAAAGAAGCGGATGGGATTAAAGAAATGCGTTATACCATGGGTTAAAGTCGAGTGAGTACCTAGATCTGCCTATTTATATGTAATCTCTCGGCCACTACATAAAAATACACCCGTGAACTGAATATACAAATTGATGAATTGCTCGATCGCGTTGTATTTTTTAAAGCGGTATCGAGGATTGCTTGCCTTTCAAGCTGGACCGTGTACTAAATGAAATGCATTTCAATAAAATATGACTTGATAATTAAAATTTTCAAATTACTTATACATTTATTCGATTTATTTTCATGTGATTTAGTCCAGCTCCAGATAAAACCGATCGTAAAGCCTATTGTATGAATTGTTATGTATGCGGTAAAACAAATGCAGACTCTTTTCACCGGTAGGTCTTTCAACTCAACAATTATTAGGTACCTACTTCCAGTCTGATTCAAAGTGACGCCTTTCGCTGCGTTGCGAGAATCTATAATAATGACGAACGTTCGACGAAGTACTCGCGGTCAAATTAGCCAAACCTAAGTACCTACTCAGACTACAAATAAGTATAAATAGTTTTAGAATGCGCAATGCGAGTGTGCGCGATCGCTTATGGAAAAAACAAGAAGTTTAATTGTACAAATTTTTGTTACAGAATCCCTAAAGACCCGAAAATTAGAGATGCATGGATAAGAAATGTCGGAATAAGATCTCACAACCGGATACCACCCTCTAATATGCGTCTATGCAATTCCCATTTCTTGGAATGTGATTTCGTTGGACACGCCTACTCGGTCAGACGTTTATTATCTCGAGATGCCGTGCCTCTTAGAAACCTTCAGAAAGGAAGTAATCAGATAAGACAATCACCAATATCGCCCAAGATAATGTAATAATATTTTCGTTAATTAATATCGATAATAGGTAATTATAGTTCGTGGTATAATAGAAATTTATTTCAACAGCAACAACGATGGAGATGTTATTAATCCTTCAAATCGTGAGGTAACTTCTGTATCTTCGAGCTCATCAAATACAAGATGTACAACAACGTTGAACGATGACGCGGAATCAGAATCAAAAATGTTTGTTATTCGTAGATTTTACTTCCGAATTTACGAGTATTAACTTATTCCTACCTAAATCATTTTTCTGACCATGTGTTTTATCTTTCTATTACTTCAGCTCGAAAGCGAACCCTCAGAATTCCAAAACGATTTCCTTCCCGAAAGAAAGAAATATCTCAGGCGAAAACACATCTGATCAGTCAACTGTTTCTTCTTCGAAGAAAGAAAACGCAGTTCCCATTGTTACAGACTCGATGACTTCTGAAAGTATAAAACATATTCCTCTAGACTGTCTTATTTAAAATCGAAAAAAACACGATGCGGGTTGATGTGCAAATATTCTTATTTTGCAGATGTCGGGGAATCCAGTATTGCTGAGCCGACTTTAGAAAAGAAACAGAGACGCATTCGGCGATTGAAAGAGAAAAGAAAGCTGTTGAGAAAACAATTAGCGGAACATCGAGAACTGCTTGATAATCTGCTGAAAGAAAACTTAGTTACGAAAAAGGGCAAGAAAATGATAAAAGTAAGTGGTTGATTCAAGTACGAATAGAAGTGATTTCATTTTTTGAAATCGTTATAAAATAAATCTTTGCATTTTTTTGGTACAGGCATTCTTGCGAAGCTTACTGAACCCGATTGAGTGATGGTTGCGATATTTTCCAGCGCTGCGCTGTACGAAGTCGTAATGTATAATCAACACGGTGTTTTAATTTTTAAGTTACGTTATTTCATTTTAATTTTGTACTTAGGTCCTAGTTCGTGGTTCCTCTTTTTTATTTTTCGTTTATGTTATTTTTTTACCTTTTTTTTTACAAATTTGACTGAGGTTTAGTCAATTACCAATAAGACCTACTGTGTATGCAGTAAACAGTAGACACGTATAGGTACGTACATGCCTACATGGTACATAACTCGAGTCACTTTCTTTTCATATTAATCATGGGCTTTTATAAATAAAATGCTTAAATGAATTAAATTGAAAGGAATTTTTGAAAAAAAATCTTTCGTGATAAAATGCTTAATTTTCTGACAGAATGAGTAGCATTAAGATGGAAAAAAAATTGTTTACTGAATATCTGATATTGTTCAGTTCAACTAACAATTTATAGTTTTTCATTTTTTGTATACGTATAGGCACCTATTCACTCTTGAATATAACTCTACATATTAATTTTAACGTACAAAATTATTCATACTTTATATTATCAAGTTTTCGGTTTCGCTACCTATTTTAAATTTTCACTTGTCAATGTATGTTAGGTATGAATATGAACCTATAATTACAGTTTTAAAGAAATTCCGGTGCCTGTTTTAAAAACCTTAATTTTATATTTTTACGTTCATGTTAATACACGTTTTGATGAAAGCATTTATTTTATTTTCATTTTTCGTTTACATTTTAAAATTTAGGGAACTTGGCTCAAATATGGACGTGTCGAGGAAGCAGGTGGAGTGTTACTTGTTTTTATAAAATAGAAATTAAATTTCAATGGTAAGAAAGAGCTCAATAAAAAATACAAATTTGTACTATGGTTCTACGAATGAAGTTTGATCGCGTTATATTATAGTTTTTTGGTTTCTACGTTTCTAGATCCAAGAACACATTTCTCAAAATTGAAATTTGGAGAACGACTCATTCTGGTTTAAGTCATTTCAAATTTGTCTTTTAGAGCTTTACCTTCCTCGGATACTGGTTCTTCATTTACGTAAACAGGATTTTGTGAACTGCGGCTGGAATGTACAGACCTGAACCGAATGATGTCGCCATTGATCTGAAATTTTTGTACCTACTAAACTGAATTTGAGAATTAAACTCGTTGACCAAAATTGCGAATTGTATTATAATTAATTTTTACACGAAATCAACAAGTCACAGCTCGCAATTGAGGAATGCGTCTGCAGAGTGCAGAGTGATCTAGTCTACTTGACACACTTTTTAAAAATTTTACGTGGTTTTTAAAACTTTTTGGGAGGTTAAAATGCGATATAATAAACCATTCTGGTAGGGAATTTTATGGAAATTTTTTTTTTTGAGATGACAATTTTTCCGAAAAACACGTTATTTTGCGAGATAATTGTAAGAAATGCCGTGCCTGTACACTTTTCACGCTCTTCAGGATAATTTTAAGAACCTACTCGTGTTTGTATTTCCGGTGTTATCAATTGTTAGGTGTACAATGTACACACATACGAAAGCTAAGATGAGTTTTTTTATTTCACTTTTTTAAATCGAGCGAAGTCAGAAGAACATTCCCTGATTTTGAGAGAAAGCTGAGATTAAAAATGAATTTCACTTTTAGAAAACTCCGAAAGTTTTTCCCCCCAAAAAAGCTCAGTGATGCGAACGGTAAGGTACCAAATTTTTAAATTTTAAATTTTAAAAATAATGAGTAATAATGTCACGAATAAGAACATTTTATTTCGAACGTACGATTTATACACCTTCTACACCTAAGCTTATCACAAACATTAGTAAAAACAAAGATGAAAAACTACATAAAAATGTATTTGTTTCGAAAATTAAAAATACAGCGCTTCAGATATTGGGTAATCAAAGCAGAATAAAAGTAGGTACAATTATTAATTACTAAAACCGAAACAGGAAAAACAATAAAAAACTATACACAAATCGTGAAATAGGACAAGACGAATACACAATATAATGATTATTTAATTAGACATGGCTGGATTGCCCAGACCAAGAAGTACATCAGCAATAAAAGTAGCCGGCGAAGAGATATCTTCGAGCAGACCTGAAAAAAGAAATACAAAATAATTCAAATTCGTAGCCGAGGTTTTTTTCTCAATCAGATCAAATATTAAGGTTGCATAAAATTAGACAAGCTAAATTTCACCAGGCTCGTATTCAATTTATGTATGTATTTGAAAAAACTATCTCAAGTCATAGTAACCCAAAAATTTCGAAAAAGTGACCGAAAAATTGACATAATGTGAGCAAAACATTTTAATGCAGAAAAAAAAACAAACACAAACATTTCAGACTGAGAATTGTTTTGGTTTCAATATTTCAAAGTAAAAAAAAATTCAACTATTTTGTAGTTTTTGGCAATTTTGCCAAAAAACGAGATTTTTTATCAATTTTTGACGAAAAACAAGACTTTGACAATTTTAGTAAAAAACATCATTTTTTGGCAATTATTGACCAGAAGTGATATTTTGGTAATTTTTGTCGAAAAAGTGAAACTTTTTTGCAATTTTTTGATAAAAAACCTATCTTTTAAATTTAGATTTTTTAAAAATTTTCTGCGAAAAAGCGACAATTTTTAACAATTTTTGTCAAGAAATCAGACTTTTTGGCAATGTTGATAAAAAGCAAGATTTTTGCTACTTTGGCAGAAAGCGAGATTTCCATGTAATTTTTGGAAGAGAAATTAATACTTTACGGACTTTTTAGCGAAGAAACGACAAATTTTTGTAATTTTTACCAAAAAACCAGACTTTCTGGTAAATTTGACATAAAATAAAATTTTTTGGTATTTTTGGCAGAGAGCAAGACTTTGACAATTTCAGCAAAAGGTAGGGTTTTGCAACCATAAGCTGAAAAAGTAGCGTATCCAGTTGGAAAAAAATAAGAAAGTGTTTATTTCCACATAGTACTCAATTGTTGATACTATTCACACGTTTTTCCATCAAGATGCACAAACAAAATAAAATTGCTGAAAATTTGTAAAAAAAAAAACAACTTACGCCAGAACGTTGAAAAACTAACCAAAAGTTACTTTTTGAAACTTACTCAATTACTTGAAAAGTAACCGAGTACGAGCCTTGCAAAACCTTCAGTCAATCAAAATAAATTCAACTTACCAACTACATCACAAAATTCACCGAAACAAGTACACGGTAATAATTCATCGGTATATGTGGCCATGATTTTCTCGGACGCTTTAATCAACGCTTCGTCATTGTGGCGGATGTAATCGGCTAATGCAGAGGGCCACTGATCATCCGCCGAAAAACTGATACTCTGCGACAGAACGAAAGAAAAATCGAATAAAATCAGATCGATAATACAAAAAGATATCGTGGAAGCCAATTGTGGTCCATTTATCTCATTGTTTTTTTTTACCTTGAAGAAATATTTATAAGCTGCGTCTACCAGACCGTAAAATATCAAACTGCTCTTATAAACTTGGTAATCTTTGGGTTGAATATCGGATAACTTATGCGGTCCGGATGGGTAAACGTGACGAACGTGCGATAATATAAGTAATCTTCGTAGATGAGCGATACGATTTTTCTTCCATTGCGCCGGAGAGTGGAGCATCATCGAAAACGCAGCCCAATAATAAGGGCCTTCCGCTTCGTACGATGATGCGATCCATCTTTCAGGTATCCAGCATTCTAAATAGCTCGTTAAACTTTTCTCTTCTCTAGCTGCGCATCGAGTCCTGCACGAATTGACAATATCATAGAATACTCGAGTACTTCGGTACAATCATATGTTTGACAAACTTATTTTCAAAAGCTCTACTCACGTGTTAATCACATACAACGCCATATGCATCAGGTAGGGCACGATTTGCATATTGGATTGAGGTCCTCCACCACCGGTATCCTCGTGGAAGCTTTTACCTCGAGCGAAACGTAAGAGCAGCAGTTTTAAATCGTGAATCGTGGTAACGTAACTGATATCTCTGCAAAACAACAAAAGAAAAAACTCGGTGAATTTCGCTTTAAAAAAAAATCAAATAATCCACTCGACGGAGCAACGATTCGTTTCAATTATTACCTATGACCGGTACATTCTTGTAAATACGTATTGTGCCTAGCCAGGCAGCTAGCGAAAGCAGACTCAGGAACTTGAGGACCCCATAAGGGCAGTAAACCGTTACATCTGGTATTAGCGTTCTGCAACGCAGCCGACTCCCATTCATCGCGCACTCTGGCAAGTCTGAAAGTAAAATGAATCCGTGAAAAAAATCGCATCGATCGTTGATTCAATCAAAACTCGATACACATACCTCACAGCCGACATATGACAATCAACGTGAACGACGTTGAAATGCGTAACAGTACTGTAACCGTACGTCTTTCTGGATTTCGATTCAAATTCTTCTATCAGACATCGTTTCGTGAATGTGTAAATACCCAGTACTTTGGTTGGCTGGAATCGATATCCTTCGCGACAGATGACACATATCAGGCCCGTTTCTTCGGCCAGATCTTCCATTTGTTGTAAGATGGTTTTTTCAGCGGTAACCTAAGCGAATTACGAGAAGAAAAAAATTGATAACTGTGCATTTTGAACAACCGAAAACACATGTATGTACAAATCAGAAGTGTTTTCGAATCGCAGTAACCGATCCGTTGTTTTTCACCTACTGGCTCAACCAGTCGGGCTTCTGCGGATTAGAATCATCGAGCTGAGCATTAATCATAGAATCTACTCACTTGTCCTTTATCATTGGTTCGCATTCCTAAAGCGCCGAGTTGTTTTTCTCGCATAGCCATAGCTAAACGTTTCTTTTCAGCTCTCGTTTGTTCGCGGACGTTTTCAATACGAGTAGCAACCTCCGGATTCGTACGCAACGCTTCAAGTAAATTCTCAGCCAACGTACCGACGTGTTCGTCAGATGCGACTTGTTCCAGACGATGAATAATTGTAATACATTCCGGCGACACCACCATCTAACAAAAACAATCACGTTGTTCGTCATCGTAGAGATTTGTAAATCGAATTACGACTCGAGTCAATCGTTATTAGTAGATTTTTCTTGTTTCCTTACCTGTGTCGGCTTGTGTTCGTTAGCTAGACCCGTCAAGGATCTCAATACGTATTTCAACGCTGGTTTCGATATGTATTCTTTCCAATCGTTGCTGTCGGTTCGCCAGAACGTCGATTTCATGGAGGGTGCGTGAGTCTACAGAAAAAAAAGAATCAAATTAATATTCTCGCATTCTCTTCGCTGATTTACTCAATTCGATTGATTATTAAAGAAAAATACGTACTGTAATATACTCCAAAGCTTTATCGACGATTCCAAGCGACATGATATGGTCTTTCAACGTATTACCCAGAGCATTTTTCTCGATAGCCGATGTAATATTACAAAACAGTTCCAACTAAGAGAAAGAAAAATAAATAAAGAACATTAACCAAAGATTGAATTAAATTTTACCGCATTTTAATACAGATATTGTACCTTTTGCTCGTCCTCAGATTTACGATCTTGATCGAACGACTCGAAATCCATAACTGATTGGAAATGGTCAGTCAGCATGTTCATTTTTTGAGTGTTACCGTAAGTCAGAGCAGCTAACACTCTGGACAAATGCGTTAATGTCGATGGTTTAACGTTGGCAGCGAATTCAAGGATTTTCTTCACGTTGTCACTGATACCGCAGACGACCGAATACATTTCGAAGTTATTTTGATATTCGGACGACGCTTTCGACAGTATTATTTCTAAAATCTACGTAAAAAAAAAGTAAGGAAATGTGCTCACAAGTATAGATAACGTATTCTGTTTGATCTGTATAAAATACCATACCTCTAAAATTTGATCCATCAATAAACTTTGGGCGACTTCGTTATCAGATGAAAGGCACATTTGTAAAATATTCAGTAATTTAGACACCGTATGTAGCTTGGGATCAATCAACTCTTCTTGATTACGTTTCACTTTGACACACAGGCCAAGTAATTTCAGTAATACTTGTAGCAACGCTTGAGACCGAGTAACATCTCTAATAGCTGCTAAACGATCCAACATCACCTACGGATTGAAAAGTATATAATTAGAAATCACTTTCGGCGATAGCTCCTCGTAAGACGATCAACTTTAAATCATACGCACCTCTAAACCACCACATTCCGCCATCACGTTAGCCATTTTGTAAACTTGTTCGTTATTAACTTCTTGGTCGGTTTTCGCGTCCAAGGTTTCGACAAATTCTTCGGTAGCGTCTCCGAGTAATCCTCGCATACGATACACGACACGCATCGCTTCTCCTTCGCCTCCTTCGGCTAGCCATACTTTCTTATAGACCTGCAAACAAAGAAGTAAACGTAGAAATCCACAAGTATATCCATTCTGTCGGTGAAATTCTATCGTATACGAACCAGTTTAACGGGTAAATCCAAACTGATGATTTTATTATTGACTAATAATTCCATTCCGTTGTCGTCTTCCAGCAACGCTACTAATTCACAATCTAAGCAGATCTTATTTTTAACATCTCTCATCAGCGGTCCTAATCCGGGTTCATTGCTACTGTACGGGTTTCCAAGCATACGACCCTGTCGACAAAAATCAACGTTAGAATAATTCGCGATATTGTAAATTAAAGTAACCCTTCTTTCAAACATTCACACCTGTAAGAAATCTTCTTGCTGGGGGTCTTTTTCTAGACTCAGGTAAAATTCACCGATTTCGTTCTCTTCCGGATAGATTATCGAGCACAATCGTTCGAAAATAAATACTGGAGTTCGTACATCGTTCGGACTACATTTCTCTACGGTTTCGATGCAAATAGCCATAAATGCTTTGGTTTCAGATTCAGTTCCTATAATAAACAGAAGAAAAAATCAATTAACGCGAATATTCGCGATCTTACGAATCCAGAAAATTTCAACACATTTACCGGAAGTGATTTCTTCCAGCAATTCCAAAAGTTTTTCTTGAGTTTCGTCGATGATTCTCGTACGTTGGACGACTAAACGTCTCAATGCCAAATAACCATGTAAAACAGTTCCAACCAAACGACCTTTGTATTGTTGCTTGATGCAATCCAGATCCAAAAACGATGCTAAGAGTTCAGTCAGTTTTTTCAACACGAAACCTGTATCGTAATGAAAAGAAAATGAGTAAGGATCCACGAATACAATGCAAATGATCGTTCCATGGCTCATTGAATATTGATCGTCTCGAATCGAGGAAATTGATTAGCATAAAATAGCTCGACTTATTATTTACCTTGAGCCAAATCCGACGTAAGAGTAGTTTGTTCGAGATGATATAAATTCTGTATTTCTTGATTAAACAAGCTGGCTAAAAACAGGAGAACTCCTTTCAATGTCAGGTATTGTTTCCACGGCGGATTATCCAGCATATTTTGATAAAGATTCAGATATTCAGCGGCGGTGGTACCAGCTACGTTGATTTCCGATAGGAATTCAGTCAATACATCGACAATCTGCGGTTAAAATCAAAGAAGTAAATTACTCGTTCGGATTATGATTAATGGAGGAGCTGTACTTTTGACATACGAACCTTTTTCTGATGAGCTGGAGAATTACTAATGCTTTGGATTAGATTACAAGCCACCTGTCTAGCGTGTCTAGATCCGCTATTGAACAGCACGCATTTCAACCATTGTGGATCGGATAAGAATATATTACCGCGGTTGCTACGGACGTGGAATGCTTTGTTTTTCCATCGATAGAAGTATTTTTCCATGATATATTTACGGCGAACGGCGACTTTCAGTTCGGTTTTCAAAGTACCGTAATCTCTGGCTGGCATTCTCTTCTTCCAAGATTGGAACGTATGTTGCGGATCTCCTTCGATCCATTTTTGTACGTTAATATTCACTTCTTCTGTTAAACTGATGGTGGCCAGGTCTTCGATACTCTTATCCTGAAAACAATAAACGACGATGAATGTGATTTTCTTCCTCATGATGTAATTTCCCAAACATTTAGGTATAAAACTGCGTACTTTATTTTTCTTTGATAACGGCGGATCGGGTTTGATTAATCCGCAAATTATGTTCAAACAAGGTAAAATGATCGCTTCCATTACCGGTGGAGATTTGCACGCTTTGGTCGCCATCATGAATACTTTGACGACACATCTATAACAAAAGAGTACGGCAAAGTTAATGAAAATATATTATTTCGCACAATCAAGTTTCATATAATACTCACTTGGCTTTTTGTTCCCAACACGAGTCGTCTTTCTGTAACATCGTAGCTAATAAGTTGATTTCCGGTCGAACGGTGTACACTAAATCTGGACTAGCTCCTTGACTTCGTAATGGTATCGAAATGTGATCTAATAATAAATCACACAATTCGGCCGTCGTTTTCGGATTATCTTTCGTCAGTAAGCATAAAAGCTGTTTCACTTCCTCTTGCATTTGACGCGATCCGCGCCGTAAATTGTACTCCACTAGTTCTCTTAGCAATCCTTGAATACAAAGATCTTTTCGGGCATTCGCGTTCGAACACAGAGCCCTCAACATGGTCAAACAATGCTCAACCACATAGGACGCGCAACCGTAGCACTTGAACGGAGCAGCGCATTCGCAATATTTTCCCAGAGATACTAGATCAGAGGACAGGAAGGCATGATCGGAGTAATACGAAGCTGGAGATTCGCTACTAACGTATTGATTACGATCGTACGTAACCAGCTCTTTACGACAAATCAGGATTTTCTGAATCACTCGACTCAATTCTTCGAAGGCGTTTTTGCAATCGTTACAATACTTCTGCGCTAGCATTTGTATAGCTCGGTTCACTTGAGCATTACCGTTACTACTCGGTGCGCTTCCTTCTTCGGACCAATGTTCTATCATCAAGAAGTTCTCGAGGAACGGTCTCATGTTAACTAACGTCTTGTACTGTCTGTCGGCTTTCTCTAATAACTGATTAATCGTGCTGGCGATTTTCTTTCGATCATCATCGTTATCTATCGGTTCGATGGCGCACACTTGTCGAGCTGTCAGAGTGTAATCGAATTTGGCGTACTTGCAGAATCCGCAAACGTGACACAAGAACGGATCTTTCTCGTCGTAATTGATCGCTCTGCATTTATGACACTGGAATACGTTCTCGCCACAATTGGAGCATACTCCAGGATTCGATGGTACAGCAGCACTGCACCTTGGACACTGTAAACTTTCCGTCGAGGCTTGCAAATTTTCGTAAAAGTCCACATATTCGATCATCAAATTACACGCGACGATTGGTAATGGGAATTCGATTTTCACTTCGGTCTGGCCGGACGATAAAATTACTTTTTTCGCCTTATGCCATAAAGCTGGCTTATTCTTCAACTCGACGACAGCTTGAACGCTACGATTATTATAGTAAATATTCATCGTTCGGACCATTTTCGTTCGTTTGAGATCTCCAATACGTAGATTTATTTTACTGATCATATGGGTAGTGATCAATTTCACAATCTGCGTGGTGGTTGTGAATTTCGAATCCACCTTGACCGATGATAATTTGATATTGCTGAACGCAACTTCCGGATTATTGCAAACTAGACAAGGTTCACTTTCTAAATAATATCCCTCCATTTCAACGTACTGAGAAAGTTGCGAATACAAAGTCGCGTTCGGATGCTGAATAAGAACTTGATTCTGCGAATGTAGCAAAGATAAAGTATGCTCGAGGTAATTGTACGGAATACTGGCCGTCGGCAGCGGCGAATTAGAAGCGCATTTAATCGTAAAATATCCGATCAAATCGACGAACTGATTAGCTCTACGACCGTAACTCGGCAACTGGAACCACATACTCCACATGATGTCTAAAATTTCACGTTGACGGGCTGCGTCCGAATTCGTGAAGATGGTCAATAAAAGAGAATGCGCTTGCCAACGTAAATTACTCGAGTTGGTTTCTAATAAAAATGTCCTTATGAATCTCGATATCAGATTATTATCCACTAGCAAGTGTACTTTCTTCACGAACGCCACGCATTGGATTTCTTCAGTCGAAGTGGTGGTTTTCGCGTCTTCCGGAGTCGTCGATGAAGGCGTTTTTGACGACGAGCTTTCAGCCTTTTGAGCAGCGCTACCGCTGGAAGTCAACTTATTGCCACAGATACCGTACTGTAGAAGCTGCAGAATTATATGAGATACTCCTTCGTCCAACACCGAACTCAGCAGGAATAAATTCGGTATGTATTCGTCCGAGTACATCAAGAAATTCTGCCAATTTGCAATACGGTTCATGGCGATTTCGACGCAGGCTTTCAAATGTTCCACTATTTCAACCAGCGAGTCGTACGGTAACGAGATATTCAACGGCATTTCGTTCATTTTACGGTATCGTGAAACGTCAGCTTTCTCAAGAACAGCCTAAAACACGATCACAAAATATCAAATTGAATAAAAGTACGATAAACTTTGAATGGCAGATCGAATACGGTGAAAGCAAACCATACCTTCATATGAGTCTCTAAAGCATGCACATCTCGGAGCTGACGATAGGCTTCCTTGCTGCCACAAATATACAACAATAATTTTCTCACTTGCCTTCTGACAAATGGAGTTTGCTGAGCCATCATATATTCGCACAGCATCGGCAACCACGCCTGTAAAAAAACACAAAAAATCGTCACCAATGAAATTCTTTCTTATCAGCAAAGTCGACGATAACATTACCTGCTCGAAAGTAGCTTGGATAGAAGAGTGCTTCTGAATCTGGTACGGTAATCTCAAAACGATCTCAGTCAATAACTGCGGATATAGCTCGAACATATCGGTATGGTGGCCTTTAATATACTGACGTAAAAAGAACGGTGAAGCGTCTGGTATCGGCGATGCAGGGTGAGGTTTCAACAGAGCCCCAACAACACTGTTCTGATCGTCCGATTTTGAGCTGAAAATTACACCATTAATTTGCATTTACTTTACTCGATGAAAATTTGATCAAATGAATGATCAAATGAAAAAAAAGAACTCGCGTCGTCGGCATAATATATTACCTTTTCCAAAACGCTAACAACTGTTCGTGCAAATTCAAACACCAATCGATAATACCGGCTTGTAAAAGCGTATTCGCCGTCATGGTAGAGATGGTTTTTGATTTTTCTGAAATATTCTTCTGAGCGGATGCGACCACTTTCATATGTGACATTAGTACACCTGAAAAATATTGAAACATTAAAAAACTTGGTTGTATTGATTTTCATTTTTCAATTTTTGCAGAGTTTTTAAAAATTCAGTTCATTAAAAAAAATTGAGACAGAAAGCAGTTACCGAATTATTGAGGGGGGGGGGGGGGGACTTGAAATAAAATGTGAACATTTAGAATACATTCTATTTTTTAGTTCCCCCAAGGCGGGATTTCATCAGTGAAATGAAATATACTCACTTAAAAATCTCAACAACACCAGTTGGTACTTCTGTTCGGTAGTATGTCTGTTTTCCAAAGGTTTAGTCAAAGTACACTCGTCTCCGCGAGATTTCTTAATATTCAACTCGATCAAAACCGTTTTCAACAAAGTATCCAGGACGTTTCTATCGCGTTCCGCTTCAACATCTAATTCTTCAGTAAGCATGAAAACCACCTGGAATTTTACGAAATATTTCATGAAAATAATTTTTAAATGATCAAAATTTCAACTACAGATTCGACGAACTGCTCCATATCTAATTCTACAAGTATACAATTCAGTTTAAAACGCAGGATGAACCTGGATTCGTCTAGTACAACATTCAGATAATCGTACCTGCATAAATGGTATAATCTGTATTCCACCGAGATCCTTCAATCGGGGAATATACTCGACACATTTTTCCAATATGATGATTTGTAACAAATGAAGATTTCCAACGCATTCATTTTCCGTTTCTGCATCAACGTCTCCGTCCTGTCCGATAGTCTAAACAAAATTAACCAAAGTTTGGCTTTATCAATGCATTAAAAGAAGCCACCCGACAGAAGAGACATACGTACAAATACATCAGGCAACAAAACAGTTTAAAGCAGGGAAATACACTTCTCACAATGCTTATAAAAAAACAAACATGAACAAAAACAAACGATGTTTTGTCCCATGTACATACATTATAATGAATGATGAATAAAATCATTTCTACATAGGTATGATCGTATGTTATCTTGTGTTAATGAACATCCCCAATTTACAGAAGGAAAAACTTTTGAGTAATGAAAATGAATAGGTACAACGGACGCTGCTGAAGTGTTGAGAGTAAGTAGAAAATATATATGTACAGGATTAATTGAGACTTGAAGAGAAAAAATACGATTAAAAAAGACCATTGACTCTAGAATAAGTTTAAGTATTAATAAATTATCGACCATTTAGCGAAAAAATGATCGGAAAACCTCACGCATAATGATTTATTAAAATAACAACGCTGTTTAGTAGCTCAATGATTGTCAAAAAGCGGTGCATGAAATTTGAAAAAAAAAAAAAAAAAAAAAACACCAACTCTTCGTCAGAGGGTTATTTTGATTGTAAGTTTGTAGCTGATGAATTTTTAATATAATTTCTGAACGTAGTAAAAGCTACAAGCAAAGCGAGCGACGATGAAACATGAGTAAGGAATAACATTTTTAATTCGCAAGCTCAAGTGCCGAATAAAACGTACTTGGAAATTTATTACGTTCGAATCACCTCTAACACCGACCATAGCCTCTGGGATATTATCCCCATAAGCGGAACTTCTTCCTGATACATTGTGTTCGCCTATAATGCTATCAACAACGCTGCCACCACTTTCCGATTCAGCACTATTGCCCTAGTTTTTTATTAGACAAGGTTTTAATGCTGCGCTACAGCTTTATTTACGTAGTACAATATTATTTACACACGAGTATGCCTTTTTACGGATATCCGCATGTTTTCGTGTCGTATTAGAAAAGCCCATCCTTCTTCATTTTACAAGTTAAAAGACTACACTATGTATAGAAATAACGATCGACGATATGTTTTTCGAAAATAATTTACCTGCTCAGCTGGAGAAGTACGTAATGTGCTACCGTCGGTGGCTGCTGTAGAGCCTTCGTCGTCAGATCCGGCAGCTGAAGCTGTGGCATCGCTGTAATGACCTGTTTCATTAGGCTGAATATGAGTCGAGCTCCGCACTTGCGACGCGATTGAATCCAAATCCTGAAACAGTCGTTATGGAGATTATTCAATATCAGTCAAGTGTCACGTTTTAATTATTCGCCGAATGGCGTTTCAATTTAGTATTATCTTCGTAACCACAATTTTTCAAATAAAAAGATTAATTTGGCGTACTTGTAAATCGGACGATACCGAAGCCTCCATATCTTGAAGCGCGCGCATAGCTACCATATCTTGAATATCTTGCTGAATAGTTTGTAGGTCAGCTTCGCCACCGTGTTCCTGCAAAGAAAAAGTTGACAACGTCGATTACTCCTACTGTTTTAAACGAATAAAGAAATAAAATTTAGAATACTCGCCTGTAAACTCAGGGCGATGGCTAATTCAACCATCGTTTCATCGTCTGTATCTTGTTGTAGAATATCAATGGACGGGAACGCTCTGGCAGCACCAAGGATTGCTTCGACATTCAACGAGCCATTATTAGACGATGGTCCAGGAGCTGTAATCGAAATGAATGATTAATTTTATCCTTCATTAGCCTTTTAAAAAATATTCTATACCAAACACTGACCATCGAACGATTCCGGCTCCGAAGATTCTTGTGAAGGTTGAGGTACAGGTACACGAGATTTTTCCGGTTCGGAAGATGATGCCACTCCAGCAGACGTTGAAGGGCCTGAGAAATCGAACAGAATTATGGTAATGGATATCTTTCCTTATTTTTTACTCATTATCGGTCGACGCAATCTTATAAAAATACGTACCAGGTGAATTACAGCGAGTCGGAGTAGGAATAACGACCTTTCTCCTTTTAACTTTCGGTCTCAATCCGTGTCCGATGGCTAACTTGGTAGAGAAACTAATCACGGTATCTTGACACAGCAACAAATCCAAATATAACTTGACCACGGTATTAATAGTTGATTCATTTTGATCGCAGACGATCAACGAATGAATTATCTCAACCAAAGCGTATATGGTGGTTTCGATGTGCGACAATCCCGATACGCAGATAAACGTTAATGCTGGATTTTTAGGACGAGCTTTATGCAACCTCCACATGGTATCCACCATCAATTGTACCAATTCTAGCGCATGCTCGGTTAGTCTTTTATCCGAGACCGATTTTAACGGTTCCGATAGATTCGCATCTAGAGTGAATTTTCCAATATTTTGAGGCCGGGTAACAGCTATACTGCGAGCGATAATAATCAGTTGATAGAACGCCTCCGGATCGAGATCGCGAGCGTCTTGAACTTCTTTGAATTTTTGCAACATTTTCAAAATATGGCTTAATAGCGCGGTATCCTGAAAACAAACGTAAAGATATATAATTTTCCGCGAATAATCGAATACAATTTCTAATATGCGATGAAATATTACCTTATAATTATGATACGTTTGTCGTGTTGGGAACAACGAAGCTAGCAAAGACTTGGTATGCAGAATAATGCAGAACGGTGTAGGCAAAGTTAATAAAGTCGTAGCCAGACTAATAGCATTCGATCTTTGTATAACTCTTGACATATTGCCAGACGTCAATGACGCTACGTTCATCAAAGTGAAACAACTTTCGAGCACTTCCAACGCTCCACATACGATTCTGCAAAAAGAACCGCTTTTTGAAACATTCACAAACATGTACGCATATTGGGTGAATTTCGTTTGATGTCTTACTTATCCAATGGTCCGGCAACAGGTTGAGAAACGGCAGAATTCGATAAATCTTCCGCGTTCGATAACGCCGATTGCCCGGCACCGGAACTGGTTCCAACGCCAGCGTTGGTGATTTCATCAGTATCCTCGGGCCAACCGAACTGATCTTTCATTTTTCCGTACCTGTAAAATGGATGAATTTCGTTAAATACCCATTGTTGAAGCTCTTCACTCGTAATTATTTTGAAACAAAGCAACTCACACTTTAATGGAGTCGACCATGGTGACCGCGTCCGGATCTTGAGAAGGTCCGAACGATACCGTCAATTTATTATCCGCTCTGATCGATTCTTCTCGGGTTAAAGGCACATCGAACCATCGATTTCTAGCTACCGTCGTCGGTATTGATCGTCCGAATACTTCGATATAGGAAGGAGATCGCTGAGCTTCTTGATTACCCAGCAAGACTCTTACACCAGTGATCACTTGGTTATTATCATTATTCGTGATTTTAATACTGAATCCGGTCGGTTTCGTTGATACAACGTACATTCCCGGCGTATTCAAGCGGATTTTGATCTGAGGCGCGTTGTAAATTTGTAACAAATCGTTCCCTCCAAATTCTATGTCCGATATAGGTGTACTATGCTCGAAGAAATCAACTGGGAAAGTAACCGTGTTTCCTGTAACATCAAATTAAAACATAAGAGCTCGGAAATCATCGACGTAAAGCATCGTGATATTATTCGTGATTATTTACCTGATGATTTACTTCCCATTTTGGCGACTTTCTTCTTTTTAGACGATTGTTTCAATAGTGGACTGGAAGTGGCAGGGTGGACAATCGGAGACAACCAATAGCCTGGGAAGCATCAAAATTACATCGTCAACTTCACGATATTTGCCTCACCGAGCAGAATTCACCACCAATACATACCACTGTGTTCCATAGAAGCCATATACATTCGTAAGCTGCCATCTTCGCATAATAAAATCAACGTTGTCCTGTAATCGGTGCATGAAGTTTGATGTCTGATCACCACCATATCCATGATTTTAGCTTTGGCTGGCAATATTTTGATTTCTTGTACCAAAATTTTATCCGGTTTGATCATCAAAACGACCGGATTGTTATCTGCGATGATAAAAAGGAATAATCACATGTTTATGACGCCAGTATTCTACTAAAATTATTGGAATCAACTTACTGCTTTGCATCATGCAACAAATTAATCCCGGATGTGTAGGTACTTCAGTCCACTGACATAACGGTTGTGATGTCGAAGAACTACTAGTCTTAGACGACGAGTTCAGACTGTTTTTCGAATTCGAACTGAGATTTATTTCGTATACGTGACTAGTACCTTCGGTCACATTAGGTAAAAATGCTACGAAGCTTTTACCCTGAGCATAGCTGAGGAATAATACTTTGAGTATATGCGAATAATAAACAGATACTCCGCCGGCGCAAATTTGTCCATTAACGTCCTAAATGTACATAAAACGGGGAGAATATTCAATGAAGCAATAGAGATTTGAAATTACAGAAAGAAATCTACCTTAATCGATGGGTGTTCGACTCGTAAGGTGTTGGTGACGTAAAATGGCCCTTGAGTAGCGGAGCTACCTTCGTCCATTTCTTGAGTATAGATATAACCGACTGATGACATAATTACTATAATGGGACTGGAATCCTACGCAAATGATTGAAATAAGAATCAATTAGAGAATTCAACAAATTCATCTCCAGATTAAATTTACCATTTTGAACTTACTTCATTACAGATGAAAGTGACATCTCTAATTTTACCAGTGGGTACCAAGAAATAATACTGAGGACTGAGTACGTCTTTACCAAGATCGTAAATTTTAACGAAATCTGCTGTCACTAATGCCAACCAAGTCTGTGATCCTGGCAGCCAGATGGCTCGAATGATGAAATTACCGGTTTCTAGTTGCGGATGCAGCACTAAATGATCGGCTACGGATCCATTAGTATTGAATGTCAACACATGACAGTCCTGAAAAAATCAGAGTAGATAAGAAAATCCTCCAAAATAAGCAGAGTATAGGAAGAGGAATATTCGACGTACTTTTAGTCCGCACACGGCCAGGAAATCTTCGTTGCAAGGATTACCAGTGACGGAGAGAACAGTGAAGGGTATTGGAGCTGACGACAATCTCGTCAGTGTGAGTTTTTTCTTGGCTGAGTCGGCTTGTTTGAGTAAAGCACTCAGCTGCAAAACGGTGATTTTGCCTTTTTCGTGCGAAACGGCCACTGCAACGAAATGATCTGTTAGTATCGTCTATATTGTCACAATAACTCATTTGATAACATTTTTATTACCTAAATGTTGACGTTTTCCTTGAGCTGATGATAGGCAACACATGGCAACACGTCTGAGTAAATGAGCCGAAATCAGTTGTCTGATAGTTTGTCCTTGATCTCCGGTGAAATTCATACGAACGTTTTCAAAAGCTCCTTCTTGAGATCCCAATGTGGGCATCTGAAATGAGAATTAATAGAAAAATCATCAGTTACCTTTTGGAAAAACGATTGTTCTAAATTCCGAATAATACTCACCATCAATTTATCAACATATTCGAACTTTTTATCCGCTTTATGCAATTGCTCGAGGGCAGCTTTGGCTCGTTTATGACATCCAACAGGTGACATACGTGAACTGATCGTTTCCACAACTGGTACCAGCATATTGGCAATGTCCAACAGAGCATCGATAACCGTCGATTTACTCCACAAATTCGACATCAGACTTTGTCTATGAGGATCTACGAAATTATAAACGAAATATTTTTTAAAAAATTCTGATTATATAAGATCGACAGCGACACAGTATGCGTATCTATAGGTAGAGAAAAATTACCTAATTGCTTGGCCAAGGTTGCTAACTTCTGTCTATCTCGAGGAATGGTACGGACAAGGGATACAGTATTCATCAGGACGTCGAATCCCGAAGGCGAGGAATTTTTTCGACGCAATGAGCTTGGCAACATTTGATCTGATGATACGTTTGAGCCACTGTTTGCATTGGACGAGGATGTCGTAGCGTTAGTATTTTGATCGTGATTACTTTGTACGTTTCTTTTCGTCAACGCCTATAACATACACACATCGATATGAAGATTATGTTTCACTTTAAATGTTAAAAACCATATATTGGCGCAAATTACCATGCACGAGCCGTTACTCTTCGCTCCGCAGTCGCAGAAGAAGTTTCCGTATTTAGCGTACGTGACGTCGTGGCCTTTATGACAAACTCGAGCACAGATTGAACATACGCCCACTTTATCAACCATCTTACAGGTATGACAATGATACCAATGCTGATTCATGAATTCTTTTTGAGTAATCGTGAATGTACATAATTTGTTCGATAAACTATCTTCGTCCTGATGGAAAAAAAAACTACATCGTAGAAAACATATTTTTGAACTAGATAAAAAGGTATCACATGAAATTCGTACCGAATCATCTCCGGTACTATCTCCGTCTTCATCTTCGCGGCCGCACAATTCTTCAGGCCAATCAGTATTCAAGTCCAACGTTGACGGTAACAGCTCCGTATCCCAAGGTGGAGACGTAGCTCTGCCAACAGCCGCTGGACTAAGAGCATTCACAATATCGCTTATGTAATTGAACAAAATGCAGGTGGCATTTATCAAAGAAACATGATCTCCTTCGGTTTCTCCACGTTGTAGTTTCACAAAAGCTTCCTCTTTCACGATATACTCGTTTCTGGACAAAGAAAAAATAACAAAATGAATATTTCGTTCAACTTCAGCAAAAACAATCGAGCTTTTTCAGCTTACATTTGTTGAATCCAATTCGTAGCGGATGAGAATAGTTTAGCGTGACCCTTGGCAGCTGCCGCGTCTGCCAATAAAATCATAATAGACATCAATTCCGAAAATCCGAACGCTTTCATATTTTGCAGTAAATAGTCCGCTACTGGTATAATGGAATCGAGTAAGGTGCACACTAAATTTTCTTTATCGTCGACACTGAAAATGACAGGAATAAATTACATCCTTGTATCCAAATTTTGAATATTAATTTTAAAATATTGATCATCTTACTTATTTCCTTTGGTAATGTAATTGGTCAAATTCTCCAAGAATTTCAAATTCTCAGGTTGAATCGGTTTGCATTTGGTATCATCTTTGATGAAGGTCGATTTTGTTCCCGAATCGCTCTTTTCTTTAGGTTCAGCCAACAGAGGTCTTTCTTCGGAGGGTTTTTCAACCTTCTCAGATTCTTGCTCGTTATCAGAGGAGTAGGTGCCGATGATGATACGCCAGAATAACGTATCCATCTGTTCCTTCGGTATTTTCGCGATTCGTAATAACGAAGACAACAATCGTTTGACCATATCATCTGTATTTTTATCGACTGTCAAAATGGAAAAAAATTAATTCACTCTAGATATAACATTATTTCGAGTATTTTCATATTCTGTACTCACGAATTGAGAATAATTTGTTGAATGCTTCGAGTATGTGTTTGGAATACGTTCTAGACGACGTTGTTTTCGGACTAATTATGGTTAATAAAACACAATGTAATCCGTACTGGGCGTTCTGACCGTGTTTACTCAAAAATTTATCTATAGCCGTTCTACCGTAAGTTTCGCCGATCAATTTACCAAACCATTGGCTACTTTCTAACAATAGTGGTTCTTGAATAGCATCGCTGAAAAGCAAATATAATCAAGTTATTTACGTTGAAATCAGTGTGAAAATTTCGTCCAATGAAATAAAATGATTATCTACCTGCATGGACACGAAGAAGATGCGTAATTTATCAACAACGTGTACAGATGTCCAAATATGATGACGTTAGATTTGACTTGATACACTTCGGTATCTTCGCCGCCGACAATTTGTTCAAGAATACCGTGAGTATTTGAATACAAATACATCGTAGACATATCCATTACCATCGGCATAACAGCGTTACTTATTTTTTGACAAATTTCATCGTTATCCGTAACAGTTCTACGAAAAAGCACATCGACTTAATATTGTAAATAACGACTAGGAAGAGCATAAAAAATTTTTAAACACGACTTACGCTAAGTGATCTTTGATGAATTTGATTACAGTATACAGCAAATGTTTTAACGATGGATTTATTGTGAATTTGACCTGGTTGGAAAGTGCGTACATGTGAAAACTCATAATCGTCGAAGCGTAGCTCACCGACGGCATTGATTGATTGGCGTAAGGTTCCTTTAAATTTAAAAATAACACGATTTCAGATTAAAATATTTCGAAAATTCAATTAATATGTACCAGAAATGAATAGAAAAACAATACCGTATTGAAATGAGGAATCGATATAGTCTCCCATTTTTCAAATATAATGTGAACCATTCGAGGTAAAGCCAAATATAACGTTTCGCTTTTGGATTTATTGGATTCCATGTTACACCCGGCGATCGCTATAACACTCTGAAACGTAGATAGATCGCCCAATGTGTATCCACTACCTCCATCTTGGGTTTCCATTTTGGTCTCTTTCATTTGATGCAATAAACTTGACCTAAAAAAAATTGTGCATTAACAAAATGATCGGTCAATAATTTTACTTCTCAACTGGCAATAATAATTACCTAATGTAGGTGAAAATCACTTCAGCCAAGCGAACCATCTGAGGCATCATTTCCCTAATTAGATGAGTTTGGAGAGATTTTGTCGGTACAGCGATACGTGATACTTCGTTATTATCGCTGTCAGTCATTATGCTATCCAGTGACCTGTTGAAATAGAATAACGTTAATACGTATTCGTCGTTAAAGCAGATTATTTTTTCTCTCTATTAAAAGCTGATTATTCTACGCACTTGTTCAAGTCATTTTCGCTCGATTTGCTGATCGAATCGTCTATCGCCATCTGTACTTTACATAACAGCGTGTCGCACAGCAGAAGGATGAAAAAACTGGGTAAATCTTGTTTCGGGACCATTACACCTGAATAATATGAAGTAAGCCAAATGAAATAAAACCAAATTTCTAGCAGGAAAATTGAATTTCGTACAGAAAGTAACATACCGGTGAATTCAGTCTGAGGAATTATTTCCCCGATGACATTTTTCAATAACGTAAAATCGTATTTAACCCTCGTAGTAAGATCGGCTATAGTTCTAAGTAATATTTCTCGCGGTTGATTAACTGTTTGTTTACCAAGAGCATCCTGTGATTTGAAAAATGAGCATTAGTTCAAGTTCAAGCACAATCACACGAAGTAATAAAAAATAAACAAATATATCGCGTCACCTTAAGCCATCCGGTGAAAGTCTTATTGCCACATCTAGGACCCCATATCGACGAATACAACATGAATGGCGAAGTTTCCACATTTTCATTCCTTACAGAGGCAATTCTTTCCAAATGAGTTACACAAGTCGGTAATTGCAATAATAACCTAAAGTAAAAAATTACAGTTAAAATTCACTGTCAATCTCCAACAATTAAAAACACGAATCAACAATGTATTCACCGCCAAGCGAGAGAAACGCAGTACTGCAAAGCGCATAATGCACTGTACGAATTTTTATCTTCTTTGACATCAACCTTACTGGTAATGTAGATTGACTTGACCACCGTAAATAGAGCTTCGATAAGCTGGTAATAACTCAACTCGTCAGGATTACCCAGCAAAAAGTTGACAGCCTGACAACAGAACACAATATGGATTATAAGTCAGCCTGATAGGACCACAGATGATCAAGGAAACAATTCTTCAACATACCAAACCATCTAATTTAGGGATCTCTTGACAATTGAATTCAGGAGAAGATAAATTATAGAACAACGGTTTCATGGAACTTTCAATCGGCACGTATTTACGATAATTATCTTCTAATGTTTTCCATGGACATTTGCTGTCGTCGATTTTCATCATTTTAAGCGTATGCGCTCCGTGTAAACCACCTCCCAGTAAGTTCCACTGCACCTGAAATAAAATAAATAAGACGTTATACCAATACGAATATTTAGACAACTTTAAAGAACACGTTTTTGTATAAAATTACATACTTGCTCCAAAAGGAACGAAGGTGGATCGTATAAATGTTTCATTATATGGTCAAAGAACAACAATAGCCGAGAAACGTGGAAGAATTGAGATTCTTCACATAACGGCTGTGGCAAGTGGCCAACACGAACGATGCCTTTAGCGGTAATCAAAAGAGCAGCTTTTTTCTGCATAAATGTCAGAAAATTGAACAAAAACAGCAGTAACTGGGCATGTTCCAAGTTCATATCTAAAATAGAAGTTTCAGTTAGTCAACGATTACTTTATTTTTTTAATAATTGAAGTGCGTTACATACCTTCGTATGATGCATCAGTTGGCTGAGCTTTAGTGATATGTTCCACTAATGTATGAATTACTCTATTCCATATACTTGCGCAAGCAGTTTCTTTATTTGGTCGCATGATAATTACCTAAAAAAAAAAAAAACATTGCATTGCACACCGATACTGAATGTGAATTAAAGATAATAATTTAGAAACAGAATTGTATCACGTACTTGGGCCAAGACTGATAACGTTCTAGGGTACACCAATAATGGCCAAGTAGTGGCATTCGTGTCGTAAGGATTAACTTCCAAATACGTCAGTAAAGTATTCTGCAGGTCTTCGGTTAAGATATTTCGTGCCAATAAATTGTGAGTGAATAAAGTCAACGACGAAGAGAAATTCATGAACAAAAAGTTCAAGCTCAAGCTATAATAACTGCTTAGTAACCCTGAAAGTAGAAAAAATATACAAAAATTAAACTTGCTTTGATGATGCAACTTTGATTGATCAAGTCGAATTTATTACCAGTTTCGTGATCAAGATCTCTAATCAGCCCAGCCAAAACAATGACATCAATTTCAGACAACGCGGTGTTCACATAATTGAATATGTAGTTGGAATTGCACATAACGAAATGATTATTCATGAACTGGAAAATATTTCTGGCCACCGACATGTACTAAAAAATGATACAAATCAAGACCGAATTCTCGTTATGCAATATAACAGAGAGGTTTTAAAACACTCACTCCTGATGGTTCTCCTTTTTCCGGAATAATGGAGGTTGCAGTATCCATATTCTGATTATCTTTATCGTTAGCCTGCACTTCCGATGACTGACCATCGGCATTTCCATTTTTGACGTTTTCCAGATTAGTAACTGACGATAAGGTTTCTTCGAACCAATGGCCAAGAATAGGTTCGCTGTCGTCGTCTAGAATATTTTGATGAAAATTAAGGCAAATAATATTTTAAATATTAGTCAAGAAAAAAGTATTTATACCATCTTCTGTGGTGCTGTCATCTGGACAGCTGACTATGTTATCGTCTGAATCTTCATAATATGTAGTCGAGCCTGAAGCAGCGCTGTATGTATCTCCGTTTGAATTGTGTTTATGAGCACGTTTCAGTGAACAACCCTGAAAAAAAGGTAAGTTAATAACCGAAGTTTACCATCGAATTGTTATATTTTATTTAAATATATATTACTTTTCGATAAATGATCGGGGTAAGAATGAAGAAAAAGTGAATCAATCCGTCAGCTACTTCAAAAATTTTAGCAACTCGTTGCAACGCTGTGCAGTTGACTAAAATATCCAATTTGGCAGGAGCGACCGAAGAAGAATCGTGAATTTCAACACCAGCGTCTTCGAACAATGAGGTTACCAAGTTGAGAGCTTGAGACGTCAATGCCAATGATAAAACACTGAATCCAGCTTGTCTAAATTTTGTAGAAAACGCAAATATTAAACGAACGTTTCGTTTCAGCTGAATTGAATTAACGATACTTACACTTTCATGAGACCACCACGACTAGAATCTCGCTCCTTTTGTTTACAAGGAGATTTATTTTTATCGTCTTTCGTAGATTTTTCTAGACATGATACTTGTCCGCTGATACCACTTATCAAAAGCCACGACCCGAGTAAAATGTGATTTTGCAAAACCTGTAACGAGGCAGAAGGTTCATTCGTCTATTTTGATTGATTAATTAAGGGAAGAAGAAAGAAACTTACGTGACCACCAGCTCGAGTTGAATTTTGAATGACACTAGAAACATGGTTGAAAATTACAATAGCTTTTTCAACAACAGTTGCGGCCAAAGCTTCGCTATTTTCTTCGTCAGTTTTAACATTCAACGTAGAACCGCCTGTTGGATTAAATTTAATTGCATCAACGAATAATTTAAAATTTCGCTAGATCAAAAGAAAGCAATATTAACCTGAAGAAGGACCGCTGATATTGGCTGTCGTTGTGGACGTTTTCGGAGAAACCGACGATGCTAAGCCTAGTATATTGATAGCCGTTGATACCGACACAGCCGCATATAAGCATGATAACGTAAGACATGAAAGTTTTTTCAATTTCGCATCCGTTAGAGGTTCCAAAATCGGCAAAGTCAAGGTACCCCAGATGACCGAAATATCGTTAACTAAGGATTGCAAACTGGAGAAAAAACCCTTTATTAAAATAATATTCAGCGCACATATTAAGACGAACTCTTTGATTTTTACCTATGACGTATTAAGGAGGCTTCATTAAAATTACTAGGCAATGTGAAAACGCCAGTTTTCATGAATTCTTTCTGTTCGTGAATGTATCGTCCAATAAACGGAAGATTAAGACAAATATCGATCAATATATCACCCGCTTGCAACGACTGTAGACTAGCAATATTTTCTTGAATAAAATAGGCCTGAAACTGTATCGAAAAAATTAGGTTATGAATTAAACGCACACGCTAATTGTTTTACAAAATCCCTACCTCATTTTGTTTTGAAAGATCAACAGTAATACAACTATCGTCAGGATTCATTTCACTGATCGGTGATTTAGCTTCTGAAGGTAAGCTGTGTAACGGTTTCGAGAGTTGCTTCAGAATGGTATTCGACAAATCGTACCGTACAGGTTTTCCTTCGCCAGTTGATATGTTACCGTTATCTTTCAAGTTCTCCATATCTACAAAAGATTTCAATGTTCATTTAAAAACATTAAAGCAATTAACAAAATATGCATTTAGATGATTCTTTAGAAATAGTGTTTATGATATAATTTGCCTACTTCAGTTTGTTAGTTCGTATTTATATTTCAGGTCGTTAGCTCAAAATACACGAATGATAATTACTTGGCATTGAAGTTTTGATGTGATGAGGTAGTTTGGCATTTTTCATCAATGCAGCTAATGAAAATTGCTCAGTACGTTGTAGCTGACTAGTGGCCGTGCACAAAGCCTTTATCGGTAATAAAAGTTGTTTAAAAGTCAACGTTGGTGAAACAGTTTCATTACTGTCGACGTTTGAATCAAGATTCTGTATTTTCAGACGGGTTATCAAATACGTAAGAAGAATGTGACAAGCTTTGTGGTATAGTTCAACTTCCTCACGTGAGGCTGGAAAAAGTACAGCGGAATCGTTAAACATGTTTATGAAAACAAACATCGAATTGAAGTCAGCACTTACCAGAGGCGATACCAGAACTGATGTAATCAGCAGCCAACGTGCAAAAAGTTGAATAAAATGCTTCGTATTTCTCATTATGGCGTAAAAGTTCTTGTTCGCTGTGAACGCAGAATACAGTTTTAGGAAAACAATACAAAACAATGGTTCACGAGGCTTACTCCGCATATCGAAGTACAGCATCCATAGCGAGAAATCGAATCGATATGGAGACCAATGAATTATACAGGGTATAAATTAGGTATGATATTTACCTTGAAATGATTGAATTGACTAAATTAGCGACGTCATTTTTATTAAAAGATCCATATGAAGCTGATAATATAGGCTTCACAATATTACACCATTCGACACCACCGCTAAACGCCGCCATGACGTTAACGGTAACACGTACAATCTAAACTGATGCGTATCAACTTTACAATTCACTTCATCACCGGAATAAAAGAAAATGTTAATCAAGTAAAATAGTGAAAACAACGCGAATTGTTCGGAATGGAAAACAGAAAATATCTATTCTCGATTGCACTCGAAAATTGATCAAAACTTTCAGATCATTTCTGTTAATGTTACCAACTTACCTCAGATTTGAAAAAGAAAGTAATGGTAAAATATCACGTGAGTGCCACACCTGAAAAGATGAGTTTCCGTGAGTTTCACCGTTCACGTTTCGGTTTTCGGTTTCGGACTTTCAGTTCAGTTTCCGATTTTAATTTTTCTTATTAAGTAAAAGTAAAATATTAAATTTTAAATTTTTGATTTGTTTAATTTTTTTTTTGATTTTTGAAAATTTTGAAATTGAAACTTGATCACGAATCCATCTCCACTCCATCGGCATCGTCTCCATCCAAATTTTAGTGATTGTTGATTGATTTGAATACATTTTCCCTTCCCCTTCCCAGCGGCAGCATGCATCCCAATTCCCTCCCATTCTCAACGAAAGGAGCAACTCACCTTGGGCTTTTCACCTTACACGCAGAACTTATTTCAGTCACCTCATCACCTGTCACCTCTCCCTCACCGCCTACCCCACCGGCCAACTGCTGAGAGCCGAGAGGTCATTGATCTAATCGTATAATCGTAATAATTCTTAAGACCAAAAATTGACGCACTGCGAGGTGCGAAACTGTGAATCCGGATGGCGATGGTCAAACTTTTCAAAATCAAAATTATACTTCGAGTACATATACCTAGTTCATTAAGCTACGAATTTATATAATCAGAAATCAGTCAATCACTCAACTGACTCAACTCACTTCAGTCTTCAACTAAGAATTTCGAATTTCCAATTGGCAATTTGGCTATTCTTCTCTCTAAAAATTATTAGTACCTACCGCATTGACAAGCTTGTTTTTTTAAATCAAGTTTTTCAACCATAAATTGTTATTATTATGAATGGTAAAAATTTCGTTGTTGTTATTTGTGAAGAATTCTTCATCGATGATGTGAACATTTTCAGAATAAAGAAATAAACGTATGAAAGTTATATTACATCAATTTATTAAAATTACAGCGTTTTCACTTGAAGAGATTACAATGAATTCAAGAAATGTAATAATTTGTAAAATTAAATCACATAAAATGTTTATAAAAGAACGCAGAAATGAGATACGAAGGAAAAGTACAGTACAGAACATAGATACAATACAAAATTATACACAAAATAAATATTTACATTCAAGGAACTAAAATATTTGTGGTGCATTTTCGTGAAATAAGCATCTATGAATTTATTATGTAGGGAATAATAATCATAATAAAAAATAAACATCGGACTTCGATTATTTTTTTTTTAATAAATTAGGCATAGACTTTAACGCAAACAAAATTTTATTTTAATAAAAAATTAGGCAATTTTTGTATTTTAGAAATCACTATAACATCATTAGGTAACTTTAAAATGAGTTTTTACCACAACTTTGGCATAAACATATAGTTAGGTAGGTTGGTACTATTTAGAGAAACAATCACGAGTTTGAAAAGAAAAAAAATAAGAAACAAGTAAATAGGTACATAAATAGCTAACAGTAGGTACGTGGGTAACATAGAAATAAAGACGAAGATTAACAAATCTCTTCAAAGTACATTTAAATTAGGTAGATACAATCAATTACGATGGACGTTGCGGGTACTCTCAAGAGCTTACTCTTATTTTCATTGATGACTGAAATTATTTGCTACTCCTCAATGAAGCAGGTCTATAGCAATATCCTTGATAAGCTTGATTAAGATAATCAATTGTGCCCGTCCATTATTACATTAATGGTAGGTAGGTATAGGTTAGTACTAGGAAGATAGATAGGTATGTAGGTGGTTATAATGAGACAGTATTGAATAGATACACGTTCATAAAAGCAACGAATTATCGAATACAATATTCACTTATTTTAGGGGTTGACAGAGAGACTATACGAGACATCGGCAGAGTTGAGTGAAATAATCTTAAAAATTATTCACATAAGATCTTATTGGTAGGTAATATAAAGGAATCATTGCTGCGTAAAGTAACATCAACAATAAATGAAAAGACGAAAAATGATAAAAAGTAAGTATATCTACTTCGAGTATTTTACACAACTTTTTTTCTTTCAATAACTTACATTCTAAAAAGCAACACCGACATGTTATAAAAACAAAACGCATTGAAAGCAACTAAAATATACCAGTTTATTTTTTTTTTTATAATTTCAAAGTACCCTCAGGGTACTTGGTGATTTCCAGTAAAATACCGATACATAAAATAATTTACATTAGGGCTTATTTATTGGTGTTGGAGATGCTGAGCAACTGCGACTCAATGTTTTACACGGATCAAGCTGTAACGAGGATTTTGATGAAGAATCAGCGGATTTTGGCATATTTCCATCTTTTTCAGGAGAAGGTGTAGGACAACGCCTTTCACAAGTAGGTACAAAACCTGTTAAACTATTTAGAGGTATTCTGTATAGTCTAAACGGCCGAGTTTCCGGTGACACTGTAATAAAAAATTTCATGTGAGAAAAAACCACGATACAATGTGCTAAAGTTGATATGAACGAAATTCTTACGATGAGGAGATAACGGAGGCGAAACACTTTGATCTTTTTCAAGCTTTTGATCCAATTGCAAACGTTCAGTTTTACTTTGAAAGAATTCAGGTGCAGTGGTCGCGAAAAAAATGTCGTTCTGAACACAAAATCAGTACATTATTTAGTCATATCATGTAATGGAGAAAAAATACCCTGTAAAAAATTTCCATTTGCTAAAATACTTACTTTGCTAGAAATTAGGGTAAGCTTAGGCATAGACATGGTCTGCACTAAATTACCATTTATGATCAAACGTATTTCCATCGAATCAGTGGTAAATGCAATTATGTAAGGGAACGTACATACTGAAAATATGTTAAATAGGTTGGAGAACAACTGTGCAGATTTTTAAATATCATAAAAATATACAACTCAACCAACCAATAGCTGCTGGAATAGAATTCCAAAAGAAATCAAATTCGGTCGTTGATTTCCCATCCAGAGATATTTTTTGAAAATGGCATACATCTGTAATACAATTTAATATGTATCATTATTTTTAAATAAATCAAAAATATGCTCCGGTTTATTAGGAACAAAAAAAAACTGACGAATTTTAATGAAATATCGGAACACACACACCTGGGCTGCTTGCATCGTTTAAAACAGAGCATAGATATGTACCTATTTAAAACACGTTTTAAACACACAAAAAAAACTGAAGGCGTTTTAAACAATTAAAACATCTCGAAAATATGAGTACCTACCTAACAGACGATAAAAGCGCTCATTCAACTCATACATTTATGTTCAATTTTCTGTTTTAAATGTGTTTTAAAAAAATTTCAACACGTTTTAAAACGTTTTTAATGCGTTTTAAACACGCACGTCTGAAATTATTTAATTTTTGAGAACTTTCAAAAATGTTTTAAACCAAAAAAAAAAGATTTTTTTGTTTTTTATCATGAAAAACGTGACACAAACTCACTATTATAACAAAGTAATAATTCGGGTTCTTCATCTTCGTATAAATCCATCGCTGCAATTAAATGAGCTTTACAACCATCGGGAACCGAATAAAGTTTATGCGTTTCGCCGTTTCTTTCATTAATGAGATCAAATTGGTGTCTATATCCCACGCAAATCGAATTATCTGGAAAACCTCCACCTGAACCCGACATCGAAGAATCTACCAACGTGATTAACGAAGGTTGTTCGGTAACTTGTATTTCCTGTCGTTATTAAATAAGAATTAATTCAAATTTTAGAGTAGGTGGTTGATATTCGTCGTGAAACTCACCCTAATGTATTGGAAACCTTCCACGGTATCTGTATCGCTAGCAGGACACCAAGCGGTCCAGGCCGCCGAATGTCTCCATTGCATTAAAATTAGTCGGCGACCCATGCACACGACCTACAAAAAAGTACAAAAGTTTTGAAACTCGAACTTGGAAATATTTTCTTTGTAATGAAAGGTAGAGTCGAGCACATTGCTAACCATTCTCAAATGTGACCCTCCAGGTTTGCTCGTTGCGTACATAATGCAACCTCTGGTCCTTTCAATTTTATGTTCCTTTAAATCTTGCCTTCCTTTTAAAACAAAATCACTGCTGGAAATAACATCGCTCTCAAAATCCGACAAACGGAACACGTGAATTTTGCTATCACGTCCTAAAAATAAAAAATAAAATCATATTCAGATCGAATGAAAACAATAGATAGGTAGGTGCCAATATTTAGGATGGGCGATAAAAACCTTTATCAGCTCTCAACAATAAAATTCCATGAGCTTCGACTACATTCAGTTGACGAATACTGACGGATTTGTCGATTATTTGCCTATGAGAAATACCGTCTAGAATTCAGAAAAAAAAGTAAGGTGTGAAAATTTAATCGCTTCAAGAGCTACAGCACTAAAATTCAAAAGTGTGTTCATTCATATTCTGTTCTCACCCTCGACAACGAATACGCCCGATTCGGTGCTGACGATAAGCTTGGATTCACCCCATGAATCTCCACAAATTATTTCGTAATTGAAATCCGGATAGAAGCATTGTGGTTCCCATGGGGCTCGTTTGAATAAACCTGTAGTTGCTAAACTTGTGGGAGCATCGCCCTTAACAATGGTATCCAATTTTAAAGCTTGACCTATTCTAACAAATTCCACCTGTCGAGCTTCTTCTTTTCGACGTGATCCGCGAGGTGGGTCTGGTAGGACGTCGCTGAACGCTCTTCTATTCAGCATTGTCTGTAAAATAAGGGAAACCCCTCGTTATATCGTGATTCATTTCGTATACAAATATGCACCGCAACTTAGCGAGGAATTTTTTTGTATGAATAGGCCCGAAAATGTTCGAATAAAATACCAATGTTGGTGTCATAAATTATTCGTTAGGTAATATTCTATTCTATTCGCCAACCAATTTTTCTTTTATTCACCTGGTGTAGAGACAGTGTTTCATGTTTCAAAGTAAGGAGCACCTAATGTATTTTTTTTTGTTTTAAATTTTTTTTCTGATTTCGAATACTTACCACTCGATTAGTATCGTTCATGTGCTCGGAATACAAATCTTTAATCAACATGTCTAAAGTTCGTTCTCGTTTTTTAGCAAATGTTGGAGTATTGAAAGCTGCTTTTTCACCGTTTATCACTGAAAATGAAGAAAATATTAAAATTATGTACATACCTACCTACCTGTATTTTAAAATACTTACGTGATAAGATATCAATAAAATGAAAGATTCTGAGAATCACTAATTTACTCACATTTTACAAGTAGAAATTCTCGAAATGCTTGAGGATCTTTGAAAATTGGTGGGCATGGTAGGGATGGTCCAAATAAAGGTACCGATTCTTCAGAAAATATTGTCAGTCTATAACTGTTATCTTCAATGTGGTAACTAATTAACGCGAATATATCTAATCATTTTTATAAGGAAAATAGTTTATTGTAGGTAGCAGGTAAGTTATTCGTTTTTTTTTTCACAAGTTATTCTCCCTAGTAAATACTATAAATTTTGAGAATTTCGTTCGTTTTTTTATGACCAAGTCCTTATAACAGATTTTTTAATTCCATGTCATGACTATAGTTATATGGTATAGGTACAACTGCATATTTTTTTAACTTTCAAAAATACAAATATGCACCTACTATAATCATAATGGACATAGTGAAATTGGATGGCTAAGCTCGCTTTACCATCGCAAATTGACATTTGCTATTAACAAGGGCAATGAACTACAAACATCGAACAATCTAGATAAGGAAACGAATCGAACGAGTAAATTGTATGAACGCTTTAATAAATTGTGTAAACAATCCGGAATGTCGCAGTTTTATTTATAAAATTTGTAACGTTTGTTTTACCGCAAACGTGACCGTAACTTTTTAAATTCTATTTTCTGGTAAGTATTTCTATTTGACCAATGTATAAATTTCTTACTACGTTCTGCCCTCGAGAACTATACGCAGAATTTATTTGAAAGTAGGTAAGTACCTACATCGACTTTTCATTACGAACAAAAATGATAGAAAAAGAATAAAATACATTCGTACGATTACGATCTAAAATTAAAGGTTTGGTAGGTAGATAATTAATCTTTGAAAAATAGGTTAATGGAGTTTACATCGGGAATTTTTTTCAGATAAGGAAGCATTTTTATTTACGATTTCAAGAGTCATCGTGCAGACAACATAACACAAAATTTAGAAAAAAATACACATTTTAGTCTGATCAAAAATTAAGCTTACTGAGATCAAAATATATATTTCTCGAAAAAATTTAAAAATTTGCACGGGACATTTTCAATTTATAATTCAAACCTATGATGAGAATATTCAATGTATTTTATACAAATCAGCATTCAAAAATATGTACACGTTCGAGTAAAAAAATAATCTATTTAACAAGCTCCAGAAATCTTGTTTTCAAGCCTCGAACAGTTTATGCAAAAATGTGAGCAATTTTTTTATGCTGCAAGTTGAATTTTTAAGCAAAAATTAAGATGAAAATCGATTTTATTCCACAATAAATTTCCTTCAATATTTATTCAATTTTTTTTTTTTTTTTTTTTGAAAAATTAGCAGTGGAGGGATGAAACAAACATTAGCTTAAAAAAAATTCAAAACCACTTTCATAATCTCAATTTCATTATAAGCAAAAATGAATCAATTTGAGTAAGTCTGAAAGTTAACTGTAATTTGAAATTCGTATATACTTACTATCTACTTTGAAAAAAGTTGAAATTAAAAGGATACGAGTAAATTGAGATTTTATAAACGTTGGATTGAATTGGCTCATGAATGTTGGTCCACCATCTATAAACACTATGTTGACGATATCGTTACCAATATGGCGTTTTCTTTCCACCTAAAACAAATTTCAACAGCATCAATATTACCTGCTTAGATTTAAACGATCTGAGAGTTAAAAACATCGATGATTTACTAGGAATATAAATATTTAGTAGGTTAATTTTTGAAAAAAATTGGTGACTGACAATTGTCTTAAAATATTCACATTTTAATCAGGAAAACCATTTAGTGTAACTTTTCACTTTTTGTCACTTGTTCATAAACAGTTGTGAAAATCATTACAAGAATGATGTTAGAGAAGTTGCCTACTCAGTTTGCCGTAAATACGCATTAGACGTAGGCTCGTATGTTCTCTTACAAAAGGTACCTCAAAAAGAAGATGAAAAATATATTATTCAATTAGGAAGATAGAGTACGCGATCATAAACGAGTGAGATACAACACTCGGCTACGCCTCGTGTTGTATTTAGCACTCGTTTGTAATCACGCACTTTATCTCCCTAGTGGCATAATATACTATTGTACGGCAACACTTGGGAACGTGCAACTCTCTCCCTCTCAGCATACCTTCTTCCATTCATACACTCCCCTCCCTTCCCTCCTTTCGTTTCTTTTTTTCTTTATCTGAAAAATGTTTGATAAGAACACACTTTGTAGCCAAAGTTCAAAATATTCATTTTTAAACACATGCCTCCAAAAAATTGAATTTTTCAGTAAATTTTAATCTAATTTTGTTGAAAAAAGACAGAAGAAGATGAAAAATGTTTTTAGGTCTTGTGTTTTCCTCTTTGAATCTCAGAAAAGAAGAGACATTTTTAAATGAATTAAAAATAAGGTGACCTTAAAGCAAATTAGATGTAGATGGAAAAAAATTGAAATAAACGTATTAAATATAAAATCTTACCTGTTGGCGATTTTCTTTGGAATATGGGAGATGCGTTGAAACATGGAACATGATTTCATGACCTTCATAAATGGTATACACAGAATACTTTCCCGTCATATCGCCTAAAAAAACGAATAGGTACCTTACTTTATACTTCCTATAGAAATTAGGAGTACCTAAACAGAACTATTTGACATCAAATAGATAGGAATAAATGCAAGTAAGTAAATTCATAAACAGGTGTATCCGACCTAATTGAGACAAAATTCCAAAGAAATCTCCACCATGCCATGTACCCACTATGCCAATGCAAGTAATTATGCGATGCAAGTTTCACAACGTTGGCAAAACTTTTCAAATAATTGAACTTACTTCGGTATACTGTATAGTGTATACCAGAGCAGTTATCTTTAAGAGATAAATTTATTGGGTCAAGTTTTCAAAATAAAGGGAGTTGCATGACTAAGAAATATTTTCTAATACCGCCTTTTTAACCACATCCCATTACAATGATTTATATTTACTATAGAATCACTTTTAATATACCTACACCTTTTTTCTCGCCATCAGTTTATACATATTAAAAAGATAAATTTCTGCAATACCTACATAGAGAAACATCTATAAATTATATGCAGATCTGTAGGTAGGCATAGGCTATTCGTTCACCATTTTGCCTCAGCTGCAGAAACCAAATCAAACAAAATTCTTGAAAAAAAAATACACGAGAAAATATGAGCACAGTTCGATAATTCGATTTGATTCGCATCAGCTTTCGTGATTTTAGGGTTGTATGTTGAGCGTTGAAAATACATAGACGTAGATCAACATCGACTATAATAATTGTTTCGTCCTTCCTGACAATTTTATATCCCCTAATATCGGTTGAAATTTGTTTTAAATTGCCTAACGTCAAACCACATATTATATAATGCGATGAGACATTAACATCACATGTTGATATTTGCAAAGCCGAAAAACTATATACAGAAAACCGTTCCGAGTATTTCAACCTAGTTTGTAAAAGCCCTACGTAGAATATTTCAACGGAAAAAATAAGCACTCGACGACGATTCAATTCTACGAGTAAGAAAAAACTTCCTGCATTGTTACAACTTACCTACTTATATCACTTCATTAGCATACCTACGCGGAGATCTACGTAACTTGGTGCAACTTCATCCTAAGCGTACCTAGTTTCATTTCAACGTGCATTTTATTAATTCGCTAAATGATTAATTAAAATTCCGTTCGAATGAACCAAAACACCAAACTAATTTCACAGTAAACTATTTAATCATGTAATCTTAGCGTATACTTTGCAAGTAATACGTAGATAGGTTCTATGTAGTTAGGTATCCAACATGTAGGTAATTTTACACCGAATAGGTACCATTCGTAGAGAATACGCGTTTGAACAAAAGTTATGGTTAAATGTATGATACGAAATTTACAACATATTCAACGTTTTGTTCATTTACAAATTACACCAAAATAGAGGTAATTTTAGCGTAAATTTAATTAAAATGCGTTCCTATTTCCGAGTTTCAGTAAGCTTTTACACGTAGGTACCTAGCTTGTATAGGTAACACTACCTATATAAAAGGTGAGAAGGCTCGAGCAAATATGGCGACATAAAAAAAGACGTTTAATTACGAGCGAATTTCCACGACGACGCTGGTCCATTTTCAATAGACAATCTCAACAGTGGTTCTCGTCTTTACTCTTTACCTATCTACTATACAGACGTGAAATGGAAAATTTGGAATTTCGTTTCTCGTAATCATAGAAAAACTCATTCAGTGTAGATTAGTTAGCGAAAAGTAGAAGTTAAACCATCAAAGTTTTGCCAGAATTACTCAAGAATATGTACACAAACAATTCAGTTAAGAAAACTTAATTAAGTATATGAAATAAACGAATGCCAACTCGGCAGAAAAAAAATCTATACTCGAGTAAATTATAATATAAAAGAACTAACTGCAAACTAAAACAAACGAGTCGACGATGACAGGAAAATATAGAGCATCCGAGTAAGGAATACGTAAAAATACTCGTACTTATATAAAAAAAACTGAGCACCAAGAGACATATTGCATTTGGTTTATAACGGTTGGAATTTTTTACAAAATGAACGTATTTTTGTTGCCAAATAAGCGTTATTTTATTCGCATAAGAAATTATTGTTGATTTTTTCCTCTGCCAAGTAAGATGCTGAATGTTAAGAATCATATTTACTTAATTTGTTAATGACTTAAGTAAGTTAAGGTCTCTTTTTTTTGTGTACCCTAAGGTTGAAAAAAATATTTAAATAAAGTAGGTACCAGCTAAATTTGTCGTACTTTGCATTCATTAACTTTTACAAATTATACCTACAAGAAATGCAGGTAGGTACTTAGTATTAGATAGTGAAAATATATTTCTCTATGTTAATTAGTAATTACCTTTAGTATCCAATCCTCCTCTATACTTGTCCCATCCTTTTAAACGAACTTTATCTCCTAAGAGCGATATAAACTCGTTGAATTCTTCGCTACCATTCTCTGAAAGAAGAAAACAAAACAGAAGTGGTTAAATTGACAGTTTGTTTTGATTCGTCAATCACTTTCAAGTTTATGTGTATAAAATTCAACGTGCATCAAGTTTATTAGGTGGAGATTTTTTAAAAGTTCGTTGTCCCGTAGATAAATTCATTATCTATCTATATCTGACACCCAGACGTGTTCACCTAATAAATATGGATGAAAATTTAAAATTTTATATTCACTATCTTATAAACTCGTCCCTTCAAAAGAAACCAAGTATAATTAAAAAACTTTTTAATAAACTAGGTATACCTACAAGCAATATACTTGAACAGTAATTTTAACTTTGAAGCAACACGTTTAGTTGATAAAAAAATTCTTCTATTCAAATGAAACTTTCGTGCAATTTTTTTACATTATTCTTATTCTCACGGTGCAATAATGGTTGCAAAAAGTTGTTCACTTTTTTTCTTATTTCTACAGGGGGAAAAATCCAAACTTTCTAAATCACTATCAGCACGATAAAAGCTTTTCCTTTCTTTTTTTCTTTTATGTGTATTTTCATGTTCGGCATGTTTTTCTTTTTCTCTATGAAATATTAGGTTTACCGTAGCGACTAAAGACATACAGCTCGCAAAGTTGTCTTTGATTTGTTTTCTCCTCTTTGCTGATAACTACATAGGTACAAACGATGTTTTCAAATGGTTCTCATATTCTCATACGTCATTAACTGCTGACGTGGCAGGTAAAATAGATGTTTTGTTATTAGAATACCATATTACACATCGAGAAAATACGCACGAGTAGTTTAGCTCGACAGGTAGTTGATTTCCTACGCACGAGTATAAATGATTTTACTTTTATCACGGGTGGATATGCGTTCTTTTTAATTATGGGCATTTTAATTTGCTCGTTTTGCGATTCAGATTCCAAAAGCAGAATTCAGAAGTATGCAAGACTTCTTTAAAATTAAGGGAGTGAAAAATTGCGATCTCTCAACTCTAAAATTGATGCGAAATTTCATAATTCGGAGCTCCTGAAAAAACCAAAATTCATTTGAAAATTTCATAACTCGAAGCTGCGAAATTAGGTAATTAAAAATTTTATATTCTGGATCTCCTGCAAACTCTGAAACATGATCTCAATATAGTGATTTGGAGCTTCTATAAATTTTTTTTAGACAACTTTTGAAAACAGCCTCTTTGCTTTTTGAATCTTTCTAAAAATAAATTTTGCAATCCAACAAAAAAACTGAAAAAGGCAAGTATTACCTACTTACGTAGGATGAGGTTGGAAAATTTTCAATAGGCACCTACCTATGTGAATACCTGTAGGGAAAAT
Source organism: Planococcus citri (assembly GCF_950023065.1). Taxonomy (NCBI): domain Eukaryota; kingdom Metazoa; phylum Arthropoda; class Insecta; order Hemiptera; family Pseudococcidae; genus Planococcus; species Planococcus citri. Next base: position 36,652,147 of record NC_088677.1, read on the forward strand.
TATGAAAGAATTATCCACAATATTTTGCGTTAGGTGCCCATAAAATTTTTTGGTTTATCGAGAAAGTTCAGCTAATACTAATAGGTATGTAACTTGGACTTTAAAATAGGAACCTTTCCAGTAAATACATAAAAATATACAAAACAAATCCGCGAATATATTTCGAGTAAATCTTGGCTACATTTTCTATTACAGAAATTTCATCAACTTCGTAAATCGTATTCCCATGAACCAATTTCGTTTGTAAAACTAACTGGAAGTTTATTTTACGAAGTTACCATACAGTAATGAAAAGGGTCAAATCCTCAGCAAATAAACATACAAATTCGCTCATTGCAAGTCTTATTTGTACTAATTTACTTATTCGAGCTACCCATATGTGTATTTGGTTAGGTCAATTTTAATATGCTAAAGTACATTCAAATGACCACCCATTCGTACTTTTTTTTCTTTTAAAAAGCATATAGGTAGGTACCTAATAGGTAATTACCACAACTTCTGGTGAAAAATACTACGTATGGTCCTACATTATATCCTATAAATGTAGTACCTAATATGTATAATGTACTCGTAGGTACTATACGTATACTGCATATAGTCAAATGAAAATTTAAACGCAATCAGATGAAAGCGCAATACAAATTACATTTCGTAGCAATAAAACGACTGCAACTAAAACAGAACGTGAAAACCTATTAAATAAATTTAACGTTTAATTTATTCAATTTATTCCTTTTAATTATCCGCTATTTTCTTTACAGTCTGTTTCATCCGCAACGAATAATACTATCAAAAAAAAAAAATGCAATTTTAGTGGAAAATGTTTCAGTAGATATGTGTGTTGTTATATAAATGATAATGAGATTCCTCTGATTTCATAGTGCACAATCGCCGAATCGCACGTGGAAATTGAATGACGAGATGATATAAATTGGAATGGATATCTGGGCAGTGCCGGCGTTAGCACTGTCGCATATGTCGCAAAGTGCGACATAGCAGATTTCTGGTGTGTCGCAACAGTGCCGGCGTTAGCACTGTCGCATATGTCGCAAAGTGCGACATAGCAGATTTCTGGTGTGTCGCAATGCGACACACCGGAAATCCGTTGCCAAATATGAGAAAATTTAAAAAATTGAAAAAAATGTCAATTCGGTAGCAAAATTGTTAATTTGTCGACAAAATCACCGATCTGTCCACAAAATTCTCATTTTTTTCAAAAGCTTTTGCCCTCGCTTCGCTCGGGCTAAGTTAATATTTTCTATTTAAACTTTTAAAAATGTCAGTAATGGAGAACTGACTTTTCACATCAAAATTACAGCTGTTTTGCTTCTTGAAACTTCAAGTTTTTGACAGCTTTAGCCCTCGCTTCGCTCGGGCCAATGTTCTATTTTTCAAGACACAAATTTTCCAAAGCTTTTGCCCTCGCTTCGGTCTGGAATTCAAGATACTGGTTTCAAAACTTTTAAGAATATGAACACCAAATAGAAAAATTCTAGAAATGGGAACTTAAAATACTCAAAGCACATGTGAAAAATGCAAATTTAAATTTATCATTTTTTCTGAACAGATTCATTAGCTTTTCAAATTTTTTCAACACAGCGCGTTAAAATTTTGATTATTGCCTGCAAAATTACGACTTTTTGTCGGCAAAATGACGTGGTAACCCCCTCCCCCCCCCCTCCCCCAGTATTTTGAATTGTTCACAAAAAATGAATAAGTTAAAGAAATGTCGAATTGAACATTTTAAAAATTTGAACCCTTCTCCTTCTTTTCACACATGAAAAAATGGCACACCCTACTGGAAGGTCCAGTTACGCTTATTGGGGGGGGGGGGGTGGCTACGCTTCTCATATGTCATTTTTTTGCGACACACCAGAAAAATTTACTTCGCCGGCTCTGTATCTGGGTTCATTTTCAACTAGTGCATCTATATATTTTCTATAGTTACCTTTATCTCAGTTTCTCCAGTGATTGGAAAACTTTGTCCCAAAACGTGACATCAACATCACTCTATAAAAATGCTAATATTACTTACCCATTGAAACATTACAAATGCGGAGGAATCCAATCAATATGGTCTTCGGGGATAAGACCAATAGATTATATTATTTCAAGAAAAATCCAAATTTCATAATTCGATGTTTTGCGACTTGATATTACAGTACATAGATGTCATAGATGTCATTATTAAATGCAAATTTTGTTCATAAGCAGGTTCGTAGTTGTTAATGTAATTCGAGACTTTGGGCCTTAGACCCAAAAGCACTAGTCTAAAATGCTTTGGAAACAAGAAGGACGCCGGAAAATATGAGACAGAGTCACAGGTCGAGTTACTGTTGATCGTTTTGTACAGGACAGTAAAAAAAATCGAGATATGCCCTATATACCCACTTGAAAATTTTGATTCTTCCATTTCATTTTTGAAATTTTTGAAATTTTTTCAAAAACGTTCTCAAGCTTTTGAAACATGTGATTGGATGCTAGAAATTCAATTATTCAATACATATTTAATAACTTTACGTATAACGAGACCACGACTCGCTGATCTATCTTCACAAAATGAAATTTTTCATTCCTGAACAGGAGCTTTATAATGCAAACGCGATATATAATTACATACATCATTTTTCGAGATATCGTGATATTTTTTTCACTCTTCTTCACCAGCGACTTTTTTAAAACAATAAATTTCCATCAAAAAATCCAAAAAAACCTAGAAGAAAATGTCTAAATTTAGGCTACGTAAAAACCTCAGCGACACGATTTCATAACGCAGTGATTCCCATGGTAGGTAGGTACAGTATAAAATCGCTTCTATGAACTGAAAACTTTTCAATCCTTAATTCGGCGATGATTTATGAATTTGTTTAGTAAAATTTTCCACAACCTCGGTGAAGTTTAAGTGAATTTCTTTCGCTTGTACTCGTAATATCGATTTCGATGTACTTTAAACGATTCAGAAAATTCAGCCAAGTTTTAATGCAAGCAAAGAGTTATTTCTTCGAATAAAGAATCAACTTTTTTTTAGTCCTGCTTTTTTTAAATGTCCTGCATAATTTCCTTCGCTTCTTAGATGATCGGTAATGAATGGTAAGCTTTTAGCATAACTTATTGCTTTTTGCTGTTTTCCTCTGAGGGTATTTTAGAGCGACTAAACGACTTCGTTAAAAGATAATAGACATTTTCTTTCTGTGCTAACAACATGATGTAATATAGGCACCTACCTTTACCTACGTATTGCCGAGTTTTCTAAACAAATGATCGGTCGAATAGTTTGTATTGGAGAATAAGGATTAACGATAAACAGGTTTTTAATTTTTTTTTTTTCAAATTTTCTTGTCAACATTGAGCATAACTATACTGAATTTTAGTTTGAGGAAAAAAGTTGTCATGATAAAATTTGCTCATTATTTGACGAGATATCCTCCACTATTAGTTTTTAGATTGAGATGAGTTTTTTTTTTCGAAATCTGTCCATCGCTCTTTCAATTTGCAACTTGAAGAAAAATGCAACATTCATTCAAAAAGGGAATATTCAACTCATTTATTTACAGTTTATTGTTTAGAGTATTTCCTCGGACACCCTGTATGCAAATAAAATCATTCATTCGTCGAGAAAGGCAAGCGAATATTTCGACTTCACTTAATTGAAAAGTAGATTTGTTGATAAGTTTACATCCGAAACAGTTATAAAAAAGTTAAGTAGTATGGTTTTCGTTTTCAGCCAAACAACAAATGTTGTGTCTGGATAATGAGTTCCTATCACGCAAAAATTCACCTGCAAACAAATCAGGTGCCTAATTCCCACAGCTGACGAGGGACAACGATTCCATCACGCAGAGAAACAATTTTACTTTCTTTGCATCAATTTGTAACCGAATATACCGATACGGTTAAAGAAATAGAGCAAAGAGGAAACTGAATTTACAAAAAATCAAATTAGCTAACACTCACCATTACTAAGCATTTCGTCATCTGTCAGCTGATTTGGTTTCATATACAAAACACCAAATTTAAAATTCACCGAACCTTCTTGTTCTTCCAGTAAAAGTAAATCCTGCGAAATGAAAAAATTATTTCAAACACAAATAAGTAGGTACCTAATAAAATTCTCTCAAGCTGCTCCTCCATAATTTTATATTGCCCTGAAAACTCGGATAAAAAAATCTTCAAGAATTTCAACCTTGGCTCGTAATCGTAATATTAATTTATCGTTATTACTGAAAAATTGCACCTTTATGGAACTAGAAAAGGTTCATTTGGAATTCAAAAAAGCTAATTTGTTTTTTAAAAAAACTTGTGGTATTGACTGAAAACTTGATTTGGATTTTATTCATTTTAATCGCGCGTTAAACAAACGAAATATTATTTAAAATTAATTAAAAATCTTATCTCGAGCATAACAACAGAAGAGAAACGTCAATTCTGTATTATTGATTAGTAGAGGTAGGTAAAAAAAAAACAATCGTAACAATTTTAGGTACTCTCATCGAAGCAGTAATTAAATTTTCCTGGTACTTTCAGCTGACCAATAAATTCATACGAATGCTTGCTGAATATAGTAGGTTAGGTATCAAATTTAGATTACCTACCTATCTATCAGAGTGTTGCAAGAGTGATTCTAAACACTCGACGAGTACGACTTGCTGATATTCGAGTAAATGACTTTTTCAATCGAATCGGCTCGTCAAGACTGATCGACAGTCGTACCAGTTTGCAAAAATCGTTCAAGGTATGAGGAATACAATCACCGCCCCGAATATACGATATCTAATCATATTCGTTTTTTAATTTTCAAGGTTAGGTACCTACTCGTATCTTACATACAATCGAATTTACACAATTGGGACGAAAAAATCAATCTTTATTTAGTGATCCTAGCGGAATTTTTATCGAAGCTTCTTCAAGGAATCGAATAGAAAGAAGCAAAGAACCGATTCTACTAGGGAAGAAAGAACCATGGACCACGTTAGTTAAGGAACTCTACAATCTATATCAATGGGTCGGCTAAAAAATAAGCACTCATTAACGTGCAAAACGTCCATTGTATTGTAGTTCACGATGGGACATTGGAAATTAAACAACGCCAACGCGTTATACGCTACGATATACGTGCACAACGTACGTTCTACAATATATCCTGCAGATCTCACGTAGCTATCACATAGCACAAAGGAAACAAAACTGGCGTCATTTTCAGTCAATTATCGCATGGTCATCATTTTACTAGATAAACTATGACTAAAAACTAACCTTTTGAATTTCCGGCGTAAATATTTCTTTTGGTCCCTTTTCCAATTTATCCATGTTGGGAAAGTTGCTGAAAAATTAAATGAAAAAGTTTCAAACACGATGCAATGCGGATCACAAAAGTTAAAGAAGAGAGGAAAAAAAAACTTGATCTCGCAACTCTGGTTAAAAACAAGAAGTTTGAAAGTTATGGCAGAAATTATTAAAGTTTCCATTTTATTTTGGCTTTTGAAAATTATACTCTACGTATACATATCTCAAAGATACGCCGAATACATACATACCGAAATACAATAATACGTATCTATCTCTGTTTATAATTTTTCCTTTCTTACTTTTCTTTTTGAAAAACGTTTTTGATGCATTGGGCCTCGGATATTTCTACAGTTATTATTCGGGTCATTGTATTCGAACCAGGAAAAATAGCAAATTATCATAAAGAACATTATTTATACTGCTCATTGGTAAGTTAAAGATACGATTTTCCGCAATACAGCTTTTTTTAAAACCGATGTTTGTACATGATGACCACTTCATTTGTGCCATTATGCGTATATTATTTCAATACTGCGGCATTTATGTTGTACTATTTTCACATAAATATGCATTTTACAAACGTTTGTGATAAAATCAATATGCATTTCATAATGCACACATTTCATCTATGAATATTTTTAAATTAATGAGGAAGACAAATATTAGTCGTAAAAACACACACAAAAATACAAAACGAAGTAGAAAACTTTGTGTAGTACCTATTGGTAGGTATACATACTTACGAGTACGTAATAAGCATTTCATTGCTTCGATGTACGCGCCCTATTTATATACCTACCTACCTACCTACCTATATATTTTATTCGATTTTTATGCATTGGAAAAATAAAAAAGTAAGTATTAAGCCTACCTCAATATTTGTTTAACAGTCAATGGTTTATTCGATCCGTATGGTAACAAAATTTTTTGAGTTCCCTGTAAAAAAGGAAAACTATAGTAAAATTATACATCAGAAAGTTTAAATTACCGTAACTCGCAACTTTTAACGAGTTCGCTATAATCAAAATTGCATTAAAAAAATATCTAAAACTTCGAAAACTCGTTTTACTATCGCTAATTAATATTATCTCATTAATTTCACTCGAAATAGAAGAAATGATATTCTTCGTAATACACAGCCTACATTTTTTTAACGGCTCGATGAATTTGTTATGTATGGGTTTTTCTACACAAGTCGTAAAAACAGTACTTTCATCGAGTTGGGAAGATCCATCCGCATAAAATTAGATGGAATGACGTATTTTGAAAAAAATCCTACGAAAAAAGTATTTCGATGCGATTGACCGAATCATATGTACATGAAAATACATTATCTTCATCTTATATCAATAAAACTCATCAAAAGCTGTCCCAGAATTCGACTTTCGAGGTCATTTCCGTCTGACAGAATGCTCAATTTTGAAGAAATATGGGCTCCTGGCGCAGAACTCGCCTATTGTCAGATGTTTTCACCATGAAAGTTTTAGCATGAGAAATGAGTACCCGTCACAAAAAGATCAACTGAAAATTATGACAGCAGGTTCAATTTTCAAGAAATAGGGGCTCCTGGCGCAGAACTCGCCCATCGTCGGACAAAAATTTTAGCACGAGCGATATCAAAAAGAGGTCAATGGAAGATTAAAGAACCTTGCAGTAAAACCGGTTGCTCGTTTTTTTTACAAAATTTGAGCTCCTGGCGCACAACTCGCCTGCTAAAATGAGGTTTCGTCATGACTCGATGAAACTTTCAACAGTCTTTCATATTTTGAATCGCTAAATATTTTCCATCTTCACGCAGCCCCAGATTTTTCATGAGTAGGTATAAAAAGATTGATTAGGTAGAAATTTAGGCAACATAGTTATTAGGTTCATTTAAACGTACATACATGTAATAGCGTATATATAGGTATAGTAATCTTGACTTACAGTCTTCTTCCATAGTATCACTCTGTATTGAGGAACGCATTGATTATTAGCGTCTGTGACGACAACGGATAAGAAAAATGGTATTTTTTCACTATCAGCGCCTACATAATTCTGATGCACTGTACAAACATACGATAAAAACTTATAGATAGGTACCTATATTTAAATTGAATAAAATCTACGAGCATACAATCTATCTAGCCGCGTGCGTACGGTAGTATAGTTAGCGTACAATCTATCAATTTTTTATACTAAAATATAAATATCCACCGTAGTAAAAAATAGGCTGCGTCAACTTCAACAATAATAAAGCAAGTAGGTAGTGTTTTTTAAAGATTATAATCAGCGTAACAACCATTAAGAAAAGCTATAGATGAAAATGGGATTCTTTGCGATTTCAGCCAGTTTTTAATTAACTTTTTTTCACTTCGTTCGAGTAAACGGTAACGATGAGGATTAAAACAAAGTTCTTTCCTCCCTTCAACTTTCATCGTTGTCACAGAAATGGCAATTTTTCCAACAAAGCCAACTTAATTTCAACACGAGCTAAGTATTGCAGGTGTGAACAACAACAACAACAAAAAACTCAATTATGACCACACTGAGGTTGATTTGATAAAAAATAATGCCTATAATGGAGCCCTCTACCTACGTAAGCGTAAACCCATTTATTTACTTTGCTGAATTTCATAATCTCACGGTATCTCTCTACCTAATGTGAAATGTACACTCACCTTTTCCTAAAAAATATTTGAAGTACCATCTCGTTTGATATTCTGGATTTTCAAGTACTGGAGTGCTGGGTGAGCCGAATATCTAAAGGAAAAACCGATAAAAACAAAAATGTTAGAGCTCGAAAAATGATGCGTAGTTAAGGCATGAAACATACAAAAATCCTGATCATCCGACAAAGTAAATTGATATATCAAGTAGTTCGTATCCGTACAGAGGAAAAGGCCTTTTATTTGAGCATCCAAATTGGTTCATTTTGAAATATATATAGGTAAATGAATAAAATGTCTACCTTTTTGTTCGGGAGTAAAGTTATGGATTTTTTTTGCCATCTTAGTTGCCCTAAAATTATATAAATGATCCATTTAAAAGCACTGTGGTTTTTATGGAGAAAAAAGAAAGTAGTTTACGCGTGGTCAATAGAAGGCTAAGTATCATATCGTTTCAACTTTGAATGCCGCCTGGACATAACCTGCACTCCACATTCTATGACTGAGTAAAAAAAAATAGCTTTTAGAGAATCTCTAAGCAACGACACACAAAGGAATTGATAAATGGAATACATTGTTTTAAATGCGCCTTTACTGATGATATATTTTACTAAATTATTCATATAACTACCTACCATGTTCATCTATCTATAATATATAGCCGTACTTTAACTCAAGTATAAAGAACTTCTTACAATTCAAACTTCATTTAAGAGTCTTACATTCACACAATACCAAATATCTAGCAAAAAATTACTTCCTGTATTAATATTTTAATATCAATCTAATTCACTACGCTTTAATAAAGAAAATTAAATAAAATAATTTACGTTGGATCATTTTCAAGAAGAAAAAAAAACAAAAAGATGAAATAAAAATACAACTGACGCTCGCTATCAATTTTCGTGCTTCATTAATTTCGAATTAAGTATAATTAAACGGTAATTAAATAACAATAGACCTGCTTTATATACTTACTTATCTACATAAGAATAAATTTTGGAAAAGAGAAAGTAGGTAGTTGAACCGAATACTTGGATGGATGGGTAGATAGTTAGATAGATAAATAATGAAATAGGTACCTGCTCAATAACGTAAATTTCTAGAAGCGAAAACTTGATAATTTTTTAAAAGTTTCCCAATAAGTTTCCTAATATAATTTTCCATTTTTCTACCAACGTGGTAGGTACCTACGAGTAAATAAAAACACATTTGACGTTCCGTTTTTCATGGTTAATCCTAATCTGGATTTTCAAAGTTGAATAACACGACAAATAGAAGGAAAAGGCACTGAAAACCGAAATGACAACTTGGTTGAATTTGGTCGTATATAGAAATATATAATATGTCAAATGCAACCAGAGTTTTAAAAACTTTATTAACTTAACAAAAGAATTAATGACCAAACGTTATGGTTGACTGAACTCGATGGTAATTCATAGGGTAACCATAGGTATTGAGAATTTTTTAGTTTACATAGAAATCTCATTTATCAATTGATAAGTTAATTTTTCATTGCGATCTTGCACTGGAATTGAATTTTACATTTCAGGAGTTCTGCGATGTCAAAAAGTAGTTGTTAATAATGTTGTCGCTGAAAGTGGGGCTAATTTTAGTAGATTTAATCGTTTCTGTATCGAAGTTTCGAATTTCGATGTACAGCCTGTAATATCAACATTCATGCAATACGTACCTACCTATCTATCAAACCACAATTCCAAGTCAATCGTCAAAACTCGTTCGTAACTTTTATTAATTACCAACGTTTTTTTTTTTTTTTTTTTTTTTTAACCCATATCGAGATGATCATGAAACATTTCACATAAAGCGTAAAAATACACCGAATAAAAAGTTTATAAATTTAATTAACTAAGTTTTGTTAATTTACATTAATTATCATTGCTCATTTTGAAAATATAAACTTTGATGCAGCTCAAGTAATAAGCCGAAGAAAGCAACACCAACACGGGACAGAAGCTGTCACCGAGCCGTATCTTTACCTTCCAGATGAAGAAAATTTACATCATTTATCATTCTCAAACCAACAGAAAAAAAAGAATCACTCTAATACGAAAATTTGGTTATATTATTCCTGTTGTGACTCGTGATATCAGATATTTAGGTAGGTAGTTTTCACCCAACAGCTTATTCGTAGGCGCATACACCTTCAAGTCTACACGCTACAACGAAGATTACAAAAATTATTCCAAGAAGATGTGTAACACGTCATGAATTTTCCAGCTGATTAACTCCGAACAAAAAAAAAAAGATCACAGATGGAATTAATAAGTACGAAGAAAGAAAATCTCTTTCGTTAGAGCGAATTCATTCGATGAAAGCTCAGCATTTTTTCTTAAATTCGACTAATTGTAAGGTACATAAAAAAAAGGGGGAAAAGCATAGGAATTCATTAACACGAAAAACTCGAATCATTTTTACCGTCGTAGACGTTTGTTTGGTTTGTTCGTAGGTAGGTACCTATATACTTAAATAGTAACTTACAAAAAAATTTCTACAGTTAAAAATGAGGTATAAGTTGGCGAGAATTTATATTAAAAACTCCAAAGAAATTCTTTTGTTTGAGTATTAGAAATTAAAAAAAAGAATAATCACAAAAACTTTCGAAAACTAATCAGGCAAAAAAATTGAAGGAATTTTATGTAAGGCCATATTTTTCAAAGCATGATAAAAATTTGTAAATTTTAAACAATAAAATTCAAATACCAACTTCTTCAAGAGAAAATACGTAAAAGGGAGAGGAATTAATTTCTGAAATTATTTTAATTTTCAAGTTTTAAAACATGGGTCACGGTTCGTAGTCCATTTCAGATACCATTAATTATTATTAACAATAGGTATAAAAAATTGCTTACCTCTTCCTTTTCACCCAGCGAATCACCGTTTTCAATTCGAAACCTTCGTCCACCAGATTCAGCGCCATTTGTTTCGATTTGAGGTAACTGAAACAAAATTATAAACTCAAGTTGACCTTTGAAAATATCTATATTTGAAGGCTAAAAAAATTACAAAAATAAAATATTCTCATCCGATAAGTATTTGAAAATTTTTCCTTTATTTATTCCATCTTTGTGGTAGGTATTGTGGTATTGACATTTGAATTATTTAGCCAGAAAAACATTTTCAACGTGAACTTGAAACGTTTACTTGAAATAGGTATCTAATGAAATAATATGGATTTTTCTCTCACTATCTGTACACCTACTTTTTCGAAATCACTGACTTTACAAAGAATCCATTACTGTCAAAATAATTTATAGTTTTTACGCTCAAATGTTCGATTTTTTTCAAAGATTTGAAATCGCCCATATCTTTTAGGCTTTGTAACACGCATGTCCTCCTACTAAAGTTCAAAATTCATCATTCAACTCGGATAAAGTCTTAGTCGCCAAAAGCGTGAAAAATTACACGAATGTCATCATTTAATGATGGTTAGACATTTAACATTCGCCTTCTATTACACGTGCTCTTTTTCCTCGTCGCGCTTGATTTGTATTTTAAAGTTTAGATAAAATATTTCGCAGTTGTCTAAAAAATTCAACGTTGAAGATGACATTATTTTCGTAGACAGCAAAAGCACATGAAAGCGATATGCCTAATTATCCCAAATAAAATAAAGTTTTTATATCTTCAAACGGACCATATTGTCTCAGCGACCTTTTTTCCCTTTCAAATTCGAGAGTAGAGTAAGTGTACTTTTGATAACAAGACTGTTCCTCGAAGTAGTATTTTTTTTAAAAATGTTACGCTACTTGAACAATAAAAATACGAAAAGACCAGTACGAAATTGCCTGCATAGTAAAATTTCTCACAATGCACCCAGAAAACAAATATGTAAGTACAAATCTTGTTATTGTTTAACATCGAAACATATTGTAATTATATCTTGCATTTATTTTTTTACAATAGGTAACTGTTAAATTTCAAGAATTATGTACCGAGTTATCTACTAATAATGCATTTAAAAGAATTCAATACGTAGCCACCTACGTAATTTTTTCTCCCAAAAAATAGCGTTTTAAGTACCATACTCTAAAGTGTATTGGCACATTACCAAAAAATAAAAATAAGGCACTGAATACCTACTTATACAGAAAATATCTGGCAGACCTGCCTACCTATTAATATTTTTATTTTCCCATAAACACAATAATGAGGTTTGCTTTTTAATTAATTATTATTTTGGTTGTGAACCAGCACTAAAGATGAAACGGATTAATGTAAAACGAGAACAGATCACGACGTTACGAGGATATGAATCTTGAATTTTATTTCGATGAAAATTGAAAATTTTAAATCATTTTGAAAAAATATAAACGAATCGGAATTAAAAGCCAGGATGAATATTAACTTCAAAATTTCCCTAAAACCCACTGCATGGTCTGAAACCCCTTTTGCCAGAATTTTAGCTGCCCAAATTGACTTTTCAATTTTTGGAATTTTTTTTAATAGAAAAAATATTTATTTGGTAAAAATGATTGAAATTAATTCTCAAATTTTAAATAAATCTCAACTCTCTCGAATCGAATTACGCCATTTCTGGCCATTCATGGAGTCTCCAGCGTGATTTCAATGAATAGGTACCTAGCTTTAGAATAAGCCACAACTCGATTTTTAGCTGTCCAAATCAATTTCAATGCCTATACTTACGCCTTCTGGAAAAATTTCAAAATTCAGTAAAAACTGAAAATTGCGCTGGAGTCTTCAGAATTTCTGAAATTCGGTTGAGTCTGCTCATAAGGTTTCAGGATTAATTTTTATCATTTTTACTGAATAATTACATAGGTTAGAGGTATGTACCTAGACCTACCAACATAATTTTTAAAAAAATCATAAATCGCCAAAAATGGTAAGTAAATTTAGGGTTTTTAAAAATTTGCTATCAACTTATTTTTCTGATTTGATTTTTCTAAACCTCTACCTCAAAGTACGTATTCCCGAGTTCTAAAATATTGCAGAAAAATTTTCAGTTTATTCGTACTCTGAAAAAAAATGCGTAGGATCTAGAAACCATTTGAATACCTATGAATATTGAGTGTTCCACTGCAGATTCACATTCAAAATAAGGTTCCTAATAGAACAGAATAAAAAGCATTATGTAGGAGTAGGTAAGTTTACAAAATTTCAAAGTTCATGGTCCATCTCTGAATATTTTAAAAGAACAACGATAAGTAAGTTATGAATGAAATTCCTACTCATTCTAAAAATGAACTATTCTCAACCTAACTTTACAAACTTGCTTATACTCTCATTCTTAAAAATTCGTACTCCTTTTTCTTTTGTTTCGATTGGTGGGTGTTCGAGGAGTTTTAATATTTTTAACAGCTTACACCTATTTTGTCGTGAGCACTTGTACAAAAATTTTGAGGGAGTATGGAAAAATCAAGCAACCATGGGATATATTTACTTCTCAATGGGAAAATAAATATAGGCTACGAATTCGAGCAAATTCAATAATGTTCATCAAAAAACCTACGAGCTCGATCGACGAAAGAACATCACTTCTCTATTTTCACATTGTATATACTTAGAGCATTTGAAGTGGACAAAAAGTTGATATTACAGAAACGTTGTTGTAGGTAAGTGAAATTTTACAAAAAAAATTCCAACGTAGGTGTTGCTCACAAAGGACTCGTATTTATCGAAGCATTTAATAAATTTATCTACGATTTTTTTTCTGTTGCCCAATGAAAATATACGATCGTTTGTTAAAAAGACACAATCGCAGGATATCAATCACTTGTCTTTATCAAAACAAACATGAATTGCCGATTTAGAAAATTAAAAGCAAACAAAAAAGCACGCGATTAGCAAAGCTTTATTCTATAAGAAAAACCACATCACAGTAGGTATTACTATGGTTGGTTTTGCTAAACCGACTATTACAATAACAGTATAAGAGAGACACGATGCGATATAAACGTAAGTTGTAATTTATACTTTCAAGGGCAAAGAAATTCATCTTTGTCGGCATATTAAACAGTAAATGAAATCCATCTGTAATCATTCATTGTGTACGCTGTGGTTCTATTCGTGAAAACGAGCAAAATGTTCACCTGTCGATAGAAATTTATTCCGCCAAAATTTTTTTTTCGTCGAAATTTTATACCTACATTTTATCGAATCATGATATAGGAAAATATTTCATACAATAAGGCAGGAAGCTTTTTTATTCGCGTACCTATATCAAAGTATAAAATTTTTTTTTGTATTTATGCATTTTTGCTAATGCCAGACAGCTCATATGTACGTAGAAGGGGCAAAAACTCGAAGACATTTTATCAAGTAGGTATTCGATATCGTCGAGTGGAAAAAATATATATAAAAAAATTGTGTAAACGAAACCGACGAAGATAGAGGTACTACCAATGTACATTTTGAGCACTTTATAAACGTCGAAACGAGGAGGAATCCGCAACGTCCTCGTATATTTTATTGAAAATAATAACGTTAATAAAAATGACGATTTCTTCGCCCGCCATCGTTTAAATCACAAACATACGAGGAAAAAGTGATATATAGTCTCGCTATCTTCGATTTTTCCCGACCATACAGCTATAAAATCTTAATAAAATATTTCGTATACGCGGTCACACCGATGTTCTTAATCTGGTGTTATTTTCTCGTCGAACATACGCGATTACATGCCTAGGAAGAACGTCACGCACCTCCAGAATTTGCTGGAGAAGTGGAGAATCGGTACGCCATCTCGCCATGTAGTAAAACATAATACAGCTATGTGTACATTTTGCCGCACTTGCAGCCGATTTTGGCCGGGTGCCAAATAGTCGCCTTTACCCCCAAATCGTTGATATAGGCGCCGATAAACATTTTCTCAATTGTACAGCTAAATAACAGCATATAGAGTCACTACCCCCATATCGCCGAACGCATTTTGGCTTTTATCCAGAGCTGAAAAAATTATTCTCGCTGCGAGAATGTAATTTACAGGCGGAAATGGAGCAATCCAACATATGACGTAACCTAGTTATCCCATAAACGAGAATTTGTGTCTTTGGCTTTTCTCGGCGGACGCGGCTCGGCTGGAGTTCATTCACTCATATAAAATGCCGCAGTTTTTATCCTTTCCAGTTGCATATTCCGATTCGATCCGCACCCGGCGACATATTTTACATATGCATAAATGTAATGTATATCCGGCCGCAAATCCTTTATCATTTTATACATTAGGTGGTACCTATAGCTTATATAATCTCTTTTTTGATATATTCAAAAATTTATTTATAAGCTGAGCAGTGAGCAGGTATACCTACTGTTACTTATAATAAGAAGCTGAATGTATAACTTCTATAATTTCTTATAGATTGTTCATAATGGAAGCAAAAATTCAATTTTAGAACGATTATTCAAAGTCATCGGATCATAATTAAACTCGCAGAAAGTTGTAAAGTTTTCCTTGACGGTAATTATTATTATAGAGTAGGTATTTTTAGCTTTTAAACTCAGTTACTTTAGTTATTGTTCCTACGGAGATACTCTAGCCTGACAAAAAAAAAACCTCATCAGGGGTAAAGGCGCTTTTGTGTTAAACTATAGGCTACAATACGATGTTTTCCCATTCATGATATTTTCTTCTTTTACTTATAATGTCTCGTTAATGTATTCAAGTTTTACCTAACTTATTAGCAGCTACTTGTCAATAATCAGATCGTTTAAAAACTTGAACACGTTTACGACAAGGAAGAAGGCAGTAGGTACCTAGGTAGGTACATACATTAGAAATATCTGACTTGAGTGTAATGATTTTTCTGTAAAAGATGAGAAAATTTGTAATTTTGGAGGCTGCAATTTCAAGTTTGTAAACTTGTTCTAACATAATGCAATATTAATCACATTTTTAAAGAAATGTACCGAATTTTTCAGCTTCAATTACTATTTAAAGTATGTTTTTTCGAATGAGAAAAAGGGCATTTTTTCACAAAGGTGACCTGTAAATCAGAGTTTTTATCTCATTTTGAAAACTGTCTTCAAACCGCGATTGTGACGAGAGTTTCATCAAAATACAAAATTTCCAAAGTTGCAGCTTTTCAGTCGCACTCTTTGAGATTTTATGTCATCGGAAAGATCCTAAAAATCAGAAATTTTTCAGTCATATTAAAAGTGGACCTCATTGAAGACTCTCAACGTTATTTATATATTTATTAATCTGTTGTAATTTTTCGTTTTTTTTTCAACTCCAATAAGGAAACTTTTTACTTATTTAGTCACAATTTTTTTAAAAGTAGCTTTCAAAAAAACATTCCGGCAACCAAAACAAAAAATTGAGGATCCTGCGTTGTTTTGAAATTTCCAAAATAGTCCAAAACAAGGCCATTATAACTAGGAAGATTTTTAGAGTGCCATAATTAAAAAATTTTTGTGTTGATAATTTGATGTAAAAACCATAAAGATTAATTTTTAGCTTTTTAGGGTATTTTTTTGAAAAACATTTTCGCAATTGCTTCATTCGAGCAATGAATATGCATACTTATTTCATTCTGAAAAATGGAATTATATACTTACCTAATGTATCGTCAACTGCTTTAATGCTTTTTAAAAAATTTTTTGATAAAAAATAATAGTTTTCTGATAGCTTGGATTATGGACAGTCTCCAAGATATAAAACTTTTCACCTTACCTATGTTATTGTTTGACCATTCACGCAATTTTCAAATCAAAATCCGGTGAAAAAGTCATCTACATTGTTGCAACGAAAATGTACTTATTTCAAAAAAGTAAGAACATTTTTCAACAACATTTTTTCAGAAATTTTTATAATTTTTCAAAATATTCAGGACATTATAATAAAATAATTAAATTTATTTTTAATTTCAAGACATACGCAGCACTTCCCTTCTAAATATCCCATTTCAATCAAAAACAATGTCAATAGGATGAATTGAGTGAACTGTGAATACATAATTTCATAATATTTTACCTTGATATTTGAAGGTTTGTAGCTCCCCTGCTATGGTTCAAAGTATGTCCTCACGAATTGAATTAAATTTGATGATATTTGCAGGTTTTGAATGTGTAGACTCAGATTTGGGTTTCAACCAAAAAAGCAAACATGCATTCAAGTAGGTATTCAAGGTAGGTATAATTAAATTACAATCATTCAACTCAAATAAAAAGGCATCAAAATCGAAAAAAATCGCGCAAAGGGCGAAAAATCAATTTTTTTGGTTCCTTATGCCTATAAAAAAAGTTCAATTCAAGATTTGTTGGCCGATCATTAAACACAACTTTATTATTTTTCTCGGAAATCAAATTAGTGGTTCGTATTCATTCCAATTGAGTGTGGCCAAGTTGATTGAATGAAATTATTAATGCAGACGAAATAAATAAATTTCATCCAAAGAAGAAATTCTGTATCTACCCACCAGCAAAAAATTCGACAACTTCAATTTTCCCTCCAAAAGGCATAAAAGTTGGTATAACATTTTTTTGTGCTTTGAGCTCTTTATAGGAATAAAATAAACTTGCTGGTGGAACATAATTTTATTTCTTTCGTCATTCTTTTCTTTTACCAAAAAAAAAAAAAACTGTTTTCATGACGCTTCTTCCTTCCTCCTTCCACCTCTTGGAAACATAATGGAATTGAAAAATAACTTTTAGGCAATTTTTTTGCACAGGAGCTGGTACTTGTATATGACAAATCTACCTGTGTTCAATTTAATTAAAACCCGTTATCCGAACTTTCCTCAATTTTGAGAAGATTTTACCAACATTTACCTATAGAGTAGTAAAAATACATACAGGCTTACCAGTTTGACCACGTTTACAGGAGTTCATTTAATCATATCCAAATGCAATCAATCACGTTTTGATTTTTTTTTAAATGGTGCATTTTTTTGTCGATTTTTCAAGTTTACAAGGGAACTACCTGAACCGGCAGAAACGAAAATGAACGAATCAAAGCTCGATCGAAAGGGGACCACCTCAGGACCCCAAATCCAAAATTTCAAGTGCTGAAGTTGATTTCTCGATTTTTGGTGAATTTTTGAAAATTGAAAAATCCAAGAAAATATCAATTTATACCAAAAATAGAAAATATTGATGAAAATTGAAATTTTCTCGGGAAGTGGTTTAGATGGCATCCCTAACTCATTTACAACTATCGCAATTCGTAAAACCTCAATTCCAGTCATTCTGGAGCCTCCAGCGATTTTTTATCATTTCTCCAGAAACTTGAAATTGCTCTGGAACGGCTAAAAATCAACTTCAGCACAAATCACTTTATTTGGGGTCTATGTGGGTTGCCTTTAACCATTTTTTGCGGTTATCGCGAAAATCGGCGTCTGCCGGTTCAGATGTGTATTTTTGCTCACTGGAAAAAACGCCAAAATTTGAAAATGTTAAATATTCCATCTTTTGCAATGCTACCTATCCGAAATCGAGCTCCGACCTATTTTCGACGTTCCGAATAGGTGAAACCCCCATTTCGACTATTCTGGAGCCTCCAGCGATTTTTTATCATTTCTCCAGAAACTTGAAATTGCTCTGGAACGACTAAAAATCAACTTCAGCACAAATCACTTCATTTGGGGTCTATGTGGGTTGCCTTTAACCATTTTTTGCGGTTATCGCGAAAATCGGCGTCTGCCGGTTCAAATGTGTATTTTTGCTCACTGGAAAAAACGCCAAAATTTGAAAATGTTAAATATTCCATCTTTTGCAATGCTACCTATCCGAAATCGAGCTCCGACCTATTTTCGACGTTCCGAATAGGTAAAACTCTCATTTCGGCCATTTTGGAGCCTCCAGCGACTTTCATCATTTCTCCAGAAACTTGAAATTGCTCTGGAACGGCTAAAAATCAACTTCAGCACAAATCCCTTTATTTGGGGCCTATGTGGGGTGCCTTTAACCATTTTTTGCGGTTGTCGCGAAAATCGGCTTCTGCCAGTTCAGATGTGTATTTTTGCCCATTGTCTTGTGCAACGAATAAACTGCAAAATTTGAAAAGGTTGATATTCCATCTTTTGTGATGCTACCTATCCTGATTCAAGCTCTAACATGTATTTTTTTCCAAAGAAAGTACATAATGTGCCCACTTGGTACTGCACATGTACCTACTCGTACAGGTCAATGGGTAAAAATACACATCTGAACCGGCAGACACCGATTTTCGCGATAACCGCAAAAAATGGTTAAAGGCAACCCACATAGACCCCAAATAAAGTGATTTGTGCTGAAGTTGATTTTTAGCCGTTCCAGAGGAATTTCAAGTTTCTGGAGAAATGATAAAAAATCGCTGGAGGCTCCAGAATGGTCGAAATGGGGGTTTCACCTATTCGGAACTTCGAAAATAGGATGGAGCTCGATTTCGGATGGGTAGCATCGCAAAAGATTGAATATTTAACATTTTCAAATTTTGGCATTTTTTCCAGTGTGCAAAAATACACATCTGAACTGGCAGAAGCCGATTTTCGCGACAACCGCAAAAAATGGTTAAATGCAACCCACATAGGCCTCAAATAAAGTGATTTGTGCTGAAGTTGATTTTTAGCCGTTCCAGAGCAATTTCAAGTTTCTGGAGAAATGATAAAAAATCGCTGGAGGCTCCAGAATGACTGGAATTGAGGTTTTACAAATTGCGATAGTTGTAAATGAGTTAGGGATGCCATCTGAACCACTTCCCGAGAAAATTTCAATTTTCATCAATATTTTCTATTTTTGGTATAAATTGATATTTTCTTGGATTTTTCAATTTTCAAAAATTCACCAAAAATCGAGAAATCAAATTCAGCACTTGAAATTTTGGATTTGGGGTCCTGAGGTGGCCCCCTTTCGATCGAGCTTTGATTCGTTCATTTTCGTTTCTGCCGGTTCAGGTAGTTCCCTTGTTAGTGTACCATAACATATCAAATTTAATCTATCTAGACGAAATACCTGCAAAAAACTTACGAGATGAATTCTACCGTAAACACCGAAAAATATATCCAAATTGTCAACTTTCACTTTTGTTTTTGCAATCGCTGTCATTGAACGAAAACACCCACATCTTGCTCACACATACCACATACCTATACTTATCTATGTGTATCTTGTACAGCAAAACAACGAACGTCGTCGTCGCGCTTTAAATTATTGTAAGTTATGTGTACAAAATTCGATGAAAAAAGAATAAATATTTTTTAATGAAAAACCTCGCACACATATCCACAAGGGGGAAAACACGAGTAACGAGTTATGAACATGTGCTCAGTTTTCGCGTTTTATGAGGAGAACGTGTTCTTATTACTCGTATATAAAGAATTGTTGTTTTTCGAAGATATTAATACTAGAAATTTAAATTTTACAGCACTTATGAAAACCAACCCAAATCACTATAAATTATATTGCATAACGTTGCTGAGATTTTTTCAGCTCACATAGCACATATGATGAGCACAGATTGTACATTCATAACTAACGAGATTTAGGTATGTTGATATAATGTCATAGTCAGACATCGTGATGCGGTTTTTACCCCGAATTTTAATCTCGAAAAAGTGAATTTCAAAATTACACGAGCTTCGTACCCTGCATTCTAACCTTGAAAGAAATGAATTTAAAAATTGCCTGCATCAAGTCAATGTCAGGGAACAAAAGTTATAGATTAAGTGTATACTTATTAAGTTTGTTGATCTCTATTAGTTATAGCATTTTGTATAAAAAATGAATATATTACCAATTCCACGGATCCATAGTGCCTTCGACTGAACACGCCTCTTCTAGATATTAAGTCGTTTGCAGTTGAACTGAAACAAAACAAACATATAAAATGAATAATTAAAATCGTAAAAAATTCTCAACATTTCAAAGTACCTAGAAAAGTTTTCATTTTTGTGACTTATGGTGATCTTTTAAAATTGACTAAATGTTAAAAATACACCAATACACACATCAAGGTTCAGAAAGAATTATCGTCATTTTTACTCCACAATGTAATGTTTTCACACGCGCGAGTATCTTTATTCATCGAACAATGAGATAGATGACCATAGGCCAAGATGAGAACTTCATTCTAATTTACGTAGCTAATAGAAATATGAAATCCACTCGGCTCGTGACGCTCGTGTACACGTTTTCAATGACAACGTTTTTTCCTTCTCTCGATCGGTGGCAGCAACTTTGACTAAGGAGTTTTCAAATTTTCAATTTCACCCATCACACTCTTTCAAAGTAGTTCAACTCGGCGTAAAATTTTAATAATCGCTAATGAAATTAGAGCCAACTTCTATTCCCAAGTGGTGCCATTTCAACAATTTTATTACATTTGAAAACGTCGCGAACATTTCAAACTAGAAAAAAGATACGATTTTAATGGGTCAATGTGTTTAAAAAAATTTAATGGAAGAAATAAATTCATTTGGACGTAAAATTAGAAGGAAATGACATAAAAAAAAAGAGAGGAACCTTTATCAGGAACAAAGACGAGAAAATGAACGAATTGCGTAGGTAGGTAAGGTATAGCTACCTATCTGTGTACGTACTACCTATACATATATTATAGGCTGCATATTGGCCCTATACATATATACACGTATCTCAACAAATCGAGCAAAATATTTGAGCAGGAATAAGTTGATGTTTAACTTATCTTTATAACGTGATGAATACCTATTCTCTGTTGTCAAAATCATCCACCCACGTAAACAAAATTTCAGCAACTACGATACACTTCAAACACCCGTTAAATAATTTAAAAATCGATTTCATTACAAGATTTGAACATTTTCGCTGGTATTCAATCCCCGACAAATTAAATTCTACTTTGGAAAAAAAATCGTCAAATTTATTCGTCCTTAATATGATTTTAATTTGCGCAATTCAAAGAAGCATTCTCAATCCCACACCCGGAGGAAAAAATATACTTACTCACCTAAATACGCGACCGAGACATCAAAATATTTATTCGTCGTAAATTGTTGTACCTTTTACAAATGGAAGAAAACGCCATTCTATAAAAGAAACCATGTTTTTAAATTATTTTATTTTCCCGGAAGTAATTCCACTTGAAAAAAGTTTAAATTTACTTTACAGAAATTAATACTTTTTTTTCCACATGGGTAACATTTCGTTAACTTTATGCAAGTGACGAGATCAGTTTTTTTTTACCTTCTGGGCGTATAAAATAGAGGCAAGTACTACATATCTTTACTTTCGATTCGATCAATTTTTTCGATCTTAATTTTGCGCACAGAGAGACAATACAGGCAAAAGAAAATTAGTATCTGAAACTACTTTGCGCTAGATTTAATGTAGGTAGGTAGTCGTCTAGGTACACGTACGAATTTCTAACCGTATGCATTCGTATTCAAGGCGAATCGAATATGCAATTATTGGGTTGCTTGTACCATGTGGGCAGCGTAATTTCGTGCCAAGGTTTTGAATAATGGATATCTGCTTGACAGATTAGATAAGTAGGTACCTACAGTAGAGCAAAATTGTAAACCCAAATACCAGTACACTTTACTTCACATAGTAGGTAATGCAATGTAATGGTTTGGCACTTCGGTACGAATTACGAAAACGACGCCACAGAAAACGCTTTGCAGATGGACTTTAATTCTCTAAAGTTTTCGAAGCACAGAAGTAAAGGGAGT
Source organism: Planococcus citri (assembly GCF_950023065.1). Taxonomy (NCBI): domain Eukaryota; kingdom Metazoa; phylum Arthropoda; class Insecta; order Hemiptera; family Pseudococcidae; genus Planococcus; species Planococcus citri. The sequence continues at coordinate 36,674,693 of NC_088677.1, forward strand.
GGATAAAATATGTACTCGTAAGTTTTGTTTTTTGGAGACTGGAGAGTGTCTCTTTTGAGTAAGTCTACAATCTTCTATAGGCTTAGTGAATTTTTAGCTTTTCAGGTCACTAGGAAACTGAGTCAAAACGTGAATTCAAATTTTATATCGACCTGGGTAGATTGGATTTTCAATTGAAAAATCGGAACCGTGGCTACATTTCTTTGCAATTATCTACAGGAATAATACGGTTCCAGTTGATCAAGTGTAGACAGATCGATATCCGAAACTGATGTGATCGAACAAAATTGAACAGATCTGATCAGTTTTAATGCTCAGATACGGTTAATTTCTTAATGAGATCAGATTCAAAGTTTTCTACACTAGCTTTCAAAAACTTAAGAATCCAGCACCAAATGTCTCAAAAATGTTAATGTTTTGCCAATTCAGCTAAAAAAAAAAATACCTGCAAAAATTAAAATAGTGATCTTCATCACATATCAAGCGTCAAAAAAATCATAGGGTCTGATATATTATTCGTTATTAATTCGAAATAATTCATTACATTTTTCCATATTTTATTCAACATATATTACACACAATATTCACATCGATAATTATATACAAAAGTACAGATAGCGCTAGAATTACGAGTTCGCGCTAGGAATGATAATAATTGATAATCTATTTATCGGAACGCAAATCGTAACAATACGCAATACCACAATCCTCCTCCCTATGGAGAAAATCGAATTGGTTTTCTTTTTTCACGTTTTGACCTACGAGGTCCTAAATTCGGTGAAATTTTAGGAGAATCATTAAGCGAAACATTAGGCGAAACATGCCTCGCATTTGGTGAAACGCTAGGCGAACCATGCCCCACATTTTCTTCGGTTTGAAAATCCCGAACCACGGGCTGATCTTCATTTTCGTTCAATACTTGAAACTCGAAATTCGTTTCGTCTCGACAATTCGGAATCGAAGAACTCGCTTTTCTGATCTGGTTCACATGCCTTTTGTGGACTTGATTGTTAAATCGAATATAATAAATTACATCTCCAGCTTTCTTTTGAATTTTACCAGTAGACCATTTTTGAGAACCGGAGTACAAACGGAAATGCACTAAATCGCCAATATCGAATTTTCGTTTCACATTCGAAGGTAACTTGGTATCGCTCTTTTTGACAGGCAACACTAAAGAAATTCTTGAACGTATTTTTCGCCCAAATAATAATTCGGCAGGTGACTTCCCTGTCACTACATTAGGAGCACGCCGATAAGATAACAATACACGATTTAGGCGTTCCTGAAACGAACCGATTTTATCTGTTTTCAAACCAGATTTGATAATCTGCACAAATCGTTCGGCTTGGCCGTTGCTTATCGGACAATACGGAGCTGATGTTCGATGCTCTATTCCGTTGGTCTTGAAAAATGAAGAAAATTCATCCGACACAAATTGCGGAGCGTTATCTGAGACGCAAACCAAAGGAAAACCAAGACGAGAAAAACATTCGTCTAAGCACTCTAACAGCTTTGAGGCAGACATCGAATTTAACTGGTAAACTTCAACCCATTTCGAAAATGAATCCACGATAATGAGCATTTGCTTGCTCTCGAATTGAGCACAGTCAAAATGAACTCTTTGCCACGGTTCTTCGGTAGGTAACCATGGATGTGGCTTGACTCGATCCGGATCTTTGGCATTTACAGCACATTCAGTACAGGCAGAAATTTCCTTCTGAATATCACTATCGATTCCAGGCCAATATACAAAACATCGAGCTAATTGTCTACATTTGACAATGCCCAAATGGCCAACGTGCAGTTCTTTGAGAATTCGAGAACGGAGGGAGGGAGGAATATAGACACGTTCTCCTCTGAAAATACAACCATCCTGTAACGAATACTCCTGCAACTCTTGCGATTTTCTTCTAATCGGATCGATACCTTGAAGTTGGCGATATAACGACAAAACCGAATCATCGTTTAAAATTTCGTCTGCAATTTCCTTCGCAGTCACAGGTAAGGTTTGAAGTTGAACGCGGTGAATTTGCGTTGGCATATCGATTTGATTAGGATTGCCCTTCGTTACTGGAAACCTTGATGCAAAATCTGCATTCGCATGATACTTCGAATTACGGTATTTAATTTCATAATCGAATCCTTGTAAAAATAACGCATAATGCAGAAGACGTGTTGCACTTAGCGAAGGTTTGCTTGCTGTTGACGCAAAAATTGACTGCAATGGCTGACAATCCGTTTGTAATTCGAACTTTCTACCATAAACGTAGTTAAAAAACTTCTTAACGCCCCAATAAATTCCAAGACTTTCTTTGTCGATTTGACTGTAACGACACTCGGTAGGGGTTAACGAACGCGAAGCAAACGCAATTGGACGTTCGTTGCCATTTCCATCGATATGGCTAAGTACAGCTCCCAAGGCGTAAGGCGATGCATCGGTAGCCAAAATCAGCTTCTTATTTGGGTCAAAATGATGAAGTACTCGTTCCGAAGCAATTTCTTCTTTAATTTTACGAAAGGAATTTTCGCATTCATCAGACCACACGAAACGAGCATTTTTACGTTGAAGTAAGTTGAGAGGATGCATGATATCACTCAAATTTGGCACGAACCTGGCATAATAACCGCATAAGCCAGTAAAAGCTTTCAATTGGTCCGCATTTTCAGGTCTCTTGGCTTTAATTATCGCATCAACCTTTTCAGTAGTTTTGTGCAAACCGTTTTTATCAACACTGTAACCGAGGTAATCCAATTTGTCAGTCAAAAGTACACATTTATCTTTGTGTAAACGGAGATTGTTCTTTCGGCATGCGATAAGGAATTCTTCAATTCTTCGCAAATGTTCTTCTGGTGAAGATGAAGAAATTTTCACGTCATCGTAAAACGCAGCGCATCCCTGGATCAATTTTGTCATATCATCGATAAACGATTGCCACTCCGTCGCAGACATTTGCAAACCTTGAGCCATTCGGTTTACATGGAAAAGACCCTTCGGTGTGTTGACAGTTGCAATTTCTGATGCACTTTTCGAAAACTTTTTGTGCATGTACGCATCACGAATATCGTATTTCGTGAAATAACAACAACCACTGAAACCAACCAACACTTCTTCAATATTCGGTATTGGGTAATTTTTTGGCACAATGTGACGGTTGACTGTAATACTGTAGTCACCGACTAAACGAATCGCACCGTTACTTTTCTTTACCGGAACAATTGGTGTGGCCCATTTTGATGAAGTGGTGGGGGTATAAATTCCATTGGCCACTAGTCGATCAATTTCATCGTTAACCGCTTTCTGTAACGCAAAGGGCACTTGACGAGCTCGACAAAAAACAGGAACAGCGTCTGGTTGCAAATGTATATCCACTTCTGAATTTGGAATACAACCGATTTCTTCAACGAACAAATCTGCAAACCGTTCATGTAACGCTTCGATTTTCCGCAACAATTCGTTTTGGTCGTTCAATTTGGTTTGATAAATTTTTGCAGTTGAATTAACGTGTTCACGAACATCGATATTGAACGGCAGTAACCAATCACGACCAAGAAGCGTAGAATAATCGCCATCCACAATACGAAGTCGAAGATTCAATACACGACTTTTATAACGCACTTTAACAGGTACAATTCCAAAAAGCTCGATAGAACTATGATCGTATGATTCGAATACACGATGCGCACGTTGAATTTTATTTTTCAAACCTAATTTCGTACATTCGGCAAGCGACATAAACGTAAAATCGGAACCACAATCCGCTTCAAATTTGACAGATTTATCATTCACGGCGAGCACAATAAAAATTTTATCAGGTGGTAATTCTGAATCATTATTTTTCGCACTCGAAACCGAAACTGCGGACACTTTTCCGATATCAACAACCGATTCTAACGAATGCTTTGTATTTACAACTTTGACCGATGAATTCTTTTTACGGAAAGCCACTGCTCGAATTTCATCGTGATTTTTTCCGCAAACTGTGGCTAAATGACCAACCTCCTTACAGGAATTACAGGTACTATTTATAAAACGACATTCAGGTGCACGGTGATTTTTTCTTGCACAACGATAGCAAACTTCAACTGAATTTTGATCTGGTTTAGCTGACGGTGCAACAGGAACTTTTGATGGAGGTCTTCTCTTTTTCGAAGCAGGAAAATAATTTTTCTTTACTCGTTCGTTTACTTTATTTACATTCGGTTCAGTTTTAACATTAGGCGCAGCTGTATAACTTGAACTTGAATTTTCGCCAACATGAACCTCATTGTAACTTTTATTAGCCAATTCGAAATTGGTAATTATTTCGACAGCTTTTTTGAACGTGAGATTTGGAGTATTAAATAACTGCTTCTGAACTCGACCATCGTATACACCGAATATAATTTGACTTCGAATTTCTTCTTCCATTCGATCACCGAAATTGCAATTCACTGATAATTCGTTCAAAGCAGCATGAAATGTAGCGAATTTTTCGTTTTCTAACTGCTTTCGTTTTCTGAATTTATAACGACATACGTCTTGCAACGGTTTAGGATCGAAATACTCTTCCAATAATTTTATACACTCGTCGAAAGTTAATTCTTTTGGGCGCTTTGGACAAGCAAGCCGCCTCAAAATCGCAAATGTTTCGGATCCAATACTAGCGATGAAAAATTTCACTTTATTATTACCGGTTATACCACAGAAGTCCATGTACGACGTAATTCGTTCGGCATACGACTCAAAATCTTCAGCTTTCGAATCAAAATTTTCAAAAACACTTGCTGAATTAGTCGCCATTTGCACTTATAAAAAATTACGATAACAGGAAAACGAATATACACTGCACGAATGCACAATTGCACTAAAAAGTCATTTCTCGAATACAATGTAACGCTAAAAATAAACGTTGGATACTTTTAATTTCCATAATCCTCGTCGCCACTGATATATTATTCGTTATTAATTCGAAATAATTCATTACATTTTTCCATATTTTATTCAACATATATTACACACAATATTCACATCGATAATTATATACAAAAGTACAGATAGCGCTAGAATTACGAGTTCGCGCTAGGAATGATAATAATTGATAATCTATTTATCGGAACGCAAATCGTAACAATACGCAATACCACAGGGTCCATAGGGTCTTTTGGGCCTAAAATTTTCGAAAAATTGCCCGAAAAGCACCCTTTCGGATGCGCAGACTTGGAATTACTCCAAACTTCAAGAAACTCGACTCGTGACTAGAAAGTATGATTCTCAAAGTTGCAGCTGCTTAATCGCATTTTTTGACCATTTTCGAAAATTTAGGTCCCAAAAATATTCTTTTGAACGCGCAGTGTCAAAATTCCGCCCTTACTCCAAGAGACCCAACTTGTGACTAGAAAAGATAATCCCCAAAGTTGCAACTGCCAAATCACATTTTTTGACCATTTTTGAATAATTTTTTCGACAATTTTGAGTCCAAAAAAGTATCCTATGGACTACATACATGACCTTTTGGCACTCGATATGGGATGAGAATCACTGTTTCACGTTTTTTGGTACATTTTTTCATTTTTTTTGGAATTATAGCCAAAAATCCGAATTTCGAGATCTTTTGGGCAATTGTGGGCTTGTGAATCCAATAATTTTTCGATCGGGCCGGTGTAAATTTAGTGGTGAACTATTTTATATGGGGTCTCTGTCTCTTCAGAAAATCGGGTCAACTCGGTTACTGCTTACTCGCGAGATCCCTAGTGAGTGAGAAGACCCCACCACAGTTTTTTACTGGTATCGAACAAAAACATCAAAGGTAAAATAGGGAGGTGGCGGGGCGAGAGGGTGAATATATGCATGCCTTTGCTACCGATGGTTGGTATCCCATTTACGAAAATAAACTTGAGATTTGACACCTTGCATAAGTATCTCTTTTGTATTTCTCCTAGCAGAAATTAAAACAGCTAGTCTCGATAGGCAAGTGATAGTTTTATAATTTGAGTTGAAATATACAATTCATCGATGTGTTGTGTAGGACAGGTAGGTAGGTAGGTAGGTAGGTAGGTAGGTAAGGTATTAGATGGCCTATGATTTTTACACAGTTGTCCTATATGGATCAATTACAGGAAAATATCATGCGAAGCGTTCGACGCGTTTCCTCTCTGTCGCGTTTTTTTATTGCTTCCCTTATTTTTTTTCATATAATAGCTTTCATGCCCATTAGGGGTCAACTTCCATAAATCATTAATCCTCGCAATTACCACTTACCTACAACATAGATTTTCTTAATATCTATAAAATGTTAAAATGGTGACTGTGCAATATAGGTACAATATTATCGTCTATACCTACATTAAGTATATAAAAATCGAAAAAAAGAACCTTTCGCGTTTCGCGGTAGCATTTATGGCTTCGAGAAAAAAATATTCGCGATATCTTTTAAAGAAGAGTTCACCAACCGGCTTTCTTTGAGCTCGCGAATTACGAAAATAAAATTCTTATTTCTGCGGTGAAAATATTGCGTGGAAAAACGTTGAACTGCAATTTGTCTGATTTTGAAACGAACACGCAGAATACCAATGAATCAAACATCTCTCGCATTTGTTTAATTTTTTTTTCTCGCCAGTCTGGAGATGGAGAATACGGTACTAAAAAACTGCGTTTCTTTGAACTTATTCTATTATATAATATCACAATTATCAACACTATAAAAGTTCGAAAATCATTTTACTACTGAAATCAGTAACCATTTCCTCGTTTATAAAAGTGGAATGGAAACTTGCAAACTTAAGTTAGTACCTATTTTTTGAATCAAAAATCACATTTGATTTTATGTATATTCTCGTTAAAAATGCAACAATACGACTTCCATTTTTATTCGACTACAAACGAACAGCGATAAAATACTCGAATATTCATAAAAGTATCATACTTTTTGAAAAAAAAGAGGGTTGGAGAGCATAGTTGTATCTAACTACCTACTCACTTCTCAAGGGATCACTTCGAACAACTGGTGAACTAGATAGAGGATTAAAAGCATTCAAATGAAATCACTAACAGTTAGACTGATTTGTATTAGGTTATATTTTGCGCATGATTTATTCGTACTTACCAACAAATCGACCAACTTTTTAATGAAAGTAAATTATAGCGCTTATAAATCTCAATTTCGGCGGAAAATGCTGAAATAAATTAATATCTCTGATAAGGAATACCATTTGTTTGTATCCATTAAGTAGGTTTATTTGCCGACATGCCTAGTTTAACACGTCAAGTAAAGTAAACGACCGTTGTAAAGTTGTAAATATAATCTTGAAGCTAACCGAAAATCGATTTTTAAATCCTTGTCAAAACTCATCAGGATTTTTTATTCTTTTAAAAATAAATCCGTAGTTTTAACACGAAGGGATTTAAAATTTACGTCGACAGAAAAAGGTAGGTACCTACGTTATTCTTCGCATTAACACGATTTATTCAAATTTTAGCAGAATTACTTGGTACCTGATGTTTTAATCGCTTTTATAATTAACACACTTTTTTTTACAAGGTCTACCTAGTGGAAATGGAATAAAGCCTTTCGTTCTGTCAATGTGCAACATATTTATCAAAGTATATCGAATGTACCAACCTAGGTATACCTAATACCTATGCAATTTTAAAATAACAAATGCATCATTTGTAAATACAGGTAAAATTATTTTGAAACATGAAAACGTCATCTTTCAAAAAATGAAAACAAAAAAAAAAAATGGGAAAATTATAAAAAGCTCATCGGAATGTATTTTCATTTTTCTGAAAAAATCAAGCTAGTGAAAATTCAAGCTATTTCGATACTCACTAACGAGTTTCTCAACTCATCATCTGAAATGTCTAAAGGGATTGGGAATAAGTAATATTCAAAAGGATATACTTTAAGCAACACATCGATTTTCATGTAGGGTACACATTAAGAGCAAAATGAAATAAAATAAAAACCTTTCGCTTCGAACGCGAAAGTTACTATCTACACACCACACATCACATATTACACTTTAGGCAAACACTTGAAATTACCCGCCGAAATTACACTTCTCTTGGCCAAGAAAAAAATAAATAAAATCGTCCCAAGAGTGTCTTAAAAACAGTAATTACGGATCCTGAAACAAATTTAACGAGCATTTCAACCCGCTCGCAGGATCCAATACAATGAATCTTTTTTATTTCTAATTATTTAAGTTGAGCTTTTATCGGATATTTCACACGGTTTGATTCTTGCATACGTGGACAAGACGACACAACTTACTTATTCGAGGTACTTTTACGATACACCTCCTGCTGTAATCGATCTCACGTGTGATTTGTTTACTTACAAATAAGTGTGATAAAATTTCATAAGCGTCGATTCAAAGGTTTTATTAGGAAACACGATTTTCACAAGCTACCTACACGTAGAGATAAAAGGAAAACACGAGAAAAGGATTATTATCGAGATTATATAAGGGAATGTTTATTTTGGTTACAGCACATCGTGCAGAAAAGAATCCTATTCTATTTAGCGCAAAATTAAAATCACTCGATTATTCCTTTTAAAATTGACCAAAGTGTACAGCTTATAACTTTCCAAAGTATTGTAATCCATTCAGTGCACATTTTTGACAAAATGTCGAATAATCCAGTTAGTCAGGGTTATTGAATTCAACACAATAAATAATGTTTACATTTTATATCGTAGACTCAAGTTCGTGGATTTATAATACGTGTTAGCCTTTCAATTTTCGTTGCGAGGTGATATTTCATGTCAATGACACTGCACTTATCTTTTTTCCTTCAGAAGCATGGAGGAAAAAAAATCGTGTTCGTTGGAGGAAGTAATGGAGAAGATGGAGTTCAAAAAATAATTTCAGAATGACTCGTTGTAACTTGCAAGTAGTAATTTTTCCTTTCTTTTGTAAAGTAGATCAGTGCATCATAAGCGTACCCACACACATTCAAACAAAGAGGACAAAATTGTAGACAAAATTATAAGAAGTGAAAAAGGGTTGATTCTTTACAATTTAAATGTATAAATTATTCTTGAAAAAAAAAAAAACACAGCGTTTTAGCCCCCTATCAGAAGCTCAAAAAGGAGGTGTAACATTTGCGATGGTTTCTCCCTGACAAACAAGGCCTAGGCTATTCAATTGACAGTAAAAAGGCGATAAAGTGCATTTTTCGATTTTTGATAAATTTTCAAAAATCAAATTTGGCTCAAAAATTTAAAAAAAATAGAAATTTTCACCAAATTGACTTGAAAGACCAAAATTTGGTGTATATCCTGTTTTGGTTCCATCAAATCAATTGAAAACGGTTTCGAGTCATTTTGAATAGTTCTGGAGCCTCTAACTGATTTTTGAAAGTTAAACTTCGGATTTATGGCGTTTGAGGGAATATTGGAATTTTCAGAGTAGGAAAGTTGAAATTAAGAATTTCAACTTCAAAAAATCTACGAACAGCACACAAAATGGTTCGAAACCAGTTCTAATCGATTTTAAAGGTCAAAAAGAGAGTCGATACCTACCATATTTTAGCATTATAGAACGATTTGATAAAATTTTGATTTCTTCAAATGTTTGGGCCAAATTTTATTTTCAAAAATTCATCAAAAATTGAAAAGTGCATTTTTATATCCTGAAATTTCAGCCAGTGATATATTTTTGCATGCTAGGTACATTCAATATAACTAGCTTTATGGGGTTCAAAATTTGTGTGCCAGCTGGGATAGGTAATTACGTAGGTACCCACTTCTTTTGTACAATACAAGAAAATTGATGAAGTACCTGTCAAAAATGAAAAAAAAAATCAAAATTTTACTAAATTAACCAAGAAAGCTGTGATTTGGGAAATGCCCTATTTTCAACCCATTTCAAAACCTACACCAAGTATATATGTAGAGATTTTTTTACATTTTGTTGAATAACGATTTTCAAATTTTCGTGAATTTTTCAAAATTCTAAATCTAATACATACTCGTACTACTTTGTTTCAATTCAACAATATTTCACAAGAATATAAATTGAATCAAATTCCAAAATCAATCGAAGGGGTCACAAAAAATTTAAATGTGAGAAAAAATTGAATGTTAGATGCTTTTTGGAATTTTTTGAGTAGGTACTAAAAAGTAAAAAATCAAAGTATCTGTGGGAAGTTCAAGAATGTTCCAAAAGAATCACCAATATTAATTTAGGAGATAGGTAGATAACTGATAGGGTACTAATCGATATTCAACGGTTTATTTCAGTTTGATTGAATTTTGGAAAACCAATTGACTTGAATCTGAATTTTCAATATTGAAAATAATAAAATTCGACGTCAAAACCATCGTTCGAAGAAAAATTTTGTATGGTTTATGACCTATTTTTTTCTGGTTAAAACCTCTCACCCTAAAACAGGAAAACACTTTGAGAAAAACCATTGTTATTAGTACCCATTGATGAAATTGATCAATGTAAAATTCAATGAAAAAAAAAAAAAAGTTTTCGAATATCGAGACTTTCGAGGCAAATTTCTTTATTCATACCGCCTCCTCCGATAAATGGTAAAATTTTGGTCATCGAAGCATACGTTTCAGTTCGTTCACCCAAAGGCCAGCGAAAAAATTACACCAACTTCCTACAAGAGCTGGAAATCACGTTGGCGACATTCATATTCCACACATTTCAATCGATACCATATAGTACGCGTATAGTAAGATTAGAAACATTCTCGAGACTGAACTTCTCGCCATAAAAGCGTGTATCTGTGTCTGGATGGGTCGTTGCAATTTTGGAGGAAAATTTTTACTTTAGCAACTTCACGCGTTAAACGTTTATCATTGGTCTTGGTAGTTCAGTGAACGCAGTTTCTGACCTAGATACAAATCGATTAATAAATTTACGATTTTTCAGATTAAAATAAACGTAGATGGAAAAAATTTTTGAAATCGCCGATTCGAAACACGCGGTTCAAAGAAGCAGTTAAAACTTTATCGAAAAAAAGTTGTCAATTTGGTGCAAACTTTCGCGACAATTCGGTTATTTTTCGAAAAACTTTGTCGTATTGTTTACCCTGCATTTATATCATACGACGAATAACAACCAGATAAGTGCAACGAGTCAAATTACAGCCAAAAGCATATTTTATTTATGAACTTTGAACAACTATATATACACAGGTTAGCAGCGATATATTTGCAAACTAATTCGAGTAATGAAACTGTTCTATACTTGTATATACGACATTAAAACTGCCACAGAATGGCCTCACTCGATAACAAATAAAAAAAGCCATAGACTATAACAAAACTTTGCAATCATTTTGGCGATAAATTTATTCACCTATACTAGAATTATACTCAGTCGATGGTACATGCCTTCATTTATAATATTTCAAAAGCTTTTGTGTAATATGATCCGAGTTGACAAGTAACTATGTTTGCTTACCACTTCAAATTCAATAAAACCTCGACCTTCGATAGAAATATTAAGTAAATTTCCAAACTCTCGAGTAAGTCATAATGAAAATTTGCTTATAGATAGTCGTTTTCTCGCGAGATTAAACCGTGAACAACCAAATGCCCGAGCTCCTCTTTAGTTCCTACAATTAAACGCTTTCCAAAAAGCACGTCGCAGAAGCTTCATATCTGACAATTATTCGAGTGGTCTACTCTACCAGAATACCAATACTTTGAAACAGGAAGTAAACTACACTTGCTTATTGGAGCTCGGGTATTTAGAAAATGAAACAATTTATAAAATTTTCAATGAAGTAGGAGTTGCAAAATACACGTATCTAGCTATATGGACAGTCAAAGGAAAATGCGAATGAAGCAGCCACTGTTGTCATTCAATTTCGTCGAATCGTCAAAATTCAAACTTCATATGTAATGTATTACAGGCCTATATACAAGTAGACTAGACCTTCAAAGAAAAACTTACCAATACCATTTTTTGGCTATCCGAGAATTTATCCTTTTTACATTTCAAAAGACGAATAATAGGTAGCTGTATTTTTGGATGAAAATACCGTGGGAGTGGTATATACGCATCACGAACATCAAAATTTGTATTAATATTAGCAGAGTTCTTTTTAGAACGAAAATGAAAGGAGTGAATTTAAGGCGAGACACGAAGTTCTGCCCATGCACAAAGTGAATATACTATAAAGCTTCTTAAATTATATGTCAAGTCGGTTGCGTTTCATTTACCCTGAGGAAATTTTCATTACTTTTTTTTCCTATTGATAAAAAGGAAAGTAACCTGAACTTACGCACATCATTTTGTCAAAAAGGAGAATGAATTTATTTTCAAAATAGCGCGGCACGCGGCGATGAAAAAAAGATGAGTAGGTATATACAGCTGCGATATTTATTGCGCTAATTGAAGTCCGTGGATTTGCAGAGCTGTAGGTAGGTACTCGTATTAGCATATGCCTACAACGTGTCAGGAAAAGTAGGATAAAACCGCAGAATTTGCATATAAATGGGTATCACTGTAGTCAGGAAACATTGAATGAACATTGTCAATTCGTAATATTGAAGGGGTAAATTTTCAACGACGATGATCATAGCAAACGAAATGGTCTAAAAGTTTTTTTGAAAAAATTCAACGAAATTGCATGAAATAGGTATACTACTATTCAACATGAAAATACGTTTAGTACCTACCTATAGTACCTACATTCTAGATCTTGTCTTCAAATTTTGCTCTATTCTTATGCTCATTATCGATTTCAAAATTTTGATTTTTGGAGGGGCTTTGCACTTCTCTCCGCAATGGTTTTTCAAATTCCAAGTTTTCATTTTTGAAGACAACTTCATCTGAGAAAACTTTTTTTTTGAAAAAACGTTTTAGGGAGAAACTTTTCCAATTAACCGTTTTTTTTGTTGGTGAAAACGATTTTTTTATTTTACATCTTTTTTGGGGAAGGAGAGAGGGAGGAGAGGGAGAGGCATCTTCATCGGAGAAAACACGAGGGCAAATTTTGTTTTGTAAACAGCTCATTTTCGACTGCAATTTTTGAAAGAAAACATAGGTACCTACCTATTTGTTTTAGAGGAGGGAAGGCTAGTATGAAGGATTTTCAGAAGGCCATGTTTTTTATGCTCCGGCCTTGCATTTTGCCTCCAGTGGAACTAATTCTCCGAATCGATTGGCCACCATTTTCGAGCAGATCTGAAACCTGCAGCAGAATTTGACTTCTGTCAATTAACGATTTGAAATCGCTGGAAAATAGACAACTTTTTCTGGATTAGATTAATGAGGTCTGGATGGTGTGCCATTTCAGTGAGTCAAATTTCAGCTCAATGGGAGTTGACAGGTTGCAAAGAAAGGATCCCTTGTTATAAAAGTGAGCAAACAGACAACGTTAACATTAATTTTTTTTTCTTACACTTTCCAAAGATATGCAAGCTCACGTTTACGAAAATCATATTTTTACGAAATATAAGTACGTAGCCTAAATGAAGCAACGCGACGTTTTTTTCTGAAAAAATATGCAGGTAATGCTTGAAATACTTAATACAAAGGCTCAACTCTCGACATAAATAAACGCGTAAAACATCCGACAATCCTCATTATACGTAGGTAGGTAGCTAAGGTACTAGGTAGGTAGTTAGGTACGGGTACATTTTATAAACCAGGGTAGGGTAAAAGGGTGGAAATTTTTTCAATAATCAGTAAATCGTTCATGTGTATTTTACATTCACCTCCATACTTTTTGCACTCTTTTGAATCGAGCAAAAACAAGCTGCAGAGTAGAACGAACTTTATTTACAATTCCATCGACAAAATTCTGCAGCCGTTTTACGTACACTCGAATGCTAAACTGACATGAAAAATACCACCACTCGATGTTTTTTCATTTCGCTAACCTACCTATACCTACATTTATAGTATGACGCGATTTGCATACAGCTTCATTAATAATTTATTTTAAAAAAGCCTCTGCAATAAAAAAAAAAAAAAAAAAAATACGCGGCGGGCGAATGATGCCTTTTCAACGTATTAAGTACCTACACGTTGCATCACTCGTATGCATTCGAGCTGGCTAGAGTGATTTTTTAAAAATACAGTAGGTAGGTCGTAAATTCAGCCGCAAGAGATAATCCTGTCATAAAACCCAGTCACGCCTTTATGTAAGTTAACAACCGAAATGAGGATGCTGAATGGTGTAATTTTTGCACACATCTAGATCAAGAACCTTTGGACGAAATTTTCAGCTAAAACAACTTCAAGGAATTGATCTGACATGCGTCTCGTCTACGCTACACCGAATACCCGATAAACTCGGATAATTAGTTGAAATTGGCTGGCAGCCAAAGTGAAAAATCTCGTCTGTTGAATTCGCAATTACTTGTACACGGCGTACAACGCAACGCAACGTACGTGGCAACATCGGGAAACAAATTTTTTCTACATTGTCTCATTCAATTAACGCGATAAAAAGAAAAATAAAAAGCAACGGTAATTTTTTCCATAGACTAAAGTAAATAAAATTCCTTGAGCGAAACGTCGGGGTTCTTAATTGTACTCGGTAAATTTTTTTCTTCGTTCAATAAACTTATACAGGGTATCCTGTCTTCGGTTGTCAACTTCCCATCAATCGCATTAGGCAATCCTCTTTCAAGTTCGTGAATGTATGTTTAACTAACTTTCAATCTGCAGGCACTCATTTGAATATTCTTACTCAGTATCGTCTTTTCTCATTCTTTTTTTTCCTTTTTTTTGGACTTTTTCAAATCGGGTGTTTAATTTTCATTTCAATTCCTATTGTTTATATTATGTGGGATCAACTGAAATCATTCAGTTTCTCAGAATATCGAGACTAAATTCATCATCTAGGATCACAAAGAAAAAAATTCAATTGACCCTGTAATTCGAAGGTTATACAAATATGTGTACATAATCACAGCACAAGTTGTCTATATCTCTAATGATAGACTGTTGGCACGAAGACAGGACACCCTGTATACGATAAAGAAAGACGTTGTAGACTCGTATATTTATGCTTACGTAGGCCGAGGTAGCTTGTAGCTTTACTCGACGTCAAATATACTAGTATAACGTAGGTAGGTAGGTATACTCTACACGTGCATTTTTTTTCACCTCTCGCGAATAAAAATATATGTATAAGGGCAAAATCAATGGACTCAAACGTTACACAGTATTACAATCGTCGAATTAATACCCGCGACCACATTATAATAATGTTAATTAGGTTAGAAACTTTATCTACACACGACTGTAATGCAACTCCATCCGCCGCCGCGCCGCGTATGAAATAATGAGAAATGTCGACATTTTTGGTACAGATTAAATTATGAAATTCATATATACGAAGCTTTTCTTTCCTTTAACCCTGGCTAAAAACTTGCTCCGTGTAATTAGATTCTCTAAAGTAAATTCCAACACAGAATCTTTTAGGGTACTGGATGTAATTTGCATTTATATTACAACCAACACACAAAGACCAGTCATTTACGCAAATGACACAGAAAATTAGCTCAAAACAAGGAAACAAACTACAAGTCGGACTTTGATAAATAAAATAATTTGCCAAAGTGCTCCTAAATTCCAAACACTTTTTAATCCCTCAAACGTTTTTCGATAAACGTTAAATTTTGTATAATGACCGACTACGTAATAATTATCTTAATGAAAAACCATCGTCTTTTTTTTCTCTATAACCTCACATCGATGTATAGGGAAATTTTTCAATCAGTCATATTTCTATTCAAAAACCCACAACTACACAATAAGTATTCTTCGGGAAATGTTTCTCCTCTCGTTTTCGTTTATACATATTTCAACTTTCTTTAAAACGAGGTGATCGTTAAGTTTAGTTTGATTGCCTGACAAAAATTTTTCTTCCATTTCAAAACGCAAAAGTTTTTATGGTTTTTTTCTTGCGCGAAATCGATTATTTGAGAGCGCTATTAAAAGTGTTCTTCGATAGAATATTTTATTTCCTTTAACTAATAATTTTAGTTTTGAATAATTTTCATTGGCTTAGTATACTGTTGGTTATATGAATTTTTTCAAACTGATTTGCTCAATCCTGAAAATGATTCGAATCACCCAATTTTCGAATCATTTTTATTTAACATTTATTAAAATAAAATACAATAAAGTGGTTCAACGGCCTTATCTTTTTTTTAAATGAATTATAATATTTGAAATATGTCCATTTCCCCTTCCATTTTAATACATATTTTCGACAAATTTAATAATCCAAGTTTAAAAATACTTACGAAAAAAAAAACAAAAACAAAAACAGAAATAGGTAAGAAACGATAATAGCCAAAAGCCAAAATAGATTCGGATGATCATTAATCTCGACATTTAATAAAGTGCAAGAAATAAATACCTAGGTACATACTTAATTTTTGTAAAAACGGTTAAATTGGTACCTATAAAATTCATTTAAAATCACCAAAAAATTAATGACAGATCTCGAAATTTTGAGTGAAATTCGTATGTCTGGATCTGACCTGAAAAGTTCTGGTTAGATCCAATCAGGTCTACCCTATTGGATCTAATCATGGCCTGAACAGATCTAATCAGATCAAAACTTTGATTTGATCAGGTCAAATTGGATCCAGGGTATATTCTGGTGAGATCCAATCGTTTTACACTAGGATTACCAATAAAATTGATCAAATAACCTATTATCAAAATGAAATAAAATTTGTCAAAAAAAAACATGAGATAAGTATCATAAACACTGTAAAATGAGCATGAAAATAACTGAAAATTACCAAACATCGATGAAAATTTCAATAAAATTGAGATTAAAATTGGTAATAATTTGCTGGATAGGTTATTTTAAAAGTTGATAAAAGATCTAAAAATTCCACTAAAATATGCTGCAAAAATGAAATGTAATATCGTCCAAAGAAGAGAACGAGAAGTAAAAAAAAAAAAATGATTCGCAAACGTGATTCATGGCTCAGAAATGCAATGAATCAGAATCAGGAATCATCGAATCACAGCTATAAAAATTTAATGATTCAAATCACGCATCGAGAATGTAGAATTCTGGTCTGAAAAAATGATTCAAATCACAAATAAAAATTTAAAAAACGTAATTTTTTATCTAAATCATGATCCATCCTTCCACCTGGTTCATTGAAGTTGTTTTTTTCTCAAATATCTAGTTCTACAAACGTGTAAAAAAAGATTCGTTAAGCTGCATACAATAAGTAACTACCTCATTCTAATGAGAACATAATATCAAAACACGAATTTTTGAATAGATAGTAGGTATCATTCTCTTATAAAAGCTATACTCAATTAGCTAATTTCTTAGGTAATCTTTGTGACACGTTTTTTGGCCTCTTCCTCAATATGACCTTGAAAAAAAATTAGAAAGTCATTCATCTTCTTAACAACATCTCCCTTTAAGAAGCTACTCCTACAGGAACTAAAGCCCCAGCAAATCAATTTACACCTGCGGAGGCAGAATCAAAACCATCGTCAATTCGCGAGACTTTATTTCAATTTTACATTGAAAAATAACATCGATAAAATGTAGTCTCAATTGGATAGACATTTCGCAACGGATTATCAAAAAATACCCGCAAAGCAATCATTAACTTCTTTTAAACTTTTCCACTTGAAAAAACAAAGTACAAAGTTGCTCGTAAAGGTGTTCAAGCGTGATAATTCCGGCACATTTTTCAATTTCGAATCGCGCCTTTTTCATCGCGAACGTGGTGAAATCAAACAATAAAAATGTTATTCTCGTAAACACGTGTCACCCTAACGCACGCCCGCGTGCGCGTATAAGAATGAACGAAAGAAGAGAACCGCAATAATTTAAATGTCATAAATATAAACTTACATGGCGGAAGAAGCTCGTCTTCGTTGAATAGCGTGAATATTATGCAAATCCCTTGTTGCCGGTTCAAATGCCGGATGCAGTAACGTAGCGAGTCCAAGTTGTTCCACACACAGGGAACGCGATCTATCCCTGGTTGCATTCGCTATTGCGGAAGCGATCATAGGCGATGAGCAATTTGATCGAGGCGAGTCTTCCGCGAACGTTCGCTGAGCTTTGTCGCCGCGAATACGCGAAACCAATTTCATTTTTTATTCTTAACACAGACGCACAGCACTAATAGGTACACAGCAATGGACTAGATGACTCACATTGCGCTGATTTTATCATTTATTCGTATCACGGATGCATTTTCAAGAAGGTGGAGACCATCGTAGTCCTTTCAAAAATTAAATATTTTCATCAGTAAGGTGAGATGATAAAAGATAATCTTAAGCTGGGTGTCTCATAAAGAAATGTAATGCCTAAAAATATAAATAAACAACGTAGGTACCACGAAAAGGAACCCCCAGCCAGATGACTATGTATATATGTACATATATGTATAATATGTAGTCTACACAGATTCAAAGGGGTGTTTTCCAATAGTATTTCATGCTTATTTATATTTCGTGGCACGACATTTTCTTCACCAAGCACCCTGTATAACCTTCAAAATGTGATGTGAACGATCTTCTTCTAAAGAAATAGCCAACAGAAAGAGCTACTTATCAAATTAGCATCGAATATATTTAATGGATTGTTATTTTCAAAGAAAAGCAAAAATATTCAAAACTACTTTATTCGCACGATGAACGAACGTTTTATAACCGCAAAGAATTTGTTCGTGAATATGGGAACATTTTGATGTCAACTTGTATAAAAAAGAGAACCAAGTTTTAAACTGACTTTGATATATGACTTGAAAAATAAGACTAATTCGTTTAACGTCCGTTTTTCAAGCCAAGTTGGCCAGCATTGCTTATCTCACTCGATATTGGCAGATTCTGCCACCCAGTCCTCGACAGAGTAAGCCTTTTATTTTATAACTTACACGTATTTTAATGCTTACGATTTGTATAATGGATTATATGCCTTCTTTTTCCAACTTGAGCTATCTCTAAATCGATACCTCTACAAATTTACGTTTAAATTATCACCAGAATTCTCCAAAAAAGTAATTTATCCTGATTAAGTAGGTATACGTACATATACCTATAATACATCATATTTATTTTTCTCAAAAGATACATATAGGTCGATTCATATTACATGTTATTGTCGTGTAAATGTGTAATTGAATAAACTGTAAGTTACTCTATCGCTGTAATATACCTACCGTCAACCACAGAACAAAAAAAAAGAACCTTTAAAAGAAATTAGTTGGTGGTAGAAAACAAAACACATCTGCCATTTACTTTTTACGTTTACTTTCCCAACAAGTTCAGAAAGTAAACAGAATTAAAGTTAATTCTATAACAAACATTAATCTTCGCAGGGATGTCAGACTTCTATACCTACGTAATTTTCCATTCCGTTATTCGATTATCTTATTAATTTTTTTTCAAAAACTTATCCTGCCCTAATTTTTTTTACTTGTGATTCTTTTTAGAACAATTTTTTTTTCCAACGAATAAGAAACCTCTTGCGATATGATAAATTGCACAATTTTTTTTTTTTGCAGTAGAAATTCTAACGATGTATCTATTCTTCTTAAATATTGGATAAATAACCTTTTAATTGATTCTTTTTGTAGTGTATCAGATTACGAGTTGTTAATGGAGCTTTTAAAACATACCTACGAGTAAAACTCAATCATTTTTCCAATGATGTATGAAACGATGCCGGGGTTGGTTTTTAATTAGAGGTGAAATTAATCAGATATGTGGAAATAAAACATATTTTAAAGGCATCAAAAAATCGAGATTGGGCAAATCGAGCTCAAAATTTATCAATCATGCCTGCAAGTTTTAAATACATAAATAATAAGTAGCTATACGTAGGTATTTCATTAGAAAAAAAAGATTTCATCTGATTCGATCGCTTTCTCTTGAATAGATGATGTCATCTACTCACCCAATTGGCCGGATCAGATCTGCTCAAACATGGTCAAATTGTTCGATCTGATTAAATCCAATTTTTCCTTCTAGGTGACAAAAATTAAAGAAAAAAAGTTCTAAAAGCAAAATCATTGAAAAGTTGTTGAAAAAAGCAAAGGTATTTAGTTAACATAATTGAAATGTAAACCCTTTCATGATTGAAATTGACAAAAAAAAATTATTTTAAAATAAATATCTGATTTTTTGACGTTATTATTATATCAATGTATTTTACCTACATACATAATGAAACCAACAAATAATGATAATCCTTCCAAAACAAATAAAACATAGGAAGAAACAGTCATTCAACTTATAATATCGTATCTTTTTTCATAGCAAACATGCATTCATTCGTAAACGATAATACAATGTTTGATCGTACACGCTATCCAACTTTTGTTTTATGCGACATTTAAAATGAAAATAAGCAAAACGAACAGTCGTGTGCACAATAGGCATATGCAATGCAGATACCTACTCAACACAAAAATAATGACGTAAAATGCGTTTTGTTATTTCATATGCGGGCACTAAAAAACTAAGAGACGGAGCACTCATCATTATAAATATTCAACATAATCTTTAAGTAAGTATAGTATGATTTAAAAAAAAAAAAACAGAAAAAATTTAAATATTTAGTAATTTTTTCTTTGAATGACATATTGTAATTTGTATTAGGTTCCGAATATCCTGGACCTATTCATAGATTAAACATTCCTCGAGGTATAGGTTTTACATTTTGCAAACACTAAAATTTTATTATTATGGAATGTCGGTACAAGTGAGTACAGGTAGGTATTGGGCAGGTACATGTATAGGCAGCAATAGGATCATACCGTGCTAGTCTGAATTTCACTCTTACTTTCTATATAATTTCAGCAATTATCATTTCATTAAAAGAATAAGTAAAATTTAAGTAGGTAACATTGTACTATTTCTATCGCATCACTCGATATAAAAGTTATACTACATGCTGAGAAAATTGAAATTTTTACGAGACGCAAGCATTTTGTAAAATGCTCCTAACATAAGTATTCCACTTACACTTTCGCTTTATCCACTCACGTAGATATATCTGCTGGGTGAAAGTTTCCTCTCTGAAGC
Organism: Planococcus citri; assembly: GCF_950023065.1. Taxonomy (NCBI): domain Eukaryota; kingdom Metazoa; phylum Arthropoda; class Insecta; order Hemiptera; family Pseudococcidae; genus Planococcus; species Planococcus citri. The sequence continues at coordinate 36,695,684 of NC_088677.1, forward strand.
GGAAAAATTTTTTGAAACACGATTATCGAAATGAAAATTGCAAACCGTTTTCAAACCCTGATACATTTAACGGTCAAAACCCTTTTTTACACAAAAAAGTATCCATTTATAATACCCAACGTTCGTTTTATTATATGTAGTATAATTTATACGGATGTTTTAAAGCCGTAGATCACACTTTGACAACCAGAAATCAATTTGCCCAGGACGTAAAATAGACATTTATAAAATTTATACAATTTTCTAATGACTGAATATATACTCGTACCATAGACATTACGTGTTTTTCCGGTCTTTGTCATCTATGTACATGAATACGTAATGCACTCATTTGGATCGTTCAGTCACTTTCACATTATAAATGACCATCTGCGTCGTGTGGCTGGCATGATTTTATTCGAAAAATTGACCAATTTAAACACCCACTAAACTTGTTGGGAATAGGTATAGTTCATTTTATGGAAAAAAATTCACGCAATTGTAAGGACTCGTGAAATATTTAAAGTCGAAAATTCCATTCATCTGGAATTAGTGTGATCTGAAAATTGAAGGAAGGGTAGACACCTACAATTTTAAAGGAAAAATCTGCATTGTGTTTGGTATTCGGCATTGGTCCTTCATTCAAAGCAAACATATTCAAAATTTGGAAGCCAGTGGAATAAGCTGTTAGATCTAGTAATCCAGCCTACCCTCGCTCAAAATTACGACTTCAATTTCTAAGATAGACAATATATGTACTTATCTCGTATTTGTCTTTTTGTTTTTATTTTGCAGTGAAACCAGGTTGCATCCGAATTTTCAGTTTGTCTACTCTTTATGTACCCCGGACACCCTGTATGTAAAGGCAATGTGTTTGTTGTCTTAAGAAGCAGTGCTTTTTTCCTTAAAGTAAATAAACACAAATATTGTGTACACCACACATCGCCTACAACATACTTCAATTTAATTTTTGACCATCGATTTAGCCTACAACGAAATGACGAATTATGCAATAGTTGGTCGCGTCGCATCGACGCTCCATAGTTTTATCTACCAACCAGCCACCGCACGTGCTTCAGGATAATTCATAATTAACATGGAAAATCTAAAGCTTACGCTTACAGTTATCGCAAACTAAACAAGATACAAAGAATCGATTGTTCAATCACACAACGTAAAATTATCGCAATCGTAAACATTGCCAAAATCCGTACTCCGTAATGACTAATTCTTAAATGTACACATAGGTCTCGGTAAATACACCAGTAGACTTAAAATTTCTCGTTGTTCGCTACCGCGTGAATTTCCACGAACAGGCATCCAATTGTCACTCACTCACAATCAGTCAGTTAGTAAAAACCTACAGGTGGCCCCTTAAAACATTAAAACCTCAATTTGCTGTTTGAACACATCAAAGCCGATATAATAGCAATTAACCCAGTTCTTCACTCCACTACATTGGGTAAGCGTGTGAGCTAAAAACGCAATTAATTTTTACCTATCGCAATAAAATTTTTCGAATTCGAAAAATCGCACTCGCGACACTACGACGACGTGACAGGTGTGTAATTTTTTGCTTCGCAGTCGTCGCGTCGTTTGCATAATACTCCAAGGATATGGTTTTCTATCATGGGGTTTTCAGCTGTATTCGATATAATGGGCAATTTTTTTTTATCGACAGTATCTAAAGTCAATTGGTGCGGAGATGAATAATATATTTTACGATGCTTTTTTTTTTACAGAAAAAAAAGATGAAAAAAAAAACGTCAAGTACACTCGGCCAAAAAGATTGTCCTTTTGAATTGGAACTTTTGCCAAGTTTATTTCTATCCATATTTCTCTTCTCGTTCTTACTTCCGATGACCAATAATACTTTGATAATATATCAAGAATTCTCATTCGATAAAGAAATGTAGATAACTGTGTGTACGTTTTATAGATGAGTAAGTCGATAACATCTGCGCAGAAATGAGATTCTTTTGCGGAAGCATTCATCTGCAGTATCGTTCCAAGTTTTCACGTCTCTCATTTTAATTCGCACTTATTGAGAAATTTCAACATCAGTGACAACGAAAAACGTCTTGAAACATGGTCGTATCTATTTGGACTTAGGAAATTATGTCCGAATCTGATCAGGCTTATTTAGATCTGGCCAGATCCAATCAGACCCCCCCCCATTGATTCTGATTAAGTCTGAATAGATCTAATCCGTTCAAAACTTTGATCTGACCAGGTCAAATTGGATGCATGAAATTTCTAGATGTACATCTGATCAATCATTTTCAGCAATGCAGATAAACGCCAACAAATCAGATATGATCAATTGATCAAATATGTCTAAATAGGTCGAATCAGATCATCAGAGACCCGATCTTTTTCTCCTGATTGGGAATACTTAGATTTAATTTCATGTTATTGGATGTGATCAAGTCTGAACAGATCTAATTTGATTAAAACGTTGATCTTACCAGGCCAAATTGGATCCTTGGAATGTCCAGATCTGATCAGATCCAATCATTTTTCACTGAACGAATCAGTGCACAACAAATCAGATCTGATCAATTTCCCCTAAGTAGATTTGATTTTATCTGTTCAGACAAATGTATAAAATCAGATGAGCAAAAATACGGTCTACATTTCCTGATATGATCCGATCCTACATTTTCCCTCTGGCTATAGGCACCTACTCATTTCCAAATGTTGCAATGAATCTTATTTTAAAATAATTTTTCAAAATTGAAAACTTATCTTCAATAGACGCAAGAACTTTGATTCTTAGAAAAATATTCAGAACAGGTAATGCGCTCTATTCTGACAGTTTAGTTCATTTTTCATTACGTAGGTAAGTTAGTCATGCTGACTGTGAAATGTACGGGCGACTTCTTCAAGAAATTGCAGTCGTTCATTCGACCATCTCAACGTAACAAGAAAAGATTTTTCCATCTCTGATACATTTTATAAAAGAAAAAAAAAAACATTGCGTGGTGAATTCACGTCTAGGTAAGAAAACTGCTATCAAATTGTTGTGGGTAGAGGGAAATGCCCGATAACAGCGGGGCATACCTTTTGAAGTGTACTTTTCGCTTCGCCGAGTTTCTTTTGATATACTTTACATTTATTAATTATTCCTATCTTTACTCATTCGATTCGCGATACAGAAATTCAATTACGTTAAGCAAACAAATCTTCGATCGTGTTTCGTACTCACAGGCGAGGTTAATTGGATTCATGTCGCACTGAAAGAAACTATTAATTAATGAAAACAACTACATCTAATTCACCACACGACTAATTCGACAATCAACTTGTATACGATGGGTAAGTGCCGTCTATGAGGTCGTACGTATCTTTGAATCTGTTAAAATCTCTCTTTAGCCTATATATGTACTATGTACCTTCGGTATAGGTACCTTTCTAGAAATGAACTCGGTGCTACTGGTTTCGTCCTTATCGTTAATCTTGCCAATGTCGAACAAAGAAATTAATTTTCTGCGTGTAATGGACCTTCAAATGATTAAAAACGAAAAACATATTCGTTATCACCCTTTGGGGAATCGCTTCGACAATTAATCGACGAACGCGAGTATTTGTCGCAATAAACAGACGACATTCGCATGTATTTAAATATCCCATATGACACATGTGGTTTATAGAAAATAAAATTCATATCATCGAAATAACAACAGCTATTCGTAATTGATGTGTAAGTACATTCGAGATTCGATCAAGTATCGCGTATATACATATTAATGATACAGCGAGTATAAATAGTCGAAACTGCTCGAGAGCCCTTATTAATCGCACCACACCTAATTCATAAAATTATGTACCTACTCGCATAGGATCAATAAAGCGTAGGTACGAGTATAGTTACCTACCCAATTAATCCTTCCGAATTCTTTTTTTACCTTCTCATCTTACAACAAATTAATTATAATATTGCATTCTCATCTGTATTTAGAGCATTCAAACTTATAAACGCTTACCACGGTTTACATTGGAATGAATTTTTCTAATATCCGCTACGATACCGGATTCTTACGTGCTACGATTAAAACACGACAAACGATCATTTTAATTAATTTTATCGCATAGGTACGTTCAGACTTCCCAACGTGCTTAATTAACCCGTAAATAATCAGTTCTCTATATCTTTTCTGTTGCCTTTAATAACGTCGAAATATTTTAAGAAGGGGTACAAATCGGTTTATCGAGTTGTTAAAATGGTAATTTCGACGTGAATCGCTCCCTTGTCAAACGATTGCTCACCGAGTAATACCATAGACGAGTAAAAATGCCATTCATCGTGAATTTTCGTTTGGATATTTTTTAATACTTACAGGTAAATTGTGAATGATAAGCGAAAAGCCAAAATTTTTCAAAGTCAAAACTAAGGAAACAGTTAGGCAATAATGTAGGTTGAAATTTTATTTTATGATCAGAATTTGAAAGTGAATGAAATGAATGAAAGAAAGACAGTAACAGAAAAGCTGAAAATATTCTTCTCGAATATCCGATTAAATAATATCACACCCACGGTAAAATTGAAAATGACTTGCAAAAGAGACAGAGAAAGAAAGATTAGGTAGGTATGCAATTATCTATACCTACTAGGGTGTACCTTATTTTGAAAAGTTCGAATTTTGTAGCTCCCACCCCCAAAAAATATGATCTCAGGTGAGAAAATAATTCCCCATTTTTTTATTTTCCTCCTATCTGTAAAAAAAGTGGTGCCGGTAGCCCCCTAAGTGGGGAAAAATCAGAAAAATAAAAAAAAGTTCTATTCATGAAAATTCTTTGTTTCTGCGCCAGAATGTTTCTAAATAATCCCCTTTTTAAGAAAAAATTTCCCCGCCCCTTCAAACCATATTGGCCCCCTATAGTAAGAAGCCCCTCAAAGTTGGAAAAATCACAAAAAATGATAATAAGTTAAATCAAAGATATGGAAAATTTTATGAAAATATCTCATATTCACATTAGAATTGTTCTACATAACCCCCTTTTCAAGAAAGAACCATTGTTGGACCCCCAAATGATTTTGGTTCTCTTGCATGAAGCCCCTTAAATTTGGGGAAAATGAAAAAAATATTGAAAATTGATGTCTTTAGAAATTTTTTGTAAATTTTTTATTTATGTGCAGATTGCAGAATCTTTCTGAATAAACACTTTTTCAAGAAAAACTTTCCCCCGGTCTCCCAAATCATTTTGGTTACCTATATAAAACCCCTCAAAGTTGAAAAAAAATCAACAAAAAAATGAAAAATTCATATCTATACAAATTTTTTGATACAGTTTTATTTCTGAGCAGAGTACTTTTAGATAACCACTTTTTCAAGAAAAGCACTCTTTTGTCCTCCAAATGACGGAGGTCCTCTTTTATGAGACCCCCAAAATTGAAGAATATTGAGAAAGTTGAAAATTGATGTCTAATTATAGGTACCTACTCGTAATTAGGTGAAAATTTTTCATCTCTGTGCAGAATGCTTCTACATAGATAATTCTTTTTTTCAGAAAACCCTTTTCTCAGTCTCCTCTACAATGCTTACCACCTACATAAATGATACAGAATAGAGATCCACAAAGTTGAGATATTTTTTTTTGGAATGGAGGTGAAGTCTCCTCTGCAAAGATAATTTCAAGTCATGGATATGTTTTTTTGCTTTAAACTTGAAAATGAAATCTCATTGATAGGGATTCTTGACGACTTTTTCCAAGTTTTCAAGTCTTATATTACAAAATATCAGAACTTCAATAAGTCTTCTGTGAAAATTTGATATGAGTAATTTTATTACAAAACGTCCGCTTCAATGTTTCTCAAAGTCAAAATTCGTAGGTAGTGCTTTTCTGATGAAGATCGACCAAATCCAAGGATTAAAACATGAAAGAAAAAAATGTAATAATATTCATCTTTTTTCATTTTCTGAGGAAGGAGACAAGTTACACCTTTTCATCTTGTAGACAGGTCATAAAATATTTAACAATATTTCTAATGAAAATGGACCAAATCCAAGGATTATGATGTGAAAAAAAAATGTAAAAATTTCAATTTTTCTGATTTCTTTTACATTTTGTGATGGGGGAGGGGGAGAGGCGTGCTCCCCAGCATGACTCATTTTTACTAACGTGATTGGAGAAATTTTTCTCGTGAAACCCGACAACAATTTAGGGCATCATTACATATTTTTTCACCAGAGGTAGGCATAAATATGAGCTCTCCCCTCTAATCCACTGGTTAGTTTTGGGTGGAGATGGGGGGCTAAAATTGGTATATAGGTTGATTTTACGTAAGTGGGGAGCTGGGGACTTAACTGAGGTGTTAGAACTAGAAAGTTCAGAATTTTAAAAATTTTGCCTGATACTTCGTTTTTTTCATGTATGGAAAATCGGGGGGGGGGGCACCGGCACAACTTTTTTCACCTAGGGGGCTGAAATTTTCAGGGTATTATTTTCTCACCTGAGGTCATGTTGGGGGGGGGGGGGTGGAGCGAAAAAAATCGAATAAAAATCTTCACTATACAAATAAGGTACACCCTAAACCTACCAAAGATATCATCGACTTTTTATAACCAAGCATGAAATACCTAGTCCAGCGGAAAATGATTGGATGTTATCAAAAATCCGTAAATTCTATGGATCCAGTTCACTGGTCAGATCAAAGTTTTGACCAGACCCGATAGAGAGACACGATTGCAGTTGTCCTGCAGTTATGAATAAATAGGTAGGTATATCCAGATTTCCCGGATCCAGTTAGATCTGACCATCTGTTCAGGCTTTGATCACTGATCAGATCTAATTATTTCCCCCTGAGAGTTCAAAGATCTTTCAAAATAAAAGCTCAACTCCTCAAGATAAGAGGTAAAGTTGAAAGCTATGATTTTTGAAAATTTTAAAATATCCTTGGAAGAAGTATTTTTAATTTCTTTACCTACTGTTTTTTAAAATGTGACCTCAGCACCATGAAAATCATTCAAAAAAATATTGCGCTTAAGAATTCCAAAATAATCAAAGGTCCTTTATGCTCGGATGACGTGTAAAAATAAAAAAAAAAATTATCCAGTCACTTATTTTCTCCATCTGTCCTCCAACAGTTGAAATTCATTTGTAAGAATCAGTGAAGAATTGTTTTCAAAAACACTCCAGTTCATTTTCACTACATAAACGACCCCACGAAATATTATGTAATGCCATTCAATGTGGCTCACACACAGCAAACCCTCGCTTAATACCACTCCATATATTTTTTAAAAGCGAAAATTTTTTTCAAAAATTGCACCTTTCTCGAATCACGCAACTGTACACGGTATATAGATAAGAAAAGGCTTTCGTGCTGTTTCAGCGAATTTCCACTATTCTTATCTTGTCGACGAAAGCGAAATATGGTCATTGATCATCAATGTAGAAATCTTTCCATGTAGCAAACATATATAGAAGCCTTTATTGTATACACCTAACGGTTTATTTGGCCAGATAATAAATTATTTAACGTAGCCTACTTTGGCGATACATCACGGTCAAAATGAACATTAAAATTATAGGCGAAACTAATCACAACCAACGAATTCTTCGCATTAGCCTATCATCCAGGATTAGTGCATTTAAATGTAATTTACAGACTGTAACATTACAGAATACGAAATTCGTATAAAATGAACGAACGGAAAACTTATTCGACTTGAATCTTAATTTATACCTGTAAATCTCAACCGCGTGACATTTCAACGTACCAACGTACAAGAAAAAACAGTTTTAGTGGGCTCGACTCCGATTCGAAAAATTCCCTATCCAAATTTTCACCACGTGATATCGCTATTATGTACCTATGGTAACTTGGTAGGTAAGGGGAAAAAAGAAAGGAAACGGTTTTAGTCGAATAGAGTGGTCAGTATAAGGTACTTAAATCGAAGGATTTCCTTTTTCAATTAGATTTTCTCACCTAATACGTTGAAATGGGTAGGAAAATCCCAAGGATGGGGGTTGGCGAGGGTAGGTAGTCTATGCACATTTTGCATCATAAAATTGTAGAAAATCGTCATCGTAGGGTACAGCAATCGCAACCTTAACGACTTTACAAGTTGCTTAAAATCATTAATGGATATACAGTCAGCGACTCTGTGGCAAGTTTGCAATTTTATAACGAAAATCTGCGACATAACGAAATAATAAAAACGAAATAGCTATAGAACGTCTCATTAAGTACGGAAAATATGGCTGAAAAACGGCTCCTTTACAATTTACGAGACCAGAATTTTCTCTTACATTGAACATCATAGTGCATTACATACATATACTACGTACCAACCAAGTATGTATGTATGTTTCTATGTCATCGGGTCGTATCTAAGTCGCAATGTTGTATGCACAAAATGTCGCAAGATCTGCTTTTTATTTTTATCTACAGGCGAAAATGTTTTTTCTTGATACACGCTACGAAACTGTAGAATATCTGTCGTTCGATAACGTGCGAAACTCATTGATATTACGCGACTGTTTCTTTTCATCTCAGTGAGACGAAAAGAACGCTTTTTCGTCTCACTGAGATGAAAAGAACGCACGAACGCATCAAGTAGGAGTACATCGAGTACGAAAACGAACGTTATCAGTTTTATCGAGAAACGGAGTGGCGAGTAGTACGTAACACAGACTTCTCACTCACTCAGACTCGAAATTTGTCTAAATAATCTAAATATAACACCCATTATGATTAATTAGTGTGTTATTCGTAATAATTATTCTTTTCCGTGTTCTTTTTGCTTTATTGGTGATCGAGTTCATTTGATTTAACCAATTCATTGTTTGTGAAGATCGATAGCTAATTGTATTGTATCATGGGTGAAACGAAGACTTCGGATGTTGAATTGAAAAAATTTGTCTAAATAATCTAAATATAACACCCATTATGATTAATTAGTGTGTTGTTCGTGATAATTATTCGTTTCCGTGTTCTTTTTGCTTTATTTGAAATTACTTCAAACTTATTTTATGCGGTGATCGAGTTCATTTGATTTAACCAATTCATTGTTTGTGAAGATCGATAGCTAATTGTATGTATCATGGGTGAAACGAAGACTTCGGATGTTGCATTGAAAATTTCTCCAACATACATAATTCTTTCAAGAATAAGACGTAGGGAAGAATTGTTTTGTATTGTGATATTGATAAAGATTGTATAACTACAAAAACTCGAATAAGGTAAGTCTAAGTACATACATTAGTTCGCCTTGAACTGAAGAAAGCTTCATAAAATGAAAGGATATAAGTAATCTAGCTGTCATCCTTATTTTATTTCATTTCAAATTGATCTCCGCAGCCGAAGTTTTCGTTTCATCATGATACAAATACATACTTACTTACTTCAGAAATACAGCGAAAAAAACACCAAAAAGATTACAATTATCTTGAACAACACATCAAATCAATCATCAAAGTTCTGTCTGTTTAATATTATTTTTAATAATTCCTAATTTCCTATGAAAATATGAATTTCAACGTTTATATTCTACTTTCGTAGCGTATATCAAGAAAAATATCTTACAATGTAGGAGGCGAGTGTGAACATTTCTGTCTCGTGCGATGGCGGAACTCGCCTTCGGCTCGTTCCGCCACCCTTCGCACTCGACAGAAAACGTTCACTTTCGCCTCCTATATAGTAATATACTATGTCTCTTTATTGTTCACGTAGCTACCTCAACGACAATCAAAATCGATAAAGTGGTGCTTAAAAAGATGCGCATATATGGAAATGTCGAAGATATCAAGTGCCTGGTGCAAAGAGCTTATATACCGACACAGGAAAAAAAAAACTTTTTAAGTAATATATATAAAGACAACATGTGAAAATTTCAAGGATAATAAATTCCCGCTGCAGATTTTCATTAAACGAGGAAATTTCTTCGCAGACTTGTTCAAGGTACCTATATAAAAAGTTTGCAGAAGCTCGAGGTGCAGTTATTATCAATGTTACTATTACCCTTCTGAACATGAATATAATCTGCCATAAGAATTTGAACTTTCTGGCAGTTTACTACATAAAGGAGCCTGGTTGTTGGTTGAATTTAACAATCATTCGGGGACTCATTAATCTCTTTTAAATATGCAGAGGTAGGTATATATTGTAAAATACCCAACATATTATACAAATAAACACCATCATCTCAAATCATTCATTACGAAAATATTGTCAACACGTTTCCCTCAAGATTCATAGTTTATCATTCATCACCAGAGTCTTTTCACCTTTCACACACGCGTTTAAGTGTATTACCACCCAGACATACCTACGGTTTGTAAATTACACAGCACATCCCCAGCCCTGTCATACGTATATGTATGTACTATAGGTATAGTTTTGTTTACCAAGGTTAAACAGTTTTCTTAGTCGAGGGAAAAAACGCAACAGGGATTTTAAAACTCCCAAACCCATTTCACGTACACGCATTGAACAAATAAACGCTAACATAACAAATTTTCTAACACATTGTGCAGCAAAAAAAAAAAAAAAAAAAAAAAGGTAATGAATAACCATAGCAACCAAAGAACTCACTACAACGCTTGTATCTTGGTATATTTTTCGAATCTTTTCAATTTTTCTTTCACTATTCACCCCCATCTATCGAGCAAAGTCGAAAGAAGTTCCTCTATACATCGAAATGTACAGGAACGTGTTAGAAATGATGCACATGTTTTATTCAACGTGTGTTGGAAAAATTGCTGAAATTTGCAAAGTTGCTTTAAAATGAATCACAAGAAAGAGCATAGTGTATGGTACCGGTGTCTATTGTACAAGTACCTACGCATGTTGTTAATCAGAGACTCATTTTTCGTGACAAATTCGTCACACAGCGCAATTTCTTTCCTCGCGAAATGCTTCGTAGACATTTATGCAATGGAGGCTCCTAACTCGATGCGAGGCGCATTTTGTCACCGAACAAAATATACTTAATTTGTAACTAAAACACTTTAATTAGTACATTTCTCAAATGGATTCGCCTTTTCTGCGAGATCATGTTCTTCTCTAATAACTGGAACCCGGATATACAAAGACCTGTCCGGAGCTTTTAGAATTTCAATTATTAAATGGTATGTAAATTAAAGTAAAGAAACAGGTAGGAATATATAGGCCTTTCTTGAAGGAGGTAACGAAACAAGTCCATTATCCTACATGAGAAAGATTAGATCTAATTAGATCTGGTGAGATGCAATTGAATCCAGAAGAATGTCCGGATCTGATCTGATCAGATTTAATCAGTTATGATCAAACAGATTTTAAACAAAGTGTGATCAGATTTAATCGGATCTTATCAGATGTGATCACTCGACTCATGTAAGAAAGAACAAAGTAGTGATTAAAAAAATTACCACTACCGATTTTGTCAAACCACTGGTAAGAACCAGTTTCTGTTAATATCTAATAGAAACCCAGTTGTTTTACCATATAATTTTTTTATAGATCTCTCTGAGCAGACATAATTTTTTTCTCCTTGGAATATAATTGGTAATTTGAGAAGTGCAACCATGGAGGTCTACGATTTCATTATATTGGCCTGATTTCTTGGTTCATGATCTCAGAAACCCAGAAACACATTTCCAAAAAGTTGAAACTTAATGATTTGAGAGAAGTTAGACTCCTTGTAGAAAGTCTTTTCAGCTCATATACTCGTCAGAATTTTTAATATCAAATCCACGAACTGGATTTCACCGTTTCTGTCCATTCTGGAACGCTTCCAGAGAGATTTTCGATTTATCCAAAATTTTTAAATTTCATAGAAGACAGAAATTAATGCAGGTAGCCAAAAATAGACTTGTGGCTTAATTTCAACCAATTTAACGACTTCATGAACGTTTGGTTTCGATTTCCAGGCGGATACTTCAATGTGTTTTCTGACCAGCACATTTTCAAGAAGAAAAAAAATCAAAAAATTTTCTGTTTGCAGCGACATTTTTTAAATTAGCACGAATTGACTAAAGCGCGTTTAAAACCTAATCTCCGGATCCATATTTCACCATTTTGGACCATCCCAGAACCTCCTGCATGAATTTCGACGTTTTCAAAATTTTTGAATTTCTCCTGCAGAAGACGCAAAAATTAATTTGGGCAGCTATAACTAAATCGAGTTGTCGCATACTTCTTATTCTCGACCTGTTCAACGAGTTAATCGACAGTTGGACGATTTCTAGCCAGATGCTTTGAGTATGTTTTTTTTTTAAAATGACGAAGTTTGGTTAAAGAGAGTTGACTTTAGCTTCAAGATTAATTCTCATCATTTAGACTTCTAAACGTTTTGGAAAAAATTAACCAATTTTTGGAATTTCTACTTACTTGATTTTGGCCAACTTTTACGAACTTGGAAAAATCACGATGAATTCTTGACATTATGTCAGACTTTAAAAACGAACATTTTTTGATCAATTTCCTGTACCTAAGGTTTTTTGACTTTCCACGACTTGGAAAAAATTATGAAAAATTCTAAAAAATTATGCTAGACTTTTGAAAACTTCGAAAAAAACACCAATTTCCGAAATTTCTTCTTGATCGCGAATATCAAGTAAGTAAGTATAGACTTTTATGGTTATTTCTGCCCATTTTTTGGATACAATCCGCTCAGTAAATGTTGAAAAAAATTTAAATAACAAAATGAAAACAGGAAGACGTGTCAATTCCAACTAAAATGCATCTACGTACCTAATACCTATGTACCTTCCTATAGCAATAATTACAAAGCCATTGGGATCGCGTAAAAAAAAGGAAGTTCGCACTGATAAAGAACTGTTTAAATTTAAAAATAGTTGTTTAAATTATTCACCGTTTGCAATTGCGTGAAATAAAGTTTTAATTCGATTATTTTTCTTCGAGCTGTTTGTAGAAAATTTCTAGTATAACTTACTAGGTTATCTACTTACTATACTACATACCTCTACCTACATTCTGCGATGACTGCGATGAGATTTGCATGCGTTAGCATAACGCCGGTATAATCATTAAAAAGATAGGGGTTTAGCTTCATACGCTTACAAATACACGTAAAATTAAAAACAAAAGGCGAGAAACTAAACGCGATGAGACCAAGTTGGCGTTTTTATTTCTTAATTATGCGATCGAATTAATACGCGGAATACGATGATAAAGTTTTTCAATTTTTTTCATAGTTGAGTACATATCGCGGTATTCAAATGTGAATTTTTCCTTCTTCCCTGTGCGCAAAAACGTACCTACGTAAAAGAAAACGATGAAAAATACGAAAGCTTTAAGAACCATTGAAAATGTTGTTATATTGTGACAAGTGTGTATTCACCGGGGGTTAAATTTCCTCGTTTTGACAACTCTTTGTCAATTTTTCATTGAATATTTTCATCATCGGTTTCCGTAGGTACACTCTTTGAAATTTCTCTAAAAGAGTATAAGTACATAGAGCATACGACGGTACCTATTTGATTACCATAATAATACGTATATCGTCAAAGCGAGAACTATGCTATTGTAAAAGGGCGATGAAGTGATGGAATGATGCATGGTGGAAAACTACGAGTACAAATAGGTATAGGTAGGTGATGTAGTCGAATCAATTTGTTCGTGTTTATATTTGAATTTATCGATAGATTCGTTAATATTTCATTCTAATGACAAATGTTTTATGTCCTTTTTGATGGGATTTTATTTGAATAACCCAATGACGTCGGTCAATTTCCCTATCGGTGTTTATTTTCCCTAAATATACCGTGTGTACTGACACGTACACTGATAAGTTTTTTTTTACATGAGGGGAGGGGGGACTACAGAACACGATTCCGATCTCAGGCAAATTTCGTTAATAATTTTTTCTAAATTTTTACTTCTTTTGAATTGATTTTGATGGCATTTTTGGCACACATTTGCTACCTATCATTAAAAAATCATTTTTACAGCAACTGCTCCACCCTCCCCCTCCCCCTCCCCCAAATAACAAGTTTCAAACGTATTAAAAATTAATTTTTTGGCAATTTACAAAATACAAGTAGGTATTCTTCAAAAGAAGCAGCGAAACATAAATAAGTAGGTATTTGTTGATTTCAAAACCGTTTCAGCAGATTTTCGTGAGTAGAAAGAGTCGATCTTCCTTTTTATTTTTGCAGTTTTATCAAAAAATTTCTTTTGGTTGATTTAATCATTCATTGGTCTCTGATTTTGGAAACTTTTCAAGAGCTAAAACCAACATAGGTGGTCAATTATTTCAACGGTTGAAGCCATTCTAGGGATTGCAGCAAAAAAAATTGATGTAATAAGTATTTAATTTGGAAATTTTTCTCCCAAAATTCAAATTTTTCAGCCAATAAATTATTTTTGGCTTTCTGACCCAGGAATGTGAGAGAGGGAAGCTACTAATATCTTACTAGACATTTTTTTATAGTCTCTGAGAAGTTTTTATCACCATGCACTGAACCTAAAATTAAAGGAGGTCACAGACAAGTTGTAATTTTCATTTCTCAAAATGTTCGCTACAAAAGTTGTAAAAAGTAACCACTGAAAAATATTAAAAATTCACCAAAGGCTCCAAAACGACTGGAAAATGTATCACCTAAATCGATTTGAGATGCAACACCATGTCGATGACCCAAATTTCAGTAGCTACAGTAGATTCCATTTCCCAAACATTTTGCACTTTTGCGAGCAATCGAAAAGGTTGGAAACACATCGGAAATAATAACCCTCGAGAATATAAAATGGGTGCGAAAAATCTGATGAAGAGCGGTGATCCGAATAAAAAACCAAATTATTCATTATTCTTTTTTTTCTTTTTTTTTAAATTAGTCATAATTTCTAATCCTAAAAATTGGAAGAATTTTTCTTCGCTTTTAAAAACACTGTCTCAAAACTAGAACCAAAATTCAATACGAATTTTGATCGAGTGAAAATTCAAGTTTTGGGTTACCTACTCGACACTACTTTAATATTTCGCTTTTCACGTAAAGGTAATCGACTTTTAATTTTAAAATCTGCCTGATCGAAATTAATTTTCTAAAATAGAAAGGTATCGAGTCATTTCAAAAGTGAAGTAGCCCACAGGGACATAAAACGCAGTTTCAAGGGTTCGAGATCACATACAAAGTAAAAACCCTCATCACAACGACATCGACACCTCTTACCTCAAAACACCTAAACTTAATGAAGCTTTACCCGTTTGAGGGATAAGGGGGCCTATCGTATTCGACGTTTTATAATCCGAATTAAATAAAAATTTAGTTTTACTCAGCAAATAGTTCCCTCATTATTTGACAACGTTATAGTTTTTGATATGAAACGAAATAACAAATAGAATATCGCCAAACGTAGTATTAGTGAATAAACTTTGTAAATATGATGAAATTTTACAATTACTACACCATACTATCCATATCTAGTTTATAGGATAACCTAATCCCTATTAAATAACCCGTTATGTGACATATGTATGCTGTAGCGTACCCGCATACTAACCAAGATGAGTTAAATTCAACCCTGCTGTGCACGAAAATTCAAATGTATCATGATAAATTGCCAGCAGTAAAAATCTTTCGAGAATAATTCGTCTTCGATTAGGGATATTAAATGTAAATTCGTTCAATTCTATTAGTTAGTACCTATTAAAAAAATTGTAAAATTTTTAGAGAATTGATTCATTATATTTTATCCAGTAGGGAAGTCTCGCAGGTGCCTAGTTTCATTTTTAACGATGCACAGTAAGCCATTGTTCTAATGTAGTACTAAGCTTGGTTTGTTTAATTGTACGGCCGGCGGCTGATATGATTTTTCCCTCCATTAATTCTTCCACTGCGTTTGCACTGAGATATTTTGAAGTAAGTTTGAGATTTTTCGGCAATAAATCTTGAAAAAAATACAATTTCATTTGTTTGGAGTACATTTGAAAAATTCTGCAAGAAAGTTATTCCACAAGAACGGTACTTAATTTATCTACTTCAATGCAAAGTGATCCAATTATGCTCTTTTGTCAAGTTTTAAAAGCTATATACAGAATTCGAGTGATAATTCAATTTACTATACCTATTTCTCACTAGTAAGAGTTACCTACCTAAATATAACGAAGAAAAATGAGATAAATTACATGAATCAAAATCCAAGAAACTGAAAATTTGAAAAAATAGCCATATTTTTACTCGTACACAGAATATCAAAAACCAGTAAAATTTTTGAAATGATGAAATTATCAAATTTTAAAATGCTCTCATAAAGGTTTTGAGCAAATAAAAGTTCTAAAAATGGAAATAACACCGGTAAGATAGCGAATAAAAATAAAATTTATCAGGAAACGTAGGTAAGCCACAATTTAAATATTTTCTTTAGTAATTTGACTTTATTTACAATGTACGTAGCGCTTAAATCAAACACAAACAGTTGACCGTCCATTTTACCCGCAACGTTCAACAGCTTTAAGGCTTTAAAATATGTATACCTAACGTCGGCACAATAGTAAACTATAAATTTTCACATGCCAAACATAAATTTCGTAAGCCGGCCTCTTTTTTTTTATTTTTTCAATATACAAAAAATTCACTAACTTGGTTTGTGAAATTTTCACCGTATTATTCGAAGGGATTTTTTTTTTTCAAATTTCAATGGAGTTTTTAAGGAAAAAATCCTAAACATACTTTTAGTGTATGTACAAACGTGTTATAATTATTTCAATTCAACAATCGTGAAATGAGTTTGTAGGATGAGAGTTGCTTTATTAATAATACACTGCCTATAAGTACCTATATTTATAATCCTACTGAATATCTCTCGACTGAACTACCTACATTAACGCATAGAAAATTTTTGAAAATTATTCGTTTGATCGTTCACATCACATTTATATAGGTAAAGTATGGTTTCCATATCGTAAGCGTATAATTTTTGAAAAAATGAAAAAAATACCCAATTTGAATTTTACATTCTTCTATCGCAGCTTATAGTACTCGTAATTCGATACAAACACCATTTCGATTCAACTACAGACGAAAAATAATTTACGATGAAACATTCGAGTAAAAAATTCGAATAGTCGAAAAAAAATTTCACGTAATTTTCGAATTATTAAATACGAAGGTAAAAAGTTAACTGCACCTCTTCGTACATTCACCGAACAACATGTGTTTCTATCGCAGGCAGTTTTTCAGCTTTCGCACGTTGCTGCGGCACATGTTTTCAATCAGACAATTCGTACATGCGCCGTGTACTTACTGCTGCAATTTTTTCAATGTAAATGGTTTTTTAAAATGACCTATATTTTGAATTTTATCATTTTTTTTTCAATCTGACGAATACACAAGTTGAACGAATGTTTCATGTTATGTTGTTTTTTTTGAAAATACAAATAGAATGTCAAAATGTATAGGTAGGTAGGTACTAGGTACAGGTATCTACCAGCCAGCGGCGTTTTTAACGCGAATGTTTCGGTAGAAACATGACACCTGTCTTTTTAGATTTTGCATCGACTAAGCTGAGGTGGTTGGCTTTTCTAAGCCCGAGTCTAATTTTTTTTGACGTTCTGTGAAAATTTTGTGGGTTTACTGGAAACGCGTCAACAAACGTAGAGTACAAAAATATGAGGAAAAATAGTAAAAATGTAATTTAAAAGATACCAAAAAAAAGGAAAAAAACAAAAAACGAAACACATGTGGTAAACGTACTGTAGTTCTTGTTTTTGAAAAGGAAAAGGAATAATTATCGTATCGTTGTTATCAAAGTTTCAATATTTGTGAGAGGATGTTGTTTTGTGTAACAAGGAACTTTCTGCTAAGAAGAGAAAGTATATTATTTTTGAGGTTTCTGGAAATTTTTACCCATAAGCTTCTGACATCGAGGTTATTTCCTCGTTCGTTTCATTTTTTAAAAAGTTATTTAAAAATTTCTGAGAAGTTTTATTGCATGAAATATGTGATTTAGTTTATCAAAAGAAATGACAAAATTCGTAGGTACCTATAGGTTTGTTTTTAGAAAGTTCGAAATTGATTTTAAAATCAAAAACTTTTGTGACATTTGTACTGTGAATCTTAACTTAGCCACATCACAAACTTTGTACGATATGAGTTATGACTGAAAAAATGTCCAAAATCGAGCTCTTAAGAAGTTGAAATCTTATACCTATTCTAAGATCACACTTCCCGGAGTTTAGTAGGATTGTACGAATTTGAAACGATGGATCGAATTTCGAGTTTGAAAACTAGTTTATTCCTCATTTGTTGAAACAAAAAATCTCGATTTTCGTAACATGTAAGTACTGTACCAGTAATTTTTCATCTCTAGCTTGTCACCGCTGGCCTGGAATCCAGTTCTTGATTGAGCATTTTTCTACGCAAGGTTAGATATCCAATAGAATAGTGAAATGATCTCATCTTAGCTTGGAGGCCAAAAGCTCTTTCCCTCCTTGACTCAGGATTCTCAAATATGTGCAAAAATTTCAACTAAATGTAAGCTAAGTGAATCAGGTAATTTGGTTGAAATTCAAGTTTTCTTTTTTTTTTTTCATTAATCGGAGTCGCATTCAAATATTATTTTTCAAATTTTAAAGGTCCATAGTTAAATTATGGATTACGAACTTCATGAAAGATAACTATGACGATGGAATACCTTCTTCTGCAAATCAACAGTAGGCAGCTACGTACGTAACTGGATAAAATATTAAATTAGCAGAACACTGATAAATGTCAGAAAATGAGCCATGGCGATGGAAAAACCGTCAAGGGACAGTTTTATCATCAAACGTAGAACACTCAACTTCACTTGCATTTATTTTTCGAAATGAAACTTCACAAACGTGAACCACGGCGATGGAGCCTAAGGAGGAATGAGGTTGATTAACTCATTAGAATCAGAGGATTTTGACCGGCGGAGACCTTCATCCGAGTTAAAAATCAATCAGAAAAAATGTTGGTCTCGAAGGTGCCCCTGGAAAAGAGATGGGTATGTATGGGTTCTGCATTAATTATGCCACAATAGTGACAGATTTTTGGATAAAAGTGGTGCCAATTTTTTTTTTATCGTGATTTGATTATTTCACAATTCGAAATAATTTCCAAGTTGTTGATTGATAGGTACAAATTCTCAAAATCATTCATCACGATTTTCTTTCGGAATCCGTACACAGCTCTGAGCAAAGATGACGTAGCATGTCAATTTGAAGGGGACAAGTTGTAAAATATTTGGATGGTATTTGGTATTTTAATTCATGAACTGAATGAATAAATGAAAACACAGATTTTACACAAATCATAAATGATTGATTCACTTACTATCATGTTTTCATACTCTTTTGATAAAAATGTGCACTCACCTGAAACAGAAAAACAGAATAAACAGTCAATTAGTGAACTTTAAATTACCCATTATGTATTTCACATCGCACATACTTAATTAAAAAAGTACCTAGGTAAATAAATGAAGAGTAGTAGGTAGATACAAAGAAAAAAGGTGTACAAATGTACCAAAAAGTATTTCTAGATCAATTTGAGTAGGTTGATGAACAAATAGGTTAAACATATACCTATTTCACTCCTTAGAGAGACTACAAACAAAATCCAGTAGGTATTTCTGCTAAGCTAAAGCTAAAGTTATAAAAGTACCAAACATACCTAAACCTAATGTGTGGCTAAAATAAATTTCCTGAAATCCACGTAGGCAGATCTACATGCCTATAATTCAGTTGTAGGTACCAGATACAAATGGATCAACCGAATTATTTCGTCGGTCTTTTCTTCTTTGATGCTCATCACCGTAATCGTCACGCTACCGTGTCAGAAAGCTCGCTAATAGAGTAATTTTGTTACTCGGATTATATGTCAACGCCAAGTTGAACTCGACTTGTGTTCTAATTTCCTCTTCATTTTCGTATGTAATTAAACCGCATCGTTTACTGTTTCAAGGTTCACGTTCACAGGCACTAAACGTCAACATCCTTTGAGCAAAGCTCTAGCGGTTTAAAAAGAGCCAAAAACAATTTGAAAGCGGATTTCAAGCATGCATTCTTCGTTTTAATAAATTCACCTTGAGGTTTTCGCGTGTTAGTTGAAAATGTGTGAAAAGTGACCGTTTACTCGTACACGTTGTTTTTCATCAGAATTAAGCAATGGTCAAATGATGTCTGATTGTTTTACCTCAATCAACGAAAGTTTTACTTAAAGAACCGCAGTAGAACTTTGATTGTAATATTTTAACGACATTCACTATGGTACAAGAAACGCTCATTAAAGAAATATCTATTCGAAAAATAAAATTGTTCGCCATTTCTTTTTTCTCTTCAAGTACCTAAGTATATAATAAAACTGTGGAAAAAAAAAACATCTCAAATTGTAACATGATTTTTTTTTCAAAGAGCTGCTCCATAGAACCTACCTACTAAAAATGAACACGAATTCATGTGTACCAGAAGGAAAATACAGAGACAGACACACACATCAACGCTTTCTATCGACATCGTAGAGAAGTTGACTCCAACGTGTGCCAAATTCAATGCTTTTAATCCACGCTTTCTACAGGAAATTGGGGAAAAGTTTTTAAGCGAAAAAGGAAAAGCACCTTTCACATTTTCAACGCTCTCTGTATAACTTTCAGATAAATTCATCCATCGACATAGGTAGAAATTTCCTCACAAAGATGGCGCTTTGCTAAAGATAAAAGTAGGACGCATATCGTGGGACAATTTTCTCACTTTTCTGAAACACAGAGAACTTTTCGAATTCCCAGTCAACGCGGTCATCGATTAAGAAAGCATAGCTTTTTGTTTAATTATTCGATGTACAAACTTCAGACAATAATCCGAAAAAATTGAGAAACTGTGATCATAATTTTTTTCCAACAATATCAGCTGCGAGTCTGCAAAAATATATTTATTCTGAGCCTATGGTGTACCATACTAGGCATACAACCCCCTATTACTCGTAAGATACAGACAGTAGATTAACATGAAAAATAACGTTTGAAGGACAAGCCCACTGTAGATTATCATTTTTTTCCATTATTACGGGTGTACGTAATTGGTAATTAACTACGTTTCCAGATGGAGTAGCTTTTCAAATCCGCACGGTTTTCTTCTAAATGAGGTCAATAAACCAAGCAACAGACTTTGCAATGTCATTTCGTCTAGAAATGAGTTCGCATTGAATTCGTCCCTCTTCATATTTCAACAACCGTTTCTTTTTAACGTATTAAACATTAATTACAAATATTTTGATTAGGTACTTCGTTTTTTGTACAGCTCACTAATGGGAGTTCAAGTATTGAACTCATTAGTTCGTGTAGCGTCATTTATACGCCGTATACTATGTATTTTAAAAACGCATTGAATCTAAAATTATTATTTATACAACTAGGTAGGTATTTTCATTTTCTGCAGTACCTACGAATATGATTTCAGGGTGAAAAGAACATGCACTTACTAGATGGAAAAATCGAAATAGAGAAGATGAAAAACGAGTTGTTTGAAATGATTACAATAGTATTAAGGGTGGTAGTTTTACCTTTTTTAAAACCGAATAATTGAGAGCGAACAACATTTTGCCCTGGATTTCAATCTTCTTACCCCAAATTAATGAATTATCCGATATTTTTCCGCTATTAATATCTAGCTTAGTTAGAAAGATTGGACTCCAACTATTTGTAGGTATGTTCAGAAAATTATGAAATTGGAATAGTTGTTTTATACGTAATTTAAAAAAAATAATTATTAATCAGTTCAAACTTCAAACCCACTTGCACTTGATAAATTTCATTACACCAGTTCAAAACATTTTTGACATGGTTGATTGGATCTGATCAAATAATCCACGCAATCCCTGAATTCCAATCAGGTCAGAACAGATCTGAACTGATCAAAACGTTGATAAAATTGGTTCCAACGAATGTCCGGAACCGGATCTGATATGAGTTAATCAGATCTCACTAAGTCCGATTAAATCTGATTGGATTCATTCGCTTTCTCTTCGGAAGATACAATTTCATACTTACATTCAAATAAGTGAATATCAAAACAACTAATCTGCTCAGATAAGGTACCTTCTTCCAATTTCATGATCTGATTAGATCCGGACATTCCGTAGATTCAATTTAATCAAAACAGATCCGACGAGATCATAGTTTTGATAGGATTACATCTGTTCCGACCTGATCAGATTCAGACATTCCTTGGATCGATTAGATCTGACCAGATCTAAACCAGAATAGACTAGTTAGTTCAGACCGGATCAAACCACATTTTCTTCTAGGCGATCATTTTACTTCAACTGTTTGATCAGATATATGAAAGTAGGTTAGATCAGATCCGCACATTCTTTGGATCTAATTTGATCTAACCAGACTTGGATTATGATCAAATGATTTTCTCTAAGGACTATCAGGAAATTGGGAGGTTGGATACATGTTTTTTTTTTACATATCCACTCAAATCCTAGAGAAGTTCTTATAGAAAATCAAAAACAAACCTTTGTCTGAGCCACTAGCTCAGCACTGAATGAGTAGGAGTAGGGAGAGGTTTGTATTTTAAAACTAAGCATGCCTAAATTTCATTTCATATCGTAATCAAAAATTCATTTCTTTTTATCAAGTTTACGAGTAAATTTTTTTCAGTTTTTCTTGAAAAAAAAATTATTTACTGTGCAAATGAACATTTGTTTTTCTCAACTCGGAGCTTTGCGGAGAAAAAACGCGAGTTTTCCACTTACCTACCAATAGATTCTCGTTATAAAAACAGTCACTTTAAACGATCGTTTCTTTATGTACCTACCAAATACCTACTTGTATTATTTTACTACATTTTATTGTAATTTAGTTCGAATTACCGAATCAAATTTATATACCTTCTGAAATATTTGTTTATCAAGAAGACACTCACTCACTCATAAAGTATACTCGTACCCTCTAACATCCTTTGAATATTAAAATAAAACTAATTTATTCATTAAAAATGACAGTCAGACAACGTTTCTAAAAGTTCAGAATAATATTTTTCGCAAAAACGAATCGAGCGTCGCAATATAAACAATTTTTTTCAGATAAAACACAAAACACACAAACGTGATTTCCATGGAAAAGGGAAGTTTAAGCATAAATACCATAACAGACTGGATAGATAGGTATCTAAATGTTTCACGCAAAGATTAATTTTATTGTTGCGCCATCGTAAAATTATATACATTCAATATCGAGTAACGTGGAATTTACAATGAAAATACATCAATTAAATATTTCACGATAATTTGTAAGATGACAAGCAACAAAGAGGCAACTTAAACGTCAGTTTCAATGAAACATTATTAAAAGTGTTTATGCCAAACTAATTATAACATCAAGTATTTCATCTTTAGCTTCTCTTTTGACAGTAGAGTGTATCTACGATAGCCTAATAAAGCAACTTTTATTTACGTCGCGAGCTTTGTGTACTCGTATAGTTGAATTTAATAAATCACCGAGCACAATCAAAAACAGTTTGTCGTATCAAACAGAAAAAAGAGCGAAAAAAAAATACATTCGGACTTTTTTTTGTTTTTTTAGTATCGAAACAATCAGAAGGGAAAAATCTACGAATGGTATAACTATTCCATAACCTCGGATAAATACATATAAAACATGTATTCGCATCTCGTTAGTGACGAAAAAAAAGAAAAAAACAGAAAGAACCGCCACCAAAAACTCCTAGATGGGATAAAATTCCGCATAAATGTTTTCTTTTCTCATAACAGAATTCTGTGACGTCAAATGGGAAGCTTTGGTAAATATTTAACTAGAAATAAGATTCGCGCGGTAATATTATATTATGTAGGTACACGTTACATTTAAAATCTGCACTTATCTCGTACCTACCTACCTACCTCTACCTATGCAGTAGAGGTTAATAATGATGAACTTTCAATTTTGAAGATTTATAGAACTTGCCGAACTAAAAAAAAAAGACATCGTGCTATAATGGCAACGAATTACTATATGCCTCATCTATACCTACGTTTCAAATTACAATGCTATCATCTTACTCGATTTAAAGGAACGCCCGTCTCGAGTTAGAATTCTTTTTTGTCACCGTAGAGTCCAAGCTTTCGTTTTTGAAAACTTTATACCTGCCTCCTGATAAAAAAAATTGACAGTTTGAAGAAGGCGTAAGTAGGAGTATAAAATTGTCCAAGTCCTATGCTGCGCATCTCGTTATAACAGATTACCTATACCTACTTTTTTCATTACATGTAAGTCATCCGCGTTCTTCAATTTAATTCTACGCTTCAAAAAGTTCCTAATGGTAATTCATTTTATATAGTAACGCATTCGCTGGGGGTTTCGTTGCCGGCGTGAAAAACACAAACGAAGATCGCTCAAAATCTTTGAACTGTGGACAGAAGTAGGAAAAATTTCAACTCGTTTGAAAGTCACGTTTAAACGCAAACTTATACCTATTAGGATCACTTGATAGGTATTTTTATTCGGAAAATGTGTAACAAAGTTGGCATTGGTGAAAAATTACGGCGTAAGATTTATACTAAAGGATTCGAGCATGATTTTAGTCTTTATTTCATCGTCATAGTCCCACAGAAAAAATAATATGTAATAAGCAATTCGTTCGTTTATGCATAAAAGTATTGTAAAATTAATTGGTAATTATACCGGTGGAGGGAGAGGGTGTCATCAAAATTAGATTTCCTAGTGAGCAGGTACAATAAATGATAAGAAAGTAGAGTACCTACAATACACGCTATCTTATTTGCTCCTATTTTTTCCAATAAATTGAAGTTTGAGAAATTCTAGTTGAGAACGGGTTAAAAAAAATTATCAGTTATAGAAAAGAAAAGTATGTTTTTATTACTACGTCCACTGTATATGCTTGGGTAGGTGTCTAATTAAGGAATTAGGTCAGTTAGGCACATTTAAAAGATTAGAATAAGTATTTAATTGTATTTCAAATATAAACGCATTGTGTGAAATGAGATAAGAAAATCTGTGAAATGGAATCATTCACTTGATCATTCAATGTATTTAATTATAATCGAAATCATATATCGACATTGTGCTTATTGGAATGCGTGTTATAATTTCGAGAATCGCAGATAATCAAAAAGTTTTGGTGGTCTTTATTGAATTAAATTTTCACCAGAAAATTGTGTATTGAACTAAGAAAACGAAGCAGATATTTATTATTAGGTGAGTAATATTTCTACAGATTTAAAAAACTAGTTCAATTAAGATTTTTCTTTGACCACGAGTAGGTAGTTAGGTACTTGCAAGGGAATCTCTCGATCACTCAGTAACCAATTTTGATCATTATTTCACCAAAACATGGATAGATAGGTAGGTATATAAGGTAGCGCTCATCAAAACAAGTGAAGGAAAAATTTAGGATCCTGTGGAGTTTTACACTTGCTAGTTTTCAAAATAGGTAATCTAAAAAATTTGCAGTAGCATTTCGAGACTCAATTTGACATCGCTAATATTTTATGAGTGCTTAATTTTTTCACGAAAAATGATACAGAGTTTCAAAATATGCAATTGGACACTGGACATCTGTAACTCTGGAAATATTTTGTTCTAGATAATATTTTAACCAAGTACCGACGTGTTTTGAGAACCTTCTGGACCCAAATTTGTTCGAAAAAAATCCTGAAATTTCGAAATGTACCTACCATTGAGCAGCTACAACCCTGACAAATTTTTATGTAATCCAAATTCCAATCCAACTACATGTATACGTGTTGGGGGGGGGGCAGTTTCTGTATGAGTGAGAAATACGTATTTTTCGGTGCAATTTTACAAAATAATAGAATAGAAAGGTGTATTTTGAGGGCCATTCTCCACGTTTTTAGTCATTTTCATATTTATTTCACAATTTTCTTTATTTTTTGGACTACCTACCTATTTTGGAAGATTTAAAACACCGTGAAACCCTTAATTTTACGTTTGAGTAACTGGATTAAAAAACATTACCATGCTGTGAAAAAAAAAGGGTAAAATCAATGACTGCATGGCCGAGCAGTTTCCTTATCAGTTGAATTTTTTCACGATTCGGTAATTTTGGAAAATTTATTTGTGTGTTGCAGATTTTTCAGTTTGAACATTCAATTCGTACTAGAACGTTCATTCAGGTGGTATTTTTGCTCAAGTTTGAAACATGAACTCCAGATTATTTATATTTGCCATCCAAATTGTATTGCTTTTTGTTATTTTTTCCATTATTGCTGATAATGAACTTCCCCCTCATCAATTCATGAGGCTTGGGTAATAACTTGAGAAATGGCGAAAAAAACTCGAGAGGTGTCGTCTGATTTTTTAAGGTAGGGGGCGGGGGGATTTGTTCACCATATCAAAAAACCAAAGAAAAAATGTTAAGCTACAATCCTTATGCAAAAGCAAACTTCCGAGGAAGATAATCTGGAGTCAAACGTATCCTTTACTACATCGCCATTTGCGAAAAGTAGACAAAAATGAAAGGGTTTTTGAGATTAAATAGATAATTAATTATACCTATCTAAAAATAGTTCATACTTGAATTTTTTCATGTGAAAAGTATCTAAAATGGTGGGCACGTTTGATTCCCCTCCTCCATATTATCTTTTTCGATTGAACTTCCTTCAATAATTTTGCTTATATTCGTCCCCATGCTTTTACATGCAATTTTTATTAAGACTTTGTTTTGGTTTTTGTTTGTTTTTTAAATTTACATACAAACAATATTCACTCAAGACCTAAAATTTTACCCCTAAAAATATCGCATGTCCCCCCCTCCCCACTTAATGGTTAAAATCATGCAACATTTCTAGAGTAAATTTTCAATCTCTGTCAATTTTTGACTGACCCATCCCAAAAAATTC
The DNA here is from genome assembly GCF_950023065.1 of Planococcus citri. Taxonomy (NCBI): domain Eukaryota; kingdom Metazoa; phylum Arthropoda; class Insecta; order Hemiptera; family Pseudococcidae; genus Planococcus; species Planococcus citri. Next base: position 36,722,453 of record NC_088677.1, read on the forward strand.
TAAAATTTCATTTTGAAGAATTTATCGAATTGTTTGTATTAAATAAGCATAAACAAAATTAATTAATTCATTCTTTTTGAAATTTCTGATATTTGAATTCTTTATCAGAGATGGCACTTTATCCTAAATTGTCATTAACCTTCAGACAACTATCTACTCTGTAACTTGTCATCTCATACCATTTCCTGGCTCTATATTTCATCATTTCGTATCAACAATTACTTAGCAATCACGAAAACAAAGACCACCACCTAAAGGTAATTTATTCCAACCTGAAAAATATCCTCTGAAAAATGTCTTTTGGAAAAGAATACGATAACGTTTTGTCGAACAGCGAAGAAACCAGCGAATACGTCGAACCATGCGCTCAACATCCGGACGACACGCCGTACTCAATTTCAGAGCTACTCGACCGTAATAAACGAATGCGTTCGGAAATTGAAATTTTATCTGTTCTAATACGCGACAAATACAAAGAAATCGAGCAATTAGAAAACTCCAGTATCGATTCGATGGTACAAGACTTCTCGCAATTGATACACGTGCAGACAGATGACCAAACGTCTTCGTACGCCGCCTATACCAAAGAACCCGCGTACAAAAAGAAGCTTCGAACCGTGCTACAAATCATACGAGATTTAGAAGAGTTCACCAACGCCGATGGCTTGAACAACGACGTCATACGCGAATACATCAATCATCTCGAGCAAACTTACAAACAAGTCTTAATTTTCAAACCAGAAACCGTGCAGTTTTTAAAATCCGCCCCGAAGGAAGCTATTAAGCAATTTTTAGACTCGAAACGTGCCACCGAATACGAGAAAATTTTATTCGTCCTGAAAGAAGGATGTCATTACAGTTTGGTGCTGTTTAACGCATCCAATGCCACTTTTTACCACTACGATATGGCCGACAAAGAAAATTCCGAACTGGCTGAGCAAATTATATTTAGACTGCGCAGATACTTCAAAGTTGAGCAATTAGTCGACGTCGAACGAAAATCCCAGTACGCTGAAAGTTCATTGTTTACTATCGATAACATGATGAAAATTATACTCAACACCGACGACGAAACGACCAATAATAGCGATGTTTCCCCTTTGCAACTTATTAATTTACCTTCGCAGCCCGATTACCTGAAAATTATCATCATGAGCAGGTACATCGTTAATAAGCTTGGTCAGATCGAAGCTTTGTCCAACAATAATATTAAAAAAAACTAATTGGGCACGTTTTTCTGTTGATTGCCAAAATCATCATGTACGTAATTCATCGATGGACCAAATTCATTTTTGAGGATTGTTTTTTCTTTTATATTATATTTTTTTTTGTTTTGTAAAATTTATCTGAATTAAATTATTTTATAATTTTGTTTGTACAGCTTTGTGTAGATTTTTGTAAGATGAATTTAGTGGTCACATAAGTTTCAAGTTCAAAGCTAATTTTTTTGTCATTTTTTTGATGTAGGCATCCAAGACGATAGGAATGAATCTGATCAAAACCTGACAAAATATGATTAGATCCAATAAGGACCTGAGTGGAACTGACAAGATCCGAATAGATCTCAATGATCAGACCAGATCATGCCTAATCAGATCTAATCATTTTTCCTTACGATTCCACAAATTATTTTAATATTTTCTTAGACCCCCCCCCCCCCCATAATACTCATTTTCAAACTCGAACCAATTCTCGCTAATCATTATAAAAATAAGCAAACATTTCGGAATCTATTAAAAAAATTCATATCTATAAAATGTTACAATTAATACGTACCACGTGGAATAATTCAGCGGTACCGAATGTATCACTCGTAATGGTTCTTTCATCAGTCTAGAAAGACTAAACGTATTGGCATTTTTCTTCTGCGATTTTCTCCGCACGTGGGTTGTAAATACTCGTCTTAATTTTCCTCTGGTTAAATCTTCTTTTTGTTGATCGCAGTTATAAATGCTTAAATCTAAAGATGATCCTGCTTTGCACAACATCGTATTGAACATAATACGCCACTTTATTCCAAGACGACGAAACTTTTCTTCGCAAACTTCGGCATCGTAATTTCACAAAAAAATCCACGTGTTTTTTTCGATTAATTAACTCCGTTGTACAGGTGGTTGATTTTATGTAACACGCGAACTACAATATTTCAACCCACGTCAATTAAACAGCAGACTTTCCAAATCAAATTTCGCGCTACTAATCAATACCTACTTAAATATTTGACATTGAAACTCGCGAACAACGACTGTTCTTTGTAGGTACTTTTCACTTTTCAAAATTTGAATTCTGTTTTACTTTCTCGACATTTTTTTCAGCATTGTTTTAGCGACGACAACGCCTTTGAGAAATAAATTCCAACGATTCCTTTTATTAAAATAAACGTAACAATATAATTATTTTGGTAAAGCAACTTGAAAGAGTTTCGCGTTCGTTGATACAGTTTAATCAATTTCTGCAGTTTAGTGTATTTTATTGTTGCCTGACGCACGAGCGTGATTGTTTTACAATGGAATAATTAATTATATCAATGATTACCTATTAGAATTAATTTGGTAATAAATATGGAAAATTTTCACCATCATTAAGTCATTATCGAGATCTAAAGAGATGGTAAGGTAATTTATCGCTTCAGAATTGAACCTTTTATACCTACTATGGTAAGATTAAAGGGAATGAACTCTGAGCTATATTAGAATGGGTTTCTTTGAAGAAAATATAAAGTTGGGGTGATTTATAAAATGACCACATGGCTAGACAGTAGCAGAGTGGGTTTCATATTCATAAATATATCTTTCTGGTCGTGAAATTTAATTTTACTTAATGCTATAGGTACCTAAATGGGTGCATGAGCGGTCAAAAAATAACAAAAAAAGAGTAAGTAATAAGTGAAATGAAAATATGTTAGGGAAGAGTACCTGTATAGCATGAAATTAGCATCATAAATCATAAAATAAACGCGACTTTTCACGCAATCTTTATAATACTCGCAATACATTACACAACAGTATGGACAATGTAACAACTCTCGGGGAAGAGATACTTTAAATCTCGATGTTTATGAACAAAGACATGGGCTGTACCTTTCATGAAGGTTTTAGCCTTAAAACACGATGAAAAAAAATGAATAGGTAGAGGTACGTATATTTTTGTATCATATATTTATTTCAAGTTATTTATCGATGTCTTTGAAGCTTAAACCATTTCCATACTTTGAATTAATAACCCGAGGGAAAATGATTGGATCTAATTAGGTCTGAACAGATTTAATCCGATCAAAACTCTAGTCAGATCTGATTGAATTAGGAGAATGTCCAGATCTGATCAAGATCCAGTGAAATTCTCTCTATTGAATCTGATCAGGTCTGAATAGATTCAATTCGATCAAAACTTTGATTTGGCCAGATTTAATTATGTATTACTGAGTGTAAAAACCTCTTACGAGTTCCATTTGAAGATATTTTTCAACAAAGAATTTCATCTTTGTGAAATGGTACTTGGTATTTTTATGCTAAAAACAAGAAAATTTGAAACTTCTCGGAAATTCTAATGAAAAAATTACTTTTTATTGGTCGTGTAATAAGATGAAAATTACATGCAAATAATTCATGCAAATGGTCATGGTGTTGTTTACCTAATACTGTGAACTTGAAATACCTATTACGTTACCATCAGAAATTCATCTTATACCTAACACTAGGACTTGTGGGAATAATTTTGCATGATAAAATGAACCTAAAGAAACAAAAAACATTTGTAAATAGGCAGGTACTTCAGTAATCTCAATTTTGTGCCCCTACTGTTTTTTCTCTTCTGTTTGGAATAAAATGCTTTCATTTAATCTTATTTCATTAGAGAAAAGAATCAGAAAAACGTATCGATAAGATACTACAATAAGCACATCCATGATCTATTAGTTTAATTTCGGAGCTATTTGCCGAAATCTTTTACAGAGTTGAACGAACTGAATCCCAATCTACAATTTGTGCTGTCTTAATATTTGGAAAAACCTGCATTTGAACGATTCTGTTTTTACACTCGAAATAATTAAAACCTCCACTCGAAAGTTTTCAAAATGCCGGAAAAACCGAGTCAACTTTTATCAAAACGATACAAACGAATTTCAACGTACATATAGGTAAGGTTGGGGTATTTCAGCATCAACTCGAACTATGAGCCCGTGTCTGAGTTTCAATAAAATTGTAACCGTTGAACGACAACGTCGTATAAACATGCCAAATCGTAGATACGACGAAATTCATTTTCTACATACGTTTCATGGCACGACCAAATGGCCCCTTTCTCATACGAAAATGTCATGTCCAGAATAATTTCGCAAAAAATCTTACATTCGGTATAAGTTAGCTGTATTAAATTGGCGTTGATCTTTGTTGAATTATCGATGTCACAAAAACTAACATTGAAAATGTTTTGAAATTTCGCGTCACCTTTTCCATTCGACTCGGTATATCCGCAAAAACAATACAGAAACTCCAAAGTTGAACATTTTTCCTAAAAAAAAAACTTTTCGCTAATTTTTAAAATAAATCAAACGTTAATCAAACGCATCAAATTTATATTCAAGACAATATTTTCGAGAACTTTTTCGGCGGTAGAACGAGAAAAAATAAGCGTAAATTTATACACGGGTACCGGCGCGACCCGAAGCGGCGTTCTTTCGCCAAAAACTTATATTTTAGTTGCTTTTTTATGTAAACTTTTGCGTATAAATGGGTTTGGGTGCGAAAAATTTAACATGCTGTTCATGGATACTCAACGTTACCTTCAATCGGCTTTATTTATATTTTTATTTATACGACAATACGAAGTAATAAGATTATGTTTACTTTAGGAAACAGTTTTCTACCGAACTCCTCCCGCCGCACCATACGCAATTTATGAAAACTACTGAAAAAATACCTATCTGTGTACTTTTATCGAATGCACGCTTGTTCAAAGGTATGTATAGAAGGATTCCATAGCCTTATATGAAAGAAACCCCGATAACATGGAGAGTATTTTTCCAAAATCTCTCTCAAGTCACGTGCATGTATTTGAACCTCCCCCTCCATTCTCACTGAAGGGCATAACATGGTAAAAATAAGGTCATATTCTTGTTCAATACGATCTAAAATACATGTACCATTCGATCAAACGAATTTCATTCGAAAATTTGACTTGTACATTAGAATTTGAAAAAAAATTGCTAATCCTGCAGTACATCAAAAGTCGTTTATTTTTACTTCCAGAGTTATAAATTTTTGATAGCATTTCGTTTTGCTCGGCCTAATTTGAATTCCAATATTTGGATATCATAAAATTTTTAAAAAATACAAAAATTACATCGAGGAATTTCCGAATTTGAGTCGAATCAATCAAAAATTCCTCATTTTGATATAGGACCACAACCTTTTAAAATTTAAGATTACCTACCTAAGTATTTAGTATTTTTTGAATTTTTCATTCCAAATTTTTATTACTGACTCCGCCCTAAAAAAAAGTTGTTTGAACCATCTCAGTTCAAGAAATCTCTCTTTTGAGAGTAGGTAGCCTATTTTTCACATTTCTACGAAAAGTCATACGCCTATTCGAAAAAGAACATGTAAAATTAACAGGAAAACACGTCGTATCTTTTTGATTAAACTTTCGGAAATGAAATATAAAAAATGAGCTCGAATAGCTGAGATTTTATTTGGATAAGAGTAAAAGAGGGTTGACAGCTCTTTCTATCCGTACCTACGAGTTCCGTTCAAATGGGTAAATTTGAATCTGTGTTTCGCTCGTGAGCATAATGAAGTGAAATTCTCTTAAAACGAATAGACAGGCCATGTAGTATAGCGAATAATAGGAATATTGACAATATTACTCGTGATAAGAAAACTGTTTTCCGCCACAGCCGATTAATTCATCAGTCTAAAATCTGAACGTTGCAAGATTTCGACGCGTGTTTACACATTAAATACTCACCAGAACTTATACCTACCTAGTATAGCGACCCACATAAATATCATACACGAGTAGAAAATTTTTGCCACGCTTACCTACGTATTTACTGCAGAAGCAGATATTAAATAATTTGAAAAACATACCTACCTACGTATCGTGAAATAAATTCCTATGGATTGAAAATTGAGAATTTTTTTCACAATGTAACGTTTTCACATTCTGACATACAATCAAAAAATATTATAAAAATATACACATAAGCAATCTTCGTTTTCTATGGGAAAAAACCTCGCGTATACAAATGCTCAAAAATAACACGAGACGAAAATTTACATTTTAAAAAGATTCAAACTAGGTACTGCATGCTTTTTTCACGTGTGTTTTTTTCTCGCCAATCATAACTATTCGAAAAGAATTCTTACAGGTTAATATTATTTTTTCAGCAAGAAAATTTTTTTAGTTTTCTTTTGAAATATCGTAAATAGAAATCACGAAGATATATTTGTGAATCGATTCAAATGAAAATTGAAAATCTGACGTGTCATTTTTGCAGTTAAAATTGCCCTCACGATGTGAAGCAATATTTTAGGTTCTGATTTTAGACATACCTGCAAGACCAACTATACACATTCGTATGAAAATGAAATTCAATCGACTTTAAATTTTTTCATAGCTAAGAAAAAAAAAGAAAAAAGGAAAGGAAAATTTCCAAATTAATATGCCTACTACATAAGTATACTCGTAGATGGCAAAAAATTGAAATAATTCTTTTCTCGAAGATATTCATAAATTCTTTCCTATTCAGAATAATTATCATAACTGGATGAATAAAAAAAAGTTGGAAAAAACTATCGTAGCTAGAAGAAGAAAACAGATAACTATTGAAGATGACATTGACATACTTGACCCATCTTTTTCGAGTGTCATGCTTCGGCAACACAAAATATATAAGGTATTCTTTGGAATAATTCGAAAAACATTTTACGTCAACCTGTCTCGACTATTCAAATTAATAATATGCTGCGACTTTTTTTTCAGTCATTTATCACTTTCAGCAATACGGTACCAATAATCTCAATGCAGAAGCTACACAGAGAAAAAAAATTCAAATGTAAAAATACCTACAAATTGGCGAATAAATACTGCTTCAAGGCAGATAGCACATAATGAACACTTGTAAAAAGCGAAAAAACCTACACTCGACGAAATCGAATTATTAAATGGTTGAAAAATTCGCAGATTTCAGCGAAAATTCTCGACAACCGTCGAATTCCAGTTTCCCCGGCCCCATTACGCCAAATATTTCACTTCGCATTCCACGATAATAAGGTTTAAAAATCTATTTAATATCACACTGTGGTATGGTATTGAAAAAGGTGTACCTACGTGACTAAAGGGCCAATTTCTTTTTAAGCCAATTCCTACCTAATGAACATTGTTAACGAAATAAAATCAACGCTTATATGGCTCACATGCGTGCAAAACGTATTTTTCTCAAGCGATCCGAGCCTACCATTGCAGGGTTTACTTTATTTCGGGCCCTTTTTTTTTTCTTAGAAAATGTTTTAGATAGCTAATTTTCAAATAATTTGTTCTAACTTTCGGTTTCCTTTTCATTTGCTAGCTCGCTAGAGAAAAGGTTAACAACGTGAGGCTGTTATGGCTGGTCATTATTCGAATAACTTGGACAACGAAAGCGAAAAAAGGAGGTTTTTGATTATTTTTCCCTCAACTTTTGAGTTTTTTTTTTTTCAATAAATGATTTTTGCGAACCTGAACATCGATTATTTAGAGTTAAAAAAGTCGATACGCCCGAAGTAATAATAATTTCACATCTGTTTGACTGATCAACAATTTCAATTTTTTCAAATAACAACGTCGAATTTTTTTCCATTAGTATTTGAGGAAGGAGGAGGAGGATTACATTGACCAAAAATTAAGAAAACTGGCCAGATGGGAGGAGACCTAAAAAATTCACAAGGTTTCTACTTTCTAGCCAAAAGTTTTCACCTCAATACTGACACTGCTAGAATTTTGCAATCACTTACTAAAACGTACCTAGATAGGATGTTCCAATAAGCACATACCAAAGTTATAGGTCCAAGTTTCTGGAGAAAATTAAAAAAATCTTTGGAGGCTTCAGAATGGCTCAAAATTGTTGTTTGGGAGTTGAATTGGAGGGATTATTTACATTAGTTATCTTTGCTAAAAAAATTTTATTTCAAATTTAGAGGCCTTAAAACAGTGTTTTTTGGAACCTTTTAAATTTTCAAAAATTCGCTCAGAATCCAAAAATGAACTAGAAAGCAAGTTCAAAAAGTTTTCTTGTAAATGTTTTTGATAAATTTTTTTTTCAAACCTGTCGTATTTCGAGTATTAGAACGTAAACAATAATCTTTCACGAATTTTCATGATCTAAAATTCAAAAGAAAAACTTCTCATGCCCCCCCCGTGACTCTCCTCCCCTCTTCGGCTCTTAAATTTCAATATAGCACTTATACAGTTCTGTTTTTACACTTTTTTTTTTTTTTTTAATGAGATGAGATCAAATTTAAGGCAAATTACGTATGTATTCAATAGGTAAGTATTACACAATTTTTTGAGAGAAAAAAATAGAAATTTCAAGTAGGTACCTATCCAATTCAATTTTATAGAAACAGGGTGTCTAAAAATTATTTTCAAATACAAATTGAATTATTGTACGATAAAAACAGAAAAAATTACCATTTCGGAGAAATTCATGGTCAAATTACTTAATATTCAGACGTTCGATCAATTTTTCTCAATTTGAGTCCACGAAGTTCACTTTTTTTGTACAGAAATTTGAAAACGATTCGTGAACGTAATAGTTATTGGCTAGAAAAACACTCTCGTTACACGATTTACTCGAGTTTATAGATTGACGTTCCGACAATTGGTATTACTGGGTGTGAATTAGGCCACACAATGTTTAAGCCATAGGAAAAGGAAATAAGTTGGTTAGAAGTTGAGAAAAGATAATAAGCTATACACAGAGCGATAGCAAATTGGTGTAGGTTATTTGGAGAAGTATACGGAATCGACCACAGCCCGTATATACGAGTATCTGGTAACCTTTTCAGAAATGCCATACCTATCCTCTACCATAGTAAAACAATTCCGGAGCATTTTGTCCCGTAAATCAAAGAAAAGTCCCGAATGTTTGCAGATTCTTGAAAAAGATAACATTTAAATTAAGTTAACAATATATATACTTTCGGTCGGAGAACGTATTATAAAACGCGTACAGCTCGACTATCTTGAACAGAAGTTTTACGCCTTTGAGTAAATAAACGAAGGCGAAATAGGTACTGTGCGTTAAAAACATTCGTCTTTTAATGAAACAACGTCATGTTTCTAAACGTCCAACTGTATACATGGGAAAGTTTTTTTTTTCTGTTTTGCATAAATTGTTAAAAATTGAACTCGGTGATAGTAATTATCAGTGAGAGTAACTTCGCATCCTCCACGCCAACGGTGCGGTAACTTAAACGGAAAAATGTTGTGGAAAAGATAAACATGGTTTATTCGTATTCAAATAATGTTGAAATTTGCATTTGACCGTTCGCTTTGTTGGTGAAAATTTCATTTCAAAAGTCCTCTGTAGGGCTTTTTGTCAGGCTAACGTTTTTATTATTTCCGTAAAAATAAAGTACATATTAAGCGTATTTCGGGTGAATTTATTCATTTTGTTACGAGTGCCTGTTCGTTCAAATCGCTATTTTTTTCCTCATGTTTTCACTACCTACCTAGATATTTATGTGCTTACATCGTCGCTCGTACGACGCGATGTGATGAAGCTACACGACTCATTTCGATTGTTACGATTTCCAACATTTTTTATAGTTTGCCTATAATCTCGATAATAATTCAAATACATAGTGGCCAATGACTTCTCACATGCGTTGGATATCTATATGTGTAAGTACGCGAGGCATTGTAACGAGGATTTTCTAAGCTCACAAATTTCAAATCAAAGCCTAAATCCAATTTCAAACGTACCGCGGGATCAAAAATACATTAATTTAATGTATCTTCAACTTTACACTGGAATTGGATTGCAGTAAATGGATTTGCAAAGAAAACATTATCTTTAGTTTAGATATGCCATACATATACCTACCTATTCTTTTCACTACAATGAAAGTAAAAGTAAACAGCATCGCGACGAGATGCGTTCGAGTATTTTTTCGTCTTTATTTTTCTTTTTGATTTCCAAAATTTAGTTCACGTACGATAAGATAATATTTTCAGGGCACAGAATACCAGAATGTTCTTACAAAGATGCGTACTTTATATGTTTATAGATCTGAGCAGTAGGCGAAACAATTAAAAGTACATAACTAGATATTAGAATTCCTAGATCGGTATTTATTTTTTTTTCTTCGATATTTGTGTTTGGCAAAAAAATGCTGCCAAATTAATTTCAGCAAATGTGGTTGAAATTTGAACTCTGCCAGCAAATTCTTTATTCTCTTCGAGCTCAAATAGCTAAATTTATATTCTTTCAAAATTGTGAAAAAAATTCGAATTATGAAAATGTCGAGGTTGTTGAATTCAAATACATATTAATTTATTTTCTAGACTAAATCTCTCAATTCCCACCCTCCGACCACTCTTGTTCTTAAAATAGGGAGCCAGGTGATAAAAAAGGGTCAAATTCAAGTATGGGTAAAGTTAACCCCCTCCTCCTTCACACTACACAAATTTTGATCGTGGAAAATATCAGAAAAACATTTTTAAAACTTCACCTACATAATTTTAACAATGATAACGGATTTTTTTCAAGTTCTTGAAAGTCAGACAAAATATTGAAAAATTAAACACTACACCCTATAAATACTCGTAGATATTTAAAGTTTGTAAACTTTTTAGAAATTTTTACGAGTCTGATGAAACATTAAAATGTCAGAAATCGGTCACGTTTTTCAAGCATTTTTATGATTCTGACCTCTAATGTCAAGAATTCATCACAATTTTTCACAATTTCTTAAAAATCAGACACATTATCGTTTTAAAAATTGGTCCTAATATTCACAAGTCCGCTTCAATACATCACGAAATTTCAGAAAAAATTGGTCATTTGTGCAGAGAATCTAAAAAAATTGAAGAAAGATAACAAATAAAATGAAGGAAAAATCTAAAAGGGAAAAAGTCAAGAATAAAATATGCCAAAAAATAAAATAAAAAATAAAATCCATAAATTCGTAAAACACCATGAAAATATCAAAAATAAAAATTGAAAAACTGATTACCTAAAATTAAAATTATTTAAAGAATTAGGTAGGGATAAAAAATAGTACCTACCTATCTTGAAATGGGCATGAGATGGAATAATTTTTAATAACTTTATTTCGATGTGAAAAAATTACCAAATTTGTTTTAAAAAAACACCATACCTAATTAAAAATGAAAAAATAAATTTCAGGAAATGAAAAAAAATCATAAGAAATTTTAAAAGTTTCTAAGAAATCAAATGAACTAGGTACCTTTCAAAAATGAAAAAAAAGCAAATAATGAAATTAAATTCATGGAATAATTGAAAGAAAAAACCATGGTTTGAAGGCACACTTTCACCCATCATACTTATGAGCTGTACGCAAACCTCATCACATCTCAAATCGTTTTCAGCTGGCTGGTCATCTTTACAAGTTTATATTCGGAGCAGAATTGTATTCTTATTTTCAACTTTCTCGTAGTAAATTTTTTTCATCCCTTTATATTCTTTTTTAAATGACCCTTCTACCCCCTGAGAGTTGGAAAAATGATTATTTTTCTACTTCGTACCTAACGAGATATGAACGCGAATAGTACATACCTAGACCTATACCTATAAAGTGGCCTATATTCTGGGTATTCTTTCATTCAATTTTTTCCATGCATGTTTTTTTTGGCGGATAAACGTTTTACGCAAGGATGAGTAAACAGATTGATTCGCGCTTCATTAAATACCGTTTTATCCGAGCATATTTGATTTCTCCACGCATTCGCCACAACCATCACATCTGTCCATTTATTTGCTATATCTATCACGAATACCGGGGCAAATATTTATTGCGATGGATTATTATCGCGTTGCCGCCGATACCCGGCATCAAGGAACAGTCGAAGCCGAGCAGAGCTACAGCTCGCGGCTGTATTCTCGCTGCCGTTAATAACGAGCATCATTTATTCAAAAGTTGCAAACGTACCAAAGAAAAGCCGGCTGTAAAATTAATTATTATAATGTAAAACTACGTAAAAAAATTAAACCGAACGCGAGGTTTCCGGAAATCTTACACCTTCCGGGCTAATAATCGCAAGCAACTGCTTAAAATATGTACCGGATCTGTTTAAATTTTAAATGAAACGAAACCATTTGCATAAATTAAATTCCCGAGTAAAAATATTTCTCAAAGCGAAAAATGACTCGTGACTCGTTAAGTTTGAGGTTTCGACGAATAAAAAATTTAAATCGTCTAAGTTAAGTTAGAGATACCTACCACCTAGGTATATCGTGTAATTTCTCTCTAATAAATGTAGTAACATCATCACCTGTATAATAATTATTCATTCAACGAATCAACTGATGAAGGATAATTTGAAATTACTCAACTTGAACGTTTTGATACCGCTTGTTAAAAACTCGCTTTTCGCCAAATTCCACAAGCTTTTTGGTTTCCCTCTGTAATGATGAAAATTTCGTTTGTACAAAAGTGCTCGGCTTTTCGTTGGTATTTCAAGATGGAGTTTTAAGCGAACATACGCCAGGCTGAACGAGTGACGAAGAGGGGTTCGGAATTAACCTAGAGAAAAAACTTCACTGACGAAAATTACGAATTCCGGTATGCTTTTTGTGTCTACGTCTACACAATGCAAAAAAATTCTATGATGAATTTGGCTATGTGCGCGGGTATCTACTCGTATTTGAAATTGCAGGAATTTCAGACAAGTGAGACTTTCTAACGATGCTTTCAAATTGTTTTTCGATGCATTTTTCTGCGTGGGAAATTCGAGGAACTTTCTCAGGAAGACTTGAGATTTCCTTCCAGGAGGATGACTGGGGGAAGGAGAAGCAAGGGGTTGTACTTTTTAAAAATCTGCAATTTCTTGCAAAACTGCCGTACATAGAAAGCCCTATCCCAAGACTCGTTGACTTCAATGCATTGTAGGATTATTGAGAGAACAGAATAATAGCTCGATGAAAAATTTCAAACACAATCCAATTTTATGGTAAACTGAAAGGTATTGGAGGAGGGGAGGTGCCCAGAGGTCTGGACACAATTTTCGTGTACCCATTCTCTTACATTCAACATGAAAAATATCCATTACGGTTATACGGAGCTTTCTTCGTTGCTTTTCAAAAATTAATTGAAATTGTAACACGTTAATAAAATTGCCTAACCAGTTTGCCGTGAATACGCATGAGTAGGTAAATACATAGATAGTTAGGTCTAATAATCCAGGAAAATGGGACCTGATCCTCCGATTGTGTTCATTCTATATACGAGTTATTTTTGATTGTGTAATAAAGTAACCACCGGATATCACTTCTGTACAAACCTCAAGGGGAAGGGGAGGGGGACTCGTCATTTTCATACATTTATAATCTCATATCTTAAAATTTGTTGGACCTAAAACAAAGCTGTCGGGGGAGGGGGCGGAGAATAGACGAGAAATTCAGAATTACGTACCTACTTGGTAATTGAAATTTCAAAATTGACTCAGGTTTGAGTTTTCAAGATGAAAGCTTGATTTTTCAAGAGAAGTACTTACATACGACTGGTACGAGTACATATAAGAGTTGAGAGCTGGCACTAAAAAAAAATCATTTTTTCAGTACCTATTTTTGCAACAAAAAAATTTTTAAAATGGGATCTTCATCGACTTCACGTCCTTTGAGGGCACAATGGTTGTCCCCCCGCGAAAAAAATTTCCACCTTACATGGGGCGAGGATGACCTAGGACGCTCAAAATTTGGATATGTTGTTAACAATGGCGATACTCACCATATGGTATGGGGGGCCAAATTATGCTTCTCCAAAAAAATGACCTTTCTGTAATTTTCAACTTTGACCCTTCAAACTGCAGGGGCCAATTCTAGCTGGACCAAGAGAACCCCATTCCCCAAGTTTGACTTTATTTGATCAATTAGAACAGGCAGGTCATAAAACGTGAAAATCACCATTGGACTGAAACTTATAAATAAATAAAATGACTGGCCTACCGCAAATAGCCCATTTTTTACAAAAATTTGGCTAAAAATGGGGTTATGAATTTTGGAAAACTGAGATCAATTTTTTTGGTAATGAGTTACAGGCTTTTCAAGATCAGGATTGATTTTTAGGTACCTAACACAATTTATGGTTTTCTACAATCAAGTTTTTAAAAACGAAAATCACATTACTGCCTATAAAGCAAACGTGTTTTCTAAAAAATTACGTCCTTCCATGGGAAATACCTACTGTTCTAAAGCATCCGGGTTTTTTCTTCAATATTTGACTTCAATTTAGAGGACAGAGGCCAGATTTCTTTCCTGATTTAGTAATTTTTCAAAACTGTCATTGATTTTTAAACATTTTCAAGTTTTTTCACAGATAATTTACTCATTGTTTTTTTTCAATCGATTTTGCTCACTGATTGAAGCAATTTCTATCTTACAGCATCATTTTTAAAAAAAATTACCGACTGATCGAAAAATGCTGATCCCTACAAACTTTCTGCTACATCTTTTTAAGAATACAAAATAACTTAGATTTAATTACTTAGGTAATCTAAATCCTTATTCAGTTATTAAAGATGTATTAGCTTTCATTATTACTTTGTATGTAAATAAATATTTTCGATTTAAATTTTTCCTTTCATTCTTTAATATTAAATAATTTTGCAAAGTTTAGTTGGTAACCCTGACTTTAGAGAAAAACAAAGTATTATGCGTAGTCCGCTCCTATTTTTGTGTCACAAAATCTCAAAAAAAGGCGAGGGAGTAGATGAAAATTTTTTGATCACCCGGTAGATGATTTTCACCAATTTAGAGTGAAGAAATTTAGTGAGAACTTGAATTAATCGAATCTCAGGTAAAACAGAATGAGAAATTCATAACCATAGAACCGTTTTTTGGGTAGAATTCAACTAAGTTATTTGAAGAATGAAGGAAATCAGAAAAAGCATGATTTATAATAATTGCAAAATTCTTTTCATCAGATACAATTTCATTTTTCGGTACGATATCAGTAAGTTTTCAACCTTTTAAAATAGGCACTGAAATCTAATGTAGAAGTGGATTTTCAGACTAAAAAATTCGAGGAAAATGTTTTTTCTTACGAAGCAACTCGAAATTCTGTAATTCAGTCTCGTCATATAATCGTTATGAGTATTTACACGATTAAAAACAGAATTTTAGAACCAAGTAGGTATTTCGTTTCTCCTGTACTGCGAAAGTTAGAGAATGCATACATGCAATGAAGTTGAGCTGCCTATGTCACTGGTGAAAGGAGATTACATTTTGTGACACACCCTGTACATGTAGGTATGCTTATTGCGCGTTTATTCACGATATTTTCATTAATCTTCGTTAAAACACACTGAAGTTGAAAAAAAAACCACTACAGGTTCTTGTAATTTTTAATTTAATTTTCATATTACTTCACAGGAAATTTATTTCATTTATACGTTTCTTATATCGTATTTCTTTTTTCACCATCGCACCGAGTAGAAAATCATTTCTTGAATTCATTAATTTTTTATTTGTTTCTTTTTTCCTTCTTTTTTTTTTTGCCAACTTCACGTCTGAAGAAAATTTAATAACGAGGCTGTTGCGAAATTCACGATTTAATGTATAACTTCTACGTGAAAAACTTATTTTTTAATTAATTCACTTTTATTTATCTTGGAATTAATTTTTGTCTTTAAGGACTATGCTACAATTCGCTTTAACCAGACTACCTACAAGTTTTCTGTATTGGTTTATTCTTATTTTTTTCCCGCTGTAAATCTTTTAATCCCGAAATAAAAAAAGATTTAATTTTTACGCATACGACTTAAAAATTTACGTCTTATCTGCTGTTCGTCTTGCCCATGGTTTATAATTTTTTATTCGGCGTGAATTACATACCTGCTTATAGTTTTGCACTTTTGATGCCATCACTTTTCAAGTAAACAGTGGATAAATTTCACCTTGAACGACTTATTCGGCGAATAAATTAAAAATGAAATTTACTCTTTTCTTTTAAGCGTTACCGAAATGCGTACCATACGTACGTACCATCAAAGACATGAGAAGTATCTTGAGGGTGTTGGAATATTATATGGAACACTTTGCCCGCAAACCTTTACCAATAGGTACCTACCTGGCTCTAATACATTGAAAATTCTTATTTACAACGCCGAGTCTGTGATCGTCTACAAAGTCAATAGAGTTATTTAAACGCAAATGCGTGCCCCCTTCCTTTTCATTTACTCGTATAAAGCCAAAGAAGTCAAACTTCACATCAGCATCATGCCTTTCAAAGAGACATGTTAACCGCTGCGGTACAAATGAAAACTTTCATACCTAGTATAGATTTTCATTGAAATTATATAAAAGAGAATTTCGTTAATTTGCAATTTAAACACGCTTAACTTAATACCAAATTACCACCCTGAAGAAAATCATCAACGTAGGTATAAGAATCGCCAAAAATACCTAATATTCAGCTTTTTCAACAGGTTAATTTGCCGTTTTATCATCAACGATGCGATGAACTTTGTGGAAAGCATTCGCCGCGCCTTTGTTAATACGCGGTTAACAAAATGTAAACTTTTCGAGACGTTGAATATACAAAACCGTGTGCCCCTTTGGTAGTTTTTCATTAATCCTAAATATTAAGTATCCTTATTCGAGCTCGAGGGCGAAATTATGCGAATTTGCCATTTCGCGACAATATTGCTGGAATAAATTTCGCTGCGTATTCAATCCTTTGTAAATGATTATCGAACTTGGATTTTAGATTAGACACGTTTGCAAGACGTCAATGACTTGATTACTTAAGTTTGTCTCTTAAGCAAAAATTTATGCTCATTTGATTCTGATCCCAAGTTCAGCACCTTGCGTAGGTTCATTTCCTGTCGTCGTTGTGCTGAGTGTTTCCTACCAGAAGCAAAAATATTCGAAGTATTTTTAAACTGTTCGAAGAAAGCAAAGGCGCGAAATTTGTAGAAAATTATCTATCAGTTTTCAACATTAAAACAGTAGAGAAGGATGATGACTCCAACCCTTCTTCTCTCCGCACCAGATTATGAATTTTCAAGAGCTTTCGTTCTCGAATTTTTCAAAACAAAATTAGGTACCTTTTTTCGAAAAATTGTGATGCTTTTATAAAAATTACTTACAAAGGATTCAACCAGCATCCAGAGCAAAATAAAATACCTATCTAGCGTAAAAACAATGAGATACTTTCATCGCAGGATTTCACGCAAAAAATGGCAATTTTCACAGGTCATTATGAAATTCTAGTGATCGAAGTACGTTTTTAAAACTGAAAATGAAAATTCTCTACTTTAAACAATTTTCAAGAAGAAAGGTCATTGCTCTAATAATTTTCTCATCCCAACAAAATAAGTTCTAGCTTTTAAGCGGAAAAATTTTCAATTCAACGGAGTTATAAATTAAACACATGCTGTGTAAAATCATTAAACTCGCACATTTTCATACACCTAGTACGACAACAGACAGAAATGATCCCTTGTCTCTCAACACACGTAGCTTCACGAGCCTACATCCTCTATTAAAAAATTCAAATCATCCAGCGTCTATTAATATATGCAAATCATTGAAGGTACCAATAAAAATTCAAATTACAGTCGCTGATGTGGCTTTGAATCATAAAATATTTAACACGAAAAGTAAAAATAGACATCGAGTAATATGAGCTTTACTATAGGGAAGCATTTTACAAACAGAGTAGATGATTTTAGAAAAATAAAAACACACTACGAACTGTTTTGAAATAATTTTCCTCGTAGATATACGGTTTGTGAACCGATACACTCTAGATCAAAGCTTGAAATTTGAACTGTATAAGTATTATAAGTTGGTACCTACCATATTTAATGCTCAAATGTTGTTACAAATTCAAATTAGGTAAGTAAGTATAACTGTTTTTGTAATTTAAAAATTCGATAGGTACCTAATTTAATTTCACTAAAAGCAACCGTAAGATTTTTTGTAATGATTTTTCCTTTTAAAATTTTCGCAAAACTGATTTTATGTTTAGAAAACTGCGAACTTACCAATGCTCTTTTTCCAATTTCGAAAAAAATTTACTTAGGTGTGGCTTTAAGGAAAAGTGCTAAAATTGAGCAACTTTGAGAAATCGTTATCTTAAGATGTTTACTCCAAATACGCATTTTACTGCGTAATTACATTCGCCTCCTCGGAACATTACGCTTCCAGTTTAGTAACTTTGACAGAAAGCCAATTAGCGCTAGATATCACGCAAATGTACAGTATTGCACTTCAATTCGTCATGAAGACAATCAAGTAAGTTTTTAGGGTAGATTTTCGTTCGCGTTTTTCGCGTACTTCGCGATTATTCTCTCAATAATGATGTAAATTCATCTTGTTTTCGTTAATAAAGACTCAGAAAATGTCCTCGTTTCGTTCGAATTCTTTATTCTAATATAAGACTTCCCGCCTTTTTTTTGTAAACAATTGAACTTGTTTCACCAAAAAAAGTCAAAGAATTTTGACCGAATTCAGCGAAGACCTTTTTTTTTGGCTGCATAAGTGGCCTTTGAAGGATATGAGGTTTCAAAAAGAAGAAATTTTCGAAAAAATCGTGTTTTTTTTGCTCTAGCCCCTACCCAACCTGTTTAGGAGAAATTAAATAACCCAGTTCCAAAAGATGATAATTTGAGATTCAGCATGTACATATAGGCTTTTGCCATCAAAATCTAAAACATCTTTTAAGGTTTTACTGATAAATTGAAAATTTGTAAATCGCTTATTTTTTTGGGTAAATTCGAGTTTTCAGAATTCTCTTCTCAAACATTTAGCATTAATCATGCCAAAACATGAAAAGGTTTCATTTTTGAAACTGAGGAAATATTTTAGAATACCTACAGTGGTGCCAATTTTTTGCTCATTATTGCCAATTTCAAAAAAATGGGAAAAAAGCCCAAAACTTATCAAATTTTTTTGGTTTTTTGAAATTGTCAATATTGACCAAGAAATTGGAACCAATGTATTCTAAAATATTTCCTCAGTTCCAGAAAATTATAACTTTCGAGTTTTGCTTCAATTAATGCGAAATGTTTGAGATGAAAACATTTTCAAAACACGAATTTACCCAAAAATAAGCGGGTTTCAAATCTCTTGGATTTTAATGGCAATAGCCCAGATCGACGCAGAATCTCGGGCCATTTTTCCCTAAACAAGCTAGGTAGGAACAAAAGCAAAAAAACACGATTTTTTTTCTCGAAAATACAGCTTTTTTGAGACTCTATATCTCCTCTTCAGGGGCACTCACAGAACCAACATTTTTCTGAGTGACTTTCAACTCAAAATGAAGGTCTTCGCTGAATTCGATCAAAATCCTGCAATATTGTCTACTTCGCCATCCTCCCTGATGTACAGGTTTAACAGAAACAAAATGAATTACCTCGATAGGTAGGCTACATTAAAACTTTCAAGAAAAAACTAAACTTATTCGAGGCCCAATTATCATCATTGTATTTCCTTCAAAATATTTTAGTGCCATTGGTCATGTTCATTACTATGATTTTTGAAAATGCAAGTAAACTTTTTACTTTACGTTCCAAGTTTTAACAAATTTGAGAAAGAGCATCGTTACTCGAAATGATACTTGAATTTTCTAGAGCCATCTGTCTCCGTTGAAGACTGAAAAGGTAAATTTAATTTGTTACAGTGAAAAACAACAGGTAGGTACCAAAGTACGAGTATGTAGGTAAGAACATTTTTTCCATTTCATAAAAATTATTTGGCGGAATCGTAGCTGAAAAACAAAGAAGCATTATTGCTCATACAGCAGAAATGCTTTATAGGTATTGAAAATACGTCCTCCCCCTCCTCCACCACCATTAAAGAAAAATGTTCTTGAATGATGGAAGTTTTTAGGCTTTGAATAGTAAAAAACTATACGCTTTTTAGAAGCGAATTTGATAGCTGAACTTATTTTTAAAATAATTCATTAAAGCACTCATAATGATAATCACTCGATTAGGTATAATTTTGCAAATATTTCAGTAAAAAGTAACGAATCTATAGGCTAATAATCCGTTTTTACCTTCTCACCAAAATAAGACATTTTATTCTGGTGACTAAGTACTTCAATGTTTTTTGTTTCAACATTCAAGCTGACAGTGAGCTCCATTTTTCCAAATCAACTTGAAATGGAAATTTTAATTGAAACTCAATCACAATATTGTTATTGAAATTATTGTAATCCGTAGAACCATTACTCATTCACTTTTGCTTATTTTTAATGAAGTTTAATCATGAAGTCATAATTTATGATTTTTACGTCAAAAACTTAGGTATAATTCTTCCTCTCACATTGTTAATTATAATGGATGCTAGATTGGGTGGTGGGGAAACCCCCTCCCTAACATCGACGAAATTGACTTCCACGTGAAAACAATAGGGGGAGTTTATTTTGAAACAAATTTCAGAAATTGTGAATGTCAGAGAATGTCCAAAATTTTAGAAGTTTCAAAAAACAACAATAAGGCCAGTAGTTTTTTCCAGGATCTGTTAATTTTTTGAGTTGAAATATAGGTATCAATTTCGAAAAGAAATCAAAATATGCCAAAGAATAGGTAACGGTTGAAGACTTGATCATTTTCAAACTTCTTAAAAATTCAATAAATCAGAATCCAATCATTGAGAAAAAAATAATCACAATGAAGCCTACATTGTACTCGATTCAATCCTAACTGAAATAAGCCCTCGTCATATGGCCAAAAGTTTAATAGCTTTTGGTGAGTTGAATGTTTATCCTGAATCGGCGAGTATAATACGAAATGCATGTCGGGTCGGGTTCGAGTGAAATACATTTGTAGCCGATCGAAATACAAAAACCAATTTTCAATTTTACACTAAGCCGGGTGGATTTACCTCTTACGCTTTAAAATTTAATAAAATTGCTAATTCTAAAAATAACAACATCTATATAAAATCTTTGAAGAAACATGTTCAACGTTTGGCTGAAATTTCGAACCCTTTCATGTTGCTTTAACCAAAACTTCACGACGAATTAAAAAATGAACAAGAAATCAACACATACGATATAGTCAAACTACATAATCAGCCACTTACGAAGTGCACTAGTTACACGACCTTAACGTCGATCCATTTCACCGAAAATTTTTTTCCTCGAAAAAGTACACTTTTGAAACACCGGTAAATCGTTTAACATCTTGATTCGCGCCAAAACTTTACGAAATAAGTAACGACCGGTGTAATTTATCGGGCGAAAAATTTTCGCATACCCACGTCAACAACGTTTTATCTTCTGGATACTCGGATAATCGTTGTTCAGACTCCGAAATACACTCGACAATTCCAACAACCATGCGCACGCACTTTACCTCGCGAAAAACTTTTCTATTTTGCGAACACACCTGTAGCTTTTAAGCTATTTTCTTTCCTTCTTGGCTGGTAAATAGTGTACAGGTGATGGTGAAATTATTCTTCATGACATCAATGAATATTCGATAACGAAATACTTAAGATGTCGATTCTGACGATGTAGATTTTTTTTTTTGTAGTTATGGGCGAGAAAATTTTAAAAAGAAAAACGCCGAAACGAAAATTTTTTATAAGTATATTTTAACGTGTCAATTCGCCGTACAATGTGAGCAAAGTTGGTACGTATCAAAAAATAAAAAATGAACACGTTAAAAACCATATTAATGTAACGAACCTATAGCGATTTTCACAAACTTTTATTTAATTTGATTCACGATTTTTTTTCCTACTTTCATGCAAAAGCACACCAATAAGTGTCCTTGTAGTTTTCCTTCTTTCATCATTCTGCTGCTGTATAAAGACGATCTAATATTTTTCCATTTGAAGAAACCTTTCAAATAACGACGTTTCCTTATTGCATAGTTGGCATGCATGAGATAACTATAGTAAAACATCAAAAAAAAATTTATACGCGAGAAAATTTTCATCAATTTTTGTATTATGTGAATTCACCAGTACATTACGAATATTCATCGAACGCCAAGTACAGTTTTATAAGGCCTCGTCACAAATTGAATTTTTTCTTTAAATATGATATTATATGTATAGGTATAGTATTCGCTCAATGCATCCTACGTACAGTTTCAACGTAGCGAGGCGATAGTCTTCATAAGCTTTCTTATTTTAACAACAAGGGTTCTCCTAAACATGCTATGTAGGTAGGTTAGGTACCTATAGGTAAGTATGTTATTCGGAGATGGGATTCCTTTTAAATGTAGTACCTACTCGTAAGGAGGCCATTTTTTATACAGGATATGATTGTGGATAGATTCTTGTATAAATTTTAAGTAAGCAACTCACTTCTTTATTAGTACATATCGTAGTCTTCAGTTCTTATAACCAAAATTTGTACTCACCTGAAACAAAAAACAAAATGAACTGTCGATTATCAGTTATCACAAATAGTTTAATAAGGAAATGAAATTCGTTATGAAACACGTAGATAGTGAAAAAAATTAATGATCACTAAACTCACGTTTCCTGTTACCTATTTTTTTTTAAAATTTTGATCATTCTTTCATATTTTTTGAAGCGATTTTTTTTTAAAGTTCTCTTTTGAGAAAACGTCATATTTCTGCAGCTTACGATGAAAAAAGAACCAGTACCCTATGCCTTCTGTACCTTATAATATCTTTGTAGGCATTTCCACACTACTTTCGATTATATGTACAATACACTCGCATGTTCTTTATAATCATTTTTACTCGACCTCGACAAAATAAACACTCATAGTTTGTCCATAAATTGAATTATTTGTCTTTGAAACTTAAAACATAATTAAAGCGGCTTTTAACCATAACCCTTTATCCGCAATACCTATTCGTGTCCCTTATAATGTTGTCCACTCAAGAGCATTTTGTGGTTTCTCCCAAGTTTTGCGCTAGTTTCCTGTACTACATAGCATAATATGAGACGAAAAATCTTCGAAAGCAGAATTTCGACGTTAAGTTTCTCGTTAAAGCTGAAATTGACACGATAAATAAATTTCCAAGATCCTATACAGGTGATTATTCTGACTTGGCAAGATTGAAAACCTAAAGGTAAAGTTTATAGACCATGTACCACCTACCCACTGGTGGATTTCTTGACAGGAAATTATTGGAAATTATAAAATGAAGGAGAACATCAATAGTGCTTCCATTTTACGTTTGGAAATTTTCAAAAATTTCACAATCAACTTCCTATAATAAGATAAGCGAATAAACTCACTTTTTTGTAGGTACTGGAAAATGGACCAACCCAACACGAGGCAGCTTATAAAAAAAATTTAGCAAACGAATAGAGAAATTGAAAGACTACCAGGAGTTTACGTTTTCAAAATCAGCCCAAAAATCACATAAAAATGGTCGTTTTTGGTTAAAATTCGACCAACTGTACAATTCTGATAGTAGTGAAGAAAATATAATTTTTAGTGACCCCAATTTTCAGAAAAACTTCCAGTGTGAGATTTCGAAAAATGCTATTTTGGGCGGATATACACAAGGAAGTGTAATTTAAGAATCTGAATAATTCAAAAAATACCATCTGAATGGGAAAGTCTGATCTTACTTCAAGTTCAAGTTACTGAAGAATATCAGCTCACAGCGAATCTTACCATATTTACGGCGGACTGGTTATGCAAATTTATTAACACGTATCTTGTACCTACCTATATGTATATTTTTAACGCAGCGCCATAAAACCTGGAAATACATGTTGGGAAATGAATAAATACATAATTTTTGAATTTTTTAAAAGTTGATTCGTGATCGCGTTAATGCTTTACGAATGGGTAGAGATAATTTTCCCCTTTTCCCCGCCAAAATATTTTTTTCACGAGTTGTTTGTCACAGAAGTTGGTAAAACTCTTACAAAACCTATGTTAGACAGAAGAGAAACCTCTTAAAAAAATCAAAAAATAACTCAACTCATACCAGGTTCACGTTCAATCCGTTCGAGCGCTCTAACCACAAAAACAAGCTAAAAAGGTTCTAGTTACTAGGGGAACCCTCTTGCCAGGTCCTGTGGACCTCGCTTGTTTGATAGGGCGATTGAAATTTTTGAGGGAAACCCCATGAGTCTTCTGGGTCCAAACAAATGAACGAAATCGATTACCAATTGACTGAAAGATTCCTTCATTGGTGTGAAAAAACTGTCCCTATTTTATTTCAAAAGTTCTCCTTGAATTAAACTACAGCAAACACTGCAATTATAAACACCCAAAAAAAAAAAAAAAAAATTCAAAAGAAATGTTGAAAATTAAATTTTTAAGAGAAAGAATCAAAATCCAAAAATTTTCAATTCTATAGTTCTATTTCTTAATAGTTTTTTTTATTTTTATTTATTACGAATCAAAAATTTAAAATGATTATTTTGAAAAATCTGTGAAGAACGTGGTGATATAGCAAAAGTTTCATTACCTGAGAGAAATTTTAAAAATCTTACCATTCAAGCCTTATCAAAGCTATTTTTTCTAAAAAGCAAATGAGGCACGATTTTCCAAAACGTCTTCTGGAACATATTTTTTTCAACACGTTTATTGACCTCTCCATGGCCCTCCATACTCTAAAATCGGTCAATATGTTGCAAATGAGAAACGAAATCAATTGTCAGAGATGCATTTTAGTAATAGGTAACCTCACTGGAATCATTTAGAAAATGCATGCACTCGTACCAAATTTTTACATTCGCCCGAAAAAGTATGAAAAATGGGCAGAGAGGTCGTTTCTACCTCGAAATAGGAAGTTTCACGTATTGTTTTAAAGCTAAAGATTGTGGCGATATCTGCGATACTACGACAAAATTACTCGAACAAAATAATCGTTCAACTTTGACTGAAACACCCTCTGTTCAATCACCAAGTAACCTTTACCTGACTAATCTCTAGACAGCTTTTTTTGAAATAAATTCGTCACAGAACGTATAGAGAGAGACACCGTCTGAACGTGATTATCAAAAGCTTATTTCGCCATCAATTTTGAGATAAATTGCGTTAAATGATTCGTAAATTTAACAACTGCGATCTTCTTTAAACCATTCATCAATGCAGCAAAATTTCAACAATAACTTGACTGTCAAAAACATGAATTCACGCAGTTACTTAAATATACGCTGAAGTACTCGTATTGCGGTGGTATTTCAAGCTGTTTATGTGTTTATCATAACCCTACAACGCTTTTGATAGGTAGGTATTTAATTTAATGAATATTTTTTAAAATTTTCAAGCTGCCATGTTTCGAAAATTTTTAAAAAATTGTCCAAAAAAAATGTTTAAAAAAATTTTGTCAACATTATAAAATACTCGGGTATTTAAATATAGGGTAAAGTTACGCGTGATTTGATGTTCCATTTGTACGTAGTTACGAAAGCGAGCGATAGAACTACAAAGATTTTCCATTACACTAATTTCATTTTTTATGCCTCTAGTCCTCGTGCGATACTCGTCAACAAAAAAAATGTCATTTTTTCCCTCGATACGTTCGAGTAAAGCGAAAAAAAAACACTCGTCAAATAAACAAACCACGCATACAACTCTTTGATAAAGTTATATCTACATAGTGACAAGATATAGGTAGCATGTAGATACCTTCACCTATTTTTTCCACTTTTACCAAATTGTTGTTGAAAAATTTGCGGTAATAGTTTACAAAATTTACGTTTCTTGAATACTCATCTTCATATCGTATCAATGTAACTGAGAAAGAATCCAACAGTGGAAAATTCCATCGCTGTTTTAGTTTAGAAATTCGCACGTTTTTTGACAAGAGCTTCAGCTTTACTTGATAAAAGATTAAAACACTTGATTGTTCCTATCTGCGCTGCGAATTCGTCACAATAAATTTGTTTAGTCAAGTAATTAAAGAAACATTTTGAAGATGTAGAAATACGCGTACGCAAAGCAGCGAGAGAATCGTTTAAAATGAAATTTTGATGAGCAGCTAATACGTCTTACCGAATATGCAAAGTCTCCTTTAACAAATGTGATCTACGTGAAAACTTTTTGATGTTCTCTCATTAAAATGATACCTAATCATTAGTGGGAAAACGATACCTTTTAGTGTATTGACTTGTTTTATCTATTGGCTTAAAATGCAGCTTTAAATTAATGGCTGCTCTCGTAAAACGATGGTCTTTCATAATGCTTCGGTTTACACAAATTTGACACTAATGAAGCAAATATGTCTAAATCTGTTCATTACGGCGAGCTTTTTAAGACGCAATACAAGGAAAAGAAAATAGGTACAAGCATCAACGATATCACCATTATGAATATAAAATTACGAAGGTGATTCGAATCACATCGTCGTTATTATAAACGCTGCGATAGCAAGAATTACGAGTATAGAGCCACAGGATCTTTAGAGTCATCCAATACCTATTAGTACCTATGGTACCTACCAGATACCATTTTGATACCTAGGTATCAATGTATTTTGAAAATAATAAACAGGGTATAAACTATGAAAAAAATCACAAATTAGCTCGGAATTTCTTCCCGCTTTCGTTCAAAAGACTTTCATCATGTAATTGGCTCGAAAAATCTCACTCAATGAATTATTATTTCCTGATTCGTAAGAACTCTTTTCAAATGTTATTGTAATAAATTGCACGCCCTCTATGTATAAAGAATTTATAGGTAGGTAGGTATCCAATAACATGCATGCAAAAATCTTGCATATTTCATCGCGTTTTTTGTGGCAAATAATTACCAAAAAAAAAAAATCCCACACAGAAGTGTTTCAAATTACTTACACACTTTTCTTCTTAGAAAGTTTGACATAAAACAAACCAAGTAGGTATGTAGGTAAAATTATTACGAGTAGGTACGAAATTCGACACGTAATTACGCCGTAGTAGGCAACGTGGTCGATCATTTTGTCGTTACATTCGGTGAGAAAATTCATTTAAGAAATTTGAAACTTTCTCCTTTGTTTAAATTGGAATAAAAAACCACCAGATACCGGAGAATTTGAAAACGTGGTAAAACGCATGCGTAGATACGACATTGATGAATTTCAAAATAGGTAGTCGATGTTGAACCAAAATGTGAAAAGTTTTTTTTGGAGCTAATGAGGTTGAAATTGGAAACGAATTTCGTTGAATATTGCAGAACAGCCCATGTGCAGTATAAAAAAAACTACAAACAAAATAAATATAATAAACCGTATATTTAAATGTTTGGCTTATTCGAATAAAAGAGATTAAATTTCAATTACCATCCTTATTAAAATGTCGGTTAATTTTAGCGGATTAAGTGGTTATTAGGTCGTTAAATTATTCTTGATATTTGCTACAGCACCAGCGAGTTAGTCACAAGTGAAGGATTATAAAATGAATTATTTTAATTAAATTTTCATTTCAAAGCCAAAATCATTCGATCATTAGATTTAGTCAAACTGGAAATAGAATACGTAGGTACCTATTTATTTAATTCGGCGAGTCGCAACAACATGTTGCATTGTTGCTAACTATAGTACATTTCAAATTATGGGTCTTAGGTGAATATGTAAATATGTACCACCTTATCAATTTTAGAAGTATACCTACATCTTTTAAAAACCCCTTCTAACTCAAAAGTTAGACAAGTACTACTTAGCCCATTGTTTTAACTCAGAGATAAAATAAGTAGGAACTAGGTTGTAGGTACCTAAGTACAATGTACATATACTTGTGAGTAGGTATTTACTTGTTCGAAATTCAAAACATCAAAAATTTGATTTGAATCTATTCTACGTATTTTGATGAATTGAATATTTCAACGATCTCATAGGCAACAAAGATACACTTAGAGTCCTAGATACATGAAATTTGTACAAATGCGCAGTGAGTTGGATATCATAAAAGTATATTTATGCGAATGCATATTAGTGGAATTTACTTCCACGAATGCACATGATGAATGTTACTACGCAATCATATAATTTCTACGTACTCGTACTTATAGCAACCTATGTACTTTAAGTACCAGTAAAATAAATTAAACTCCAATTGAACTACACTAGAATAAACATGAAGTAAAAATCATCAAACCAGGTACAAGTAGAAAAGTACTTTTTGAAAAAGACCAAAAAGACATGGTTGAAGAGGTCCAAACCATTCTCATTCTAACAATCTTGAACGCAATAGAAACCAAAGGGATTCTCAAACGATAGTCAGTAGATACGGTGTGCATATTTGAAAATTGTCTTGTCACAAAATATCATTGGAAAATATGGTGGATTGATGGAATACTCCTATACTACCTGCCTACCAAATAATATAACATACAATATTTCCGATAAAATACGCAGTGCGAATTTATTTGTAAATATAAAATCAATTTCCTGGTTGCGTAAAAATTTTATGAACTTTTTCTGTTTTTCTATGGCTGAATAAACTGCGGCATTTTTCATTTTTTAGGTTACCTATATCATAATTCACAGAGTCGATTTATTGAATTTATTCATTTACACCATTCAAATGAGTTTCAAGTACCTCTACCTACCTAGTACATACCTACGTACCTAGCTAGCCTAGAACTGACGTGACGTGAGATCATCGCAGATCTCTCTTTGAAAATATAAATGCTTATTCCAAATTACAGATACCTGCTTTAAAAAAATCGAAACATTTTTCCAGCATAGGCCAATATTTGACGTATTCTAATTCTCAAAAAAATTAGTTGTTAAACGAAAATAATTTGCTTTTGTTTTCAATAAAGAAAGTTAATTAAGGCATAAAATAAAATAATTTTTTTACCAACTTAGATATTTCCTTCGATGAAACAAAAAAATCTATTTAAACATTAAACCCCAAAATCCAAGTAAGAATAATGAAATTTTATTCATTGACATCAATCTTTACATCTCCCTAACTGGACTTCGACAGTGATTTTGGTAAAAAAAATTGAAGGAAAAATTGAAAAATATTCAGCAAAAATAGTCGCCATCGTAGAAAGTTGAATGGTAGGCCCCAAAAATGGTTTCAAAGCCGTTCTGCAGCTTGCACAACATTTTTTGAAAGTTGAAACTTTTCAACACAAAACTTCACCCAATGAAATTCGAAACTAAAATCTTCCTTATTCTAACCCTCATATGTATTTTCAACATACTGAGTCGATTGGAGGTAGTTTAAAATCATTTTGGATCCTTCAACTATAGATAGGTATGTATTTTAGAAATGCCAATCGCTGTAAAGTGAGTCACCAACTTGCATTGAAGGTGTTTATGGGTGCCAAAATTAATTTGGACAGATTTTTATGTTGATACTTATTAAAGTATGTACCTACAAAGTAAATTTGAGCTTTACAATTTTATTGGGTGAAATTTGTGACAATTTAAATTTTCAGAAATCTGCTGAAGGCTTCACAACTGCACGAACGGTTTGGAATTGTTTTCAATCGATTCGGAGAATCCAAAATAGATTACATGCTCAAGTTTTCCTAGTCAATTTGATAAAATTTTGATTTTTTTCCATTTTTAACTCAAAATTAATTTTTTTAAAATTCGCCTAAAACTGAAAGATCCTCCAAAAAACTCTCCAAAAAAGAATTACACCCCGCCCTCTCCACGGCTCCTAATAAACTTACTCAGTGAACAAGTGGTAAAAATATTTCAATAAGAAAATGTTATGATATAATGGTGGAATCCGCCCTTAAGAAAAAATACCTACCACTTCACCAGATGGTAATGGTATGAGACAAACCATGAAACAGTTTTGCTAATGCAAAAATCATCCAGACAAGTACCAAGGAGACAGAGAAAAGATTTCATGAAAAGAAAAAATGAGCCAAAAATTTGGGGGCGGACAGATCCCTCAAATAAGTTTAATAATCTAACCTGACTCTGGAGTCTGGAAGATAATATGTCCGCCCCCAAATTTTTGGCTCATTTTTTCTTTTCATGAAATCTTTTCTCTGTCTCCTTGGTACTTGTCTGGATGATTTTTGCATTAGCAAAACTGTTTCATGGTTTGTCTCATACCATTACCATCTGGTGAAGTGGTAGGTATTTTTTCTTAAGGGCGGATTCCACCATTATATCATAACATTTTCTTATTGAAATATTTTTACCACTTGTTCACTGAGTAAGTTTATTAGGAGCCGTGGAGAGGGCGGGGTGTAATTCTTTTTTGGAGAGTTTTTTGGAGGATATCAGTATTTTTTTTTCTACATATGTTGTGATGAAGTGTTTGATTATTCAATAAATGAAAATAGCATTATTGAAGGCAGGAGCATGCAGAGAGTTGAAAGATTACCGGACATTTTTCATTCAACTGCCTGGAATAAAACTGTATATACGTAGATGGTTTTCAGGGGTGATGGGGGAGGGTAACTGAAAATTTGTCAATCAGTGCAAAGAAAAGAATACCAATTTTGTCAAATAAAATGACGAATTTCTGAAATGAAATAAGAGATGAAATGACAAGTTTTCCAATTGATAATACAAATACTCACATTAGGGCTTATTGAAAAATAATTGTCATTTTCCTTTTTGAATTTTTGGAAGTTTCAAACTGGAATTTTTCAGTTTAGGAAAGAGATAAAAATTATAGCTGAGCAATGCATAGCAAATTCAGTTTTCGAATACTGTTAATTTAAAAAAAAAAAAAAAACAACATTTGGGTGTACTTACTAAAAATATTTGGCTACCAAAACGAAAATGTAAAAATTATACTTTTCAATTCCTTATCATCAGTAAACAAATTATTACCTACTGATTTGTTCGTAAATTTGAATTTCTTACAAAGAGACGTTTTTCGTCAACAAATACAAATTCAAACAATTTTATTCAATTCCTTCTCTATTTGAAGCGAGTAAGTTCAACTAATCTCGAGGAAATCAGAATAAAATAACACGTTCAATTATATTTCCCAAATAATGCGTAATTTTTCTTCAAGTTCCAAGTTCGTTGCTCTTCTTGTGTGAAATATGATACACTATATCTGCACTTTTATGGAGTAGGTAAGGTGTAATGAATAGCAGAATGAATAGAAACTGAAGCATTAGAATCACTTTTGAGTTCTTATCACGTGGTTGTGACTTAATCTCTTCAGTATAGATAAAGTTCATTCCTTTGAATAGGTCAGAAAGAAAAAAATCACATAAATAACAACAAAAACTATAAAATTGTCGTAAAAATTACCTGAAAGTTACCAAAAATTGAAGTAATTTCAGTGATAATATGTAGCGCCATCGACTCTAAAAATTTGAAAAATCTCCACGTAATGTAATTTTCCCATTATTTTTCAGTGATTAGCACGAAAAGTTCTATGAAAATCATCCATAAAAGTTGAATTTGAAACCACTACGTAATTTTCACAGAATGATGTCCAAAAGTCACCAAAACGTCATGTTTCGATCTATCCATCGTACCTAGGATTGTTAGCTACCTATTAGATTAGACCACCATCCAAATAACGTTCGAAAATACCAAAGAAATTAACATTTATTACATTTGAGGTTGGGAAAATACCACCAACAGGTACTGAAAATACTCACATGCAGCTAAAATGGGCTAAACATCCTCCTACCTCCTTATCACTAATATCAGTGATAACAGAATTAAAAGTTGTATCGAAACGACAAGTTACAAGTTCTAATCGATTACCTAATCGATAATAAATCGATTATTCTAATTGAATATCATTTTGGGTTTGTTTATGAATACCTAATAATAATAAAATAATGATTCTTAATTGAATTATTACGGTGAAACAAAAACTGATATGGGTGTACGTATATCAAAAGGCACGTCTACAATCTTCAAAGCTCATTTGTACAAAATTTCAGCGTGATTCGTGCCCTATTCAAAGCTGTAGCTTTGTCTAAAGAAACAAAAATGGCGAAAATTTGTATTATAAATTAACTGTTTCTTTAGACAAAGCTACAGCTTTGAATAGGGCACGAATCACGATGAAATTTTGTACAAATGTACTTTGAAGATTGTAGAAGTGCCTTTTGATATACGTACACCTGTATCACCTTTTGTTTGACCGTACATTCAATTAATAAACTCGTCATTTTTTCGAAAATTTCCTTTTTTCAGCATCTTTCAACGCAGCTCAAAGTTAACGTAATTGGGCTAGAAAGCTCAAATTTGGCATGAATATCAAGCTTGTAACAGAGAAGCGCCTTTTGATATTTTGGGTCAATTTTGAACATTTTTGGGCCCCAAAAAGGGGGGGTGCAGGGTCAATTTTCAAAAAAAATACAATTTTTCAACAAGAGTCAGTAATGGGTAACAAATCAAAGCTATATTTCAAATTTCATCAAAATTGGTTCAGCCAATCCTTCAAACTTTCAGTGAGAGCTGAAAACCAAAAGATGCCAAAATGACAAAAAATGGGGTACTTGAAACTTCGCGAATTTTCATCGTACAAAAAAAATTCTTATATATTCTGAAAGGTCTTTGAAAAATAAGAAAAAAAGTATCTTTGCGTTTTTTGATTAAACGCATAGTTTCTGAGAAAATTACGTTTGAATTATCGCTGAAAAACATCACGAAATACGTACAGAATATAACTCCTCGGACGGTTACCACATCCGCCTACGGTTTCGCAAACGCGCATGAAACCGTGGGAGGGCGGGGTGGCAACGCTACCGCGTCGCCTGATATACTTTTTTTAATTTAATTTTTATTCTTTTCAAACATAATCGTCAAGAAAAAATTTTTAATGCAAACTTGCGAAAAGTGCTGACTTTTGTTCCAGGTTTTCTTGCACATGAAAATGTTTCCAAAACTTGAAATTTAAAAATCAGCATGGTTGGCTTCAGAACGACTTGAAACTTCTACCTATCGATTTGCCACGTTGAAAATAGGATAAAAACGAAATAGAAGAGTCAAATAAGAATAATTAGGTGACAGTTTCAAACAATTTGAGGCTCTTATATAAATGACAGGTGGAGTACTTACCCGGTATTAAAAAAATCTAGTTCTCCGTTTTTGTGTCATGCCCATGCCTATTTTATCGTCATTTTTAAAAGAAATTTCTTATTGAGACCAGGATGATGAACAAATGAACAAGAGCAAAAAAAACAAAACATAAAAACGTATTAGAATGAAAATTTTCCATTACTCCCTAAAATTGAAAATTTCTAAAGAACAACAGAACGAATACCTATGCCATGCAAAGGAAAGGGGAGAGAGGATATTATATGAGCTAGAGCTAAAACTTTTTGACATTTTTGGCCAATCTAAGCACACCTCTGAGGTACGTAAGAACCTAAATAGTTCGTGCCACCTACCTCTCATTGGGCCAGACTCTCATATTTTTTCAATTTTATTTTTCGCAGAAAATGAGTCAATTGCAATGCATTCTTTAAAATTCATTAAAAATCTAAAAATTAAATTCATCATTTAAAATGTTGCTTAGTATTGTGTTTTTGGATGCTTGTCTGAGTTTTGATATATTATATTTCGTCTTGTTTTGTGGAAAATTATTATCGAAACACAAATTGATAAAAACATGAAAGATATTCAAGGCTTTTGGCAATTTTCTTTGACAATTATTTTTTTTTTCAAATTTTCATCTCATCAAATATTTGCACAGACGTACAAGTATCATATGACTTGCTGCGGCAATTAAATACTTTGGCTGGCGACGAATTCAAAAACCAAAAATGTTTCTCAGCAGCCTTTATCATTGAACATTTCGCGACTTGGATGTAGTCTATATTAAAAATGAAATAAAACGCTCGTTTTATCACCATCAACAACACAAAGATGAATTTCGAGCAACATTATAATTGAGATATAAATTTACAAAAAAATTACATAAAACAATTCCTCCGAATGCCTATTCTTAACTAACTTGAAAATAATGCATATTGTCGGCGAATTTCGTACTATATATATTTGTTACAGTTATGAAACAGCAAGATGAATGCCGAGTTCTTTTGATAAAACGAGTTAAAGCAGGCCATTCATTTTCTCTTATTAAGCATAATAAACGTTTTGACTATTTTTTTTATTTCATTTGCAAACATCTTTGGATAATAAATTCTGCCATTTTCGTTAGCCGAGTGAAATTATTTAGGATTTAATGTTGCGTTAAAATATGCATTAAATAGCAAAACGTTGAAGGTGTGGTATTGATGTTTAAATTGGGAAATATTTCGTACTATATATAAGGTATAAGTTATGAGAGTGTGAAGAATGGTGCATGAAAAATGGTTTCAAATTAATTCAAAAAACCAGAAACTGTTAAAGAAGGAAAAGGAAACATTACAAATGCTAAATATAAATTTCTTGGTTTGAAATAATGCTTCGTCGTAGGTACGGGTACATTACATACTAGGCCAACAAATGAGCCTAGAATTGCATTGGTTATATGTACAAACTGGCACGTGTACAGGCATACCCAGTTAAAATTTTGGTTCAAATTGAAAAAAAAAATTGAAAAACTACAAAATATGGTACCTACATTATGAAAGAATCGGGTAAATGAATAACGTAAAAATTCAACATTTTCCTCGAAATGACAATTGTTTACAACACGAATTGTCCAAATTCTACGGAAATGAAACGAATCCTTCGTAAAATAAAAAACATGATTAACTATCCGCATGAAAAACAGAAAAATAACGCAAAATGTCCCAAAAAGCCATGACATTTATATTACATACAAGGTTTTTACGTTGATCTTCTTACTCTCCATGGAGAAAATTCATATTTCAAATACCTATGGAAACATCACAATAGGAAACTTCTATTCAATTTTAGTTTTTGCCAAATACAAATGTATAGCTTCGTTGCCTTTGTGACTTTTTTTCACTCGAGAAATTATGCTCGTTTATTTCGTTATTAGGTATTATATTTCTGAATCAAAAATAGTATCCTTTTTTACAAAACACGTTACAGAGATAGACAAGCAGAGAGGGGAGAGTCGATCATCAATTTTCAACAAAACATCGTCGTCTTCGTTAGTTGAAGTTGAATGTAGGTATACACACCAGTACCTATTTATGAATTTTGTTTTTCACCATACTCTCGAGTAGAAGTTTCCCAGTCAGGAAAAGTTATCAAGTCTTTTCATTCGCAGCTTTTGTTTCGAGTATAATTCATCGATAAAATTTTTCAAAAAATTTCAAAGTTAGTAAGTAGATGAGCTTCACTTTGAATATGGGTCAGTCGAATAAAATCATTTTTTATATGTACGAGATATATAAGTTAAGAAATGCGAAAGTTTTGTTGTAAGAGTACAAAAGCACATCATTTTGGTATTTAATTCGCAACTTTTTCATTAAAAAATTTTCTGCTTGGATATTTTTTCTCAAAGCAGAAAGAGAATTTTCGAAGCAATTGATTTAAACAGATATTTAATGAAAATTTCAGCGACGGAAGTATGCTGAAAATTTTCACCAAAGAAATATTTTCTCCCTATCATAATTTGGAAATTAAAACGAGTAAAAAGGAGCGTTTTTTCATAATACGGTTTACGAATTTTACACTTTTGACTTTATACGAAACTATGTCTTTTAAGAGTATCATAACTCGTCATTTTAGGGATTTTAAGAATGCCAAGTTCATACTTATAGACACAAAATACACGATATTCTTTTCAAATTATACGAGGTATTCCAAATTCAAAATAACAGAATGTGTTTTTTAACAAAGAATTCAAACTTTTCCACAGATTTGAAAATTACCCTCATTAACCTGGAGTTTTAAAACAAAATCATACCAAAAATATGATTTACCGTTTAGCGATGAGGAAACAGCACAAATGAGAAACAATGATAAGAAAATATGTGCGAATAAAGCATTAGCCTATTGTACAGAGTAACTCGAGGTAATCACAATATATCAAAAACCCAAGTCAAACCGGAGGGAAAAAACGTTGAGCCTTTTTTATTGCCTCTTAGTAGTCTTTTCATTGTATGTACGCAATTTATACGTTGTTTTATAAAAGAGCTACGGAGATTACAGCTCGTTTTCGTTCTTCTCTTCCTTTCAGTCTTTTTTCATTTTTTCATGATTGAATTTACACGAACGAGTTTGTTCTCCGCTCAGATAAAGTACAGAATTGCGAAGTGCCAACAAATTTTTTTTTTGAAAAAAATTACCAACAGTATGTAGCAGATTTGTGGTCAAGATAACCCATAATGTTTTTTTGCTATTCTTAGGTATCGAGTAAAAAACTTTAGGCTTGTAGTTCTCGTAGTTTCGTCTTCTTGTTTTTTTTTTTTTTTTTTTTTTTTTTTTTTTTGCTGACGTAATAAAACAGAGTAGCTACTTAGGTTCCTACCTAACTAAGCTATAGATTTTGCTACCCGCGTTATCCGTTAATTTTACAGGAATTCAGAAATTATGTTACAAGTAATAATAATATCATACGTAGGACCTACAACATTATTAGGATTTTGATTATAAATTCGTCTCACGTTGAAATTCGGTGCAAGTTTAGTCAACTTCCAAATTTTCAAAAGATTACTTAGTAGGTAATGTAACGTTCCGCTTCGTCGAATTCGAATGTTTTTCTTGCCCGATAAGGAAGTTCTTTTTTTCAAGAATTTCTCTTCCCAGATACGGCTTATTTATGGAAAAGTTGAGAAAATTATTTAATTAAACCGTAGCTTTGAGCCAGCCACTAGTGAAGCCATATCTTGGTAATATTGGGTTCATAATAGTTCAATTACAATGACCGATGATCATAGATCACATACCAATAACAGTAGGTAAAGGTAGGTATAGGTATCGAAAACACGACGAAAAATAGGATTTTCATTTTGTATCAAAAGAATATAACGTCAAGGTAGGTAGGTTACTCGATAACAAAATCAAAAACAATAAGCTTTTTGCAATATGTTAGCTATCGAGTTCATTTTTCCAGATCGTCAACTCATAGTCATCTGTTTTCCTCATTTTTTTTTTTTTTTTACGTTTTTCAAAAGAAAGAACGCTCAGGTAAGTAGGGATAAGGTATTTAATCTTGATATTTTGTGTTTTAAATTGCTACCAACTTGAGAAAAAAATGTTCATCGTTTTAAATTGATATTTTTTACAACATTATCCACAAACATCACGAAGTTTTTATTATTCACGTGTAGCTAGACACATAGTTCGTATTTGTGGAAATCTTTTAAATAGAAGCAACTTCATTTTCAAATATGCAATTCATTTTTAGCACAGCAGGATTTCCACGATATGAAAATATTCTCGTACGTGCCTATATTTCACTCTTGTATTCACATTCGATAGGCTCATTCAATGCATAAAGGATTTTTTTCAATTTAAATAAATAAAATTGGAGATTTTACAACGGTGAATAAAATATTGTACATGTATTTTGTATTATTCGAATTATATCTACAATTGAAAGAACTTGAATGATTATACTCGTACATTACTGGCTGGATTTCACTGGAATCACACAAATACAAACAGGTAGGTATGCGCCTATGTATATTGTATAGGTACCTATAGGCGTACCATTCAAAGATTGTAAATTTTGTTTGAAATATTTTTTATGCGCCAACTTAGTCTCCTATTCTGAAAAGAAAAAAAATTAGATCATGGGAGAACACCAAGGAATCGAATTCAAAGGTACTTGGATTTAAAAATGTATCTACCTCGATACTTATACTTTTATAATTTTTTTATTCTATTGTAAATTAGAAAGGAGACAGAAAGGGGCACTATGAAAGGAAAATTTCAGAAAATATTCTCTTTTTTTGATATTTCGACTTTGAACTACGTTCAAGGTACCGTGGGGAAGTGTAGTTAGGAGGATTTGGATTGAACAATTTTTCGTTAATTGAAAGCTTTTCCCCCTCCGGATTAATAAATATTATTTTGAAAATTAATTATTTTTTTTCTTTAAATTGAAAAATGTTCGTCGCAGTTAAGTTTTCCAATTTTTAAAAAGTACCTATAGATATAAGGCTCATAATGCGATCTTTTGAATTAGTAATTCCCGATCACCCATTCCTGCGAATGAATTTCTTTCAAAAATCTAATTTTCAAATGTATGAATTTTTTTGTAATTTTAAAAAATCCAAAAAGTGAAAAAAGCATATCGATTTTGATCAATTTGAAGTAGTTGAGTTTGAATATTGTCTAATTAATTCAGTTCCTCGCTAAACCTCCCTCACCACCCAGATGTGCTCTAAAATGCAATCGATTCTAGACCAATATATAGGCTGACATCTTAGTACCACCTTATGAAAAGAAATCTACAAAAATTATTAGAACCAAAAGAAAATAAAACTCCCACTCGTAAATCAGGTATATAGGTACAACTTGGTCCCTCGTGATTACAATAGTATTCATACAAATAAGTATGTTTGTTTGAGTAGCCCACACAACACACAAAGTTATGTATTACCACATGAGTCTAGCGTAGAAAATTCCTCATAAAATTTTGCTACATACTGTAAGAAAGAATATTTTCAGGTTTTTCGGTTTTCGTACTATAATAGAAAATATTTCAGGATACAAGAACTCGTGTCGATAAAATGTGATAAAATTTCAGTTATTATACGAGCTCGTTGTCGATTTATATTCCTGGCATATAATGAATACATACCTTTCCTTCGTTGGTAAAACCACAAAGACGAAATTTCGCTTTTAATATCCACATGATGCTCTTTGGCGAACGTTTCTATAATTTAATTGGCTCGATCATGTGTCGACATATATTAAAAATATTCCATCTTCTCATACGCAGGTATTTTCAAGTTCAACGGTAGCAGGTATGGATTTTCGAATTAAACTCCAACATTTCGTTTGAAAAAGGTACGTTTTAATGTAATTTTAAAATTCGTGCAAAATTAAAAACCTTGTAAAATATTCCATTATGCGTACGTTGACGTTATTTTAGAAGTGTGCCTATGGTGTATGGTACGCCTGAGGAATCTCTTGGATAAACTTTATAATAATTATAGATTCACCCTTCATTCTGATTTTTTTTCTCGAAATTCAATTTCAACTTTTGACACTTGTCTTCGAATTTGAGCTTATCTGGTTTATTTAATCGAGTTTAAAAAATAAAATAATTTAAGTCAATATTAGCACATTAAAAGTTGCATAGGTAAGTAAAAAGTTTCACCGTTTCATCATCAATCAGAAAACATAACGTAC
The DNA here is from genome assembly GCF_950023065.1 of Planococcus citri. Classification (NCBI taxonomy): domain Eukaryota; kingdom Metazoa; phylum Arthropoda; class Insecta; order Hemiptera; family Pseudococcidae; genus Planococcus; species Planococcus citri. The sequence continues at coordinate 36,761,681 of NC_088677.1, forward strand.
GATAACCAGCCAGAGCAGAGTAGGTACGTATTTTTTGTGTGCAATTACATGTAAGGTGATAACAAAGAAAAGAAGATGCGCGTAAATTGACATTAGGCCCATAAAGATAATAAAAACACAACGATATAAAATATTCTGCAACACAACACCGAAAAAAAAAAAAAAAATGTTATTATATTCTCGGCATCGAGCGCCTTAATACCCACGTATTTTCTCGTTCAACGAAACTTATCCCAAAGGCATAAAAAGAATTAAGGTCGCAAATAATTCCAAATGATACGAATGTAACGCAGCGAAAAAATTGGGGATTTTTTTTTTTTTTTGGTGGGTCAACCAATGTAGTTATTCGCCTGCATCATTGTTTCGGATGCGGTAACAATCATTATTCGGATTCGTTTAGAAATGGTCATCAGTAAACTGAAGCGATGGAAAAAATATATAATAACGTCACCTTTATAATCTGATTAGAGTGCTCGTTACTCGACTGATAAATTACAAATGCGAAAAGAAATAAAATCGATATGAATTTTAGCAAGTTTTAAATCCATGTTTACCACACAGAGTGTTCCAGTAAGCGTTCTCTATGCTTGTTGCTATATTATACGATACTTAATTGAATGTAAGAACAGTATAAAATAGCACAGCAATAAGAACAACAAACAGAATAGCCTTAGAAAGTTTTGAAAAATTTCAGAATCGAGTACTTGGGTACTTAAAATTAATTTTTGTGGGTAGGTTACAAAAATGAACTTACAGCTCTCGTCAGAGAGGTTAAACATTGTTCCAATCGAAATTTTTTCCATGATTTCGACATACTTACTCGTAAAGAAAAAAAAATGAAAAACGACTCACCCTAAAATGATAATAATCACCAAATATCGAGTAAGTATAGATGAAAAAATAAGTAGGTAGATCTAAATTATAGAAAATACCATTTCAAAAAAAAAAAAAATGGATGAATGAAGTACGCACAAGGGATCAAATTTTACACGAGATACTAAGCTAATAATTGATCACAATTATGCAGAAAAAATTATGAATGACCAGCGTATGTATCATCACGGGTTCTGCGCCAGGAGCAAAAGAGCAGCGTTCTGCATTCTGCATCCCGACTCACTCTGAACAATGGCTACTTAACCTAACTCAACTTAACTGGAGGCTTCAAAAAGTTAAAGGAACGAAATTATGGGCTATTTTATGTTGATTCTTCAATGTTGGATACGAGTAATTCCAAAAAACATTACAGATGCATTAAAAATAATTAATTTTATTTTGTATTGAACAAATATTTTTGTAGAGTGTTATTAGATTTTTGCTGTAACAGGAGGACAGGACGCATACATGATTCATCTGGTTATACTTAGTATAAGTGAAAAACTAAAAACTAAAAAATTTGTTTATTTTTACGTAAAAGAGGTTTAGGTACCTACGGAGCCTGTTTCTTGTTTAGCTCAAAGGCGCTAAAAATATCTCAAAAGGATTTAAAATGATTAGTAGGAGAGTGCTACTTTCAGTATTTTTGTATTTTTCGAGTTTTTTTGGGGGATAAAAAAATTGAGTCTGTTATTTAAGAAAAAAAAATCAGAATTATTTATAATAATATCATAAATATTTTTTTAAATTGGAGAAAAATTTCCAATTTAAAAAATAATACATATATGAAAAATCTCATCTCTCCAATTCCTTAGTAAGTACATACATATTTCAGCACAATACCGTTACGTTACATCTCATTTTTTGTTGTGCTCTTTTCAATGTAACTACGTTGTACCAAAATCCAAAACACGGAAGACGTGTAACGGGACACCCTTTATACGAGCTTTATAATTAACGTCAGAGTCATCATGAAAGAAAAAAAATTGCACTGCAAGTTGATTCATCCTTTTACTCCGTTCAACGAACCATTCGTATACCACATCGCGGTAAAATGGCCAATAAATCGTCTCGCTTAAGACTATTGACATACGACAGTCATGTAACACCATATTTGACCCACGAAATGGATACTCACTCAATCGATTACGATACCACTATTTCGCCAGCACGAAGAACACAAATTAAGAATTTTTTTAATACACTTCAGACTAGGATGCTAATTCGCCCGGCAGCTTTAATTTATTTCCATGTTGATAATGAATTTGTTAAGCCTTCGGTAATTGTTTTGCGAGTGCTTTTGTTTTATCTTGTAAAAATAATAGTTTTCTTGCTACAATTCGATTCTTTTTTCTTTTCCATCTTCTTTTTTGTCTCAGTTGTTACATCGTTTTCACATCACGTTGACGATCGTTACACAAGTTTTTATTAAAACTTTTTTCGTACTGCTCGATTAAATCATGTACTTTTACTATTACCTACCAATGAAATTTCATCAAAATCTCCAGGAATAATTATTATTCCGGTGGCAAAAAGTTACCGTAATGAAATTTGTATTCGCTTCGAGTTTTAATATTTTATATTCCTTTATCGAGGTAGATTTTCTCATCATTCCGCGCCGTTAACAAATTAAAGGGTCGGTTAAGTTACATAAACGAAAAATAATTAACCGAAAGTCTAGCACGTCGCTTAGCTCGAGATTAACCATGGAAATCCACGGTATCTTTATAAAATTACGCAAAAAATTGAGATACCGAATGATAAAAATTCGTATTACAAAGCTACACATGGTATGCCATTGCACAGATATAGGTACAATTTGTATCTTATGCCTGTTGTTCGTCAACAAATGGGTACAAAAAAGTGTATACCTACAGTTTCGCCTGCTTTTATCTTTAATAAAATTGATACATTACGACATAGTAGGTATGGGAACAAAAAAAAAACGACAACGTTCCCTTTTTACAACTTTACAAAGAGAAAAAAAAGTACAAAACATGACAGTTCTACGAGTTCAAAATTTCATCAAAACAAAACAACGAGCTTTTCTTACATTTTAGGTCAATTTTTTTTTTACCAATTTATTAGGTAGGTATGGGTACCTAACTTACATTTGTATTTCAAACGATTCAGCCTCGAATAAGCACATATAAATGTGCCATTTTTGTGTCACAGTGATTTCGAGTCATTCAAAAAAACAAGTTTTTGAAGCTTTTTATTATTTGAATTTTTTAAAGCACGCAGGGAAAAAATTCAAAAAACTGAACTGTAAAATTAATCTAGTGTTTAGGCTGCTGTATTATCAAACGAATTATTCGAAACTTCAAATGGAATATGTACCCAGCACAATAAATGTTCACACAAAATAAATTAATTTAGATACCTACCTAATATAATATTGCTTACTTTCATCTCTCTGTGAAATTTTGTCCTATTTTTTTTTTCATATTTACAAGTCTTACCAAGACGTAAATGGATTTTCAATTACCTTATCTATGTATTTTGTTGAATTAGCGAATGTTTTTATTATTTTTTTTCAACGATCGATGTATCATCATAATATCACATCATTTATAAATTTCATTTCGTAAATGAAGCTATTGAAAGTGTCCTCGGTAATTTTCGACTGTCAAAATAAATAATAGGTTTATTTTTTTCATTGGGAATTTGAGCATCTTTGATAACGTATACTCGAATGTTTTCTCTTGGTTCAAGATCGCTTCTCAGTCGGTGGCTTTTCCCTCATCACTATTAAAACGATCTAATAAAAAAAACACAGACGTATTTTTTATAAACTCCAGGAACGATACCTACCTAACATCGAACGTAATTAACAAAGGAAACTAAAAGGCTTACTTGCGAAAGCTTTTTAAAAAATTTGCACATGTCTGAATATAGTTAGGTAGGTGCCTATCGATAACAATGGAATTATTCAAATTTGTGACAAGGTAATAGTTATATGTATTACTTTAACTGTGCGATCATTTCGAATTTTTCACACAATAACGTGCAATTGGTTTAAAATTTCATTCAAAAGAAATGGAAGTTTTTTTTTACAGTTATAGGCTATAGGCTGAGCGATGAATTTGTATAACGTTGTGGAGAAAAAAGAATTAATATTTATCGTTGCGAAAGGTTCGAAATAAAAAGTTATACGCGAGGAAAAAAGCATTCGTAACACATGTCTCACGATAGAAAACAGATGATGAAACGTATTGGCATTGACATAACTAAACGTCCATCATATGGAGAAAAACTTTCCATTTTTAAATGTATGAAAAACTTGACCTATTATTCATGAAGCATTTTTCATTCATAATGCGCAGATATCTATCTCAATACGTTAAATGTTAATTTTCCAAGTCGTTTATCTTTTCTTTTTGTTATACCTACGTATCCTTCTCACGTAATTTTTTTTTTCGTGTCAGTGGCTATGATAACTCGCAACTAGATATAATAATTTCACATTGCATATGGAATCCGGTAATATAGGCTTTTATACAGTGTCGATGACACAGTATACTCAAAACTACATAGCAACCATATAAGAGATATTTTAATTTTTTTTTCATTTTTGAAACACTCATTCATTACATGTAAGTATGTAGATAGTAATTTTACGAAGTAGATGTTGGTACTTTCGTTTTTGAAACTGACAGTTTTTTATCCACGAAAAATTGAACCGGATTTTTCCACTGAAACATGTGTATTCTCTAGATAAAACTTTTCACTGGAAAAAAACGCCAACCTTGCGTAAAAGTTGGACGTTACTTTCATCGTAAATGTTACGCTCAATGTAAACTTTCGCAGTGATGAACGTCGCATCGTTGAAATGTACCTTAAAAATGACTTCCATTAGCAAAATGCTTAGGTACTTAATTCAACTTGAAAAATTTTTAAATGAGTTAATTTACTTCTCTTTAAATCAATTATACTTTAAACTGACTTTTCCGAAGTTAAAACGTGAATTTCAACGGTACATTGTAATGAGTTTACAATTTTAATAGAATGCATCGAATTTTTTCACTAGAGTCGGTTGGGTGAGGGGGAAGGGTTTAATATTTGTATTTTGACCCCAGACAATGTAATGATGTAATGAAAAATTTGTTCGGCTTCTCGGGGTCACCGTTATCGTTTATTTCTACGATAATGGAAACATTTTTCAATTGGAATGGAATTGCAAAAGCAGGTTAATCAAAGGTTAGTCAAAGAAAAAGTAACTAAGTACTGAACGTTGGTGTAAAGGTTGAAAATACATATTTTGAGAAATGCTTCTGAGAAATTGAAACCCTGAAAAATATTGAAGAAAGGCCACTAAATCAACGGGGTTTTCAACTCATTTTTGAAAGTACCCAATCAAAAAAGAGTCTACTCGTCATAATTCCTTTATCAAAAAAATCAAAAAATATTTCGTATATCTACAATACGTAGTGAAATTCATAAAACTTTGAAGGCCTGTTCTAAGTTTAAGATTCGATTGACTTTTCGAACATATTCCTCAGTGCATGGGTCGAGTCCCGATTATAATCAATTACCCAATTTTTTGAATATAGAATCAAAACTTTCGAGATTTATCAAAAATTCTCAACACACGAGCCTTTTTTCAGAAAGAAATTACAAATTATACCCCCTAAAAAAGAAAACTTGACGAAAACATCGTTTAATTGAAAACAGCGGAGTTTTTGGGCAAAAAAATTGTGATTTTCAGAAGTAATTTTTCACGTTGTTGACCTGCCAATAATTTTTCTTCGTTACATTCCACTGAAAATGGTCATTCTGTAAGAGCAGAAATCACCACTAGCAAAAAAAATAAGACTATCCATTCGAAACGAGAAAAAAGAATGGGGAAAAATACGAAAAAAATAGGAAAAAAAGCGCGGAACTAATTAAGTTAACATCCTTCGTGAAGAAAAACGCCTGATACAGAATTTCATTCGTTTAACGTCTTCTCTGTAATTAGATTCGAGACAGCATTCGTGTTTGGTGACTTTAACAGACGTTCATTACGGAAATTATTACAGCTTTTCAGGCGGTTATTCGAGTACACTATGCAAAGTTCAAGTCTACACTATTTTCTCACACAACTAGAGGGCTCCGCCCTCTGGGCTGCTTTGTGGCCCCAGTGCGGCTCTTCGCTCGAGTTGCTCCTTGAAAAAAAAATCAGTCGACTTTTTGACATGCCAGACTTTTAAAAACTTGGAAGAAAATCGATCGATTATTTATATGTATGTAGAGATGCATGACTTTTGACAACTTAAAAAAATTCTATCGCGGTCGTGATATCATTTCAGACATGTTAAAAAACGCTGACCCATGCCTGACGCTAAATTTGAAAAAGCTGGAGAAAATATTTTCGACTTGCAGACATTAGATATGCCAAATTTTCATTTCTGACTTATAAGAATTTGGAAAAAATTGCAATTAATTCCTGATTTTTGCCATTCAGTAGAGGTATGTCAGATGTTTAAAAACAAAAGAAAATGACCAATTTCAAAAATTCATATTTTTAAGAGCTAAAAAACAATGTTTTTTGTCATGAGTTTATTTTTTTGACAACACAATTTTAGAATTTTGAATGTAGGTAATTTATAAAAAATCCCAATTTTGAAATACAAAAGAAAACTCGCCCGAGCGAAGCAAGCGCAAAAACTTGCGGAAATTATGTTTAGAAAATAAAAAGTGAAAATAGTATATTTTTTTGGTTTAAACATGGTCCCCTGGGCTGGGACCTCTGGCGATTACTAGGTGACATCATAGGCCAGTCTGCCACTGCATTGAGTTCTGTGAAAGGACAAATTGTGGAAATTGTGCAAATATGTACAACAGTGCAACACTACAACTTCCTTGAACCGAGAAAAGTTTGGAAGCTGTTGGGCGGGTTTTGATTTGTTTTTTACTTCAGAGAGATTTAGATACACATGTAGGTACGCGAATGTCACAAATTTGTACTTATTACATATGTAGATCGTCGAGAGCATGCACTCGTACAGTGAGTTTACTCGACATGTATGTAGTTTACACTGCGTAATACATATAAGTTCGTCGCTTGATGCTTGAATTTTCATTAGATAATTTCAATTTCACAAAATTGCTGACTTTTCTAACTCGACGAACAAATGAGTAAAGATACGTATACCAAATTGGTAAACGAACGAGGAACGAGCGACGACGCGACGATGTAACTGTAATTGGCGGTTTTTTGGTTTCCAAGGTATTTTGTCGATTTTATATGTACTTGCGAGCTTAATGAAGTTGTTTCGTTCGTATACATATAATATACATAAAAACAGTGTTATTAAACGCGAATGTTGTCGTAGTATTTATATGATTTTTGAAAGGGGTTTATAATATAAAAGTTGCGTCATTTTGTAGAAGCGTGTAAACAAATGATGTTCATTTTTCGAGTTGAAATGACATTAAAGCTTTTTTAATTCGTTATTTTCTAACGAGAGTTCGTCAAGTTTTTAGATTCGTTGCGTAGTTGTCGTCGCGTATAAGTACTTGTAAAACACTTTTTTATTACAAATTCTTCCTTCTTTTTTTTTTTCTTGCGTACACACGCCGAATTCATTATATTGGAGGATTTGTAATTTGCTGTGATCGGGTGAATTCGTTGTTTAAAAGACATTTCAAGATAGGTGGGGATATCTAAGTAGATTTTTATACCCGTACGAAAAAAAAGAAACACCATCAATATTATGAGATTTCGTTTTGACATTTTTATATTTATCTACCTGCGTATAAGTACCTATCTGGTGAATTGCAGTGGAAAAAAAACGTGATTTTCACTTAAGTAGTGGATTTTGGTTTGCACGTTGAACATAAAAAAGTCTACATTTCCCATCTTTTTCGTCGCTGACCGATAAAAAGTACCAGGTGGATGTATGCGTTATACCTACCTAACGAAAAAAGAGAATATAAAACAAAAATATTTATGTGAATTGTTGTTGTTGGTTTTGTATATAGGTGTCAGGGTTACATCCGAAAGCTACCTATATTGAAGAAAATCTGGTTTTGATATTAAACGGATTAAAGCCATCTAAACAAAATGAAATCCCAGAGAAAGGCGTTTAAAAATAAAGTACATACAGGGTGTCCCGTTCTAAATCTTCGTCAAGTAGTGAATAGACGTAGGTAGTAGGTACAAAAGGAGGAAAAATTGTATAGTTAAACGGTAGTTCGGTTTGAAAAATTGTCAATCAAAACTTCAAAAGCAGAGAAAATGTGTAGTAAAACTTGATCCACCCTGTATACCGAATGATGAGATTCTAGTCGTTCTTTATTAAATTGGAAATAGCGACGAAAGTACGTTATAACTCATGAAATATTGTTTAAAAATTGCATCTAGTCGGCAACACCTTAACCCGCAGTTGACCCGACAGTTCATCTAGTTTATGCAACAGTTTCATAAATATTAAAATTCAAGAAAAAAATCCAAAAAGTTTTCTCGAATTTCTAATTAAAATGAAAGTACCCGTTCTAAAATATCTTTACACGAAATGATCTCCTGAGGGCAACTTCACCTTTTTTGCTGCCTCAAAAAGAAATGAACTTACGCGTGTTTTTCTAAAATTTACTTAGGGTACTTAATACGTATCTATTTATTTAGCCGAGGAAAAATTGATTTAAAAAAAGAATTTAATTTGAAAGCTATTTCAGTCATGTTCATGATGATGGAATATTTCAATTTTGCTTGAAATAATTACACTGATACCTACAGATTTAACAAGGGAGGTATCTCATCCATCACAATTTTTTTTACATCACATGAGAGGGGTTTTGCGATAAGGGCCCTTGTGGTGATATTTCGATTTTTTCAGGAGAGAAAAAACATCGAATTGCTTCGATTTTTTCGATTTTTTTTTTTTTTTGATTTTCGGGTGCAGTGTTGTCTTGCGCATAGGTTGGATGAGAAATTTTGACGAAATTCGTTCATCATCGCCTGATATCCGTGATTTAGAAAAGGGACCTTGTGGTGAACAGCCGAATTTACACAACGTTACAGACTACCCCGCAAAAAAATACCGAGAAATTCGGATTCGCCATGAAATTTTACATAAGTAACAACAATAAAATAATTTTTCCATCGACTTTTTTTTTTTTTTAAATCAAAAACAAACAAAAACTTTGTTTTTCAATTTCCCAAAAATGTGAGTTTTTGAGTATTCATGTTCAAGTAATTTTTAAAACGAGAAGTTGATGAGATAGGCGAAATCTGATTGCACCATTCGATTTCTCATGAAAAAGTAAGTCGGAATCGCCAATAAAAAAAAAAAAAAACATCAAATCACCACAAGGACCCATATCGCGAACCGCCTCTCACATAAGAAATCAAAAAAATATTTAAAAACAGATTACCAGATTACATTTTAGGTGCTAATTAATTATTTTTCAATTTTTTACGAGTTTCTAAAAATTTAATCGCTCAATATTTTGATGAAAAACTGAACTTGTTGATCTTTCATGACTTTTGAAAAAATCGAGCATTAAAATTCAGACCAAAAAATCAATTCAACGAAATCGATTTTTTTCGATTATCATGCTTTTAAATAATTTATTATCGAAACGTTAGATATTTTAGATTTTTCAACAAGTTATTCTTATGAATGTACTCGTAAGACTGGTTCGATCTAATAATTTTACTCTACCTACAATTGTCTGTAGATCATTGTCATATCCAATCAGGCCATGAACAGATCTACCTAATATTGCTCTTTGGCGATGAAACAACCAATGCGAGTGTGAAATGCATGAAATCATTGGTCACGAGAATTTGTAAATATGCAACAGCCTAAATTGTAAATAAAAATGACAAAATAAGAAGCCCTATTAATTATCCACTCAGCGTTTCGACGGAAACTTACATTCAATCTAGATGTTATACCTAACAATGCACATAATAACTTTTGTAATTTCATAATAGGACACATATCTACCTAAGTACCCATTACCGACACAATCTTCCAAACTCTCTGGAAATAGCTTCAAAGACGAATTGAATCATAAACCTAATTTTATACTTACACGGATTTGAATCTAAACTTAAAACGTGCACCTAATAAAATACTCGACCGGAGAAACAAAAGCATAATTTTTGAGCCTATGTAGAGATGCGAGAATACAAGAAAATTCGCAGCAAATTTAAATCTCGTATCACACCGTTAATCCTCTGACGATGGTAAATTATCAAGCAGAGAAAATTATTTCGGAGATTGCAGTAGGTACGTATACGCAATAGACAGGTGAACAAGTATGGTTGGCGCCAAGCCTTTGAGATTAGGAGATATCTACCTACCTATACTACCTATACTAGCTGCATTAAATTAAAACGCAAAGAATCGCAATTGTGATTATAGTACCCTATCCAGTATCGTTTGATGTATGCTGTATTACTACGAAGTAATAGAATGCTAATATTACGTTTCTAAGATTTAGCACGACAGCGCGCGTTATGAATGGAAATTAGATTTCGCCAGTGAGCTGATGACGAGAGAATTGAGGAACGAAAAACCAAATAAGTACGACAGTTTACCTTCAATTTTCTACCGGTTAAGGAACATTCGAGCTATACATTATCCGAGAATAAAGTTCTATTTTTAAGTTTGTTTTTCGAGCGGATTTATAAAAACGGTGACGACAAAAATCGTGTAACCTAAATTCGTCAAAATAAATAACATTGCCGAAAGTATTACGTAACCGAAGAGCTTTGCGGATGATACGTGTCGTAGCATCCGTTCAATGTTACACCAATTAAGGTATGTGCAAAAAAATATAACCTTTTCAGTAAACACCATTGGTAGAAGGAAAGTAGGTACCCCCAGCTAGGCTAATACTGCAGCAATCAAGATTCACGGACCATCGGTCAAAGGTTGCATCCCTGCAGGCGACTACTTATCAATCTATGTAGGTACCTACATACTTATATATGAGAACAAAACCTTTTAGTTTACCATACACCTTACGTATGTGTTATGTGTTATAGTTGCGTATTCTTTTAGTAAGAACTAAAGGTATACGAGTAGGTAAAACCTAGACGAACATATATCGTCAATAAAATAAATGTTGAAATTTTTTCCCTATACGTTTCACTGTATCGCGTATAATGCGATTACCACCATTAAATACGAATAAAAATTTCGGTCACATCGTCTTTCCATCCGGCAAATACGTGTTAGAACTAGAAGTAAACGAATACGAAAAGTCTAAACTTTTTAAACTACGTAATTCGCTTTTTGCAGTAGGTCTAGGTATACAAGTAAATTTGGCCTTAGCGACTACTTTTTCGATCATACAGCAGCAGTTGCTCCCATTCGTGTTGATTGCAACTTATGGGTTGTTTTGGCACGTTATTCAACGTTCCTTGTAGGCTTTCCTGTAAAATTGCACATTTTGAAGAGAAAAATTCTGGCGACTGACGAATCTACGTTGTAATAATGGCAAATGGAACAAATTGTGTCTAGACCTTAAAACAACGTGAAAAAAAAACAAGTAGTCAAGTACTCCTTGAGTGAGTCACGGTGTAATATTTTTTAAATCGAATTTCAAATTTGAAAATTCTTTTGTTTTAAAAATGCATTGAAAAATAAATGTAGTTAGTTATTTTTCAAAAATTTAAGCGTCGAACTTACGATCCATCGCAATCAAGTCACTAGTAGAGGACTAAAAGTGGTATTTAATTTCGAAGTATAGTGGGTCAGAAAGTTTCAGAAACTCAAATCACACCTTTTTTTGAGGTAGGTTAGGGAGATGACTGGAGCTCTATACAGGCAGGCAGCAACACTAGCCAAAAATGGCAAATAACCACCTTTAAAAAAAAGATCCGATTTGAAGACCCTTAGCTAGGCCCTAGCCCAGCTCCCTGCAGCGTCAGAGAGCTCAGAATTTTCCTGTGTAGTCTCACTCAAAGTTAAACGTCCTATATTTTTTCCCACTCGATCCCACCCTAGTGTTCATTCAGTTGGTTTCTATCTCTACAGATCAATCGATCGTCCACTCGTATTACTCGTAGTTTCAGATACGCGTACCTATCTTCTTTGATGATAAAATTTCAGCAGATATAATTTTCGCATGATTAAATTATCATTGGGCAACCAATCGATACCACTTTGTATACCACTTTAGTAGAGGCAACTTAAACAATCAACTTGTTACTTCAGGGCTTAGTATTTGTTATTGTTTATTCACGTTGATAAGCTTTTAGTAATTGCCGACATTTAATAAATTATGAATAAGAAAATAAACCGAGATCTACTACTACAGTAAACTACGGAATAAATGATTTTATCGGATTAGGTGTAACGATGCAGGATAACCATCGCCAAAAATTAATTAAGTCGAAACGTCCGTCGCGCGTCGCGTCGCTGGACTTTCTACTCGTATTTTAATTTCCACTAGGTAAATATTGCGTACCAGAAAAACTTTCGAAAGAAATCAGAATCATTTTCCCAACTATTCAAGGTCTCAAGAAATTATAATGTATTCAAAAATCTTTCTCGACCCTTTCACGGAATCATTTCTTTTATGAAATCTGAATGTGGCATTTGAAAGAAGCAAAAAAAAAAAAAGAGAGAATTCCAAGTTAAAAATGATAGCTGTTTTCTATTGAATAAAACATGGAAAGAATCGACGAATTTTTGAACGAAAATCTCAAACGGAATAACTTACATTGTATTCTATATTGAGTCATCGGTATAACGTAACCAACTTTCGAAATTCATTTACTTGCTCATCTGATAAAAGCTGAGAGTAGGCAGATTAAAATCATACCGAGCTGTATTTTAATTTGCGAGCAGAAAATAAAGCAGTAAGTATTTTAAAACAAAAATAGATAAAATTTGGAAAACTTTAATCCTGAAAATCCATGTCGTAGGTGGAGGGTGGGCAGAATTATCGAAAACATCGAGAAATTTATTAGAAAAGCAAAGATATGGTACCTATGTCGAATATGAACTTCCTGTATAGTCGTCTCTGTTTCTAAAAAAATGTTCCAACGCACGTAGAATGGAGTTTGGAACACTTGACTCTTATCCTCACTTCACTTCTTTAATTGTTACCCCAGGGATTGCTTTCAAAATTTTTTGGAGCTACACAACCAGCATAATTTTCAATACCTATCAAAATTTTTCCAAACCCCCCCTATTTTGGTACTACGAGTACACAACCAATTTTTGGAACTACACAAAATGTGCTGAGCTACACATTAAAATAATCCCTGTATAAGTTACCCATTGAGTACATATTTCTTTTTCAATGAAAAATGATTTTCTGATTTTCACCTCTTTTCCCCTCCTAACAAGTCAAGTTGCAGTGATCAACGTCAAGTCCAAGATTTTGAAAACAAAGAGAAAAATTCAAGGGTGCAAAATTAAAAGAGTTTTGTTCTTTCTTGAAAATTGCCTTCTGATTGGTTCAGTCATTCCATAATTCGACCTAACAAATACGATTTTCGACCTCATATCCCTTGATTTTTATTTCACAGCGTTTGACCAGTCAGCAATCAAGAAAAATATGTTCTTTTGACCCCCCCCCTCCCCCCAATCAAATAGTTCTTCAGGAGGAAATTTCTTTTCGAATTTTCTCTTCGAGAAAAGCGACTTTTTTTGGTCAAGAGTGAAAAAAAAAATGATTCAAAAATTGTAGAGTAGGTAAACATAAACAATTAAGAATCACTTCTAGCCATACTACGAAGTAGGTACATGAAAAATATTTGAAAAAGTATGTGATTTCAAGAGTTCTCCAGTCACTGAAAATCATCATTCGAAAAAAACTTGGAAGATATGACCTTATTTAATCCAATTCCCCCATGAACATTCGTTTAGTAAAAAGTGTCTTGTTTTAAATGGCATTGACGTCAATATTCGTTGAACAGAATGAGGTGTAATTTCATGTCAACCTCATTTCAACGGTTCATTTTTTACACTTTTGAAAGACGCGTGTCTTCGATTTTCCGTCATAATGAAGAATTAAGTCATAGATGGATATAAGTAAATGAAACGATGAATTTCGAGTACATACCACACATGACATCAGGTGTTCAAATTACGATGAAGAAGAAAAATTCGACATCGACACCGGTACCGGTGGCGATACGTATAGATAAGTGGGTTTAGAATGTGAAATAATTGATGTTCGTGTTTCGTGAATTATTTTATAAATTTACAATTTCATGAATATTCATCGTTTTTCACTTTTATGTCAATTATTAAAATTAATCGATAATTCATCAAAGTTCATTAACGTTTGAAACGAAAAATAAAATCAACATTACATAAGCTCAAAAATGATACCTCCATTTAAAAATACATAGTAGCCTACGAGTCAAAATTGGAGTCAATTCCTACATCATTGATGCCTATAATGTATTTTACTTATCTCTCTTAATTGTTGAAAATATACCTCGCAGTGAACTACAGGTCTTCTAAGTAAATATTACAACGTAGCATGGTAATTTGTAAGTTAGATTGTTTTCCAACTTTACGACAAATTTACCTGACTTTATCAAACATATAGGTAAGTGCATTACGTAAAGTAAAACTGCGAAGTTTGACGGCATTGATTAATTGGAAATAAGTGAAAATGGAGCCATCGTTTGTACATGTGAAGTATAGGTAGGTACCTATCTATGTTTTACCCGCGTTCAAGCGTGTAAAAATGTTTCAAAGGAATTGTGATGTGAATATTTAAAATTATTGTACTGTTACGATAAACTTCGACCGAAAGGTTTAATCAACGTAAATTCACTCGGACCTAATACCACTACATGGGCATGGTATGGGATTTTAATTTGAATAAGAGAGATTAGAGGAAATCAGGATTTGTTTTTATTCCATTTTATCCATCGTATAGTTAAGCCAGCAGTACGTACTTTTTACATAGCGTACAAGTAAATTTATAATATTATATGCACAGATATTTGCGTTACGAACATCATAGATGACGTAGTCCTTTCATCTCGCAAGATTTAAACAGGTTATACCGGTAGATTATTTACACTTGCATATTCAAACGTCGCGTCGCGCGTCGAACAAACTAATAATCTTCAATTAATTACAAAGGAATCACTCGAACTGGAACTCGCTAACCTAAAAGGGATTTAGACAGACAGAATGAAAACAACATGACAGAGAGAACCCCGGATCTGTCTTTTTCATAGTTTGATAACCCTTCTTTAAATTGGTTTCCAGTTGTTATAGAAGCACGCCTTCTAAAGTGCAGGAGGAAAGTAGGTATAGGTACTTATAACCAAAAGTTCTGTTAAATCGATTGATCCGATTAAGTGAAATTATTTAATCAAATTTTCTCACTTACAATGTAGGTGTTCCTCAATCTCAGTATTATGTTTAGGTACATGTATTTTTTTTAGAGGTTGGAAATTAATCTAGGGCTAGAGAATGCTTGACCTCCCTTATTTTTTTCAATTTTCACACTTGTTGCAATAGAGTATAGTGTGCGCCGGAGTTCTGCTTTTTCGAAATTTAAATAACATGTTTAACACAAAATTGTCGAAAAAATCTCGCTAAAAGACAGGATAAATTGATATTTTTTGGTTTATACTCCTCCCCCTCCCTCAAGCAAAAGCTTAAACTTTCAAAATACTTACAAAACAAACACTACCTAAGTAAAAAAATCTTCAAATAAGTACCTAATTCAGACTAAAGTAAAAACAACTGTTTTTGAAAAAAAATTGCATTATTTCAAATGCATTTTATTTAATACACTTCTCAAAATATGGTGTGAGAGAAAAGGAATCGAAAAACATTTTTGGGGTAAAAATGTCCTGAAACGTTGAGCTCTTGTGAAGAGGATGGATATGACTTGAATATTGACTACAACAACGATTACTTTTCACTTCCCAATACATACTCAACACTCGTATGTACTTTTTTTGCAAATCATTTCGTGTTGTCATAATTTTTTACCAGGCTGCAACAAATTTCGAAAAAAGTATGAATTTTGATTCAGGTCTCTATTTTTTATTTTTTCCATTGCCATTTCGTACCCCTCTTCTCAACATACCAGACTTCGTACTTTTTTCACATAAACTGAAAAACACTATTATTAGTTCAACTATCTTTATTCTTCGAGCTCATCACAAATAATTTTTTCTGTTGTTTCACGTTTTAAAGTATATCAGGTTGCTTGTCTACATAATTACAAAAAAAAATGACAAAATTATTTTCAGATTAAAGATACATTAGAACCCCAAAAAATGTTTTCTCTACCAAAACAAAAGAGTATCTGCCTAACAAAAACTTGAAAAATCTTCAGAAATAATTTTTTTTGTAAAGCTTCTTCAGCTGACAAATTTTTAATTACCTAATTTTTCTCGAGATTTACATCGCATTTTTTTTTAAATTTTGGAACTAAAATCTATGGTTTTGATATTCAAAAGACAGCTTGAGAATGTTTTTGTTTTCAATTGTCTAACAAAAAGGGCGCAAAATCTTCGGTTTCTTGCTTTCTTCTGGAAAAACCTCTACTTTCTCCCCATCATCCAGGATTCTACATCCCACACGTTTTTGAAGATATAAATCATACTTATTATAAAAAATTGATACATGCAAAAGTCTTTCAAGAAACACAATATCTGCTTAAATAGAACGGCAAACGGTATAGTTACCTACTTCAAATCTGTAACAATTCAATTTCCTCTTTTTCAGCCTACCTTTGAAGAATATTATTACCTGTTGGCTGTATGAAAAATTGCATACATTTCAGTAAAGTTGATAGGAAATGGTAATTTCGAAGAAGATTACTACCTGGTAACGTGAGCATTTTGTTCACTGAAATGTGAAATTGAGATGAATTATTTTCATACGACAAAAAAGCACGTAATTTTGTAATAGGTACCTATGTACCTATAACCCAGTCAATCTAGACATTTTGACCCAAAAATCCCAACAGCGGAGCGGGGACTTTTTTTTTTAATGTAGAGAATAACTCCCCGAACAACGGTACTGAAAGTCCCCACTCCTAACCTACGTGATGAACATCCCCCTGGAGGGGCTGATCATTTGTCTCCGGAAATACGACACTTACATACTAGAAAAATTATTATCACGAAAATTGCTCTAGGTACTTACATGAAATTTATGACAAAAAAGTTCTAATCACTTTTCGTGTGGGATGAATTGTTGTAGAGATAGAGCAATTGAATGTTGAGGACGACTATTCAATTTCGATAAAAAAGTGAATTTGAAGTATTCGACCAAAATTATCATGAAAAGCGAGGTAATCGGGGTATTTTGACACACCGAACACGAATCTGGCATTGGTTTTTTCAAAATCGAATTTCTAATAGTCAAAAAGTGCAAAGAAACTATAAAAATTGAATATAGGTATATTGGTGAAAATCTGTTAAGCTGACTTTATCATTAGTTTGAGATTAAACGTATGAAATGAAAATACATAAAAGCAGTTGCGTTGTTTTAATGAATTACGTACTAACAAACGCAAAACCCACAACGTTTTATAAAATGTTTCCATAGATGATTCCAATTCATTTACGATTATCTATCAAGTATTTTTTACGAATGTTTGTACATATTCGTCGTTATTTTGTGATTTAAAAGTACCATTATTATTGAAAATCTCTTCCGATAAGTAGGTAAAGCCTACTTAAAAAATTTCAATTAAATATTTTTGGCTAAAATTTAATAGGCTACAATAAGTGATAATATTTTGTTTTATTAATGTGCTCGAGGGTATTAAAGTGAAAAACGCGTGCGAAGTAGGTAATAATGGCGAATTTGAACATAAAATTGTAGGAATCTGAACCCAGGAAATAAACAACACCGCAACATCCTAGTCAGGTATATTATACTAGGCAGTTTAGTTTCAATTTATTAATCGAGACAGCGGATACACGAGATGCTCGTATATCGTTTAAATTATTACGACAGGTAGATCAAAAATGAAACATAACATTTTAGACAAGTCAATATCAAACTTCACGGGGCCGGGACCCGGGACATTATTTCGAGGCTTTATAATATCGTGAAGTCAATATATGTAGCAGGTAAAGTACCTATACCTGAATAACTTTCAAGAAACTACATCTTTGATTTCAGATATACAATTCAGCATATGTGTAGAACTATGCAATTAAATAGGTACCTACCTACCTACATAGGATATCTGTATAGGTACCTACGTTATATTTCGATGAAATATCATCCAGCATGCAGATTCAAGACACGTAGAAATTATTCTCACTGATTATACAGGTTCTTCATGATTCAAATGGAACCGAAGCCAGTCAAAAATAACTCAAATTATCAACAAAAAAAAAAGAAGGTAAATCTACGTATTCTCGTAATGCTTACCGAGTCCAAGGAACAACTCGAGATGATTCCTCAAAACTGGAGCTCCTCAACTCGTACTTGCTCGATTTAGCACACGAAAGCAGCTGATTTTTGAACGTTTTCTTACTCGGACTAGTGGCGCTACTCGTAGTACATGATCTTTGTCTGAACGTATTCATAATTACCCAAAATCCAACGATCTTTCAAAATCAGTCGTTCTAGTAATCAAAGTAACGAACTCGCGTTTCGAAAAAAAAATCAAGTGTTTGGATGCAGTTTGAACGAATTTTAAGCTTACATATTGCACACGACGACGTCGAGTAAAATACTCGTATTTACATTCGAAATCGAAAATTGCACGAACGCAACAAGCTTCGCGCTAGGTACACAAATAAAATATGCACAATTCAATCGACATGTTGTCACATGCTTCAGTCCTGCAGATCGAACGGTAAACGAGCAAAACGGCGCGAAAAATACTAATTCCGCACACTAAGTAACAATACTAAAAGTTTTGATGATAAGCGATGACCTTCTTTTCGTCGCCGTCTCGGCGTAATGGTAATGATGCGCAAGCTCATTCAAACTTTTATACGACTTATCAATGAACTTTTCGCAGAAGGCAATTTAGACTGTGTATTTTTTTTTGCACTCTTGTACGAGTGTCTTCCATAAAAATTAATCTCCCATGTACCGATGTTTCGACGTGTATCTGTCAACGAATTTGAATTTCCATTCGAATAAGTTTCATTGAGTTTCGAAAATTACCTTTTAATTTCATTTCAGTGTCATATGTTCACTTACGCGTGCTTCTATATGTGTCCATTATTTTTTGAATGCTCGTAGGAATTGGCTTTCATTTCTGATAATTCGATTTTATAATTTATGTTACTCTTTCGAGAGTACCTAATGCTGTTGTTGTTTTACGGACTACTGAAATTATTTTTTTAAATTTATTTTCTGACGTAATCGTTTTTCAGATGGATATACATTTAGAAAGGAATGGAGCGAGTCGGGAGTGGTGAAAAAACGAAGTTTTCCGAGAAGATAATTTTTTTGAAGGAGAACAGTCACCTCTATGTCAAATAGTCAATGTGTAAAAACAGACAATCTCAAGCGATGGAAATAAATACGATGGAGTTTGATTTTGAAATTAGATACTCAAGCACTCGTGAGAATTCAGAAAAATTAAGATGAATTTTTTTTTAATCCCAAATACGAGAAATGAGTATATAGCACATTTTTCAAAGGCTGGATGAATTTTGATTCTTTACAATTTTTTCCAAGATCAGATTTGAAGGAGCTGCAATAAAATGATTCATCTTTGACTTTTTTGGAAAAAATTGCGATGTGATGTTAAAAGACCGCGGAAAAACTTTAGAGCCGTTGACTCGAATAAAAACAATTCTGTAGTTTTAATTGTTTTCAGCTTTGCACAATCACGAATCAATTTATAAAATAGTTTTCGAATAAAAACAATGTTTTAATTTTTTTTCACCTTTGCACACTTACGAATCAGTCCAAAGTCGTATTTTTTCATAAAGATGGTGTTATCTATGTATCTATCAAAATGCATTAAAAAGTGATTTAAAATTGGTTCTTGAAGAGTATTTTGTGTTATGGTGGGTTTTAAGTATATTTAATTATGATTAAAACTTAATTTCAAAGTAAGAGGCGCGTGGCTCTTAATGAGAATACCAGTTCTTAAAAAAGACCCCATTTTTTTATTCATTTTTTTGAAATGCCTGGCCTCAGCCCCCATATGGGTAAAATATAAAAATAGATACGCCATTTTGCACGTAGATAAAACTTTAACGTTTTTTTTTTTTTTTTATCAAAACAAGTTTTTCAAAATCATTATTCCATAGCCAGTCATGCCTCAAAAACACGTTGGTGAGTTTTAGAAGGCGCCAGCACCTTGCATCACGTCGTTTCCGAATAAAATTGGGATGTAGAATTTGAGTAATTTTCTACATGGCCCCACCTGCTTCATAAGTACTGAAGGAAAAGGAGGGCTATAAAGGAGATAGCTGAGAAAACGATCAGACAACAACAGCTCAAAAAATATAAAAATAAATTAATTTTGGGCAACTAATTCTTTCCAAAATGTTAGGTAAAGTAATCCACAATGCCCTGTTTTATCAGTAGAGTATTTTTTTAGAAATAATTTGGAAGTGTTTTTAAAATTCATGACAGGCCAAAAATCATGCTGCTTCTATTCATAATTCGGGCTCGAATAGGTAGTGGAGCACTAGTGTCGTTTTTTTACCTACCTAACCAACAAGGGTGATGGCGATGGCGTAATTGGTTCATGTATTCTTACATAAGGAAATCGTAATTTTCAACAGTGGATTTTAAAATGAATAATTAAGCTGAGAACTTATTATTTTTAAAAATGAAATCAGAACTTTCCTCTTTTGATTTTTCCGTAATTATTTCATTAAAAAGAGTACCTACCTAAATACGCCTTGAAAGAGACATGTTTTTCGCGATTTTTTGATGTTATTTACATCCAAAATTTCAAAATTTATTGATATGAAAGAATTCTATAGCGATGAAAATGCGTTCATTTTCAATATATATAATTACAAATTTCAGTCGGAAAGTGGTGCGTAACTGTAAAATTGCCCTCGTGGAAAGTGGTGTGTATTTTAGATTTATAAGTTCAGAAGCAAGTAGGTATTTCACCACACGAAACTTGTAGACTACTAAAGTGCAAAGTTCCAACTGTTGAAAATCACGATTTGTCCATATGAACGCATTTTTAACTGATAACGCGATCAGTGCGATCACATTTGTCGAGAAGCGACTGCAGCGCTCCTTCACCTACCTATTCCAGAGTTAAGTAGAATTCGAGTCCCAATTATTTTGAAATTCCCATATTCAGCCCAAAAATTACTTCGAAAATAGTTTTTTCTCGCTGGCCATTTTGTCCTTTAATTTTAAAAAATAGATAACCATGTTCATTCAATGTTTTACTCGACACCCACTAACCCTGACACAATGTAACTGCCCTATTCGCCCTTCAACACGATTACAGCCAAATTACCATTCCGACCCAATCCCAAATTCTCACTACACCCTATGACGGCGACGTAAGCTTTTTCACGACATTAACGAGTTCATAAACTCCACCGAGAAAAATACATATAACATCGAAACACTGGACGCAAATATTTCAAAGTCACTCGAGCATTAATCTCAATCTGTTGCTTCGCAGAAGAAGTACAACTTTCGAGCAAATTTTTTCCAGAGCCATCTACGAAAGCTTTCGGAAACTAGAAGTGAAAATTCTTACGTAAGAGCTTTCTACAACGAGACAACTTTGGGAAAGTTTAATTATCTTGGTACAGATGTCGTTTGCCGTAGCTTGATAGGGAACAATCGATAATGCTGATAAAATGTCACGCAGCAGGTTAACCACGATAAACACTGATAGTATATGCCGCCTGACGTACATTGTATCTGATGCATACCGCAATTACCATTTTTTTTTTTACAATGAAGAAATTTTTTTCTTTACCGAACGTGAGAAAAGATGTCTAAAATAGAATTTCCATAACGCAGACCATGGCATAATTTGTCTTTATCATTTACCGGTCGTGTACTACAAATAGAGAGATGAAAGTAGGTATCGTCGTTGAGCTTAGAGTGAAAAAAAAAAAGGCTTACGTATACAACACGATAAATCTTTCAAGATGCTCATCCAATAGCACAGACAACTATTCGATATGTTTTGAAAAATTTATATTTTATTGCTCGCCGTTAACGCCCTTCTGAATAAAGAAAAACCTGACAGCGACATTTGAAAATTTATGACCGAAACGTAAAAACAATATAAAAGTGAAGGTTATGATTTAAAGAAGGAAGAGAGAGAGAAAAAAGAACAGCATGAAAATTATAAAAACACTACACCATTTATCACTCCTTGTTCGCGCTGCTTTCGAAATTTCATTCGCAAAAACTTGCCATCCATAAAATTTCATCATTTTGCATGCGAATGCAAAAAATATTAACGTTATAATTTCCCATCAAACGTTCCCCGATGTAAGAATTTTAATATGATTCAGTTTTGGGTATCTCGAACTCGAGCATTTAGAGCATTTAGTACGTGATGAATAACCAACCATAAATATGAATATCATATTCTTTCATCGGCAAAGCCTATACAATTGACAAGGGTGTTCAAACAGAATACAAAATGGCATGGGAATTAATTAATTTTATCTTCGACAATTTTTTTAGACGCGAAAAAATTAAACCTGAGATTATTTCAATGCAGAGAAAAAAAAGGAGTACGATGTTTAAAAACGTCATAAAGGAACTAAATGCAATTGTAATGTAATCTTTGTGCCGTAATAATGTAAACACGTGTTTCGTTCAATTTCCTACGGGCGCAGGAATACTAGAACTTCATGCGTTGAATTATCAGAGAAGTACATTGTTGCGATGACAAAGTTTAATGTACAAACTACGTTAATGTAGTAAACCTGATGTAATAATGCTTCAATTGTTTTTTCTCTCTTTTTAGCGTTCTTTGAAGAGAGAAATGCATACGAACTAACATTAGGCTATGCAAAATTTTACGTCCACACAATTAATAACAAGGTCTAGGTACGTAAATGTATGGAAGGGATGGGTTACTGTAAATTTTTCTTTTGAAAATGTAAACAGAAAATTCACTTTATTGTAACTTGTAACCAACTGAGATCGAATAAATTGTGGTAAAGTTGAAGCGTACTCGTATACCCCTGACCGGTCTCATTATCTTTCCCAGAAAATTTTAACATGTGACCTCAAAATTTTACGTCTTTCCAAATTTTTTAATTAAAACAGGCTGAAGCTAATTGCTTTAGTTTACATTTAAAAGATTATCCTTGATACCATCTTTCGTTTGATTTTTTTTTTTTTGCAGATGCATAAAAGTATCATGTTTTTGTGCCGTAAAAAATCTTATTAAAATTCTCTTAATTAGTAAAAACTTGGTTTTTGAGAAGATAAAAGTGTAACAAACGTTATCATTTTCATGTATCTCCAGGTTTTCCCATCTACAATCTACATACATGAAAAAAAACTTTTCAATGTTTCATAAAAAGTTTATTAAATTCAAATCGAATGACTTTTTAGAAAAATTGAAAGAATTCATCAATGTTTAGGTATGTAGTTCTGCTTGGAAAGAAAGATTTTTAAGATAATTTTTCATATTCAATTTTATCGAAAAATGTTGCTTATAAAACAAGCAGGCCTAAAAATCAATAAAATGAAAAAAAAATCGAGACATTTCGAAAAATGTTATTGATTTTTTTAAAAACATGACGTCATTCATATATAAATGCATGGCATACTTTTCAATAACATCAAAAAATGATTTTTTTTAACATGGAAAAAAATGTAAATTTTTATAAAAATTTCAAAAGACGAAAAGATATTTTTAATTTTATGAGAAAATATTAAATAAAGAATTCAATAAAATGAAATTGTTTTTTGAAAAAATTGAGAAGCAAATATTATCATTTAGGTGTGCTTAAATCAAGAAAGACAAAACAACTTCAACATTTCTTGTGAGGGGGGGAGGGTAGAAAAATTGACTTCTGAGAACATGAGATGAATTTTGTGATGAGTTTCCATAAATTAGTAGGTAGGTACTAGGTACTCAATGCTCAACAACTAAGTACTAATTCCCTTCCCCGAATAAAAACAGTCATACTTAATCATTATTTCGTAAAATCAGCTCTCTTACCTGAACCTGAGCAAACTGAAATCGCTGGACATATGTTCGTCGGCAGTCAACGACATAGGCCATGCTATCTGCAGCAACGAATCGCGTACGATTATATCCCATGCTGTAACGTGAGGGGTACTAGACTCGAATACTCTCTCTGATCGCACCAGTCGGCATCTTCTTCTTCTGGTTAAGGTGCGACCGCTGAACCGCGGACTCAAACTTCCCATACTTTGAACGTAAACGTTTCTCGTGCCATTTTCTGTAAAATAAATACAGATCGGAAACAAAATAAGTGGAAAATCAAACTAGTAAAGAAAAATCCGTCGTCGTCGTAAAGCTACAACGATTGAAAAATAAAGTATTTTCTTTTCGCACGAGTATTCGACACACTGAACAAATTCACTGGTATACTATAGACCGCGTAAATACCCACTTTAAACATCTTCGATAGAATAAAGTGGAAATTACATTTTCCACGTTGTCGTCGTTTATTATCGTCATTAAAATTCATTAGGTTCCAATTAAACTATATGCACATTAACGGCGCTTCTTTATGCAATTTTATCGACACAAGTCTCGTTATACGTGTTTGAGAATCAGACATCACCACATATTCATGCGAACAAATATATGAAGGAATTTCTACAATATGTGCAAATAGAATTGGCGTGATTCGGAATAAGAATTTGAAAATTGATTTTTCCAGCAAAAACACACACACACACCCTTAAACGTAGTTATGCATATCTACTAGGTACGTATATATATATTCGCAAATATGATGAGTAATTGAGAAACCAAAGAGACGAAAACGAGAGAGAAAAAATTCAAGCAAGTTTTCGTCTTATGTTCCTTTGTTATTTGAATATTTTCATTTCGGAGTGAAAAATAAAGTCTCGATGCTGTGTTTGAAAAAATTAGAAGTCCTTTTGTTTCGTTTCTTTCTCTTACTACGAGATATTTTCGATACAATATTTTACAGAGCAGTCAGCATTGCAGCATCGCAAATAATCATTTCTCTGGGGTAAAAAAAAAAATTGCGACACGTTTTATTTTATTCATAAATCGAAATTCTTATACATCTGGTCGAACGAGTGTAGGACAACGACGCGACGCGACGTATAGCCTATGAAGTCATTAAAAAATCATCATTTCGAATGAAGTTCTTCGTCAGAAAATTGGAAACCCATTATAATAAACTTTTAGTAAATAATACATCAGCTTTTATTTGATTTCCTCAAGTCGCATTTTATAAACTGGAGCGAAAATTTCGATCATTTTCTGTATAACGCCTGTCTGCAAACTATTCAATAATACACGTCACTTAAAATTTTATTTCCAAAATATTGCTTACGCAGCTAGGTAGGTTTATTTTTCTTCTTCGATACGTCTGTTGATTTATGAAGTAGAATTTTCAATTTAGACACTCGCGTCTATTTTAAATGCAAAAAAAAAAAAGAAAAAAAAGAAGCTGATTGTCTCGTTGAAGGAGGAAAAGAGACGCAACGTTGGGTAGGAGATACATACGCGATTTGAAACTTTAGGGGTTTAATAAAATTTCGGAAAGTTGGTGCGAAGTGATTTTCACGTGTTTATTTTATTTCATTTTATAGATAAATTTTTTGGTTCGAGTACGTGTAAAAACAACTCGCTTTATTCGAGCGAATACCTATTTTGATATGAAAATATTCGCTAGTTTGGGCCCCCAAGGTACTGGAAAAAAATAAAATAAAAAAGGGAACTTGCATTAGTGAAATAACTCACCACACGCAAGAAGGTCGACTAGAGTTACGAGATTTGTTACAATGAAGTTGGCGACAATTTGCAGGAAAAAGTCAAAAAAATACATCAGCTAAAGCGAGCAACTGTGACAGAGGTAAGGTCGAACACACGAAACATAATTATAGGTGAAAGGATGGCACCGTGAAAATTTAGACAAGTTGGTCCTTCGAGAGCTATAAGCAAATCTAACTAACGTAATCCATTTCTTCGTGTCGCTGAGTTTCTTTTAATTCTAACCTTACTATACATTTTCATATTTAGGAAAAAGTTGAACTAAATGCGTATCGTATACGAGCTTTTACATGTATCTACTTAGCTACCAAAGTACGAGTATAATTCAACTCATGCTACACGTTGGAATTAATACAGGCACCTAGCTAATTTTAAAAGTTATACTTTATCGTCCCACACTGCACAGGTAAGGTACCTAATATACGAGCTATTTTGAGATACTTTTTTTTTGCGAGTTTTCTTACCTTTCAAAAGACATATTATCCAAAATGGAAAATTTCACTGCGTAATTCCATAACAGCTTTTGAATTCGCTTTTCACCCACGTTAAGTAGGTATACCTACCTACACCGTAGAGTGTAGAGAAGTCGATCGTGAATTAAAAATGAAGAAATTTCCAGTGAAAAATTTATAACCACCTCGGAGACTGCATTACTCGCTAATAACCGTGTTTATGCATTTTAAATTAATTTCAATAGCTACATCGAAAATGCAACTCTATTTTATGGCTTCTCTAGACGCACCAAATCGAAAATCTCGTAAATTTTGCACAACACAAGTAGTAAAATTTCTCATTTACCTACTGGCCAGTTTCGAAATGAATTAGCTGAGGATAATATTCTACTTCGTGTAGGTATCTATATATAAATCAACAGTCTATTAATGAAATATGTACCTGTATCAACCATGAAAATCTACACTTTTAAATCTCTAACTAAAGTAAATATAAAGCTAGATGGTAATGTAAGCCAACTACCAACCTGTCTCCCATCTTCTTGGATCATGAATAACGCTGTGAAGGTTTAAACTTTTCATTCAAGCTCAAAACCCTACGAGTGTAATTTCTGTTTGTATTATCAAAACAGGGTCAAGAGGGAACGGTTTTGAATGAATATACCTTAATGGTAGGAACTAGTATTACGTTGCGGTATATTAAACACAAACTATGAAAAAAAAATATATATTAAAAAAAAACAAACATGATACCGAAACTGAAAAAACTTTGCTTTTTATTTCTACCAAAGTCATAAAAATTACGAGGTGGTGAAAAAAAGTTTCATTTTGCTTAAAAAATAATATCGGACTTTGCGAACGCATGCGTCATTTTTTTAGTTCAACAATTTTGAAATGAAACAATAAAAATGTACTCATATGTGTATGATTAAATTTCACTGATTGGCAAAGCTTTAAGATATATCCATGCGTAAATTTTCAAGTAGGAATTTCGCAGAAACGTGAGAAGAACGGGGAGACAATTTGAAAATCAAATTAAATTTAAAATTGGATCAAATTAATTCTTAAATCAATTTTATTTTCATTTTTTGAATTAGGTAGATAATTCCGTTTTAATTTGTTATCAATTTAGTTACTTCAAGATGAAAATTAATTTTGATCAAAAATTAAATTCGGTATGCTAGTCAAAAAATAGAAGTTGAATTGAATAAGAAAACGAAGATCGAATATTTGAAAATATAAAATAAAGAAAATTTATGAAAATTAAACCAAATTAATTCAATTTTTAAGTATCCGCTTAAACACCTAACAAAATTTTTATTTTTTTAAATGAATTTATTTTTCATTCATTTGTTTAATGAAGCAGTCCAGTTAGACTACCCAACAAGGTAAAAAAAAATTACACAACAATAAATGAACGTAACAAACAAACAGAATGAAAATGAAACAGTCCAACCACTACCTATACTGCTTAAATTCTGCAGACAACTTTCCTATGATAATTTATTTTGATCAAAAATTAATACTTAATATACCTTCTAAAAAAAAATTGAATCAAGTAATTTGATTTAAAAAATGAAGGTTGAATCTGTGATCACAAAACAAAAACAATTCAATTTCAATTTTGCTTTTTTCAGTTCCAGTTTTTAAAATGAATATCGAATCAATTTCAAAAAATAAAAATTATCTACCTACCTAAATTTTTATAGAAAATTAAAATTTGAAATTAATCAACAGAATCTAATTTAAAATTATTTGTTTTTAGGTATTGCGTGTACTATACTAACTGCAGTCCAAAAAAAAGTATGCATGTTGCTTATATGTACATACTACATACCTACTTATTCTTCATTTTTACAAGTTGGATTATAAATAAACATTTGAAGTTTGAAATCAAACATTACCCATAAGAAGTGATACCTATCACCTACATAACATATTTTATCAAATTTTCAACCAACTTAATTACATTACCTGTCGAGTGTCGACTGTATCCTGCGACAAAATGTGCAAATATTTATTGCACACTCGCTTACAAGTTATTAAGTGATCATTATGGGTACAGGTAAACAGGACGAAATACTCGGGAACAATAATTTTAATTTTCACCATAAATTCAAAAAAGGAAAAAAACGAAAAAAATGCTACGAAAATAAGTTATTTAGGTACCTATGTTTCTTTTGCAACAGATTATTACTATTATTATTTTTTTGCAGACCCAAAAATTAAGGGGAAAAAATCATACCGCCGAAGGTAAGTATTCGAACCGCCTGTTAATTTATTCATTAAAACAAATGTTTCGTTTTAAAAGACCGGAATATATTATCACGCCAGTGAAAATTTCACCTTTATGGTTAACGTTAACAAGTACATACATATACCTACTATAGGCTCGACCCAAAGCTGAAATGAGTTCTTCGTTGGTAAGTATTAAATGCTTCGTTATACTTATTCGTGTTGAAAACATCTATATAGGTAGAGGTACCTACATAGCTACCTACAATATAAGCTTGTAGAGGAATTTTCTTCACACGTGTTATTTAATCCTCAGCCATGTTACATCTTATTTGTATAATCGTTACTCATAGTTAGGCATGTCTATGTACCTACTTAGTCTGTTTCAAAAATGTAAGCAAATGACAAACATCTTGTACTCGTTGTTTAAAATAAAAATTCAAATTATAACATCATCGAATGTGGTCATTCTTTTACATGCCTATTATATTGATCGAAAAAGTACAATTTCACACAACCACTTGTTACACCTCGAAGAAAAAAAATTAAATTTTTGGAAGATATTACACGAGCTGGTCCATTTGAAATTTTCAGCAATTATTGACTCACAATGTTTTTGATAGGTCCATATACATACCATCGATAAATTAACGATCGAAGAAGTACCCCGTGACGAAAAAGTTCAATTCAGTATTCTAAAGCTAAAAAATCGAAAATGCTTGTAGAAAAAAAAACCAACGCATCCTCCGTTATTTACTTCTTTTAGCATCGCTCAGCCTTGCGAGGCAAAGAAACAATGTCATTAACATATCCACAATAAAGTTTTGTAGCGTCATATTTAAGATGTAACCGATTTCACTCGATACTGACATTAAAGTTGACTTGGTAAAAGCTTATCAGTAAATTCCGGCGTGCTTTGAGAAAACATTTCTACGACGCCTTTTATCGCGTTTCCGTTAGTTTTTCGAATTTTACAAAGTACAAGTAGGTACTCGTGTGTATATCTGCTGTTTAGTAACTTTAACTGAAAATGAGTCAGAAATATGTATGTCATATGTAACTAATTTTATTCATTAAAATAGGTACCTACATTACTCCAAAAACAAAAATTCGTGATTCAAAAAAAATTAGCGAAATCAAATTAGAAATTATTTATTTTGTAACATGAGCTGTGCAGGAGAAAGTGATCACATTTAGTATAGGTAGGTATAGGTACTGTACGTTTGGTTGCAGTCCCACCAAATTCAACTTTTAAGGCTAAAATTTGAAGCAATGTTAGACCGTCTTGGGATTCTTGCTCCCGGTCACACCTCATTCTACTCTCCAAGACCGAAATTTGGAGGCCACAGTGTTATTTTGAGGTTCTCGATCCTACAATGTTTCATCATCCCTTTCATGACTTGACAATGAAGAAAGTAATACATACAGCTTAATGATGAAAAACAATAAGCTAGCTGAGTCTGAGTCCACGCCCATAAACAAAAATTGCAAAAGAAATTCATTCCACTGATAAAATAATGTAGCCTACCTACGTAATTTAAAATCCGTAAAAAATCATTTCCGCCCCTTGAGATATTTGTAATACACCTCAGAACTCATTACGAGTATAATCTTCGTATATAACGAAACAATTAATCCGAATACTTAAGCATGTTTTATGTTTATCACGCTCGAACATTTTCGGTTTACGAGAACTGTATCTGAAATGAGGTGTTGGCGTATAAAATTCAAAGTCTAGTTATTCTTTAAAGAAACAGGTGAGCAGATATGATAACGAATACGTGAAATGAAGTGTTAAGCATTACTGGGTAATGTAATTTGTTGTTTACTACGTGAAATATTCAGCTTCTTAGAGTGTCGTTTTAATTAATAATTTGCAGCACGCCTTTCAGCATTTTCAGTATTCCGTTGCAAGTTGAAATTTAACGTAGTTATGTAATTCGCGTGGTATAAAAGATGGTTAAAATTGTTATTGTAACATTTTTTTCCACCCCCGAAGGGTGTTTTATCACCAGATAGGAAATTTATTTTTTGGATACTTCGCTATTTCTGCGCTTACAAACCACGATCGACTTTATGCGGGTAGCTCAAAGAATTGTCGAAAATGGGACTGAAGTTTTAATGAAAAAATTAATAATACCGTCGTCATATCTTCGTCGAGAAACGAATTCTCCGCCGAGGCGAAGACATTTTCATGGGAATTCTGGTGGTTTGAGTTTATTTCAACGGTAAGAAATTTATGATTTTATGATAGCAAATACCTGGGTGGAAGAACTTACGACTCTTTGTGTATAGCTGAGCCTTTTAGATGTACTTACACGTAGTATAAATGTTCATTTAGTAAAAAACTTTTTACGTGCGAAAGATAAGAGCAAATATAGAGTTCGCCCATTAATGCGAGTTACCGCATACTTGTATGTTGTCGCCATGTTAGAAACCGCAGCTCTGTTTGCCAGTGAATGAATTTTCTCTCGTGATCCCACACACTATGTTTTCAAATGTTAACTTGTATCTTTTAGCGTTTTACCGCTTCAGACCGCGGGCAATTTACAGTTTCACTTTCGTTAGGTCGAATCGGAGAAGTTTTTCAGTAGGTAATCAGTAAGGGCAGCGTTGAGTTGCTGCTGAAAATTTGCAGAAAAATCATCTGCTTGGAAATATCGTCTCGTAATTAAGATTTATAGTGTAGGTATTTATCAAAACCATCGTCTTTTTTTTTCTCCATCCGTACCTAATTTGTTTTTTGTCTGACGCGAGAATAATTAAGAAGCCTCGTGTTAAGCCTCGAGAAATACTACGAAGCTTATGTTTCGATTAATTAAGGCTTCGTTTTCTTTCAGAAAAATTCATCTGATTAAATCGATTGCGTTACTTTCGTTATTGAGTATAGGAGGAGGGAGAAGGTCGAAATTATGAAGTTTCACGAATGAAATGAGCCGACGGTGTTTCGTTAAAAGGGCCAATCTGCATTTTTCAAGATTTTGTACACTCAGGGCAAAACTGCCTAAGCAGCCAGAGTTGGAAAGGTAAAAATGGCCAAACTGTCTTTTAGGTTAGAGCCAAACTGAATGATGCAGTTTGGCCCCCAAGACAGTTTGGCCCAAATACGGATGTAGTTTAAAAAATGAAAATGTCGAAAAATATATTTTTTGCTCATACATACATAAAAAAAGATCTTCAAAAATTCGTTCGTAGTTGAAATATTCCTAAAGTTGTAGATTCTGCTCAATGACACACCTGAAGATCTAAGGGTATTTTTTCGAAGAAATTTGGAGCCCAAAAATGCCGCTTCTTCACACTCAAGTCTTGAGTGGTTCTCCAACGTCCAAACGAGTTGATAACACTAGGCAACTATTTTGAACTTTTTTTTGGTGTTTGAGTTGAAAATGGGCTTAATTGATAGTTTAGACCCCAAAACAAAAAACAAAGTGAGTTTTTAAAATTTGAGTTGTTTTTGTGGTCAGGAGATACACTGAGAAAAATTTGAATAGTATAAATAATCATAATATATAGTAAACGTGCTCCAGTTTGGGCATTATAGTCAAAATTACTATAACTATAGTAAATGAAATACTATACGTATGGTAATATTTACTATATTATAGTATTTTTTATTATAATTATAGTATTTCATTTACTATAGTTATAGTAATTTTGACTATAATTCCAATACTGGAGCACGTTTACTATAAATTTATTGTAATTTATACTATACATTTTTCTCAGTGTACTGTCAAAGTTGGGAAAATGGCAGTTTTTACCCTACTTCAAGAGTTCGTAACGACATCAGTATTGTTTTTCGAAAAAAACCAAGGTCATTTTCGGATTCTATGCTTTTTTAAAAGTAAACTACTTTCCCCGATTTTTGATTTCCAACGTTTCAAGCGCATAAGACTAATTTTTCTAAATACGAAAAATTAAATTTGAACTTCGGGTGAACACAGTTCCACGCCTCGATTACGTGGGAATAACGCCAGCGTCGCGTGCTCTGAGTTTTAAAATAGGTATTATACAAATAAAAATCTTCCGTATGCGCTTGAAACTTCAAAAATCAAAAATCGGGGAAAGTAGTTTACTTAAAAAAGTGCGTAGAATCCAAAAATGACCTTGGTTTTTTTCGAAAAACAATACTAATGTCGTTACAAACTCTTGAAGTAGGGCAAAAACTGTCATTTTTGCAACTTTGATCATCCCTAGCTCCTGACCACAAAAACAACTCAAATTGAAAAACCCCACTCTGTTTTTTGTTTTAGGGTGTAAAGTATCGATTAAGCCCATTTTCAACCCGAACACAAATTTTGAAATATGACCTAGAAAAAGGATAGAGTAATAGATGGCTAATTGCAAATTTCGAGACACGTAACCAAGGGCATTTTTCCAAATGAAAATTACGGGCCAAAAAATATCTTACACAGTTTTCTCATTCATGACAAAAGTGGTCCATGGCCATGAAAACATGATTTGCAAAGGGAAATATTCGAGGTGTGTGTCTCCGATTTGAACTGAAATTTGATTTTTGGTAAAAACATAATTTGAAATCCCATAACCTAAATTTCAGCTACGTAAAAATTGATTTTTAGATTTTCAGCCAATTTTTCAAAATCCAAAAATAGCGATGTTCTTGAATTCGTGTTTCTTGGATAAATTAATTTCTGCTCCTTCTGGAGAGTTTCAAAAACACCAGAAAAATTAAAAATCACGAAGGAAATCCCAAACCGGCAGGGAATGATGGAATTTGGTTCGGGGGACTGAGGTAGTCAATATTGGTTTCAAACAGACTTTTCTCATTTTTACAGAAAAAGTACAATTAGGTACAAAAAAACTATACTTACGACATGAGAATTGCCATTTTTTGATTTTTAAAAATTCGCCACTAAAGATTGAAAAATCTATTTGAGTAGGTAGCTGAAATTTGGTTAAATATGTGGGTTTCTGACTAAAAATCGCATTCTCGTTGAAAAGAGTAGATAATCCCATTTTCTTCAAAATTGGATTTCTCATTGGATTTAATCTAGTTTAAACCGATCTAAACCGATCAAAAATCCAAAATTTTGGAATTTTAAAATTGATTTCAAAATTAATGGATAGGAAAACTTCTATATTTAAACTAGCACGAAATTTTTTTGAAAATATGAAGATAACTCGATTGAAAGGGCCACGAAGATGGTAAATCCGAGTATAATAGAAGCTGAATTTCATTTTTATCCTATTCACAGCCTTTTTTCAAAAACTGAAGAATCCGAAAATCTGCTGGAGGCTCCAGAATAGTTCAAAAGCATCACTAATCGGCTTAGTTAGGTCAAACACAGGGTACAAACCAAATTTCAAATCAAATCCATGTTCATTTTTGCAATAAGTTAGAAATGTGCTGCATTTACAAAGTCATTGATTTTTTCATGAGAAATGGACCTTTAAATTTTTAAAAACTCATCAAAAATCGGCAAATTAATTTCGAGTTGGAGTTGGGAAAAAATCCTCAAAGCCCAACCCTGAAAATAAGCATTGGTAATGTTTAACACTAGTCGAATGATATGGCTTTCAAAGTCTCGAGGACTTTTACGGCTCTATAACCAATAAATTCAATTCATTCTGAGAATGTCCAGATTGATTAATAAACGACCTACCCTTTGACCCAATTACATCATGTACAATCCACCATAATATAGGCATCAAGTTAAAACCAACGAATGCGGTAAACATAGCGCAAATTCCACGGCAAAAGAATTCGATATCGATACTATTTACTAGCTGATTTTGTCGAATGTGGGAGTGCATTAGTATTGTACACTGAGATGACACAATTCGGGGATAGGGAAAAAATCTATCGCGTGCTCGAATAAATTCTATCTTACGGTACGGTAAGTTTTACAGTTTTATACATTTCATACGTGGACTTCGTCGACATCGAAATTCTTTTTTGAACGTGTCTAGTATACTAAATATCGCAACCCTGTGTAGTACCTATAAGCTAAACCTATGTACACGTATATGTCCGCAGCATTTCTTACCTTGTGTAGTAAGTACTACAAAACACCACTGCTTTGACGAAATACATTAAGTTACACACCAGGATTATCAGATGAATGATCACAACATTGCAACTTGTATCGAAACGTACAATCGTCAATTTTGAAATACTACAACGTACATATTTTGGTCTCGGAGCATCGCGAGCTCGATGATGAATTTCATTTTAAAGAGTAAATTATTAAAACGAACTAAGGCATTAAAAAACTCGCGTATAAGAAACGTCGGCTTATGAATTCGCTACAACAACCTTTTCTTTTATCTTTTTGCCTTTGTCAGCCAGCGCAGAACAATATGTAATCATAAATCCTTAAAATTTCAAACAAACGCCGTGAATAATTTTGACGCGCGGAAATTATGTCGTGAAAAAGGCAAAACAATGAAGGAAAATGCGTATTTCGCCAAAGGAGGTGAGTGCAGAGAAGAACAGGAAAAAAAATTCTACGCACGTTGTTTTATCCGCCGTCGCAGGAGTAGTTGGCGAATAAACGAATTCGCTTCTTAAATCTTCTTTTCATCTTGGCAAAATACCTACGAGAGGTAACACAGTACATAACACACTGTACCGAGTGTAAGCCTAGCAATTAAATTCGACCGGAATATTTTAGCGGATGGGAAAAAAAACAGCAATACCTACACGAGTAAGTGAAAACATTAAGACGTGTTAAGGTATGTATTACGAAAAAAAAGCCAACCTCATATACACTACACAAAGGTTATGTTTCGATGAAATATTAAAACGCTTTCAGAGCAGCGTTTATGCCTTTCATATCTTTTTTTTTCAACATTCGCTGGTAATTTAAACAGCAAAATATGACGAAAATAAAAACCGCTTGTAGATAATAAAGTTTAAAATTTTTCTCATAATATGACGGTATGTTGTTGGAAATATTTGAAATTTTTTTCACCCGACGTCGTCGTGACGTTGATAGTTGGTACCAACAATAGGTACCCTTATTATGTTCCTTTTTCGTCGTTAATGTGACCATCCATGTATTGTTAGTGAAATTTTTCTGCTTTCTGGAGGACCATTTTTTACGCGAATAAATTCCTTAATGAATAACTTTATGTAGTCGGTGGGAAATTATTTTTTATGCGTCTAGTTTTTGTCCTTGGTATCGTCTCGAATTGGAAAATTTTTTCATAAAGGACAATAAGAAGTACCTAGACCTACCTACCTACTACTTACGCATGATTAAGCAATTTTACCCCGCGAGGCACTTTGATTTTGAAATTGTTTACATTTCAGCAACTGATCTTCATGAGATGATTTACAAAGCCTTAAATTTGATAATTTTTAATTTTGAAAAAATAAACTTTTTCGAAAAAACTATCCGGCATAGACGAAACCAGCTTGTGTAATTTCAATTTGACCTGTTGCTGTTGACTTTTGTTTATTAAAAGTAAAGAATAATTATAAAGTATTAATCGAATGCCAAAAAATAAATAAAACTTTAGTCGAAAGTCGAACCAAAATACAACTTACGAATGCGCAAAGTAACCCTCTAGGGTTTTATTTTTTTTTCTACGTTATTGATGCCATTTTAACAAAATATCGTGAAATTCAAAGCTCAAGTGCGTTTGCGTTTGAACTACGTAAAAAATTCGTCGAGAATTACTGACGATCGAGTGGAAATTAGTATTTAACTTTTGCCATTTCAATTAATCGAGTTTACGAGTAGGTATCTAGTAGATGGCTAGGTAGCAGTATAGTTAAGTAATAAAAATAGCATGTGAATTTTTAAAGCTCGAATCAGGCGCTAAAACAAAACCATCTTAGATTTTTGTATGCATAATGTAGTGTGACCTGTTGAGCTTTGAGTATTGATTTGCTTTCAACAATACCATTACCTACCCATGTTTGCTTTAGAGAATTGTAAAACGTCTGAGAAAAACCTTTACGATTCAATTAGGAAAACATTGATTTATACAGGTAGTAAATGGTGAATCAGGTGAATGCTCTTGGCAGACGTATTGGAAAAGTGTTGAAAAAAAAACGACAACTTTTTGGTCGTTGTATGCAGGAGTTGTGGTTTTACGTAGGTACCTACATAGATTTGTTTTTGAGCTACCTATAGAGATGAAAATCGAATGAACGAAAAGTCAGAAAAATACAATTTCTTGGAATTTGTTCAAATCCTCATAAATGTTAAGGAATTATATGGAATCGAATAATCACATTTTATTAGTGATAAATGCTGAAATTGGACCGTTTGGTCTAGAATTTTTCTATGTGTATGATCGATCAGGGCGGGTCATACAAAACGAACATATATATACTTATCCGGCAAAAAGTTGAATTTACCATTTTTCTTAAAAATCTCGTAATGTTTTTCTCAAATTATTTTCTAATTTCTATTCATGTTTCTTAAAGAAAAAGTGCAACATCCATTTCTCTATCTTGATTAGTTGAAAACATATGCAAATTTAAAATACTCGTAAATGTATAAAATTGCAGCAAAAAATTTCAAAAAATTTACCCATTCTTCAAAATTGTTCAAAATAAAACAGCATAAATAAGAAATAAGCAGTTATTTAATTTTGGATAATTTTGAGGAAATAATTTTTTTTGAATTTTTTTTTGAGATTGAACTTTGACAATTTCAAAATCACATACATTTTTTAAACTATTAATCAAGATAGGAAAATAGGCATAACATCTTTGAAAAAATCAAAGTGTTCCCTTCAAGACACAAAAGTATGAAAATACATAATAAGAAAAGTGGAAAACATTCTGAGATTTTCAAGAAAAATAGGTAGTAAAAATAGGTATAAAGTCTCCTCTCCAAGGAAAGTTTTAAATCATGAATATGGTTTTTGCTCAAGTGAAATCAATGTTTGGAATTCCAAATAAACAGAAAAGTCTGGCTCAATATTACTCGTAGAAATTCCATTTTTGAATTTTTGAAATAATTTCAGCAAATTCATTAATTTTTTTTCAAGCTCTGGCAAATCAGACATCATGACTACATCAGCGGAAATTTCATAAAATCGGTCATTTTTTTCAAAGTTTTTGTTACTCTGGCATAATGTCAAGAATTCGTAGTTGTTTTACAAGTTTTTAAAAGTCAGAGAGGACATTTTGAAAACAGATTGGAGCTAACAACATTTTTTCTCAATTTTTCAAGACTTCTAATAACATCTAAAAGTTGGAAATTGTTCTTTGCTATCAAAATCTTTGATAATGTCGAGAATTTATGGACATTTTTTACAAGTTTCTAGAAGTCTGATCTATTAAGAAAAAATTTTCACAATTTTTTCCAAGTTTACAAAAGTCAAACAAAATTTTGTTGAGTATTAACTCGATGCTTTTTCGAAATTGATTGAACTTTTTTCAAAGTTTTTAAAAATTCGGCATAATTTTATGAATTTAATCGTGATTTTTTTAAGTTTTTAAAATTCAGACAACATAAGATGGTAAAATCATAACTTTACTTCAAATATTGGTAGGTCAAAATTTGAATTTTTTCAGTTTGTGAAAGTTTGGCATTATGTCATAAAGTCAACTAAATTTTTTTTGTTATCAAACGTCACAATTATCTAGCTTTAATTTTAAAGCTTTGATAATATTTAAAATTGATCAAATTTTCTCCAAGTTTTCAAAAGTCTAACATTATGTCAGAAAGTCAAATAAATTTGTTTTCCAAGTTTTCATAAGTCACCGCCACATATATTTCGGAAAGACTAGGCCAGTGCAAAAAAATCTGATGCTACGCATCACAAACTTTCCGAACATTCTTCTGTTAAGAACTAAGCGAAATAATTGTAAAAATGTAAAATCGTAAAAATGAGAAACACCCGCCATCCCCATGGCGATGTGCCGTTTAATTATCACTTTGAAATAAAGCGTAACTAATTCGGACCGCGCCGTGCCTTATGCGTTTCTCCTGCAGTTGAACTAAAAGGAGACGAAACGTGTGTGATGTTTACCACGTAAAGACTAAGCCTTGACAAATGTTGGGGTTGCCTATACGTTCATTTTTCGCATTTAAAGGCTCATAAAATTTTTTCTATGGCACTTACGAACTCCAAATTCTTACTGTGGCGTCTTTACCATACTTCCGACCATCTGTGCAAATTTCAATGAGATATCATCATTAGGTCGCTTTTTATCGCGTGTACAGACATTTTTTGACACATACATACATACATACATACACATATACATATACATATACATATACATATACATATACATATACATATACATATACATATACATATACATATACATATACATATACATACACATACACATACACATACACATACACATACACATACACATACACATACACATACCCACATACACATACACATACACATACCCACATACACATACACATACACATACACATACACACATACACACATACACACATACACACATACACACATACACACATACACACATACACACATACACACATACACACATACACACATACACACATACACACATACACACATACACACATACACACATACACACATACACACATACACACATACACACATACACACATACACACATACACACATACACACATACACACATACACACATACACACATACACACATACACACATACACACATACACACATACACACATACACACATACACACATACACAC
Organism: Planococcus citri; assembly: GCF_950023065.1. NCBI lineage: Eukaryota > Metazoa > Arthropoda > Insecta > Hemiptera > Pseudococcidae > Planococcus > Planococcus citri. The sequence continues at coordinate 36,800,726 of NC_088677.1, forward strand.
ATACACACATACACACATACACACATACACACATACACACATACACACATACACACATACACACATACACACATACACACATACACACATACACACATACACACATACACACATACACACATACACACATACACACATACACACATACACACATACACACATACACACATACACACATACACACATACACACATACACACATACACACATACACACATACACACATACACACATACACACATACACACATACACACATACACACATACACACATACACACATACACACATACACACATACACACATATACACATATACACATACACATACACACACACACATACACATACACATACACATACACATACACATACACATACACATACACATACACATACACATACACATACACATACACATACACATACACATACACATACAAAAACAATACTTTCCTATACATCGCTTCGCGCTGTTCGGAAAGTAAAAAAACATATCCATGTTGAAATCATCCATTTTTGAACACGTTTTTCAGATATTTTGTTTTATGTGGCCCTCTTTGATTGATCAACTAGTACATTATCCACATGGAAAAATTCGAAACAAAATGCACTATTTAGCGTCACAAAGCAAAAATCCTTTTCTATTATCGTCTTCGAGAAATAAAAGGTTAAAATTGCTAAGAAATTTGAAAAACAAAATTTTTCATAAGAACACAACTCAGCTCCTTCAATTTCAAAAGTAGACAAACATACCGTCCTGTGCTCAGCAGGAGTTGCCCATTTATCAGATGGCAGAATGTAGGTGCCATATAAAACGCTGACGATTGCTCGAATATGCATGGAAGTTGTTGAAAAATAGAAACACAGCACCGAAATAAAATATAAAAGTCAAAATGTGTCATGCCCTTCTCCCATTCGCTCAATACTCATATTATTGGATAGATAAATACTTTGAAAATCTAATCAAATGGAATCTAATGTTTTTTTCCACATTTCGAACGTCTCGCATATTGGGGAACGACCAATTTTACGATGTAAAAGTGAAAGTTAAAAATCAATGAATTTGGAGTGAAAAAACAAATAGGTAGTGTCGCAGTAACTAGGTATAGGTACTCATTGATAACACCATTATAACAAGTAATGGGGATTTTGAATTTTTTTTCTCTTTTTTTCAGGGCGAAGCAACTCCGCAACAACCATTCTCAAAAAGCGTTGAATTTTTCATAAGCGTATAGAGTGAAAGCGATCAATGGATATTTCGACTCGGCAGTTGACACGACAAAAGCTTAAATATCTCACTTTGATGTCCATTTCGCACGAAATACTACATGCGTAGGCCAATATGCATGCATTATTTCTTCACAATACGAATATAGGATAAAGGAGGATTTTACATCGATATTTTTTCGCTATGAAAAGCCAGAAATCACCCTAGGGATGAAATAAAGTAAGAAAGAATTCAGAAAAAAAATTACCTCGTTGACCAAACACGTACAAAATCTTTTTAGCTTATACCTATCCAACTTTTGGGATGTTAAAACATATTATATGCGTAATGTGCTTACATCTGACGAAAATACGTACTCGTAGGAATAATGACAGTACGTATAGCATTCATCAAAAAACCTACACCATATTGTAGCAGGCTAATACAATTTTAAAGACATGATTTTCCATTTTAAGCGGGTAATTGAAATCACAAAATGGCTCCGTAAAATTTTTCTAAAATAGAAAAAACTATAAGTAAAGGCACCTGAACAAACGAATCCTGCTCAAAAATCGACTAATTTGCTAATACCGCACAATTTTTTTAAATTAACCCTTCGAAACACCCAACCAACTCGATAAGTACAAAAGCTGGTCTTAAACGCCATCAAGCCAAGATCGCATTAATCAAATTAAAAACACCAACTTTAATCCGGCAAAGTTTTTTTTTTGCGAATTTAATACGCAGCCCCCATAGTAGTAAAGGTATCAATGCTATAAAACTAAACCAACATCAAGTTATCTATTCTCGCTAAAAAGGCGACACAATTTATTGCCGAGATCTTTAACCAATTACAAATGTACCTCTGACACCGCACAGCCATCGTACACTTTGAAACTGTAAAAACTAAAGCACTTTGTAAGTCGATAATAATAGTACAGCATTTAAGTATAATCATGAAAAAAGCTTTCGCTGAAATTTATAACACTTCGCTACATGTTGCTTCGTTTCCTTATATTATTATACGCCATTTTACAGTTAAATTCGCTCATTTTTTATATTAAAATTTGTTTTTGACTTTTGACACAAAAAAAAATTCTCGCAGGTACCTACAGTCGCAGTCACACTCTCACTTTCCCTTGAAAAATGCGTGAACAAAACCACACAACGTAACGACGGAGTTCAATTAATATAATTTGAACACGAGGTCTGTAGTGTTTTTCCGTCAAATGATTTTTTTTTGCTCGGTTTTGTACTTCGTTATGCTACCAACGAAATAACATCTGTTCGTTAACACGTTCACTCATTCCAATTACAGTTGGGTTTTTTTTTTAAGGTACGAGCATATTTCAACCGTTTTCCAACAGCTACCATTTCGTATGTAAAAGTTGGCCAAAAATTAAGCATACAAAGGGTAGAAAATTACTCTCGATTTATAAAGAAAGAAAAAAATTAAACCAAGGAAAAAACCATTTTTCATATAGCAGCGAAATAATTTTTGCAGTTTCTTTAGGTAGGTATTTCATGCGGTATAACTGCAATCACATAATAACCTACAAGTGGAAGCTTAAAACTACCCTATACTTAAGTGTAACTAGGAATTATACTTCATTGCTTCGTTCAACTGCAACAAAAAAAATTTAAGAGTTGAATGAATTTATGAGAATGGTGATCATAAAACAGGTAGGTACCTACAATATATTCTTTTATTGCCAAAGTTCGCATGTCTTAATCATATATTTTCTGACACTGCTGACGTCTATGGAGTTAATTTTTTTGCTACTTTGTTGTTGGCAAATCTCGTAAATTAAAAGCAACACAAAATGTATGTCCCTAAAAAAAATAATGGGCGTACTTAAAAAAATTGCGTTGAAATTGAGAATTCTTTGCGTGATGGTTCCAGAAATTCTGTTACTGAAGGACAATAACTTTGAAGAAGTGCAGATTAATTCGCTGCTTTGCCAGTAGATATTAATTTCCACTAATTATCTCGATATTCGAGAAGAACAAAGAAATTCTCAATTTATATTTTATCATTAGCGGGGGTTCCTTTTGTGCGAATAATTTTTCCCCGAACTCCGATGTATTTTATCGTTTATAAGAACATACCTATCTCTCATATTTTATTAATTAAGCTGTGATATTGTCAGAGTATCTTGTTTATGGCTTCGTTTGGCAAAGATGCAACTTATTAAATCGATAAAAATGAAAAGAAAAAAGAAAAAACTTGGTAAGTATTTTTTTTTTTTTTATCAAAGCATACACTATAATCTTTGCAAAATCATTTGTAAATCGTAAAATTATTCAGTTAGGTACTCGCAAACAGAATGATGCACAAAGTATTTTGAGTTTATGCCATCATTATAATAAGCATTTGAAGCTACGATTCAACTGATAGAAAATAATGACTCCAAAAGGTAGGTACCTACATTACACGATTTCGAGCTTAACGTGACATGAATATAATATTTTACTTTAACGGCTGCACAATAATTTTTAATTAATGGAAACCTATTCGAAACGTAGCGATAACAATCGAAAATGAACCGTAAAGAGAATTAAGCGTCAATTGAAATTTGATTTCAGCTTGATTCAGAATAGCAAGTTCGTTTACCGCGTTTAATTTCTGAACCGAAATGTAATATTATATACACAGCTGTAGATACTGGTAACAATTGCATTCGTTTCTTATCACGGACTTGTTTTATCAACAAGAGAAAGCTCAGTGCTATGAACTTGATTTAATGGTATAACGTAATACCTATACGTGCTTTTTATTCGATGATAAAACGAAATGTCCGACCAGCGACCACGTTCGTATAAATAAAATGTAAGCACTTTATTTTGTTTTGTTTGCAGTTCTGACATTTTTCAGGACCTTTGAGATTATTGTATGGGCCTTTATGATCGAAATATGGATAGATGTGGATGAACTGTCCTTTTAAAAGGTTTAGAATTTTAAAAAACGGAGTAAGTACCTAATTTTTTTTCTTAAAAAACTGACAAAGTTGCAAAAAAATAATAATAAAAGTGTGGATCAGATCTGATTATTAACGGTTTAGACCTTTTTCATTAGATCTGTGATCTGATTAGACCTGTTTGAATCAATTCGATCAGATTTCTGTTTAAATTTTATCAAATTTTTCATTTTTTTCAAAAACAATTTAATTAACTTTGAATTCTGCTAAAAACTGCTTGAGAAGAAATTGAATTTGAAGCAGCCCAAACAGATTTTGAAAATATTACAGGAAACTTCAAAAATTCACTAAAAATCGAAGCATGAATTTCAGCAGCTGAAATTTACGTTGGTGGCGTATTTTGGGGCATTTTTTCGATTCCTTTTGGTATAGTTGAAAAATTTTTTCGTCGAAAGGGATACCTACATCCCTTGACAGCTGATTTCAAAAATGTCACTGGAGGCTTCTACTGACTTGAAACGATTGAATTCGATTTCAGTAGTCTGTTTAGTGTTTACCATACATTATTAGAAGAATAAAATTTCTGCAATTTGAAAAGAAAATGCTCCATTGCAAAAATATAATAGCTTACTTTTGCTTTATAAAAAATGACCAATTCGTCTATTTCGTACGAATCAAACTCCCTAAACATGAACATGAAATTAGATCCATTATTATTCCCCTTTCACCCTTTCACAAAAAATCACCAACATTAGAGAAACTTTCGATTTAAAGAAATTAAAATGGGCTTTTTTACAGCTCGAATAATATTTCAAGTTGGACGTACTTACTTACTGATGAAAATATACAGAGACATCATATTGTTGTGATATCTCGACATCTATTTCGATAATAAATTAATGATACTATTGGATAAATATTAAGTACATTCCTCTATCGCTCCTCTCCTCGCCTAAACGCTAAGTGAAAGATACGAAAAGATGCTACATCATGCAGTTCAAACAATCGCCATCCACAAAGCTAAATTATTCGAAAAAAATATTAGCGGTAGGCTATACTTATTTACTTAGATTTTCAGATAAGTTTCTTGCGGGTGAAAAAGAAAAAAAGAAAAAAAAAACATTATTCAAGAAAAGCGTTTTACTATACCTACTTAGTCGAATCATTTTTCAATGCCACCAAACGTATAAATTTCGTTGATAGTTGATTTCAGAAAGTATTTGCAACTAAGTATAGTGATTTCCTACATTACTTAGTGTATGTAAAACTTTTCCATTATACGTAAACTTATATACGTGGTTCAAGAAGAAGAAAAAGTACGGTGGCCAAACTTTAGCAATTTCTGAATGAGCTAAAAGAAATCCATCAATTAAAAATCACATCGAAAGGGCTTATCGGTTAATGATTTTTTTGTTACGAATACAACGACGCGACGTAGGTACTTATTGAAAAGTTTTTATTTACCGGATGAAATTAAATTTTTCAAGGTTTTCTTTCATGATAAAAGTTTTTCTTAAGAAGGCATAAAATATAATACGGATGAGGATATTCAATCGTTTCAAAAGTTGCAAGATAAATTGCCGAACAGTTATACCAAGATTTACAGAAAAATACTTAGGTACTCTTGGTTACTTATACTTATTCATATTTCAAACATAAAGATCACGTTCACATATTTTTTGCGCTGAACTGCGCATTATCAACATTCATTTTTTTAAAAATAGGTAGGTCAACTACCTATTTTACATACTTTTGGGACTTTTCTGGTTTCAAATTAGATATCTCCTTCTACCTTCTTTAAATAGTATGTACTTATTAATCCAAACAAATGAAAAAAAAACAGCCCCGTTCATCTTCATTACTTACATGTATTCTACCAGATATTTTTTCAACCGCGAAAAGGGTATTCGGCCACATTATCGATTCAGATATGTATATCGGTTAATTCGTCGTTTCCAGTATAATTATCTTAATTAACAGCGTCAAAATTATGGGTAGGTCTAGGTACCGATAATATAAATATAATATGTACAAAACACTGAGAAACGAAAACAAAATATAAGCTTTGGGGACTCTCATTTAGGTACGTGATGAATGTTATCAAATGTTCGTTTACCTACTTATTGGCTTAAATGCGTCAATTTTCATTCCAATTCTATTTTTTTTTTTTTTAAATAAAATACCTCCTGGAATAACAGGAAAAATACAATGGCATTTCAATGCATTTGGGAAATTGATGAAAAAATGTTTACCTTTGACACTCTCGTTGAGCAAACCAGAGAAAATATTTTTAAAAATCTGACAAGAATAAAAATTAGCAAAAAATTAAAAATGAGATAGGACAAATTTTGCATGATCGATCCCTCCACCTTCACATTCCTTATTTAAAAAACCTCCAGGAGATCCCTTCAAAAGGCTCCAAGGATCTGTTTGAGATGATTTGGGGGGGGGGGTGCGTTTCATGATAACAATTTTCCTGCGTGAGACAGATGCAGAATAGAGCATCCACTTCCAGAGGCTGTTCCAAATTTCAACAAAAATACTTTCTATGCCATCGACATTTCCATCCCTATAAGAAAACGTCTCTCGCTTGGAGAAAATCCTCCAGCCTCCAGGCTCCGACTTCAACATTAAAGCCATTGAATTTTTAAAAATTCATTACTGAAAAAATTCCGATAGAAATCTTATGAAAATACGTACGAGTTGACTGCAAAATTTTTTGTTCAATTTTCACTTCGTTTTTTTGGGGTGGGGAGGGAGGGAAACAATCACTAAAAAAATCTAAGTAATTTTATCAATTTTTTAAATAAAAATTTCCATTAATAAAAAATGAAATTTTTTGCTTACATCAATGGTTAAATATATTAAATTTGTTTCCTCAAAACGGTCTTGAAATTTTAAAATTTTGAAAAAATGAGTTACAGTTTGAAGAGAAAGTTCTACAAAAATATATTTTAGGTGCATGATGAAAATTCTGTAAAAAAAATTAATAAAAGTTGAAATGAATGGAACAATTTTTGAAATAATTTTGTTATTTTTCAAAATACCTACCTCTGGGTTATTCACGCACTGATTTTGATTTAGCTGATTTTTTTTTACTGCGTGCTTAAGAACCCATAAGACAGCTAACAAAAAAAAAAAAAATATTGAAGAACCTGTGAGGATTGAATTTTTTAAAATTATTCGAAGACTGCATAAACTAATGAACAAAAAATTACCTGTGTAGTTCATATTCAAGAAAAAACACATTTCTGTTCACATTTAAATTACAATTACATTCAAGAAACACAATTTCGACATACGTGGGTATAATCATGTCTTTGGACACCATTTCATCAACCTACCATTATTATTTTAATGGACTTGAATTTTTTGAACTTTTACAACGATTTTTTGACCAAATTTGGGTACCTACCCACGGATACTAATTTGACAACAATTTTAAACCGCTCAGAATCCTAGACTTTTTGTTTGGATAGAGAACACCTGGCTGATTTTTTTGTGAACTATGGTTTATCGGTCATTAGGTGAATAAAAAATAACATCTCAGGTACCACATTGTTTTTTTCACATCTTGAAACAAAATTTATAGTAAAACATCTAATAGATCATTTCTCAGAAATTCTGAATAACTGAGCGCCATTGTTGTAATGACATGAATAATTGAAAGCCAATGTTGCCAAATTTGTTTTAAAAAAAAAGACATGAATTCACATTTTGTACAAATGAACTAAAAGATTCGGCAACCCTTGGAGAAAAAAATTGGGAAATAGGTACCTCTCACCATGCTACCTTTCAAAAGTGGCGCGTAGCCTACTCCTTTTTCAAATATTTAATTTAACTATCAAAGTTCATACCCGCGTCTTTGTATCATGAAAATACCTACAAAAAATCCTCCATTTTGACAACGGAATTTCCACAATAGAAAACACGAATAATGGCAACACGTTTTGCCTTCAATTGTGCGCAGTACGAAAGGTAGACAATAGGTTAACTCACATTAGGTACAATGACTTGTTAAAGCCTACAAACTTCAATAGTACAGGGCCATCAACCTGATCCAGAAAAATAGTCAGGTGATGCAAATTCGACAGCTAAGCATTCAGAACTAACGAGAAATCGAGAGTATTTCCTTAGTTGGTGGGGTTGCAGATTCCAGTAAAGCCATTTTGTCAGCCCATCAAACAAACGATACAACTTCCCATTCAAGATAAGTCCATAACAACTAACCTGAATCTGGGATCCATAGGAGCCACGCAGTGCTCCCCATAATCGACTTGATCGCCATCTCATCTACTCATTAATCGATTTCTACTCCTGGATAGTGATTCGATAAAAATATTCCACGATAAAAACACATTTAAATGCGTAAATTACAGCGAATAATTCGACTAGGTCGGAGAATAATCACAAAGAAAACCGCGTATCAATTCACCATGTCTCACGAATCCACGAAATGACTTATCGTTGTCTTTCGCACAGTTGCAATAACGCGAAAGCCTATAACCTAAAACCGTACACACATCATACCTATACCTACGAGTACTACATACCGAAGGAAAACAAAATACGTAATTCGAAAAGAACAGGTGTTTTATTAGCGTTAAATATCAGATATACTACTACGTAAACACATTTCGAACGTATTTCCATAAAGTTTAAAATTCAATTTGTCGAAAAGCCTTCTGGTAACACGTTTAAGACATATATGTATATGTTATGTATATTCCATTTCATGAAAGTTTACAGACGATTTTCAATTTCCCATGCGTAAAGGAAGCTTGTATATAGTTGTACGTATATAGCGGAGAAGTACACACAGTACACGGACGTTGCCAAAAATGTCATATTTTTCCCCTTTTCACTACCACATCTCTACGACAACAGCACCTTTGGGCGTACAACGTTACTTATCCATACTCGAATAGGTGGTAAAAATAGGCGCAATATCATCCAACCATTTGCAAAATGAAACTGGATACTTTTCATTTATTTACCGACATTGAAATTCGTATACATACATTGTGATTATTATTTGGATAAAAAATAAGCCATAGATGTAGAATGATCACCGCAGATGGTTATCAATTCAAAACTACAACGGCTACCCTTGGGGAATACTTTGCTAAAAGATTACGATATAAATGAAAAAGTCAACAATTTCTAGCACATCGAAAACATACCTACCGAATCGATGACTTGGTTTCAAACGACCTATACCATGAAATGGAGAGAAAAATTACCGAATAACGCAACCTGTTCTTTATTTTTCGAGCTTAACGAATTTCTAACCAATTTAAGCGCCAGATATCGTGATGGAAAAAATTCATGATACTCGAGCAGCGAAGTATATTTGATAATCGAGTAAAAAAATCTAATGTTTCGCAATTTAGCACCCATATCTGGCATGAAAATCAGTGTTTTTTTTCCTCCGTTGAGTAATTCGCAATATTTCGTTATTCGTATCTGATTACAACAATTCTACTGCTACGTGCATTGTTTAGTGTTATGTTATTTTATTTCAGCGTTAAATTAAGTTTTGAAAAAAATTTGTAATGAAACACGCGGTTGAAATAAGTAAGTAAACTCGAGTGTAATTTACCCAATAAATATTAAGTTTAGAAATATTTGTATTTGTAATGATGTCCGGATTATGTCGTATGTAATTTTTTTAAAATCAAGCCTATAGCTAACGAAAAACTGACACGTTTGCAATGAACACGCAATTATGCATCTTTCCATCTGATTCCATCGTTGAATGTATGTATGTTCAGGTAGTAGGGGTAGGTATAGTAGGTACACTGATTGACATGCGCTTGAATGATTTTTACCTCTTTTTTTTAGGATTTTTGAGCTCGAAACGAGAATAATTTCATTACACGTTTGTAACGAAGCACGACAGGATTTCAGTTTTGCATTTAGATTTGAATAATTTTTGTAAGTATTTGTAGGCAATCCAATAAACACCTACCTATTCCAATGAGAACGATTTTTAGAAAGTTTTGCAGAAAGTTGACCAAGTTTTCGAATGTAGAGTAGGTACCCTAATGTAGAATTCGTTACGATGGATGGTTTCGAGTGTTAATTATTAGGTATTTTTAATTTTGTGGCGTATTATTGCAGGATAATTCAATAATGAATAGGTATAGCCAATAGAAAAATAGATGAACGCCGCCAATGAACGAGTAAAAAAAGTGTATGTCATAATCTAAGGAAAAAACAAAGTTGGTAAAAAATTTACTTTAGAAGACTCGCAATGCAAGTTCGTTTCGCGTTTTTTTTTCTTTTACAGTTCAAGATTTCCATACGTTTGGTAGTTTAAGCAATTGATACGTGACCTGCCGACTATACGTTTTTCCACAATATTTTTCATAAAATAAAAACATTTCAAAAACATTTTGCCCAAAGCACATCAACTTTAGATTAGCAAAATCGTCAAATACAAACAATGCAGAACGAGTAAACCGATCCAGATATTTATACAGGGTACCGGGGATTCTTGAAAAATGACCGTGTACTTTTCCTTGACAAATTTCATTACGGTTGAGGCAGTTTTTATTTTTATTTTTTTTTCTTGAAATTTGAAAAGAACAATAAAAAGTAGCCTAATAAGACAATCTGAACATTTTTCAAAAAAAAAAATAAAAAATGAATAAGTAAAAAAACTGTTGAAAGTACGTCTACAGGTAAGTGAAGAAAGAGAAAGTATTGGAATTTTGAAACTTTAAGCGTTCTACGAAAATTTCATCTGCCCAAAATTGTAAAGAATTTAATTCTCTTTCAGATTACTGCCATCTGATTTTTGCTACGACACGTGCAATTCGCCTGGTACGCGGGAAACTAAAAGACTGGGTAAGTAAAAATCTTATCATGTTTACTTCAGTGAGCTTTTAGAACTTTTTTTGGTTCAAACACATCAAAATTTTCTTGAAAGTTAGGGCTTTCACCCACAATAATTTTTTTTTCAAAATTGTAAGCATAGTTGTAACAAAGTTTTGAAAAACAGTGCAATGTAAAAAAAAAGCACTTCTGAACACATTCTGATTCAAAATTTTATTCTTCCACGAAATCGTTACCACTAAATTACTTATTTTTCGACCATGTCAGTATTGTTGCGATCTTGCTTCTGTATACGTTGTGACCGAAGCTCAATCCAAATTTCAACTTTGGTGAGAGCACTTATTGTTCTCTTACATCACTTACTAATATTTTGGATCAATTTTTTTCATAAAGAAAGTACCTACACATGCGTTTCTTGGGAACTTTGCACATGTAAAAAATGGTTTTTAAAACACGATAACATGGTGCGAATATAATACTTATATACTTAGTTAAAAGATTTCTAGAGTTGCAGCTTCACAATAACACAATGCAGGATATATAGGGTATCTTTTTGAAAAAAAATTGGCCAAAAGATACCTACATTCTTCTCAGTTCTCACTCGTGTTGAAAGAGGACACTAAAATGCATTGCAAGAGGGAATATATCCGAGAAAGAGGATTCTTAGATTTGTAGCTGCCTAATCGCACATTTCAAGATTTAAGAGAATTTTGTTTGAAAATAATCTCAATGGATATAGGGCAGGATAGGGGCGCATCCCTATTCTACATCCAACAACGCAATTAACAGGTAAGTATATAACCCGATGATGGAAGCAGCTAAAGCTAAAGATTTGGCTAGTTCGTACTTTGAAACAAGGAACACCACACTTTGCGAACAATTTTACGTAAATAACGAACCTTTACCCTCCTCACTCGGTCATTCATGCGTTAAAATGAATACAATTATCTAAATCGTATAAAACACAAACTACAATATTACTCGGTTATAACAAAGTTGGTCAGAAATTGGACGAATATTTCATAATAACCTAAGGGCTTTCGTATATACAATGTTACAAAATTGGTATTGGCACTACTATCTGCATTCTACGATACGCATATCTAATCAGTGCGCATATATCGCTTCTATTACGCCTACCAAACGCTTGTTGATACTAAGGATCGTAATTTTTACGATGAATTTGCGGCTGTACGAGTATCTCTACTCGTAGTACGCGAATTCTGCGAGTTTGTTTATTCATTTCGAAGCCAGGCTTTGTTAAACTTGGTAAATCACGTAAAACACGACAAACGAAACGAACTACGAAATAAGCTATCCCATGAAACCGCTGTGCGAAAATTTTCATTCCCAAAGAAATTTCATTCGTGACCGGAAAAATCGCGTACAAAACTATAACATTACGCATGGTTTGATAATTAAATTAAGTTATATTTTTGTTAGAGCCGCGTGCATTCGGCGGTGCTTTTGCCAAAACAACGCAATTTTGTTAATTTTATTTAATCGATAAAACCGTACACATAATAATAATCGAATGGTTAATATTTCAGGTCATTTCAGCTCGGTTTGTATAGCTAACATCCAGTTGTAGAGTAATTTGTTGTTCGCGTGCCTCGACGTAGCATTAATTTCGCATTCATCATATTGCCAATGTGTTGTTAATGAATCAACCACGTTTTAATTGTAGAATGCATTCGTTACGTAATAATTAGCCAGTATTGCTGCGAGGAAATTTCCTCTTTTATGGCTCACTTAGGCAGCCGATCAGGTGTAAAGCTTACTCGATTCTCTTCCACCGTGAACATAGGCAACTCGACCTTATCTATTGCAGATATGTTTGTATGGCTTGTAAATTGCAGGCGTTGATCTTGAAACGAGATTTAGTTTGCTTCGGTTTTCTCCGAGTAGCTGGTTTTGGTATGTATTCATTTTTTTTTTTTTTTTTTTTTTTTTTTTAAATTGTGTCTAAATCTTAAAATAAGTATTGAAAAAAATATTTCACCTGTTCCTCCTTCTAGAGCTCGGTCTAATATTTAACCGTTTCATTTCAAAAATTTAGAAAATAAATGTTGTAGAAAATTAATACCTAAACAAAATCACAGACAAATTTCCTTCTACAGAAAACAATCATCTCGATAGATAATTGGCGATGGAATATAAATTTCGGTTCAACATCGAAGCCCCTTTCTATGAAAAAAGGATGAGAGATAATTAAGACCACGCCATTAAAATTTTGTTATTCACTGACAAAAATATCCACTGTGAAAACAAAACCATCACCGATGAAATAATTCTTTTCATTGATTACAAGTACTTCGAGAAATGGACTCAAACAAGTAAATTTCATCATTACAAACCGATAGTATTTTGCGGATAAAATGAAAGCGTTTGAGAGAGGCCATATTATAACGTTAGGATTTCAAAACGTGGTATACGTACATACGAAGTTGAGTAGAATTCCTAATTTTGTCCGAATAATAGCGGTTTCAAGTGGGGTATCTGATAAAGCGAATGGATTCGTTTTATAGGTTCTTTGAGGAAGGAAAAAAATCAAGATAATGGAAACGCATCAAGTTCCCAAATTTCATCGGACCTATTTTCCTATAAATACCTATAAGAACAGCATTTGTAAAACATACTTAGATAGGCAGCTAAGCATCTATTAAAAAAATTAAATTAATAAATAGAAGGTAGGTTAAGTGATGGTATAAAAAGTGAGTGTTATGAAAAATATATCAGATAGGTAGGTTTTCATTCGAATACACGTTCAAAAGTTAGAAAAATAAACCATGTATCCTCAACTATTGGCGAAGGATTCTATTTGAAAATAAATTTCGAGATATTCAACTACCTACATCACCGGCCGAAAAAAATTTAATACTCGAAATTAAAGAAGCCGAACACGTAGTAATGTATAAAACACAATTGATAAATAATCAAAAGCCGGGCGTTAAATTGCTTGCCAGAGAAGAAAAACATGCAATAAATTAAATCCACTTAAACTTATTCATTTCGTAGCCTATCCTTATAAAATGTAAGAAAAAGCTAATTTTCTTTTCAAAAATGTTCATCTCGAAGACCACTCGACGGTGAAAAAAAAAGTTCACGCACATTTAGTCATTTGTGGAAATGTTTGGAGCGACGCGAAAATTAAATTAGAAAATAATAAAACTTAGTATCAACTTTCTACTAAATAAGTAGAAATTAAATTAAAGTTGTTTTTCCCTTTTCTCTTTCCATTATAAACAAAATAAGTGTTCACCTGTGTGTGTGTAATTGCGTACGTGTGTCTCAAACTCAAGTTTTTTTTTTTTTTTTTTGGATACCGGTAAGAAAAGTTGACGTGTGTAAATTCCGGTACACGTTATTTAGAGGATTTTATGAGTGACACGACCTCGAGCTAATACTTGACCAAGTAAAGTTAATCTCGCCAACGTCTGTGAAAATGTTAAGAAATCTACCTTAATCTTTTCGTTCCAATTGGATTTACAAACCATTTTACTTTGAGGTTTACACTGGTTATAGTATTTCGTTGCATGCCTTTGAGATGGTTTTCTTCCAATTTTTTCTTTTTTTCTTTCTTTTTTTTTTTCCTCTTCTCTCGTGTTTTTGTATAGGTAAACGCGAACATAGGACTGTGTAAAAGAAACTCTCTAATTACACACAATGAAAAGCCAGCTAGAAAAATATTTCTATTGGAATTGTTTCCACTACGGTGGGAATTTTAATTAGTATCATTACTGATTTGCTTTTTACTGCGGTGAAAATTCGAGAAGAAAACGACGTTATTAAGCTTTACACTAGCGTTCGTTATACTCGTACCTAGCAATAGCATGTGGTTTGATCGCCATTCATTCGATTACCCGTCGAATTTATTTTAATGCGACGGAACGTTTACGAGAAATACATCTACATAACGTTCCTTTCATTTGTTGCTTATTGTTTTGAGTTGAGCGAAACTTCAAAGAGAAAAGTGCTCTGAAACTTGCATACCTATGTAGGTAGGTACTTACTTGACTCTCTCGTTCGAGAATAAAATGCTGTAAGCTGTTTAAACCTGTAGTTCTACATACCTACTACAAAGCTTATACATATTGAGCTTTTATGCTCACTTAGGTATTTAAAAAAATTTTATGGAAAGGCTGCCTATAGCTAGGTACTATGGATTTATAAGAATCAAAATGCGAATTTATGGCGAATTGTATCGCAATATATCTGGTTTTTTCGAATTCACGAAGAAAGAAGGCGATAAAAGTCCCTTTTCTAGCTTCATTTTAAATACGAACTTATAGTTAAAGGTCACGTTTTTTATTTCATTGGAGACTTTATTGTAAATTTCAACTCCCATATCATGAATATTAATTTGAAAAGTTCGTCCTCCATACATTGAATTATTTGAGCTTAATTAAGAGATGCGAATCTCACCATTTCAGTGCTGCACAGCATTATCAACGGAACGTGGTACACCAACTGTGAATGATATTAAGTCGCAATATTATACACGCAAATCTCTTTTTTGTACTTGGTTTAAATGCATACCTAATAAAACGAGCGTTTCTGTACCTCGGTTTTTTACGATGTAGGTACAAACATTTCAGATGTCGCGAATAGAACAATACATATACACCTCGTTCATAAATTACTAGTTGGCAGTACGCAGAGCCAATTTTTCAAAAAATTTAATCATTGAATGAAAAAATTATTGAGCAAAAATAACTTCAACATCGATATAAAAATTACTGAAAATAACAAAATTGACTCAATATTGAATCAGTGCGAATAATTACTTCGTCGATACTTTCTGAAACAATTCCTCAAATTATCTATGCACATTATTTTAAAATGCTCAATCATCATAGACACAGACAAACATAATATTGTTATTTCGTAAAATCATATACACTGATTGATTATCAAGCTGACGGGGGAAAAACTTCATTTTTTTACACTACTGCGTACTTTTATTAGCAAAATACATTTTCCTAAATACAAGCAGGGAAAAAAAACACACCAAAAGCTTGTTTCAGCCATATGTAAGTAAAAACCAGAATGGAGAGAGTAGATAGAAATTTGGTCGTCAAGACTAAACCGAAATTCGCGACATGCCTGTCAAGTTTCTATTGTTCCCAGGAACGTTGAAATAATCCACAATAAATATATAACTGTTTTTTTTTCTTTTTTGAATAAAATTTCCCTTCGTATTATTGTTGAAAGTGAGTTGGTAAAAAAAAGAGAGACGAATCAACGATACGTAACCATACGATTACTTAAAAAGCGAGAAAAAAAACTTCTATTACATTTTTGATAGCGCGCATTCCTTCAACAAAGATTAAACTGTTCTTTTACTTTATTTTTCGAGCGATGCTCTTATTACTTCATCGATAAGCTATTTGAATTCAGCGATTTTTCCAACCCGATCGTTGTGTACTTTTTTTTACGTTTGATGCTAAAACATTGTTCTTCTTGTCGTCTTCTCATCGTGCTTCGTTGATGAGTATAGACTGTTGTGTAGTCGTACACTCGGTGAACGTATTTTTTATCGAATGCAATCAAGTGAGAAATTGTTGTTTTCTTTATTTTGGCGCGCTTTTAAAATTCAGTAGAATTGGTCGCTTGTAATGGCGCAGCCGAGAGACGAAAGAGATTTGAACTTGAATTCTCCTTATGTACTGTGTACAACTATACGTTTACGTACCTTACACGTTAATGATGAAACTTCCCCTTTGTGACCACTGTGCAGACTGCGCTGTGTATACTGGTTATTGTTAGGTTAGTTTTTTTAGAGTGAGCTCGATTGATTATTTTTTTACTGTAGATAAGTAATTGAAATGTGACGGTGATATAATTATTTTGACTGGGTATTTGGTTGATAGATAATTATGAAGAAGGAGGACTAATTTATAGAAATGTGTTAATTAAGAAATACGTAGAGTTATAAGATGCATTATACTTTCGGTTTTTCTACAGGTTACAAAGAGGAATGAGAATCTAACCAGTAACATCCTCGTTGGACGTTTGTCGAAAAAAAAAATCATAAAATATAATAATAATAGAATGAGACACAAACAATCAACATATCTCGGATATTATAAGTTTTGCCCAATTCATTTTTATGAATAATTTAACTCTTCTCTACCACACACACAACTTGTAAAAAAAAACTCCAGCACCAATAAAAATAAATTTAATAGCGTCGCTTTATTTTGATCGTAATAAACACGCATTTACAATTCAAAATTTCATACGACTCAACTACTCTGCCAGTGATTCCAAACCATTTAAAAAATCCTTCTGAATTTCAGCAAGTTAGGACTTTAATTATAGTACAAGTACGGCATAATGACAATGGGAATAATTTGCACCTTTCTGAACCGATCCTTTTGGGACAACTTTTTTCTTCAAGGGGACATCCAAGGAAAATTTTAAAGCAAACTTGTCAAAAAAAAGTTAGCCTTATTAACAAAATGGTAGCCATTTTGATTAAAAGTCAAGTGAACTCTCAGATTTTGCTTTCCCAACACAGGACTCACACGAAATTTTTTGAACAAGACAAAACTAGATCGAAAGAACATGCATAAAATTATCACCAGCCAAAATTACAATAGTGCTAAAGTGTGTTTTTCAATTTTTAAAGTGAATGTTTAATAATCAAATTTACGTAAAAATTGAGAAAAAAATCAAAATTTTACCAAATATGACGTAGGTACCTAGAAAGCTGAAATTTGGGGTATACATTATTTTCGACCTGTCAAATTGACTGAAACTGGTTTCAGCCCATTTTGAGCATATCTGGAGCCCCCAGCAGAGAAATTCGAAATTCACGCTGCACTCCAACTTAAACACACTATTAAATCGACTACTGGTGGGTTTAGGACATTTTGGAGCCTCCAGCGATTTTTTGAAAATTTTTGGATCCCCCAGTAGGTATATTTTTGAAACTTTAAATTTCCACAAAATTTCATCAAATGCCGTTGGTAAGCCAAAATTCATTCTGTAAACTAATTTCAATACGCTACGAAGTGGCCTGCAGGTAGATTTCTAGTCGTTTAGGGGCCTTTGGCGACTTTTTGGAAATTACTCATTGAGTAATGGAGGTCAAAAAAATACTCTGCAATATGCTATCAACTCGTACACCTCTCCCAGAGAAAAATGATTAAATTACATCAGAACAATAACTTGAGTTTCATACTTGCCCACTTGAAAGAAGCAGATGGCAGATTATCCGTGAGTTATTTCCAAGATGTAGGTAGGTCTAGGTACGTATACGTATACATATGTAGGTAAGTAATAACTTCTCATTTTTTACAATTTATTTCAATGTTTCCTCTTTGCTCGGATTTTTTTTTATTTTATTTTAATTTTTTTTTAGTTATCAAAAAAGAAATTTTGTACTTCAAGTCAAGTTCAACGAAAGACATTGATATTTTGTTAAATGACTTTTTTCTCTTACCTATTTTCCCGTTTCAAGTTTTATTCAAGTGTGTATTTTTTTTTTTTTTTTTTTTTTAAATACATATTTTAGAAATTATTTCTTGTCTGTCACCATCAATAAACCAAAATTAAATTTGAAAAATTCAAGTCAATAAGAGAATCCTCATGCTTAATTCTATAATATTCAAAAAAATACAGCCATTTAATTATTTCTCGAGAATCAACTCAACATACAATGAAATATTTTACAACACCATTCTTCACGTAAATTAATCATTGATGTCAAATACCAGAAAATCCACCTTCAAAGTCGTGCATAAACGCGAAATATTGGCAAACTAATATTTTCTGAAGTTTTTCCACAGATAAGTCTTTCTTTAGGGTAGATATAAATCACATTGCTCGTAATTTCAAAACACTTGTATAAATCTCGATTTCATATAAAAGTACTCCTCATCAAAGAATGGTTGACGATACCTACTACTACTTTCGAAGCATAATAAGCAAATAAAAGAAAGAAGAGACACTTTGAAAGCTGGAAAGTATGCAAACTGTGAACCTATACTAGACGAGTTATATATAGCGCAGTAGGTACAAATAATTAAAAACTATGAATGGAAAATGAGCAAACGAAAAGAATTCATAGAGTCACGAGAAATGAAGTTTCACATTTAAATAAATAATATTTTTAGAAATTTTTCAAAAAGAAAAACCCTACGAGAAAAAACGACAATGTATGTGCTGTAGCTTTCCTTCGTCAAAAAAAAAAGAAAAAAAAGTACAAAAATCAATAATCTTTTCCTTTATATGACTGTGCACGGCTATGTAATCACTATAAATGCGAATGAGGCTTTATGCTGCGATAAAGGAAGATGTGTTAAAATCGCAAACACGAGGTGACTATATTGTACCTGCAGCGGCAAATTATCCAATAAGATTAGTTTAAACGGCACGACGCAGCAGAAGATTATAAAATTACCTAGTTTATTATTTATTCGAGTAACAAAAGCGGTATTGCTTTTTTAAAGGCCATTTCGATATTACGACGTTATACTATAGGTACCTCTACCTACCTAGGTATACTAAGCTAGACTACTCGAACATTATTCGACAATTTCAAATGCAATGTCTTAAGTGAAGAGGTTTTTTTTTGAATTTCCCACGGCGCGTATTTTTTTTTACTTTTTATGCGAAAGAAAATTTAAAACGACAGTACCTACCTTTACCTGTGATAATAATGGCACATTCGAGCATGAATGAAGAACACATTGAATAAATGACAAATGCTCATTAGGTAATATACGTTTTACACGCTGATTCTCACGTACGTAAATTTTCTTTGGTAATTTTTTAACTCGACAACGAAAGTTATTTACCTGCGAGAATTTGGCTCGCGAATGCGAGTACGCTGTACCTTTTCTCGTGCAAATTTAATCAACGAAATATTATACGAATGCGATTCCGCAACTATTGAGAGTGTTATATAGGTACGTGCATATTTTACTACATTTAAAAAAAATGAATGTTAGCTTGTTAAATGTTTTAGTGAAGGCATTTACAACGGCGTTAATGGTCGTAAATGTTTCAAAAAAACGGTGAAAAAATAATGACGTTTTATTACCTAAATTCTTTCGGGTATCTATTTGCAGTTTTCTCAAAGTAACGTTACACCAAAAACACCTCGAACAATTAATAATAAATAAGTGTTAGGGGAGCTTTTTAAATTTTTCTTTATTTGTAAGACGGTTCCTTGGCGCATACATCTTGTATTCATAATATAGTTAAGATGAGATGGCGCGTGTAACACGATTGTAATAAATTACACGAAAATTCAACTTATTAATTAACGATAGAAACGTAATTAAGTTACAAATAATTATAGACGAGAGACGACCCTTCAGATTATTTTTAATAAAGGCCAGAAGATATTAAATTTCTAGCGTTAAGCTAAAGTAAGTATAGATTTTCATCGAGTGGATAAGAAAAATACACGCGTTAATTATACGTAGATTGCTCACGACTTGGAAATTTTTAGGAGCCAGACAAAAAATCTCAGGATGACCGATAAATTTAGCAAAAAAATAGGTTATGACTTTTGAACGATTTTCTCGTAAGAATTGCTCGACAAAATGCTCTTGACCTTTTTATTTTTCAATGATGTAAGTTTCAAATGCGGTCTTACATGTAATTTTTCTAGCGTATCTTTTCAAATCACTTTATTTATGATCCGGGAAAATCAATTGTGCAAGTATTATTTTTTCGTTGATATTGCAGCATTCATATGTACTTCGTACCTAACTAGAGATGACTTAGTAAAGTCCTTAATCTTCAGGATGTGTAGTTGGGTGGCTTTTTAGGGGGAGGGGGAAGTATTTGAGTCTTAGGACTCTTAGGATGAAGGGGAATTCTCATTTTGTCGAATTTGCTTCTTCGGCCCTAAAATAGGGAAACACAAGAGAAACCATCCTATGAGAATAATTTTGATCTCAAAAGAGGTCATTTCAGAGCCTTCGTAACATGCCCTAAATGTTTAAAAAATACTTACAAGAAAATCTCTCGAGTAGTTCGCCTTTGATTTGAATGAGACCACGATTTTCCACAACCAAAATTTCAAATGTCCATTTCAATTTCAATTTTTAGAGAATTTCTGAAAATCCAAAGTTGACAGTTTTATGGAGATTGAAAATTTTTTAATTTCTCCAGAAACGTGAAAATTAATTTAGGCAAGTAAAAATTGAGTCGTAACTTATTCTCGAGCTGTCCAACGAATTTATCATCATTTTTGACAATTTCCTAGTGGTCAGCTCGAGTTTATTTTCTTGACCAGCATTTGTAGATTATCTACATATTTTTACTTTTCATTTCACCAAGTAGGTATACAATTATAATTTTTTCAAAAGACACTCCAGATACCTACTATCTATCCATCTGAAAGTTGGCTAAATTGTGGAAAAACTTACTAAACAGGTCAAAAATGAGTCACAAGCAACTTTAGCATTTTTGATGAATGAATACCTGAAAACGCCTCAAATTTCTGAAAAATAACCAATGTTAGATTTTTAAAAATTCTTCAAAAATCGAAAAATAAATTTGGGCAGCTGAAATAATAATTATGTGGGTTTAGACCATGCTCTTGCTCCTTCTAAAAATCACAGTCTCGTTCAAATCAGGGGCAGGCATATCGAGAGATTCCCTTGTTAGTAAATCTTTGCCCCATTAAAGAATTTTTTCGAGGGCTGGAGAAGCTGAAATACCCAAAATTAAGGAAATTATTCTTCATAATTTTGTATTTGTGGTCGTGATGACTTTTTCAGCTCTAAAACCGGATTTCCCTGAGAAGTGAGCTTTGAAGAATAATTTTGACTTCAGAGTTGTATGTAGATATTCCAAACATTATTTTCAATTTACAAAATTCAAGCAGCATTATATCTAAATCCGTGACTCAAATTTTCAGTTGCAGATAATCAATGTAGGTAAGTAATTGAAACTCGCAGTAATTATTTGTATAAACAGATAGGTAGATATTTACCTATTTAAATTTAAAACAATGATGGGCTAATGTAAGTAGGCAGATACCGGACACCAAAACAATAGAGATAGGAGAAAATGAAACTAAAAATTGAAGATAAAGTTCCTTAATGTTAAATTTTGGCAATAAAAAAAAAACCAGTGATAACTAAATTACTCGAAATGACATAACGTTTTAAGATCTTGATAATGAAAAAATAAAAATGAAAATAAAATAGGTTTACATGGACATTATCATGAACGTGATCAATGAAAAACGCGCCTTTTTAACCTTTACATAAGTAATCAATTTCATATCAATACAATCAAAATTGAAAAAGGAAAATGTTAGATGAAAATATGAGCATAGCGCACACATTCGTGCATAGAATACTGTTGGGTTTATTAATAACGCAAAAGAAGTCTCAGTACACGTACGTTTGAAGCAAGATTATATTTACCTATTCATTTTTCAAACTTTCATTTTTCAAATGAAATTTATACAGTCGGATGAAACGCAATTTCAATTGAGAATTAATGTTATCAAAGGGGGCATAGGTACCTTTTATTCGGCAAATTTTGGGTATAATGTAAACATCGTCCTGTTATACCACGATATATTTTCACAAATTGAATTTAATAATTTAAACTGAGAAAATTACTTCGCCGTTGGAAGGAAACAAGGGAACAATACTATTCGTGGTATGATACGAAATTTTACATGTTAGAAGCTTTTGTAATCAAAGGAGCCGGAAATTCGAACGGCTAAATGTACTTAGCATAAATTTGGAACAAAAGCAGCGTCTATCGTCGTTACAAGGTTTCGTGGTTTGTCCATTTGTGGTCAAGTAGACATGCATTTTCTCCGCTATACCCTTACACGTAAGCGTGCTGAGAAACAGCTACCTACTTTAATTGACAAACGCAAATATATCGATATTTCGTGTGAACAATTGAACATTTTCTTTCACCCTGTTGCTAACCTTTCATCAGAATCTACAGAAGATATATCGTTGGTGGAGAATTTGCATTAAATGATAAAATCTATCGGTAGGTTATATTATAATAAGACGGTGATTTTTATGATCGTGTGTGACGCACAAAATTTCTAAGCACCTGGCAATTTCAATGAGAACATACGTATTATCTGTGATCTGTGTAATTGTCAAGTTGTTGTCTCAATAATTCTTACTCGTTTGACAAGAATCATTGTGGAACCAAAAAACAACTTTTCTTGATACACGCTACGAAACTGTAGAATATCTGTCGTTCGATAACGTGCGAAACTCATTGATATTACGCGACTGTTTCTTTTCATCTCAGCAGTGTTGGCCATAACGATATTTTTTTTCGTTCCGTTATTTTGTTACGTTACAAAATTTTTATTTTTTTAGTTACGTTTTTCATTATGGTATTTTGTAACAAAAAAATTGCTGTAACAGTATTTTTCGTTACACCTGTATTTACATTTTTTCGTTACGTTATTTTCGTTATTTCCGTTACAATTTTTTCGTTACAGAAGTGTTTTTTCAACGTATATTTTGATGTAAAATGCATTTGTGGCGGAAAAAATGTGACAAAAATAACGAAAATAACGTTACAAGAAGGTTCAAATACCAGTGTAACGAAAAATATAGCGTTACAGCACTCAAAATCAGACAAATGAAAACACTGAAAACTCATTTTAGTCATTTTTTTTGACTTCACTTCAAATTTTCATAGCTAGAGCTACACAAATCAGAGTTTTTTAAGGGTTTGTTTTGTAATTTGTAACTAAAAAAATAACGAAAAAGGTAACAAAATTTTTCCGTTTTTTGTTATGTTACTTTCAGAAAAATATCGTTACGTTATGTTTCAGTTACACAACATCACATGATTAAAATAACGTTTTCGTTACAGTTCCGTTACCTGTAACGAAAAAAATTTCGTTATTTTCGTTTTTCGTTACAGTTACCGTTACGGGACGCCAACACTGCATCTCAGTGAGACGAAAAGAACGCTTTTTCGTCTCACTGAGATGAAAAGAACGCACGAACGCATCAAGTACGAGTACGTCGAGTACGAAAACCGAACGTTATCAGTTTCATCGAGAAACGGAGAGGCGAGTACGTAACACAGACTTCTCACTCACTCTGACTCGAAATTTGTCTAAATAATCAAAATATAACACCCATTATGATTAATTAGTGTGTTATTCGTGATAATTATTCTTTTCTGTGTTCTTTTTGCTTTACTTGAAATTACTTTAAACTTATTTTATGCGGTGATCGAGTTCATTTGAATTCATTTTGTTTGTGAAGATAGATAGCTAATTGTATGTATCATGGGTGAAACGAAGACTTCGGATGTTGAATTGAAAAAATTTGTCTAAATAATCTAAATATAACACCCATTATGATTAATTAGTGTGTTGTTCGTGATAATTATTCTTTTCCGTGTTCTTTTTGCTTTATTTGAAATTACTTCAAACTTATTTTATACGGTGATCGAGTTCATTTGATTTAACCAATTCATTGTTTGTGAAGATCGATAGCTAATTGTATGTATCATGGGTGAAACGAAGACTTCGGATGTTGAATTGAACATTTCTCCAACATACATAATTCTTTCAAGAATAAGACGTACGCAAGAATTGTTTTGATTATTTTGTAGGTGTGATATTGATAAAGATTGTATACCTAACTACAAAAACTCGAATAAGGTAACTCTAAGTACATACATTAGTTCGCCTTGAACTGAAGAAAGCTTCATAAAATGAAAGGATATAAATCTAGCTGTGATCCTTATTTTATTTTACGAGTATTAGTATTTCAAATTGATCTCCGCAGCCGAAGTTTTCGTTTCATCATGATACAAATACTTACTTACTTCAGAAATACGGCGAAAAAAACACCAAAAAGATTACAATTATCTTGAACTACACATCAAATCAATCAGTCAAAGTTCTGTCTGTTCAATATTATTTTTATTAATTCCTAATTTCCTGTGAAAATATGAATTTCAACGTTTATATTCTACTTTCGTAGCGTATATCAAGAAAAATATCTTACAATGTAGGGGGCGAGTGTGAACATTTCTGTCTCCTATATAGTAATATACTATTTCCATCGATCAAGATAGGTACTTATTTCGATTACCAATTTGAATTGAAATGAAATAAGTACGATATAGTACCTACGAATGACTTATTCAATACCTGCATATGTACCTATCTGAAATGGGGGAGGGGGTGTATGATTTGCATTACCTACCAATCAGATGTGAAATCTTTCAGTTCCTCATACAAAACATAACCTACTGAAAATGGGTAACTTACCTACCAACAACCTAAGGTAAGTTTTTCATTGAAATACCTAGCAGAATAGTAGCTTTCAATGTTTTCACCTAAATATACGTACACAAAAGATAATTCCTTACTATCGAATCATTCCACGAAATTAAAGAGAAAGAGAAAATACAGCTGTAAATAAAAAAGGAGCTGATAACCATGAAGAATAGGAATGAGTAGGTATTTTCACTTTCCTAACTTCCCAACACGTTATACGGTTATACACATACATACAGGGTGCCCAGAAATATCGAGTACCCTAAAAAAGTTTTCTGCTAAATACTTCGGTTGGTCACGGTGAAGTGAATGATAATAATGATAGCACATGATTGGTTGTTGGACTGGAGAGATAACATTCCACCAATCATATGCATCTATTTCACGTTGCCAACCTATATTTTTGATGAAAAACTTTCTTTGGGGTACCCGATGTTTCTGGGCACCCTGTACAATGATAACAACAACCACCAAAAATATCAGTGGCAGATGACGATAATACCAAGATCATTTATCTACAATTTTATACTTAATCAAAGAAAAATCCTCACGATAGGAATGGAATTTTAACTTCTTCACTTACTCATCTAGAATTTTAGGATGCAATTTTATTTTTAAAAAAAATCAAATTCTTACCTAATTACATTTAGAAGAAATCATTACGACGCTGGTTTAGTATGACATAAAAAATAAGAATGAGAAACACTCGAACGTAAAATACGAAAACACGAAATCAACACAATCACAACGAAAAATACCGCCACCGTAAAACAAGAACCACGAATAATCTGAATTCACATTTTCACATCCACAACGTAACAGGTAGCATTTGAATTCGATGCAGTTGATACAGTGTTACCACCTTTCAAAGCTTTTAGTTTTTCCCCGTACATACGACACATTACGTAACAGCATATTGCGCGTTATGTGGGGATTTTCCGATGGTTTGCGAATTGTGACCCGTTTAAAATTACACTGTTTTTAGAAAGGTGCAAGAGGAGGTATATTTTCATCTGAGCTATGTAATGTAAATGTATAATGGTGCATTTTTTATGAATGGAGATGTGTTCTTGAAATTTACACCACGATATTTCTCTCGCGTATAAAATTTCTCTGCACATTATGTCAAGACGTTCATAGGTTTTTAAAGTATTCGTGACTGTGTAGTGAAAAAGGAAAATAAATTCACTGATTTTAGTAAACAG
The DNA here is from genome assembly GCF_950023065.1 of Planococcus citri. Taxonomy (NCBI): domain Eukaryota; kingdom Metazoa; phylum Arthropoda; class Insecta; order Hemiptera; family Pseudococcidae; genus Planococcus; species Planococcus citri. The sequence continues at coordinate 36,827,161 of NC_088677.1, forward strand.
AAAATTTTTTATGATTTTAAGCAAACATAAGACGATTTTCAATAATCAATTAAGAGGAAAAATATTTAAAAAATACAACTTTATTATTCAACAAGGCTCTAAGAACTTCTCAGAGCAACCATATTTAAAAAAATGAATTGGCAATTTTTTGAAGCAGCTATTTATTTGAGACTTGAGAGGCCTTCTTACGTTCACCAGTCCACTTATTTCAAAAATTCAAAACGAGTCTAGACACAGGCTGACCATGAAGTGGATACATTCCAAAGGCTGTGACGAAGTAAAAAAGATCCTCAACTAAAGTTGTTAAAATGAAAGTTCCAAAAAATTATTAAAAATCAGCTTGATGAAATCCACGAAATCAGTTCAAATTAAATCCTACAAAAGTTGCCTAGATTACTAAAAATTTCCCAAAATTGAATAGAATGCTGTATAAATTACGTAATGTGTACCTACCATAAAAAGCAGTTAATTTTTTATAAAAATATTTAAAATATTATCGGGCGATGATATTTTAGTAAAATTGAGTATCGACAAAAATTTGCGAAAAGCGTGCACGCCGGAAATTGATGAAATTTTGAAAAAATTAATTCTGCAGTTTAAAATTGTTTAAATGTTATTAAAACTAGTTAAAATTATCTCTCCTGCAAGGAAAATTTTAAATCATGGATATTGTTCTTTGCTTCTTTGCTTCTTTCCAAGTTTTCAAAAGACTGCAAAAAAATGTCAGCGTTTCAAGCAGGCCAACTTGATTTTTATCTCAGTTTTCAAAAGTCGAACTTGATATCATATAAAGATGAAAATCAAATATACTTACGTCCTTCACCAATATTGTGTCTTAATTAAAGTAATACCTATATACATACACTTTTTGGGAAGGTAATAAATTGTGGGAAATTTATCAAATTTATTTCGGTTTATAAAAGTCGGACACAATATTATATGAAGAATTGAAGATTTTTTTTCTAGTTATTTTCAAAAGTCAGCATTATATCGATTAACGTCGGAAAAAATTTAAGGGTGGAAAGCTAGTCAAAGCTGACGATTTTCAATGGACTTTTGAAAGCCAGAAATTAGCTAAGCTTTTAGATGTGATTAAAAAGCTGAAAGCTAGTCAGAAGAATTTTTCAACTTTCTTTGAGTTTTTTTTTTGCATGTTTATTTGATTTGGTTCAGTTTAAGTTATTTTTCAATTTTTATTTTTTATTTTTTTCCTTTTTTCGGTTTTCACAAAAATTGTGAGGTTTTAATCTGGATCTTGTAAATTGAAATGTGAGTTCCTCTCATTCTTTTTATCTGAAAAAAAAAAGAAAAATAAGAAGAAATACGAAAAACTCAAATCAGAAAGCTAAAAGCTATAGACGTTAGAAAGCTTCAAAAATTTGAAAAACTTAAAGTTAAAGCCGAAGTTTTATAAATTTTTTAGAAGCCAACCTCAAGCCAAAAATTCCATCTTTCGGCTTTCCATCCCCAAAAATTTTGAACAGATCTCCGAAACGTACAAAAAACATAATTATACCCATGTCTAAACAAAGTAGCTATAGTAAACCATAAAATAAATTTTTCAATTTTCCATTTGCTGTAGGTGGGCAGGTAGTGGTACCTATTAAATGGCCGAAATATTTTCAATTTTTCTTAATATTTACCATCAGAAAAAAATTTTACGTTTTCAACATAACATCAAAAAAATATCAAGAATTTTATTGGGTTTCTTTGTGGAATGGCAAGAATTAGGAAAATTCTCCTCTCCTTTCATTATCACTCCAGAGAAAATTGAAGCTTTCGATCTAGAATTGGCGAAGTGAACAAAAAGACGATATTTTATTGAGATGTAAATTTTTTGAGCACAGCAGATCACTCTAAAAAATGCTTGAAAACAATTGAGAGTCTGGCAAATTGAACTAGAATAAGAATGATGAATTTTTGATTGACCAATTTTATCGTTGAAATTTTGAATTGGTCACAGCCTCGACCTCACAGGTAAGCCTTCTTGTTTTTGTTAATTTACCTATTTTTTTTTTTCATTTTATTGAATTAAGGAGCTATTTCAAATTCTGACTACCATGCCGGGAGCCACTCAAATAACCAGTCCGCACCTAAATGACTGGCATAATTAATGAGAAGATCTGAAACTACGTATTATCACGACTTTTTTTCTCCTAAATCCTAAAACTAGAAAAAATCTATAGATATTTTTTCAAAAATCTATACTAGATATTTTTTCAAAAATGAAAAACATTTAAAATTTACCTACGATGAAAATTATCACATTACACCTACTTAAATGTAAAAAAAAAATATTTTAAATTCTGATTTTAGGACAATAAACTAGAATTAGAAAAATGTCAAATTTAGGAAGTACATACAAACAATTTGCTTTTCTTTTCGTTTTTTTTTGTTTTTTTTTTCAACACGAAAAAAATGCATGATACCGATGTGTCCTAAAGTAAAATTTGAGTAAAATTGGTCTCATTGAGATTTTGAGTATTCTTGCATACGTATTCAAAAAGCTGATTCAAAATTTCAAAACTAAAGCAATTACAAAATAAAATACGGAAGCAGACCAAAGCATGGCATACAGCAATTTGAGCGACGTAGGATTTGAGTATGACCTTGGAGATGCCTTGAAGGGAAGATTTTGCCTTTAGTGAAAATGCGAAGTGGCGCTCACGTGATCGGTGATTGCCGCTGTTTTACGTCTTATCTCTTTCTCTTTCTTATTTCGTTTTCGTCTCGCATACACACACGCACACACACACAACACAGCGAAGCACATCACATTGGCATTTTCCGTTTTCGTTTGGTTGATGGTTCTTGATCTTGAATTTCGTTTGAACTTTCGCGCTCGTAGCTTGTGTAATTTGAAAGCGTGCTCGACTGCTCGTGCATTATTGAATTGTTTTCTAGTACAACCTATTAAAGATCATGAGATAAATTCAATTCGACAGATTCGTGAAGCTTTATAAGTTGGATGTCGGAAAGTATGTATATTAATTCGTATTTTGTGCTTATATGATTGTATTCATAACTTTTACGATGAATGCAATCGAAAGTGACGAATATTTTTCTATCTTTTGTACAGGTCAAGTTCGCTTTTCTAATGGTGTAGAAATACCAACATTTTATCGCTGAATTCTGATATATAGCTAGTGAAGACGTAAGTATGCATAGGTACAGATAGGATTGCATCGATGTAAAAGCTACACATTGATCAATGCGACAACGTAAATGATAGAGAATGCTCACCTGTTTGTTTTATTACTGTTTGATTATGTAGATATCGTGACTGTTGACTGCAAACACGAAGATTTAAAAATCCGAAATGAATGTGTTTTTTCCTTCAACCGAGGAAATGTCCCTTTCTTCCGATAATGAAACCACCGATTCCGACGATGATACCCTGGTAGCAACTGAAGATAGAAAAATGTGGAAACTAATTACTTCGTCAAGTCTGGATGATTCGACAAATGATGCATCGATTGCATGCTATGAAACGGAAAGGAATTTGGACAGAGGTGTATATAAAGACGTTTCCGTACAAGTGGAATCCTATATTTATAATCTAGATCAAGTAACACTGGCGTTAAAATCGGATTATTTCGAAAAACTTTTCACCTCTGATTTCGTCAAGATGAAAAATGGTGTTGTAGAGATTCAAACGATTGATAGTGATACATTTTCCACCATAATCGATATCATGTACGACGACAATCTGGAAGCTTACTTAAACGTGGAAAATTTCGCTGCGTTGCTAATAGCGATGGATTATCTTCAAATGCAAATAGACTTGAAAGTTTTTCGTGATTTCTTGACCAAAAACTTGCAATCAACTTCGTTACTTTCCTGCGGCGTATGCAAGTTACTCGGTTCCATCGCAGACAATTCGAATTTCGAGTATCTATTGCCGACGATTTACCAGTATCTTTCTATTCATCTCATCAACATTCTCAGATTTGACGATTTCCTTCTTTTACCCATCGAAGCATTAGTGAAAATCATCACGAGGAATCGATTCCCGCGATACGCGGCAGAAAAACAGAGAATTCCTCTAATTTGCACCAAATGGATCTGCAACGATATCGGAAACCGACTAATTCATATGACAGATCTAGTCAACGCTGCTAAATATCGATACGGATTCCATTTCAAATTGGACGGCCGAAGCATGGACGCGCAATTTCTAATCGATATCGACAATCTACGCCAGCAAAAAAAAGAGATGGAAAGATATTTCAATAATCTGCTGAATCAGAATGGACAAATTGATCCTGGTGAGTTATCACATAAATTTTATTCTTATTACTTTTATAATCGTGATGAGAATTGAGAAGTTGGAAGCTCTTCTGTCATGTTTTTTTCTTTTTTCAACTAACGAATGGAGATTATTTTGTATCCTTGGTAAAATGAAACGATCATCCGTGATTAAAAGTGAATTGTTTACGTCCGCATGCGTTTTATTTTTTTACTGAATTTTCATACCATCACGATTACATTTTTCAATATTTTCTAGTTTTTCAAATTAGAGCTCGACTTATTTCTTTTCTCTCTTTTTTCCAGCTGAACGAGAATTAAAGGAGAATAATCCGAACGCGCAAGTTTACAGCATCATCAACAAAATCAACGAAAAGGCTAAGTGGAGCTCATTTTTGGAAAACAAGTATTTCTGCGATATCACAGTCAAGGTTGGAAAAGAAACGTATCATCTTCATCGTTGGAAATTGGATTCAAGCACGAATTATTTTTATAAGGGCGATGATGATGAAAAATCACCGAAAACGTCGGACACAGATGTGGACTTTGAGCTCGATGATATCGACGAATTGACATTCGATGCGATAATCGAATACATATATTTCGATAGGCTCGACTTCGAATCTAACGTGGAAATTTGCGATTTACTAAGAAGCAGCGAATTATTGAGAATCTACGAGTTGACGTACTTATGTATAAACCGAATCAGCGTACATCTGAATACGAATAATCCGCGTATTTGGGCCGATTTCATTAAAATCTTGAATTTCATCGTCTGCAAGGATAATTACAACGACTTGTGTGTCCTTTTCCGCGAGCACATCGTTTCCACATGGCCGAAAATATGCACGTTGCCTGATTTTTGTACTATTTCTTGCATTATATTGGAAAGTATTCTTAAATTGGAGAATCTGGAAATCAATCATCCTGATGAGATTTTAGACAGTTGTTCAAAGTGGATCGCTCACGATGCTCAAAACCGGTACCAGTTTTTGCCTCGAATCGCCAATTCAATCAGTCGTAATCACCATATAAATCCCTGTAGCCCTGTGGAAAATCCTGCAGATTGGAAAGTCTGCTCCGTGGAATTCGTTAAGAATAAATTATGGGAAATGTTACGCTCCGTTTCGTCGGTCATTTCAAATAACAGTTCGCAGAATGAACCAGGATTAGCGCAACAACCGGCGTTCATCGCACCACTAAAAATAGTTAATGATGGTCTGTTTGATATTCTCGATCTTAATTTCAATATTATCAAAAGTGTGCACCTATTGTCTTCTGGTTATTATTGTGAAAAACCGTCCGCAGCTTTAATCAACAACAACTTATTCATTCTTTTCAAAATCCAAAAGAAGTTTTCATTCCAAGTCTACAACCTTGCGTCGAAAAAGTTCTTTTCGTTGGCTCTATTTAATCGATTAATAAAAATGGATGATCAACAACTAACCCTTTTGAATTGTAACGACGAATTATACTGCTGCTGCGAGAATGGCGCGATATTGAAGTATTCAGCCCTATTGAATCGTTGGAGGTTCATCGTGAAAAATGTAGATGGAAGAGACCGAATGCTGTATACCAGCAATGGAAACACGCTTTACAGGTTCAGCAGACAAACCCAGATGAGAACGATTTCTTTCATCGCCGAAGCGTATGATTTTGAAGAAAATATGTGGATTTCACTGCCAGAATTACCGTCGCGAATAAATCGACACTATTTTTCAAGAATCTCCCCTACTAGTCTGACTGCTGTTGACAATGACCTTGCGGTTTCGTTTGCTTCCGATATTGTGTTCTTCAATCATGAACAGCTATCATGGTATGATATCGAAATTGGTATTCCAGGCTGTCCCAGTAGGGATTTCGGCGCTTTTATTTTAACCCAGCGTCAAGGAAAAGTTGTGTGTATGCGAGATAAGAAGCTTTGGTATGTTTCTACCGATAACGGAAAGTCAACATCGAATCAGAAAATCCTGCCTGATAAGTATTCTACTGGTATTGTCGCAGTTCAATATGTTTCCTAAAGTTTAGTTATTTTTGTACGAAGTATTTTTACTGATAAGAAAATTGACAGTATTTTTCAATTTGAATTGTCACTCAACTGACTTGTTTCGTCCACCAACATGGTGACGTCTTGGTTAGAACTATAGACTTTATTATGGAATTTACTCTTCTCGTTTCTCCAAAAAGTGATAGTAATTCACGACTCTGTATCAAGTTGTAAATTTTTCAGCTTTTTTTCTACAATTAGATTTTTTTAGTCGGTACGTACAGGGTTATTGATTGGTTCTAAACTCTTTAAACCCTATTTAACTTCAATTTTTTAGTTTTTTTTTTGAGCTAAAACTCATGATAAGGTACATGTTGGAAGAGGAGTAATAATGAGATGGAAGATTTGAAACTGGGATTTTAAATGAAAATCAAATGTTTTTGCTTGAATAGTTCTCTGTTTCGATCATTGTTTTGTGATTTAAGTATACAATACGTGTTTTTAAAAAAATGTTATCAGTGTACTTTATTTATGTTTGTTTTTCATTTTTTAATGAAATATAGTTACTGTAGAAGATTACCTATCTGTTTCTTCATGAAATCTAGTTAGGTAATACTTATTTTAATATTGTGTAAGTGAAACGGAACCCAAATTGAAAGGTTCAAATTTCAAGATTACCTATTTTCAGGGCTTCAAACCCGAACGTTTTCGGGTATGGGTATCCGGTACGGGTACAGATTTATTTCTCAGAGAATCGGGTACGGGCAGGGTTGTCATTTTACATGTAGAATAAGTTATTCTACGTCTACGTGTAAAATAAGTAGAATAAGTAGAATATCGACGTAGACTATACGTAGAATGTAGAATGTAGAAAAAGTTCTGATAGGCTGTTTACCTGATAAGAAATGACGAAACGTGATAATGCAATGCTTACAATCTACAGCTTTGAGCTTACAACAACTTACAATAAAATTTAACAAATTGACCAAAAGTTCATCAATTTTTTTTGGTGAGCTTGAAAGCTGAATGCATGAGAAAAAATGAACAAACAAATAAAGTAACCTTGAAAGTTGAAACCTATCAAAATGTGTTAAAATTTTACCATTAACGAGAAATTCCAATTTTTCAACAAATTTAATGTATTTTTTTAGTATTTCTGAAGAATTTTGAGCTCAAAATTGAGTTATAAATTTGAGATAATAATTCATAATTGAAAAAAAGTCATGCAATGCAACCTGTTGGCTGCAATGGGTCGAAATTATGCGAGGAGTTTTTCAATTATTTTAAATATTTTGAATTCTATTAAAATATGTTTTGAAATTTTTTAATTTTTAGAGAATTTTGAGTTCAAAATTGAGTCCTGATTTTAAGAGATAGGTAATTGAAAAAAACTTAAACAGTCATAGGTAGGTACAACCTATTGAAACGGATCAAAATTACATGAGGATTTTGAATTTGAATATTATGACGAAAATATGTTTTGATTGAATTTGAACATATTTGGAAAATTTTGAGCTCATGAATCATGATTTTGGGATAATTGAAAAAGTGTCAGGTGACCTATCAAAATGAGGTGAAATTACATGAGAAATTCAGCTTCTACTAAACTTTTTTCAGCATTTTTGAAGAATTTCAGCATTGCAATGGTGAAAACATAATTAATTAATCATCCAAAAGCTTAGCAAAGTACAATTTTCCAGCAAATTAGAACATTTTTTGCATTTTTTCAATTTATTCTACTTATTCTACATATTCTACGTAGAATAAAAATTTATTCTACTTTACATATTCTACATTTATTCTACATGTTATTCTACGTTTTACATTCTACGCTGACAACCCTGGGTACGGGTATCGGGTACGGGTATGAAAATTTTAAACGTTCGGGTACAGGTACGGGTTCGGGTATTTTAGGTGAAATACCCGAACTGTACCCGATCTATCGGGTATTTTCGGGTATTTGGGTTCAAAATAGTCTCTATCGGGTACGGGTACAGGTTCGGGTATTCCTCATTTCATTTTTCGGGTACGGGTACGGGTTTGGGTACAGAAATTGTTGGATTTTTGTTCGGGTATTCGGGTATTCGGGTACGGGTACGGGTACGGGTACGGGTTTGAAGCCCTGCCTATTTTTGAACTTATTGGCTTATGTTAGTTTTTATATTTTTAAACGAAATATCAAGTTGAATTTATTTTATGAATGGTTGTATAACGTTTATTATTTCGTACTTACCTATTTAAATTTTTTGAGTACTTGAATAAATTTTTGTATCGGTTTATGCGTGACTAATTTATGGTTTTAATTTTTCTTAAATTTCGTTTGATTTTCAGATTTAACCTATGCTCACCACGTTTCGTATTATTAATCAATTTCCCCGAATTTTCCTCTTAGGTACCTACGTAATTTTTAAACATAGGAATTGAAATCACAACACAATACTTACATCGCATCAACTGTTGTAGGTATGTACTATGTACATAATTATTAGAAAATGATTCGTGGTGAATTGAGCTGTAGTAATTTTTTCCTAGAACTGTCAGTGTCATTCCTTCCTGATGATGGTAAAAAATTGAACATTTTCCGATTTCATTTTTTTTCTACGCTTGGAGCAAGATGGTTGGCAGAAACGAAACTACGAGTACATTATTTTAAACCGGAATTGGGATTGGATGAAATTGGAAATTACCAACAGTAAGTACTTGAGCTAAAAGAAGAAAAATGTGCCGACGTAAGGTGATAACATCGTGTTTTGGTACATAAAGTACGTAATATGTAGTCATATGAAAAATCTCAGCATTGCTGAATTGAAAAAGCACCATTGCCACTTGCCAGCAATTTAATTTTACGGTGACGTACCTACATGAATTTTAGGTGTTTCTACTCAGTGTAGGTTCTAATAACTTGAACTGAATTATTTTCTAGTTTAATAGTAGTTGAAGTGTAACTCAACAATGTGTGGTCAATTTCAGATATTGGAGTGTGAAATCGTCCTCAATTTTGATTAAATACCTGCCAATAATTCTGATCCAAAGCGAATGAAAATTGCTCCATACTCGTATCTTGGAGTTTTTCATTTAATTTCGAACTTTTCAAAAAAAAATTAATTGACGCAACCTGTTTGTAAAAATATTTCTCGTAGGTATTGTTTCATCTTTTTTTTGGTACTGATAGAGGGGAGATATGCCGGACCTGTAAGGGTTATATAGGATTAAGTATATGTGTTGGTAACACTGATCACGCGTCGCGACACAGGGCTACAAGCCCACGGAGCGGCGCTGCGGCCGATTGTTATATTGTTGAGGTACGTAGTGATCAGACGTGTCGACGCGGTATAATCTCGGTGGTGTATCATAGCCATAACTGGCAAGAAAGCGTATTATATTAGTTTTAATTGTGTTTAATTATAAGTAATTAGTGTTAAGTGTAAAGTATCGTGTTGATACTAAAAACCTTCTTAAAAGGTATTTAATTGTGTTTATTCTTTATGTGTTTAATACATAGTGTCTTACACGTGACTACATTTTACTTATTGTGTGATATAATTGGTATAGCCTCCAGCCGGGGTAAGTGATATATTCTTTGAGTATTCAGCTTATGCAAGTATCATCTAGTGGTACATAATATCATTATATTTACATTGGCGCCTAACGTCAAGTACTTTTTCATTTTTTGCTTATTGTCTACAGACAAATAGAGAGCCGCTAGAGCTCGTACACGCTTGCTATTTTTCTTTTTGGTGGTAAATCCGCAAATAAAAGATTTAAAAAGTGGCTTTTAAATTACCTAGCAATAAGTAGGAGCTTTTATTTGCATTTTCGCGTAGGTTAATTTGAGAAAATTAGCCAAGAAGAGGCGAAGCAAAAGCACTCGAATCAACGTGGTACGTGCTGCCACCGCCGCCCCGTCCAGCCGCCGAATTCGGAAAACGGAGCCGTTGTCGCTGCCGCAACCTCGGACGATTTTACTGTCGCAGCTGCCGCTGCACCTAACGTATTTTTTACAACACGAGGTGTTTTCGCGCGTTTTTAAACAGCGTGATCTACCACGTTGCGTATATATACGCATTTAATTGTACATATTATTATTTGTGACTTGTATTACTTGTAATAAAATTTATAACTACACAGTAGTGAATTTATTTTGGCGTGTATGTCAAACTTGAGACGTAGTGAGAGAAGTATAAGCCGTGTAGATTACAACGAGGTAACTCTACAAGGGGGAACTCATAGGCGCAGTCGAACACAAAGTGTTCCGAAACCGATTTCTGAAAAGCAAAATCAGAAAACTTTGGAAAAATCCGATATCGTATCAAACGAAAACATGAACGACAAATACACCTTCACTCCTCGTAGCACGAATATTCCCGCCCACCCTCCCGGTGAGGACGATGATATAAAACACCAACGTAATTTATTACAAGAGTCATGGAAATATGACAATACACAAATGCAAATAATTTTTGATAATCAACGCGAATTAGCATCGCATATCGAAACAACAAAATCGGTAGCAACTGAATCGAGAAACATCGCTCAAACCGCAGCTGAAAATGCGTCGACATCGGCGTCACACGCACTCGAAGCATGTAATCAAGCGCAAGACGCAGCTACAAACGTACAATACGTACGCCAAAAATTAGATGAACTAAATGATTGGGCAGTTAATTACTCAAACAAACACACGACATTAGATGAAAGCGCTAAAAAGAAATTTATAGAAAACGACAACAGAATGCAAAGCATCGAACAAAATGTAGCTGAACAAGTACAATTAGTGAACAATTGCACTATCAACCAAATGGCACTTACAAACACAGTATTAAAAATTCACGATTCGCTACAAGCAAATCCACAACAACGTGCGATCACAGGCGCAGACACGCGACCAACAAAGATCGACTACGCAGCTATGCGTAACGCTGGCGTGTTCTTTAACGAACATCGACGTTATTTCCCATACGAGTACATTAATGCGTTTGAAGAATACATTCTTGGATTTAATGTGACTGAATTTATGAAGGCCGCAGCCTTCCGCGCGAACATAGACACGAAAGACCAATGGGCTTTCAAAAGTATTAACTTACAAGTTCATGTATATAACGATTTACGCACGAATTTTTTAAATTTCTACTGGAATGCAAAAGCACAGCAAGATGCTGAAAACTTTTGCGATGACGCAAAATACTGCCGTTCGTTACCAGAAATCATTGGATTTATGATACGATGGTTGGAAAATTTCAAAAATTCCACTATTAGAGATGAAAAATTCATCGTTGACATGATGAGAGATAAGACACCAAAAATGTACGCATTATATGTCCAAAAACCGGACCTAACGATCGACGAATTTATTGAAATCTTAAGACAAATCTCGAAAAAAGAACATAATCCCAAACACAAGGAACTAAAATATACACCCGAAAAATTTACGACACAAAATACTAACATACCTGATTTACGCACAGCACAAAATAATCTATTGATGCAGCAACAGCAAATGCTACAACAGTTCCAATCTAGATTTACACCGGAGCAATATGCTCAATTCTACAATCAACAAATGAATCAAAGATTCAACAGACCTCAAAATCAAAATAATTGGAATCAAAATGGTCAAAGATTTCAAAGACAACAAAATAATAACCAATCAAATGGCGGCCAACGCCAACAACACAATAGATTTCAACAAGGTACACAGAGACCACCCCTACCAATACAAGGTAGGCAACAACAACCGAACACGGATACAACGGTAGCTATCTACAAACCTCCACAAGGAGGAAATCAACAACAAACATTACCAGTGAAACAAATGGAAATGGATGGCGTAATGCCAGACTACGGTCAAGAATACACCCCCGATTACGGGTATGATAACTACGGCAATTATGTCGATTTCAACAACACAAATTATGATAATAATTTGGATGATAGCTACCCAGACACAGCCTCTAATTCATCGCAGAATTATTTCGATACATCGATGACCCAAACACAAGCACCTATGACATATCCATATCCACCGGTATTTCAAGCACCCACATATTATCCCTACCCGCTAATGCAAATGCAAATGCCGACTTTCATGCCACAGGTAGATCAAAATGTGCTCGCAGCTCAACAAGCAGCACTACAAGCGCTAAATGAACAACAAGCTGCGCAGCAGCAATCATCGAATGTAACTCAAGGTACACTCACAGCGCCGGTAAACGCGCTAAACCAAACGAATGCGCAAACACAAGCGCAAATTACGATTTTACCTCCTCCGAAGAAGGAGACTGAAGAGGAGAAGAAGAAACGTTTAGAAAAAGAAAAAGCTGACAAGCTTACGGGAAACAAGTAGAGCTAGGCGACGCGGAGGCTTCGTCTAGCAAAATGCTTCCTCCACCGATTATGCAAAAAAATGCATTCACAGAAGACTATATATGGATAGGTGACGGCATCGTACACTTTGTCAGACGAGGAACGGTACGCAGAGCCGAACAACTACCAGAATATATAAGGGACCAGATCGACATTAGAACATTACTAAAACTAGTTTGCAAAACCAACTTTCCAAAAAATGCCAAATACATATTGTCCGCAGGACAAATTGAATTTAATCACTTTAATGCGCCTACTGAAATGGTAAAAGACAAATTACGTTTAATCGTAAACGCACTGCTAGAAAAAGGAGCGGAACGAATAATACTATTAATGCCAATAGCAAAACCACCGAAAAAAGGTGAACAAGGCACGAGCCTACATCGATACAAAGAGTATCGCAAGATGTTCCAAGAAATAGCAGACGACCACCCTAGAGTGACATTTCATAAGCAAATAGCTTACGAATTTTTACGCACTGAAACAGTCGAAAGTAACAAAAAAGGATGGTTCATTCAACCCGAAGAATCACCAAAAAATGAGGTTATGCCGATTGAGGCTACTTTTCACTATTGTCAAGAATACGACAGGTATTATCCTGACATGGCGATGTACCCCATAGTAATGGACCTATTATGCAAAATATTGCTAGATGTAGACGATTCAGGCGAAGAAATGCCCAAAACAGGTAGTCTATTGAAAGAACCAATAAGCTACGTACGAGAAAATAAATTCAGCGAATGCTGTACACAAAAAACTCAAGACAAAATACAACTTAATCGCAACATGATGAAAACTTTGGTAGCTGTTTTAGCCCAAAAAGTAGACATAGATCCAGCTACTGGAGAATACATGCGAAGAGAATTTCGATCACAAGAAAACGGAAAAGCCGAATTCGTAAGAATAACTTACGATCCACCTACAAAAAGTGCACAGCTTTCAAAACCCTACAACGCAGAAACGGCAATGAAGCCGAAATCAAAGAAACATATCTTAGAAGAACAAAAACAAATCGAAGGTGAAGATAAAACCGACATTAAAAATGAGATAAAAACATTTGAGGTAAAATCCTTGAACATGAATAGTACTATACCACCGGACAAAATTTTACACTATGACTATTACGAATACGATTCGATACTTGGAATGAAAAAAATTAAAATAGACAACCTCGGAAATCGAGAAATTTACGAAGACAAAGCATCACAAATGAGACCAAATGATCGTCTAAACGAGGCAATTTTAATGATGCCTGACATAATGGACTTAAATGATATACAACTATCATTTGTAGACAATTTAAAAGACGATCCATGGATCAAAATATCCAAATATGAGCCAAACGAGGATGAAGAACATCCAAATCAAATCAAAAAGATTGAATTGACATTAGAGCAAAAAGCTTTAGACATTTTAGAATTTATGAAAACAAATGAGAGTGAAGCTCGTCACGAAACAAATTTACAACAACCAACAATAAACACAGAAGATTACTACTGCGCAATCCCCATATTTATAGACAATGTACCTATACCAGCTCAGCTGGACACGGGGGCATTGCCCAATGCAATGACAAAACCGGTAGTAGATTACCTAACAAGAGAGCATCCTCAATGGATCAAATACATAAAACTGGACCACCCAGTAAACTTAAAATTAGCTGATAATAAAATCATACAAGCAATGACACATATTGTAGAGGTATGTGTACGCATAGGCAACCATATGCTAACAATGCCCTTTTTTATACTAGACACTGACGGATACAGCGTCATAATTGGTAGACTATCACTAAGATACTTAGGTATAAAAATTGACTGTGAAAATGGTCAAGAACGAGCTATCTGCAACCCTAAGAATGGTATACCGTTCACTATACCTTTCCTCACAGAAGATGAACGTTTTGAACTAACACCTAGATTTGGTTATGGTAGCTTACCATTGAAAAACATGATGGTATATCCACAAAATGTTCACAGTACAGTACGAATGATAAAAAATCATACACAATACCTAGATGAAGATTGGGCTCACGAACAAGAAAAAGCCAGAGAGCTTTACAAGAAAAATATGAAAATAGACTTAAACAATCTCGTAGTTAAGGGATGGATTACTCTTGAAGAAGCGAATAATGCTTGGAAGGAACTAGAAGAATATTGTGACATTTTCAGCTTTAATGCTGGTAAATACAAGGGCGAACAAGTCCGATTCAAATTTATAAATGACATTAAAGAACCTGACTTGAAAAAATGGAGAGGAGAAAAATTCCGACCCTCACAAAAGATAATTGAATCTTTACGACGAGCAATATCAAAAATGCTGAAATTAGGCATAATAAGACCTTCAAGGTCAAACTACATAAACACCACAGCTCCAGTAATTAAAAAATCTGGAGACATACGTTTATGCCTAGACGCTGACGAATTAAACGCAGTTTTACAGAAAGTACTCACTGAACCAAGTCCGATAGAATGGATAATTTACGAGAACACAAGTGACAAATATTTTTGTACTCTTGACTTTACGTCAGGATTTTGGCAACTTGTTCTACATGAAGCTTCACGAAAATTTACAGCGTTCCAAGTATGCGGACAAGTATATGAGTTCTGTAGACTCCCTTACGGTTTAAAAATCTCAAGTGGAGAATTCGTCCACATGATGAACCAAGTTATTCCTGACCAAAAAGGAATTACAAAATTCGTCGATGACGTGAAGGTATCTGGAGCTACATTCCAAGAAACACTAAAAAGACTACTACACGTATTCGAACGTATTCGTGAAAATGGATTAAAATTAAATCCTACAAAAACACAATTTTTTCGCGAATATGCGGAGCACTTAGGATTTGTAATATCCAAAGACGAAATTTCCAAACAAAAGGATAAAGTCACCAAATTTATGGAATTTGTGGATAAACACACAAACAAAAAAGGTAAATTTAATATCACGACAGTAAAACAATTACTACAACTAATTGGACTTACAGGTCTTTACAGGAATTTTATTCCTAATTACATGCAATTATTGCGACCAATTTATAACCTGACTGTAGGTAAAAGTGCTAAAGATGGCAAAATACTGTGGGGCCCAGCCCAGGAAGAAGCTTTTGAAAAGCTAAAGACAGAATTCTGTGCAGACTTCACACTTAAGCCACCACCTCCTGACGTCGAGTTATACCTCGATACATACGTAAGTGAAGATGCTATGAACGCAGTTCTATTTTACATCACAAATAAAGACAAAGATGACGAACAAAAGCATATATGCTTATTTGTATCGATCGCATTCGAAGCTCACCAAAAGAATTTTACACCTTTTGATAAGGATATGATGGCGCTAGTCCAAGTACTTAAACGCCTACAAATGTGGGTATTCGGACGTGTAATTCACGTAAAGAAAAACCTATTAGCCACAATAAATAAATACAGAGACATGATGCAAACGCACCGCAAAGCAGCATATTGGATTACAATGCTGAACTGCTTTGACCTACAATTTTCAATGACCAAATCAAATAGGATGCTCTATATGATGAAAGCACCTGAACTTGAAATAAAAAATTTCGAAACGATGATTTCTACTTTTGACTTAAAATTTTTGGACGAAAATGTCCCAAGACTTTTTGACAAAATGTCAAACATATCTAAATATCAACAAACTGATGAAAATTGCATCGCAATGATGAAAATAATGAAGGAATATATACCTGTAAAAAACAGGAAAGAACTAGAGAAAAAGAAACGACTATTAAATCGATACAAAATTGTAAATCAATGCAATACGAATATCGGAGAACGTACTGAATCCGACACAGACGAAGAGATTCAAGACACTGTAAAGAAAAAGGAAATTCTTATGAAAAGACTTGATGACGATACATACGTTCCCTACTTGCCAACAGAACTCTTTTATGACACAGTCGATTTTTTACATACTGCCTATGGCCACACTAGTGCAAATAAATTAGACGCAGCATTTCGTCGCATTTATTACCATCCAAAATCACTCGATTACATTAGAGAAATCACTAATGCATGTATAATATGCAAACTCAATAAAAATTACGCTCAGCCAAAAGTGCTTGAATTCGGAAAAATAGAAGCCTACTCAATGGGAGAGGTACTCTCTGTAGACATTTATGGACCAGTTCCAGCTATACAAGGGGCACCTAGATACCTACTAGTAGCCAAAGACATTTTCACGGGTAGAAATTGGCTAAGATCGATGCCAGAAATCAAAAAAGAAAACGTTTGTCGAGAGATGAAAACAATCCTAGAATGGATAGACAAAAAGGGTATTAAACCTAAGAAAGTAATCTCAGACAATGGGAAACAATTTATCAATGACGACTGGTACAACCTGCTGGAAGACAGGAATATAAAAGTGGCACACACGAATGCCTACAATCCACAATCGTCGTCGGTAGAGCGGACGATGAGAATTATTGGAGACAAACTCCGGACTAAAATCAATAAATTACACGATCCTTTTACAACGCACATATGGTGGCACACATACGTTCAAGAAATTGAAGACGAAATAAATAATACACCAGGTCCATTTGGATTTAAACCAAATGAGGCCTGGGGCATCCAAGACTGTATTACTGATAAAATGCCACACAAAGGAGCCAAGTACGATTTTAAACATAAACTGATAAAGTTGTTACATAAGTTAGCAAAGATTAAACTACCTTCGATGACAATCGAACAAAATCACAAAACAACATTAATCCCTGAAAAGGATGTATACTCGGATCCTGACGGCTATGCGAGAGTGACAGCTGATGGAGCCTGCTCCAAAAATGGAGACGAAGACGCCGTAGCAGGCATTGGAATTTGTTTTTCAACTGACAGTACAAAAAATATTTCACAGAAATTGGAATTTGACGGTGAATTTAATCTATCTAACAACTATGCCGAACTAAAGGCAATTATAGTCGCACTAGAGACAATGTTAAAGAACAACTTTAAGAAAGTAAAATGCTTTTCGGACTCCAATTATGCGATCAAAGCATTAAACTATACTGTCACAAGATGGCAACAAAACAACTGGCTTAATTCTCGTAAGAAGCCAGTACACCACAAAATTTTATTTGAACGAATTTTGGAATTAGTGAAAAAATTCACAAGTGTACAGTTTATACACGTCTATGCTCGTAAAATCGAGTACACAAACGTAATCGCAGATCAATTGGCGAAAAAAGCAGTCTACACGACTGAACACATGAAATCCAAAGTGGAATCAATGACTCCTTCTCAAATAATTGAGAATTACATACGCGAAAGGCGTAGACTACAACGTATTGAAGAAGAATACAAATACAATAAGGAGCATCCTGATCCTACTATCTTAAAAAAAGGAGACATGGTTCTACTCACGAACCACAAACAATCCAGTAAGGACAAGTGTACTGGAGAAAAATTTTACCCTAAAAAAGTGGGTCCCTACCTAGTAATAAAACGTACAGGAATAAATTCCTATTTACTAGAGCCCACAGACGACTCAAACATCAATCGTGTAGCCAACATAAGGCAACTCACTCTTTTCCTAACTCAAAAGGAGATCGATAGAATGGAAAAAGACGACAAATTACACTCATACATTGATCAACGAAAAATGATTGACAAAATCAAAGACTTCCTAAACAAACATAAACATGATGATCAAAAATCATCAACAACTGACTCGGAAGAGGACATGCTTGAAAGAATTCAAGGTATACCATTAGCAACTGATGCGGAAAAGAAAATTTTCCACGAAGGATCAAAAATGGTCATAAAAAAACTTATTGACGTTGCTAGAGAGCAAAGACTTCAATTACGTAATAAAAAGAAATTAGAAGCGCAGCTTCAGCCCAAACAAACACAAAATGAGGAAAAAGAAAGTACTCAGGACAAAAATTCGACAGACGAATCAACTGGGGCACAAAAAGCTCGAAAGCTACGCAAAAAATTATACAAAAAGCGTAAACAAGAAAAATCAGACAATGAAGCTAAAAAAGCTGAAATTAAAAAGAAAAAGCGAGTAAAACTTGCAGCGAATTTTACGAATCAGCCACCTAAGACTGACGACGAATCGAAAAACAAAGAGGTGAAAAACCCTACCAAAAAGGAAATAAAATTACCCACAACTGCTCAAAATCCAGGGACACGAAACCCCCAACCATCCACAAGTGGAATCAAATTACGTCGATCAGAACGCATGGCCGCTTACAGGCAAAGAATGGGCCCTACAAAGCCTAAAAAACTTAAGAAAACACTAAACGTCATAGACGTAGATGCTATCGACGTAGTTGATTACACTGATGGAGAATACATCAACTATTTTGCACCGGATCCTTGTGAGCTAATCAAAGATGAAACGGAAATGTCATCTGACGAATCTGAGCTTGACAATAGCAGCGACGACGGTCAATCGATCATAATGTCGCTAACAGACGACGATGACGTAGATCAGTTAAAAACTGAACAAGAAAAAGTATACGACGCATCGTCAGACAGTAGCTCTGAATCAGACTCAAAAGACAAGACCGAGAAACACAGCAAAAATACAGAGCTGAAGAAAATTTCAATCCTAAAACGTCCTTCACAACAGGAAATAGAAAACATGATCAAAAGAGATCTCGACTTTGAACCCACAGAGGTTTACGATAAGGCTAATGAAGCTGAAAAACACAAAATCAAACAAAAATTCATTGAAAATTACTCAAACTTATCAAAAAAGATGAGACCAAAACTAAACATATGCGTAAGCAAGATCGTAGGTGACGCTTCAGTAAAAAAATACCTAAGAGATCAAGTACAACTTGAAAAACTAAAGAAAAAAGAGAATTACGAAAAATTACGCCAAGACATGGCGGATAGACGAGAAAAACGAATTACATTGGAAAAAGCTAAGAAAAAGCTTAATGACCTACGAGAAAATGACGATACGTAAATAGTTTCGGAAAAATCGCGAAATTTCGACTAAATAGGTAACATACCTACCTAACAAAAATATGCATAAAAAATTTTCTAGACAATTTTCATGTAATCACAACTACCGCATTTGACCAACGCAGTTGGAATTTTTCAATTTGGATTAAAATTCGCGAAGTTAATTTTTCCCTCAAAATTAGGTAAATTCCCTTCGAGGGAAAAAAAGGGAAAAATAACTTCAAGTAAAATTTAGACAAACGGAAAGTATTTCGATCTTGACTGTTGTTTCTTGCGAAATATCGAAGACGTAAAATTTCGAATAGACAAAATGAAGTTATTTCCAACGACATGCGTGCATATACGTAATACGGAGTGATAAAAGACAAACCGATCGCAGATAATCGATTTTCGAGACAGTATCACGTTCAATTTTGCATCTAAGCAAAATCACTGAGTGTATTTTCGCGATAAAGTCGAAACCGATTACCTATAGACGCGAGTGCTAAACGTAACGTATTTTAGATACGAATTGAACCATTTTTTGAACAATGGCTATCCACAGCTTTATCCTCGAAGTTCGTCAAAGACGTCAAGAAGCGACCATCAGCATTGATTTCATGAGCGACATCGGAGACGCCTACAGACAAATCCGAATTTCGACCTTTTTGAATTGGATGCGCAGCCTCCTGATCTTCGACGAGCCAGAAATTTCAAGCAGCGATGGGTACGTGATCACGGTAAATCGAATTGCGAGACGGGGAGATGTAATTCGTACGACAGTTCGAATTAATGGACAGATCCGGACACAGCCAACGATACCGGTAGCTACGTTCCGGGAAATTTACCGATCTTTCGGCATCCGACGACCATAGATAAATTCAAATTCGAAGTAAAAACCTCGTATGACTTAGAGACACAGACTCAATTTAATGCGATACAATCGCTACTATTCAAAATTCTTGGTCAAAAGACTAAACTTACGATTAAATATGACTAGAGTTTATTTTGACTAGAATTAAGATTGTAAAACCTTTGTGAATAAAATTTCTTTTGACAAAAAAAATGACTTGTCTACTCATTAGGTAAAAACTTAAAACTAAAAAACAAATAACAAGCTAAAAACAGGTAAATAAATTTATTTCAACAAGAAGAAAACCGAATTTGAGAAATTCGCATCAAGACTACAAGTTTGATACGTAAGTATTAGGTACAAAATAGGTAAGTAATACCTACGTAACTGAATAATTAAATTCAAATACTCAAAACTATTTTCGCGTAGCGAATACCTAAAACTGACTGTTCCAAAATTTTGAAACACATTTCGAACCAAAATTGAATTTTCAATATTGCGACAGGCATTACTTTTTGATTCGAAGTCAGAATTTTTCCAAAACCAACGAATAAACAGAAGTAGACGAGTTTATTTCGGAGAATTCATCGAACACGATGAACGCGACGTTTGGCAACATAGCCAACACAAACCGATTCGATCGAGCTAATTATATCAGCCGATTACATGACTAGATTTTTTCACATAAAACAACAAGTTTTTATTAAAATTACATAACAAAGGAAAAATATTCTTATACTAAAAGATGCACAGACTCATTAGGAACATTTCTATCGAAACAGAATTTTGAAAAATTAATTAGCAACTGAAAAATGACGTAAAATTAATCGAAATCAAGCACAGCTTGACACGTTTGCATTTGGACAGCAGAAATTCCTAGAACTTATCATAGTTACCACTACAAACACATTACTTACACGATCGGTTCGCAACCAGCCGCCCGACCAGCGCCGTTTTCGCCAACCGAACGCTACGAACGTAGATGAAGTAGGTAGGTGGGGGATTCAG
Organism: Planococcus citri; assembly: GCF_950023065.1. Lineage (NCBI taxonomy): Eukaryota > Metazoa > Arthropoda > Insecta > Hemiptera > Pseudococcidae > Planococcus > Planococcus citri. Next base: position 36,848,537 of record NC_088677.1, read on the forward strand.
ATAAGCCAACACAACCGGCTGCATCGAGCGACACGCCGTACTGTACGAACATTATTGTTTTGTTCTCCGTTCGGGTATGTGCTTGCTCGTGTACTTTTGCTAATTTCTGCTCTTTTAAGTTGAAAGTTTTTTATAAAACGTGTCTCTTTTGACGTGTAATTGTGCGAATTACTTCGCGAACTGCTTTTTACTGTGATTTATCGAAAAATCCAAATATTTTTCGCGACTTTGTGCGAAAGGATTTCGGAATCCAAAGTGTGCTCGGTAGTGAGACGTGCGATTCAAGCCACGATCATACTTTTGTGTAAAGTGCGATTTATTTCATACTCTTAAGCTCGAAAGCTTAATTTCTAATCGCGAGTGCGAATGTCGGAAGGTGAGAAAGTATACGAATTTCCACCGATCGAAAAACGGCTCGCGGACATAGACCCACAGTGGAAAGTGTCGACGAATCCGAACGTTGACGAATCCGAAGCTAAAACACGCACCACCGCGAGTCATGTACTCGATTGGAAACTGGGATATGTTTAATGGCATGTCTGCGAGGACTTTCCGCGATCATTATGCGGTACTACTAAGACTCATGCGAAAGTATAATGTAAAAGAAATCTACATTATGCCACTGATGTATTTCCCTGACCAGAATGAGCAGCTCGTAGAGGCTTACACAAAGGTATTTACAGACTCTTGGTCTAGAACATACAATGGTATCGTAGAGATAATGGGACCTGAAAACTTTTTTGGCAACATGCGACCGAACATGGACGATTTCGGACCGTGGTTTGAACCAGAGGTCTATCACGATTACGTATTCGCAATCCGCGACGACCTCATCATGCCGCCAAAAGATCTGAAAGAGCGGGAACGTGAAGAGAACGAAGGGGAAGAAGACGCCTTCCAATATTACGACGATGATAATTCTTCGGAATACTCGCAATCATCCCAACATTTCGTTCAACAGGACGATGAATTTCCGGAAAAACAAGCCGAATTACAATTCGAAAGTCCAGGAACGGATTACATACCGATTGGTCAGCAACAAGCTGGAGCTAACGACAATATACTCGTAAACGCTGGACTTAGTCAAGCCAACTTGGAGCAGTTCAACGCTCAACAAGCGCAACAAGCGCAACAACACGTTGCAATGGAAGGTATCGAAACCACACCGGAAACGGTACAAAAGATGGTTGAAGTACCCGGAGGACAACAAATGATGAACATTTCGACTACAAGATTCAACCAAGCTTGCGACGAATTGAATCAAACTATTCAGCAACATGCTCCTGAAACGAAACAAATGCAACCATTTGGAAACAATCAAGTTGCAAAACACCAAGGGCTACCCCCAACGATCGATAAACCAGCTTTCACCATTTTGCGAGATGGAAAAACTGAATACACTGGACACAGCCCAAATACACCTGAAAAAATGGAAGAGGGAGTGGAAACGACTGTTCTACCAGGAACGGTTCCATTTTCAGAATACCCTTCAACGTCAAACCCTAGTACGCCACAGGCGCCGATAAACACGACGCAAGGATCCACAGGATCATCGCCGAATAAGTCGCAAAATGCAGCAAACTTCCTTACTAGTACACCGAAACCTCAACGCCAACAAGGCGAAACGAACAGCGACAAAGATAGTGTAAACGCTACAATCAACCACGAAGATGCTGACATGCAAGAGAGCTAATACGATACAATCGTAAACACGACTTAGACACAGTCTAATACATAAAATCTGGTGAAAATTAACAACTACGTACGACTCAGAAAAGATAGAAATTTTGGCCATTTTTGAAATAATAATTTCAACTTCCAAATTGTAGGTACCTATCCGAATAAAAGTAGGTACTGATAAATTCAAAAAAGGTTTGAACCTAGGGACCAATTTCACCAGGATTTTCATTAAAAATTTTCCACTCGAAGTCTCACTTATTTTTCGTAGTTTTGAACTTTGTTTAATTTTTCAAAATCGAGTGGACTAACGTAAAATTGCAAAAAATGAGTCGAAATTACTTTTTAACCTAATCGCGCAGCGATATCAAATTGACATTTTGTAAAAATTACCCACAGGGTACCTTATTAATCAACTTTCTCAATAGCAATCGTCGAAATATCATCGTAGTCGCCACTGACTTGGCATCATCGCAACCAAGGCGAGGTAACATTCCGCCAACGTTTTATTTCAACGTCGTTATCTGTACTCGAAGAAGTCAATTTTATCATCCGACGATAATCATCTGTATTTTGGTTCGATAATACATTGTTTTCGATTGATTATTTTGATGATTGTTGTAATTTGATTACATGTAAGTTTATTCGGTCACAGACTGATTAATTTTTGTTTATCTATAAGATTTTTATTTTCGAAAGGACTGAATAGATTTAGTTTTATTTTGTAAGATTTGACAAATTTGTTTTTACGATGCGTATTTTTGGACAGTTGTTTTATTTTTAAGATTTGTATTCTCGACGCATCGATACAGTCCTATTTTCTATTGTATTTTGTAAACTTTTTGTAAATTTTTAGAAGTTCTAAGTTTTTTGTAATTTTTTCACACTCGAGTTTCGACACGACTCACTACCACAGGCAGACGACAAGTACCTTCAACTTTGATGCACAGCATCCAACTTTCGGTTCGCTTCTTCGACTTTGTCTTGTCTATCCGTTTTGATTCGGGAGTTTAAAAAAATTATTAGAATAGGGAAAAAGTCTTTATTTTTTGGAATTCTGTCGCTAGATAGTTCATACTTACCCGATGTTTTCAACTTCGCGTATTCTGTCCTTATTCGCTGCACGTATCTTCGGATGCGACAGCGGGTGGTGCAGGGTCGCGAAGGGGAGCTTTGGGGGTATTGCTACGCGCACAGTGGGCTAAATTTGGATTTACTCTGCCTCGAATTTCCCGCAGTGGAATACCACGAGGGGCAGAGACTGCTCCCACAGGGACCAGCCTTACAGCTTCGACATATCTTTCTCTCTCTGATCCGTGCTTTCCACGACTGGTTATACTCATTGAGTAAAGCCACGAAGGGGCATATGATAGAGGGGAGATATGCCGGACCTGTAAGGGTTATATAGGATTAAGTATATGTGTTGGTAACACTGATCACGCGTCGCGACACAGGGCTACAAGCCCACGGAGCGGCGCTGCGGCCGATTGTTATATTGTTGAGGTACGTAGTGATCGGACGTGTCGACGCGGTATAATCTCGGTGGTGTATCATAGCCATAACTGGCAAGAAAGCGTATTATATTAGTTTTAATTGTGTTTAATTATAAGTAATTAGTGTTAAGTGTAAAGTATCGTGTTGATACTAAAAACCTTCTTAAAAGGTATTTAATTGTGTTTATTCTTTATGTGTTTAATACATAGTGTCTTACACGTGACTACATTTTACTTATTGTGTGATATAATTGGTATAGCCTCCAGCCGGGGTAAGTGATATATTCTTTGAGTATTCAGCTTATGCTAGTATCATCTAGTGGTACATAATATCATTATATTTACAGTACCTATATGATAATGATAAAAAACATTGTAGTTAAAATTTTTATTTGATTATTCGTACAAAAAAAGAAATTAACATTTTTAAGCTATAACGAAATCTGTTTTCAATCAATTTTTCAGTCTCACTTTATAAAGCAAGTGAGTAATGAAAAATTGATTAAGCAAAAAATAATTCACGGCAATTCAAATTTCTTAACTTTATACCTCAAATCGATTAAGTAAAAGTTTTTTCTATTCATAGAAACAAAAATTGCGAAAATATCTTGAGCAAATAAATATATACTTATTCACTTATAATTAAATATTTTGGCACTTCTTGTAATTTTGCAAATGTAAGTTGAACATTCTACAAATTAGATAGGTAATTAGAAAAACAAAACATGAGATAAATAAGGTAAACCAAATATTTAAAATGACAAGAGTACAATTATTTTAAAATCAATACGCATGTTCGTTCAGCACATGGAAATATGAAGACTTAATAAAATATCATTAAATTAATAATGTTAAAATTTAAATTAGAGATCGATTTATTCATGAAAAAAAAGAATAATAATTGTAGAAAATAACACACTAATACAAATTACTCACGTACACGATAGGTATACATATTATATCCACGTTCGTCAGCTCATCTTAATTTAAATTAAATTACCAAAAAAAAAAAAAAATTAAAAACACGTAATAAAAATAATTATTATACATAGATAAAAAATTCGTCAATATTAAATATAGGTACTTATAAACTTCATATGGTTAACTCTTTTCAAACAGAAAAAAAATCAGTTAATCATAACTTTGCAGCAGTCAAAAAAAATAAAAATACGTTAAATAGGTACATCGTACATATATTAAGAATTTAATTAAAATTTGATCTTCACTCGTAATAGGGTTAAAAAGTACTTTTTTTTTCTTGGCTATATGGTCTAAAATGGTAACACTACATTCCAAAAGTGGTAACACTTCTGTGCTCTTAGTTCTTAGGTGTTTACATCTCAAAACAGGACTTTTCTTATCACTCAGGAACTTCGGCGATTATTTCATAGTTTTAACTAAGTTTTAACAATATTTCATTTACATGATAGCAAGAATGCAAAACAACTCACCACACGTAAATTTAGTTCTATTTAATGTGAAATTAGTGGAAATATAGCATCGAATAAGAAAGTCCTGTTTTGAAAATGTAAACGTGCCGCGGTCTTCAACTGGAATGTAGTGTTACCACTTTAGACTATATAGCCAAGAAAAAAAAAGTACTTTTTAACCCTATAAGAGTGAGAAGATTGCAAATATCAAAATATGCGTCAATTTTACTATACGTAATATGTATTGACGTAAAAAGTATCAAACAATGATGGAAATTAAGAATTTCCGTCAAGTAGATATTTTGTAATGTACCTATGTACTAAGATACGCATTAGGTAAGTAAAGTATGTATAACAAATGCCAAATAATCACAAAATCAAACATATTAATCATACTATATGCTAAAAATTATGACTGAGCGGTAGAGCGAAATAATTATAAAAAATATTTTTCGAACAGTCTTGAAAAAAAACGCGTTCTTTTTTGTCATCCATACGCTTTTATAATTTAATCTCTAAAGCATACGATAGCTAACGTACATACATATAAACGATACCAACAAAAAGGTATCAGATTATGTTGAACTTTTTTTTTTTCGAAATAGATAAGTATAAAAAAGACATGTGGAACGACGAGTCAGACTTTTGGATCGTTTTAAAATGGCTCAATTTTTTCAACATGTCTGGAAAGGTTAACGAATCGACAAATATCAAAAAATTGTTATTCTATTGTAGGTAGGCTATAGGTACCTATAGAGATGTGCAGTGTGAAAAGTGAAAAGTGAAAAGTACTTTTCTTCCAATGAAAAGTTGAAAAGAAAAGTTCCTACTTTTCATTTCACTTTTCAGCTGTTTTTACTAAAAAAAAAAGCGAGTGACCAATCAATTTACTCATCAGAGATCACTTACCTCATTGATGAAGTCAAATATCAAGTTTCACTCTCTCCACTCCCTCCCCCTTCGCAATTAAGCACCCATTTTTGATATTTTTCTCATCATTTTTTTAAAAACTGAAAACCCCAAAAATGTTGGAGGGTGTAGAAAGGCTCAAAACTACCACTATTTGATTAAGTAGGTGAAAAAAATGATTTTGTTTTTTTTGTGTGTTTTAGATTGGCATAAAATACATCAATTTGAAGCTCTTACAGAGAGCTTTAAAATGAGACTCGCACAATTTACTTTTCACACTTTTCACAACTTTTCACACTTTTCAATGAACTTTTCACTTTTCATTTCACTAAAATTACTTTTCTGAAAAGTGCACATCTCTAGGTACCTATAATTTTTCAACATCCAGAAAAAATATATTTATGGACATGTACCTATAGGTAAGTACGATTCCCAAAATTTATGTTGGTACATGGATTGATACCATAAATACGTATGCCTTGTTCACCTAATATAAAATGAAGTGAAAGACATTAAAAAAGCCCTATCAGCTCTTCATGAATAAGTAATGAACGAACAAATTCAAATAAAAAAATGTGACTGGTCATCAACCAATGGCTTTAGCGTCGCTTTAATCAACTTCCACGAACCTTTTAATTTCGAAATTACAATAACACTGTTTTCTTACTTCTCTGCTACTGTTTTTTTTTTACCTTTTATTTTTTTCAATCCCATCGTATAAAAAATAGAAGGAAAAGTCGAAATACCTACATTTTTGCAGCAATTTTTGAAATTAAAAAATAAACAAGTCTTTTTTATTAGAGCGTAACATTTGTAATCATGTTGTTTAAAACGGCTTGTTACCGCAGCAGCTTTATATAATTAGGTAGATAGACGTTCATTGGGGTAACTTTTATCTTGTATTACGTCTTGAAATATGTTTAGAGAAATTTTCACAAAAATCAAAAGGATGAAGTAAGTATGACTGTTCGTAGCTCGGATATTAATTAAGTTGAAAGTAGTTTTTGAAAAGTTTTCTTTTTTGACTAAAGAAATATGTATGTAGGTATAGGTAAAGTATTTTCAAGATTCCACAAGAAGAAAGTCAAGTTTTTTTGTAGCATCAACATGATGAGCTGAATATGAGCAAAATTTCAAATTAGCTTTATAGAAATCACATTGTTCAATTATCACCTTCTCTGAACCAGCGTTTTTGTTGAGAGTTCGAAGATTGTTGTACATTGTACGAGGTTGAGGACAAGCTTTGTTCGTTTCTACCAAATCTGGCGGATGATCTGGGAGAATGCTCGGGACTATCTATATCCCAATTACCTCTTCTAATACCCCAGCTTTCGGTAAACTCGGAAGCTGATCTGGCTAACGATGGCTGACTAAGAGATCTAACTAGACTACCAGTTTCTTCATCGTCTTTGTCAAAATACCTTCTAGGTTTGTAATAGGAACTGCCATCGCTCATGTTATCGGGAACATCTTGTCGGGCAAAATCAACCATAATTTCGCTCATTGATCTAACATCCATATCAGATCTTAAACTAGACCTGGACGTTCTTCTAGAGTGTGCTAAAGGATCGGATGTGTAAGGTGCAAAAACTTCAGCTAGACGTACAGACGAGGCGTCCGAATCGTATTCGTATAGCGTTGGCAGAGAACTTCTTCTGCTACGAGTATCCCATTCGGATTTTCTACGGTAGCGATTCGACCCACCAGGAGCTCTTTGGTCGAATAATCGATCAGGGGGTGTTAAAACGCGTATGATGACGTCCCATTTCGGAGGATCGAATAATTTCTTGTATCTCTGATCTTTACGTATACTTTCGTAATCTTCTCTAGTAGAAGCTTCCGTCAGCATCGTACGCAATGTAGATTCGGTCGTGATGATTTTACGCCATTTTTTCTTATCCTCCAATGAGAGAGTTTGCTCACTTCGGTATTCTTTGGTTTCCGATGTTTCTCCTGGAGAATATTCCAACACTTTGACCAACGAATCCCAATTTTGAGGCGGTGGATTTGGCATTGGTATGTCTAAAGTTGAACGATATTGCTGTTCGAGGTCCATTTGCGTTCTATAACGTTCGTCTGATCTGCTAACCGCTGGTATACCGTAAATTGACGAGTTTTCGGAATGGCTTTCCCAATCAGTGGCGGTTTCGTCGCCGCTGGGTGAAGGAGCATTGGGATTCGGGTAGTTTCGAATTTCAACATCCCATTTAGTGGGTGGAGAAGGCGGCGGTTTTGCATGGTATTCGGTAACTTGGCGACGATGACGTTCGATATCCTCGATGGTTTTCTTTTCGGTAATGGTACGTAAGAATACGTCATCGACGAAATGAGAAGTTATCTCGGGACGACGTTGGATGACCAAAGGAGGTTCTTTTACTTCGGTATGCAGCTCAGTACGGTGGAAATCGTTTTCTTCCATGGTAGATCTGTCGAAAGTTTCTTCAATATACTCGGTCTTGTCGAATTTATCGTGTTTGCGAATAACTTCCGAATATATAGGAGGCGACTTCGTTTTAGGTGGTGTATGAATTTCTGGCTTGTACATGAACATTCTCGATCGTTCGGTCAATTCGACGGTTTCGTCTCGTTCGTGAATAGTGCTCAAATTACGCTCTTGCAAGATCAAACTACCCTCGGAATCGGACGACGGAGGACTAGGCGTTGGCGGAGGTAGGGGAGCTTTCTTAACCCTCATTTCGACGTTGAACTTGGGCTCTGGAGGTGGCGGCCTGTGTTTGATAGCCGAACCGGTGGTAACCTCCATTTCACTCAAGTGGCCGTATTGTTCTGAGAAGTACGAGCTCTCTTGCGCGTAAGCTCTGTTCTCGTAAGAACCGCTGGAGCTCAACGATCTGCGTAAACTTCGACCATCCATTTCTTCTACCTCGGAATGCGTTGTACTAGGCGATTCCGAAGGGTAATCGCTTGGCAGTGTATCGGCTCCACTAATAATGGCAACTTCGGATTCGCTAATGCTGGCAGTAGTGGTGATGAGTGTATGGGCTCTGGGGATCCTCAACCCATCGTACATCGAAAGGTTTCCTAAACTGGAATCCGATATTTTTGTGATTTCAGAACCAGTTGCTGGTACAGGATGTCTACGGATTACTTGAATTCTTTGATTACGAAGGCAGTAATATGATCCGGCTAATCCGAGTAGTACCAGAGATAAGAATAGAATTCCACAAATTATCAATAATATTTGAAAACCTTTCAGTGGTTGCTCGGATGGATGCTCGACCGGTAATCTGGAAATAAACACAGGAGTAAGTGAGTTCAGAATGATTTAAAAATACAGTAAAACAATTAATTAAAATATTAAAAAAAAAAAAAAAATAGTAGCGAATATAGACTACATAATTAGCGGTATCTCAAAATACCTAAATGAAGATTGATTTCATGTCTATATCAACTTTCAGAGTTGAAATAGTAACTTGCTATGACGGTGAGACTGAATTCCTAAGATTCCTTCGATTGTTTGTCCATTTTCCAATTTTATGGACAAGGTTTGTTATTTTTTTTTTTGAACGATAAAAATCGTGGTTCGAATTAATATTACAAAACAAACACATTCCAAAAATATTGTAACGAACTAACGATTCGAGTTCGCAAGGGACTCTTCGTTTTGCCAAAGTATGCTTCTGTCTCGTCCCTTCAAACCAGATACAAAGGTCACCAAATTCACTCCACTGTTGTTAAGGTTGCAGTGCAATACGAGTAAGGAATTAAATACAACAGAGACATCCCATTTATACTTACGTATTATTTCAAATAAGTAAATAAAAAAAAATGAAATGAACTTGATTCACACCTCTCCTCTGTCCCATAAAAAAAAGGACCATTCAATTGCACAAAGTGACCCAGCCACAAAACAACATTTCATCATTATTTGAAACATCAAATATTTGAAAAAAAAATTTCGCAACCTAAAATAACTTTTCGTTTTATTCGTGACTTTGCCATAAGCAAACATTTTCATGATACGATACGTTACGTATATTCTTTGAGCTCGCTGTTTAACGACGCCTTTTCTCAAATTTTTAGTAGGTACGAAATAAGACGTGTACCTAATGTATGTTTTACATTTTACTTGAAAATAAAGTTCGAATATTAATAAAGCCCCGCAAAAAGTTTATATCTGCTTTATATACCGCTGGTATTATTTCTAAGCGATAATAATAATTTCTTCCTACGCGAAAATCTTAATAGGTAATTAAAAACGTAATGTAGGTATATTTTATACACATTTTAAACAAATAAAGATCAACGTTATACGTACATGCAAAATTCTAAATGCCAGAACACTATTAATACAAAACTAAAACTTCCCTTTTTTAAAGAGCGCGAATAAACTCAAAAATAATGAAATTTTCCATTATTACTCGTATTACTGTTTTTGGTATAATTATTAGTTTATTACATTACAATTTTATATCAAAAAAAAAAATCTAGAGATAAGACTTGACAGACAATTTCTTGCCTATTAAATCTTCAATTTATTCAATTTTATCAATTCATTTTTTTCAATTTATAAATGATTAGAGTAGAATTGTGACAGTTTGATTTTTGATTCAACTGTTGACTCTTGAGCTATAGTTTCTAATTCGCTATTCAAATTTATATTATGTATCCCATAGGTTTTGGTAAAATTATACTTACAGTGGTACTGGATATGGCGGTGGTGGCGGAGCAACAGGAGGTGGATACCTACAAACGATTGTGATTACTTCGTCGCCATCCATCTCCAAACTCGAATGAAACCTCACAACGATGTTGTTGGTAAAAACACGGGTAGGATTCTACAAAAAATTGAAAAAAAATTAAAATAGTTGGTATGTCATTACATTAATGCGTACTCAACGAAAGTTAATGAAATTGCGAAAAAATACTGATTGGTTCATTATCAAGGGACATGTAAGGCAATAAAATAATACATAATCGTAATTTTAATTCAGCTCATTCAAAAACAACAACAAGAATAAAAACAATCTGATCGTAAAATCAGAGATAGGCAACTAATATTACAAACCTTGATAAAATTCAAATTTGTTTCCACATTCTACCCCTGTAATTGATGATCAATTGCATATTCGTCGAGTAATTTTAATGCTCATTTCATGTGGGCGAGTTATTTATCAACTCGTACGAGTGCCATCAATTTCAATTTCCATTTCGTTCTCTTTGTTCTGCGAAGGTTACTTTGTTCGGGAGAAAATTACATTCACATCGTTTACATGAATTTTTACGAGTGATAAAATTCAAGACACATGCAAATTGCAAGTGTTCGCCTTGAAGTGTTTATTTTTCATTTTTAATACAACGTAACGCCAGAAAAACGTAGGTACAGTATAAGTTTATTTACACAAAAGATAAGAATTTTATAATACAGCTCTTGGATATGTTACCCCAGAATTCTTGGGAAATAAAACGCGGGGTTTGTTACGCTTGTAAAAGTTACGCAGATATGAAAATCTTTGTACCTAGCTATATTTTTTCAAAACTTACGACACGAGATGTTTGTAAATTTAAAACAATATGTAATTATTTTTTTATGCAAGCGAATTCGTAGTAAAAATATATTTACCTGTATGGTTCCACATCCTTTCAAAGGTAAATCTATCCTGGCTGTGATGGTTCCATTTCCACTAATCAAACATGAGCTAGATCTGTCAAAATCTGCGTATACGATTCCATAGAACGGATGCTCGAATTTCAAATCAATCTGGAAAAAATAAATCAGTGGCAATTTTCAGGAGAAAGTTAGGAGAGTCAGACTTCGCCTAAAATTTCTCCAAAATTCTGTTTTTCTTTATCTTTTAAAAAAATTGTAAAAAAACGCTCAAATTATCTACAATTTCAATTTATTTTTTTTTGGCCAAAAAATATTTAGCCTATTTGAAAACAAACGTTTTAAGTATCCAGTCGATTCTCTTTTCTATTTTCTCGGATTGTTTTTGCATTAACGCGACGACGTATCGTTACCTATGGATTATGCTCATATGGGCTGGATTTTTTTAAACCGTAAAAAATTATGAAAAATGCTCATTTTTGGTTCAAAACAGCTGACTTCCCTACATTTTTCCCTCCAGAATCGCCACTGAAAGAAATATAATTGAATTAAGCTTCGTTATTCTTATTTAACCTTCACCGTTGCTACTAAGGTATAAAATAAAGTAAAAAAATTATAATAGTTACAGGTGTGCTATAAAAATGAAATTCAACATTTATTCCTTCAACTATACAAAGTATTACTCTCATAGTAAAAAACTGCAACACGCGATACATATTTATGCAAACACGACTGGAGATTTAAAACTTTTATTTTTTAATAAACTTTTATAAGTTGAAAATTATTTTTTCAAAATTTTCCTTATTTTTTTACGAATGCAGCTCGTTTGAGAGTAACAAGCTGTATCGAAAAAAACGTCGTTTCTTATACCCCTAGAGGATTTATTTCGCTTTCGATAAAACATTAATTTATAAAAGTTTGAAATATTCCATATGCGCCAAAAGTATAACCTCTAAGCTTTCCATTGTAAAACGTCTTTGGTCTAACTTTTTTTGGCATTACCTTTACAATATTTTGGTAAGATTTTTGTTACTCTTTTCTCCCACGAAAATGTGAAAACATTTTTTTTTATAATTTTGTACCTAAGTACATGTGTCGTGTCTCAAAAAACCGTCACATTAGAGAAAAAAAAACTATTCCTTCCTCGAACATTGTAGCATGAAACATTCAGTAATACTGACGTATTCGTTTCCATTACCTACTTTTACCCAAAAATTATCAAGTACAAAAAATTTGTAAAAGAGAGAATTTTTATTCGATTGATTTCAATTCAGTATTCAGCAACACTAAATGAACGAAATTCACCATGAACAAATATTTTTCAAAAAACGACTATATAGTTTGTTTTAATTTTTAATTTTCTCGTGTTTTTTTTTTTTGCAAAAAATTCTGTCTTGTAAACAACAAGCCTACGCGTTCGAGTAACAAATGACCTTAGAGCAAATTCACATCACTTTTTTTGCACCAAGTCAACTGAGAAACACGTTAACTCACAAGTAGAATTTGAAAAGTGTAACGTTTGCGGCGAATTTTAAACATAAAAGGACTACCAGACAGGTTGGAAATAATACAAAATTAGTTTAATACATTAGTAAAACGTAAAAGTAATTAAAACGAACGACCGCATCTCAAGGACACGTTTAAAATGCTCCGAAATGCAAATTCATTTAATTAGGCGTGAATATCTAATGTTTTCACCCATTTTCCACAAATCTATATAGCTTGATTAATTTATGCGACAACGAGAAACGATCCAGCCAATAAAATAATTAAAGCTAAATTTACTACTGTTACCGGCGTTCAAAAGCTTCCAAACTTTGGTATTTATCAGTCAATTAGGCCTTTGAATGTTATTTAGGTGTGTTTCGATATACACAACAGCCAAGTTAAGCTAGATAAAAGACAGCAAGTAGGGTAGATAGACTGATATACCTGCGTATTTTGAGACTTCTTTTTTTATTTTGAAGATAATTTTTTTTTTATGGAACAGGATTTAGTTTTTCAAAAATTTAGAGCGTTGAAACTATTTTTTAAATGTTTGAAACAACACGTTATTTCAAACAATCGCAACAGTTCAATACTAAATTCTTAGATATTTACGAGTATGCATTTGCTGTAAGTTCTTTGTTGAATAGGTTGCCTATTCACTGCCCCTAATTTTATTCAGCATCTATAACCTATGATTTTGAGAAAGCTACGAAAAGTTGATAAGCATTCCATTTTTTTAAAACCGGCAAGTAATTTTTTCAACACTTGAAAAATTTTAAAGGAAAAAATTGCAAATGATTTAACCAACCAAACTGCATACATTAGTCACGCAAGGCGAAATCCTGTAACCTTAACGATCCAAGTAGATAAATTTGCATACTCAGAATCTTCTATTAGACGAGGATAAAAAAACGTTTGGTTCGCAATTTTTACCAACTATGTAATGTAATAAAGGAAATGTGGAACGTTTGCAACACAAAATTTCTATCCCAAATAAGTAATTAGTGCATTGGGTTCTCTCAAGAGGTGTAAGTACGTTTACCTAACTATGGAAATGATTCGCAAATGCAAAATTAGCAAATCATGAATTACTTACATGCAAACGTTACATTTTTAATGCACGAACAACACACCAATGAAATTTTAAATATTCGGTGGCCCAGTTTTTTTTTTCAAAATGAAAACAAATTTTCGAATATTTTTTTAAAACACCCCAAATAAATTTACAAAACAGGTAGGGCAGTTGCTTATAAATTTTAATGAAGTATTTGCATGAGAGAAAAATTATTAGGTGATGCAAATTGCACGGTGATGAAAATTTTAAGGCATGTTGACTGTCGAATAAAAACAGCTTCCTGCAAAATTGATCTCAAAATGTTAGGTAGGTGTATTGAGGAATTATTCCATTTGAACAATTCTTTTTCCTTTTTATTTAACTGTTATTCTAACTGCAATGATTTTTTTCTGATTCAATATTCTTTTTGCTAACGTTTAAATTGTTTTAACTACATATTACCTATTATCTATTTTTTTAAAATTAATTTTATTTCATTAAATTACAGTATTAAGTATTAATTTTTTTCCAAGTCCTTCACCAAACCTCGTCTCCATCCCATCATAAAAAATTTCCCCGATTTGTATTATTTTATAGCCACTTTAAAGCCTACCGCCTAATTTTTCATTAATTTGCCATTTATCAAACATTAAAAACTGTAATACATAGAAGTGTAAGTAGACAAAATAAACATTGATCGTAAAATAATTATAAGCATTATCTTTAGAAAATACCTATTAAATGAAATAGAATTTTAATGAATGTCGTCGCTTGCATTGTTTACTCAATATTCGTATTTGTTTTTCAACTTTTGCTTCAAGTTGTAAATTCTTTAAAGTAGGTAGTTATTTATGTAGTCGCTGAGAATTCGAAAAATTCTCTTATTTTTTTAAGCTCTTTCAATGATAAGTACATAGCTCGTTTAATATATATCAACTAAAGTAGGTATTCCTTATAAAAATATATACTTATACCTTTGGAGAAACAAAAATAACATCGAATGAATTGTGTATGTGAATAATTTGTGAAAATGATACCTGCAGATTTTTATAAGTACCTACGTTTTTAAACACAATTTATATTGTATTTGTAGAGTTTCTCTTTATAATTATTATCATTATGCCTACCTATGTAGGTGCTCTTTTAGGTAGGTAAGTATGTTTATAGTAAAATATTTTTTCATTGGATTATGATATGGCAGAATAAAACGAAAGCATTCCAAAACAATATAAATGTACTTATGTGAGCATTCAAATGTAGATACTTATACCTATTAATAGAAAATAATTATAAAAATATAGAATAACCAAGTGTTCTGGAGCAATATGTAGGTACATTTACCTGCATGTATCCAGCTGCGCAGTTCAGCGCAGCTTTCGTTCGGTTAAGGAAAATAATCGGAGCTATGTCATCTAGCTTTGTAATTTTTCCATCCAAGATGGTAGATTCTGGTAAGCCATCTCCGGTGTATTCGATGCTATTGGCTTGATTGTCGTAATTGGACTGCGAAACCGCAGCACCAATTAAAAATCCGATTAAAATAATTCGGCACCACATCTGCAAAAAGAAAAGAAAAACACCAACTTAGTGCTCGCTCTGTGGATATATTTTTGAAACTGGACATTTTCAAATAAATAACAGCACAATTGGAAAACACATCGTAAATTACGCTATCGGCTATTTTATTCGCTCGGATAGTTTGCATCGTCACTCATCGGTGTAAAAAAATATATATTTGAATTTGAGAAATAAAAAAGCCATAGGTAGCTTTACATAACATGTCATTGACGTAGGTAGGATAAACACCGGAAAGGTAAAGAACAGTATGATTGCGCCAACGTTGAGAATAAGTATACTACCTACATTATCGCACTATATAAGAGCTATACGTGTTTGTTTTTTTTTCTCACTGGACTCGTCTCAGTACTGGACATTAAATACAATTTAAACTTCCGACATATTTAATACATATTTGTATATTTTCGCAGGGCCTACTTACGATTTAGGCTATCGTAGAAAAAACTATGGTAGGTTTACCTATTCATTCTACTGGTGCACTTAATATTATTCGGAACTAAGATGAGTTTTTCCTATTCACCGAAATTTAGTTCCAGCGTTATGCAATTTTCAAACAAGGGTGAGAAAAAAATAGGTACCTACTTATAATCGTCTGTGAGAGTACAGGGTGCCCAGAAATATCGAGTACCCCAAAGAGAGTTTTTCATTAAAAATATAGGTTGACAACGTGAAATAGATGCATATGATTGGTGGAATGTTATTCTCTCCAGTCCAACAACCAATCACGTGCTATCATTATTATCATTCACTGTGACCAACCAAAGTATTTTAGTATAAAACTTTTTTAGGGGTACTCTATATTTCTGGGTACCCTGTAATTACTCAGGTAACTACCTAACTATAAGAACGTGTAGATGTTTCCATTTTCGCATCCATTATTAGTCTTCGGCTTTGTATTAAATAAAAATCAATTTTTTTTAAATTAATGGGTACTTATCTTGGGAAATGAAACAAATAGGATTAAACCAAATTAAATTTCAACCACCGAAATTAGAACCTTATAATCAGCTCATTGGCTCGTCGAGAACTTTGATCAATCTCCCAGGAATAAAAACAAATTGCCCGTAACCTTTTACTTAGAATAAATTTGAACATGACCATTGACCACTGAAATTTTTTCTCGAATTTATGCAATATATGCGCAAACTACAGTCCACAGAGAACAAGCAGTGGAAAAAAACATTTCACGCATCACGAAGTAATAAAACTATTACATTAATAATTTCACTGCGTATTAAAGTAACTGTGTAGAAACAAAATGCGTCTATGCGCCAATAATTCCATCGCAGCACCTTTTGCTTTATTCTATTTTATTCGTAATTATCGTTACTTATATAATGACGGTCTTTTTGAGCACTGTTCTCACTTGTAAGGTTAGACAAGTAATGCAGCTTGTACCTAGACCCCTAGTCCTACAGGGTGCCCAGAAATATCGTGAACCCCTAACAAAGTTTTCTTCCAAATATTTCGGTCGGTCACAGTGAATGATAATAATGATAGCATATTGGTTGTTGGACTGAGATAATAACATTCCAATTCCACCAATCCAACCCATATTTTTAATGAAAAACTTTCTTTGGGGTTCACGGTATTAATGGGCACCCTGTAGATCTACTATAGGTTTAGGTACCTTGGTACCTACGCTTTTGGTAGATATTTTATTCGAGCTTCGAGTATTCTGATGCACGCACTCATCTCTTGATTAGTCATGGTACCGCTATCACACATTATCAAACTGACTTTTCACATTTGATGCATTACGTTTTGGATGAAATTCAAGTAAAAAATGAACGAACGAGACGTGCTACTTAAAAAGAACATAATTCGCATAGGTAGGTAATTCTTAATGTAATTTGGTAATAACCTGTTGAGTGTCGATAAAAGTTATTCCGGCGTTAATGATAGTCTGTCTCTCAACCCTTCAAATATAACGTACCTATTCTTTACATGTACATACTCGTACAAAGGGTTCGACATTGCGCCGAAATGTCGTAATGTTAGGTCTCTTTAATATCTTCCTCATCGGCCTGACATGTGATGCATTTTTTTAGTAATCAATTTAATTGTGGGTAAAGGATGTAAAAGTCTCCTCGCTTCTTCTTCTTTATTTTTATTATTTTTTTTTTTTTGAGATTCGATGCTAATAAGTAATAAAGTTGATTATTTTTCCAAGAGTTTCATTATTTTTCGTAATTTTCAGCAAAGAATTCAATTCCAGCTGTTGATGGAATTTTTTTGGATTCAAAATTCAAATAGTCTTTCCTCTTTCACTGCTTTTCAATTGGGATTGTAATCCTTTGTGATGTTAAATGTTCGTCTTCTTAATCAGGCCATAACTCCCACTCCATCTTGAAACTTTTTTTTAGAGGATTAATTTTATTTGCTTTGGGATCCCTTCCTGCAGAAATGAACCCACTGACGTAACTTTGAAAAGCCATTCTTAACTGGAAAAATTCAATTGATTCAATTTGATTGGGTATAGGTTTTCCATCCTCAACAGACGAGAAAAAAAAGGATGGCAGGAGAAGAAGGGCAGGATGTAGGAAATCGAGACACTTCAAAAAACCAAATTTTTTCCTCAATTTGAATGTAATTTCCCTCCATTTCGTAAATCAATTTTTGAAACAATTTTTCCAATTTTGAAAGAGAAACTGTTCTTTTTTATACGTACGACTTATAAGGGAAGCAGGGCAATGCTCTATTGCTCTATCTTCACGATTAGTTGCAAAATGCCCAGTTATAGGAAGCTTGTTAATTTTATCACTAAAATGAGCAATTTTTTCCATCATCCATCATTAACGTATCTTAACGAAATGAACGGTCTACTGCTCCTGCTAAATGCACGAAACATCTGAATGCATTTTGTAAAACACACGTGCCGGTATGTTTTTTGATGTGCCAACGTAACGCTGTAAGAAGTTTCGATGCAAGTATCTATATTGCAACGTTAAAATCTTCATGACTGAAAAATAATTTCGTGAAAAAGACACTTAAGGTTAAAGCAAGCTTCAATGTAATAAATTTAATGGCGGTTCTCCTTGAAACTTGTTATTTAATCCAGTTTTGCGCTCCTACGATATTTATAACAAAAGCCAGTTACACCGCTTACTGTTTTGCATGCATACACCTATATCAGTACGACATACTCGTATATGCATTTGGAAAAAAAAACAGAGAAAGACAGTACCTAAGTACATAAGTACTTACAATTTTATTGTTTACCGAAGTAAATTTTAATTTCCGTCGAAGACCTTATTATAATTACCGAGCCAAGAGGGGTAGATGAAAAACATTATCGGGTACATATCGCAGAAATGCAGGATATGCGAGATTAATTATAATCGTTCGTGTATTTTAAGATTTCTGCATTCTTTATAATGCTTTGATACGATCACACTGAATTTTCAATTTATGCGTAGAAAAGTATCTTCTCTGTCGCCGATTCGCTTCCCTGTTCGCTAATCCAGATAATAACTCTGTGATAACAGTTTCTCTCTTTCTCGATAAACTCGTACGCCAATAATCGTATAAGTATATGTCGTTCTACCTACTCGTACCTAGACCTACTACATTCGTATGCATATTTAATGCGGATAACACAATCCAGACGTTTTAAAAATGCGATCTGTAATTACTACATCTGTAGCGGTAAAGTACCTACGGAAATTGAAGGCGTCGAAATGTTTTATTTTTGTTTAAATAGGCACAAGGACGATTCTCATCGGTGAATTCAATAACGCTATTTCGACATTATCTCAACAGATGAAATTTCAAGTGCTCCGAGTTCAACAATGGAAAAATCTACATGCTGATTTAAACGTATTTAATAGTGGTTCTAAACTTTAGTTAAAAGTTTTTTCAGCGTGCCTCTCAAAATTTGAGATTTGCCTGTATTTTTAAATTTTCAAAAGGATTTGAGTGATGGTGAGAAATTGATACTTAAGATGGTTTTGAGTGGTTCTGGAGTCGTAAGAGACGTTTTGAAAATTTCAGTAGAAAAAATTTTTTTCCAATATTTTAATCGTGCTTTCGATTTTGAAAACAAATTTTACCATAATTTTTTCATGTAGGTACATATTGTGTTGTCCACTTTCTTTCAACGATTTTTCATTCTACTAGTGGGCCTAACTGTTCTTAGGTATTTTTTGGAAAATTGACTAGGTACATACTTACTCGTATTATTGAGATACACGGTTCCAAAGGCTAATTGTTTTTCAGAAACGTACATAATGTGATCAGATCACTTTCCACAATAGACAGTACTCCTCATACCAATTTTAGTTCAATGCCAACTCATTCAACAAATCAGATATAATGTCGTTACTCAGCTATTCTTCATTTCGCACCAATTTCCCTTCCAATAAAAAATTAATAAAATTCATATTATCTTCATAAAAATCATAATTCGATTTTATACACCTGCACACACGATCAGAATATTTTGAAACGGAAATTCCTCTGGTAAACGCCCTCTCGCTGACTAATTGATATGACAAATGTTCAAAAGAATTAACAAATTACTGGATTGAGTGATTCACTTCCTCTAACAAAATTAATATGTATAGCAAAGAACTGGCGAAACCTTGAATTATTCCATTAAACTGACCATGCACTTACATTTTAACACATTGTTAAGGTGTGTCATGCTTCAAGAAGGAGCCTATTAGCACCTCGAGACATATACTCGTAGTTATCGAAATAATTTTATCCATACCTAATGTAAGTAAATCTATACACGCGTGCGTATTATTCATACATTCCGATAAACCATTCATAGGTATGTATGTACTTACAATGAGGTATAAAAACACCCTATGAAGTACTATACTTCACAAGCGTGAAAAAATCTTTTGATCGTTCAAATGTCACTATAAAGATGAGGCAGAAAAAAAACTTACTATAGATTTTAATCATCCAAAGACATTAAGATGCACAATGTGTTGCAATGTAAGCATCGCACACTTGGGTATCTGATCACTATTGAGGAGAAAAAAAAACATCGTTTGAAATTATTATTAAATTCTGTGTTCAACACGTACCTAGCAGGTGCACAGGGTACGAAATACGAATACGATTCACGGATTCACCAAAGTTTTTTGACGTAAAAACGTGGCCAGAGTACCTATTAAGATAACTCGAGCGGATACGAGTATTTCACCAACTAATACTGCATTTTCAATTACTTGCTGAATACGAAAACAAATTCGCACAACGATGCAAAAATTTATCAAATACAAAAGTACGTGGGTGTAAACGTTTGCTTAGCGGTCTTTACATAATCACTAGTCCATTTATGGCTTACGTATAAAGTACTAGGTATATCGCCAACGTTCGAGTGACTTGAACGCTAGTATAGGTATAGAGTTGAAGCAGTTCATACAAGTATACAAACAAGTCGCCTACCTTGTGAGCAATGATTCGCCTGGAATTCTATTCGTAATTCATTTCTTTTTCTCGCAGTTTTACATTTTACATAACAAGTCGTTTTGAGTCGATAATTCATTCCGCAGTAAAGCGAACGAAATTTCGTGAAGTCATTGAAACCTTGCGATTAACCCAAACCAGTTGGATTATATTTTTAAACGGAATATTAAACTTTGAAAGCATACTTACAACTGGATTCTAGTTATTAATTATTTTTAACCACGTGAAAATTTGTCGTCAACTTTCCTCTCTAATAAAAACGCGACTTATTCTGACTCATCTGATGTACATCTACATAGGTACTTTATAGGTGCCTATAACTTTACTCATCGATTCTGCGAACTATCGTATTAAGATATAAAATTTTCTCATTTTTTTACCTCTAAGTCGGCGTATTTCAGGGGGTTCGAGAACTTCACTCATGATTTCATTTGGATGATTTTGAATGCGAATAAACTATACCCATATGAGTATAAAAAAAATTCATTATTACAAATGTGGCGAGTAAATAGGTACCTTTATGAACGTAATCATCACGACGAATATACTACTAAGAAGATATCATTATAAAAACAAACGATAAATAATTTATCGACTTGGTTGAATGGCCAATCGTAAAATATAACTTCTCTCTCCCATATATATGTACTTGGGCATAGAGCTACAATCCATTTACTCATCGTTTCGATGAGTTTATATGAAATATGATCAATATGATTCGAAATTTCAAGTTCAAAGAGGAAACGGATGAACGCATTAAAAGATATGTAGCAAACGTTTATTTAGGTATCTCTCGTAATCAATTCGTTTTGAGTTAAGTATCTAATTTGTATGAAGTATAGGTACCTATACCTACTTGCATTTATGATTTCTCATAATCATAATATTGAACCTTCAAATTTTAATTTACGACATCATTTCAACTCGATCATTCGATAAATTTATTAGGATGTTTAATCAAAAGTAAATTGGTTTAAAAATTACTTTGTAAGAAAATAGGTATCCAATGGAGAAAGAGATTATGTGTAACAAAAATGCCAAAAATTAGAGGTCTGCAGTTGGCACAGAAACGATCAGAGCATGATCATGGAAAGTCAGTAGGGGTTAAAAATGTCTTTAATACGATTTATGCCTCGATAATATTTATGTTGAAATATCATGATATTATAAAGATTTTTAAAATTTTATAAGGTTTTACACTTAATATCTACTTGAAATTAATTGCAGAATTTTAGTACCTACATTTTAATTGAATTATTTAAAGGTAAGTACCTATTTTATTACTCCAATTTCTTAAATAAAAATTATTATAAGATTGCTTAAAATATATTTTTTAAAAGATAATTATTTTTTTGCCAACAAATATCTCTAAAATTTTCTGTAAAACCAAAAAAATTAAAATAAGGACTTGATACTGTATATAGAATAAACCTTCTTCTAGTTCAATAAAACAGAGAAGGAAGATGGAGAGGTCAATTGAAAACACTTTTTAGCCAAAGGCACAATAATTATTTAATTTCAACAACTACTCCCCACCCCCACCCCCCCCCCGCGAAAATAAATAACAATCTTGTTTCGGCTATTTTGTAGCCTCGAACAAATTTTCACGTTTCCCACGAATTTCAAATTTTTTTCGGAAGGGTCAAAAATGAACTTAGGATCTATAACTTTCGTTGATGTTCATTGGGATCCTCTCAGCACAAGTTGTTAACGTACCACAGAATTCCAGGTGTAGTCGTTCAAAGTAAATTTTTGACCAATGGTAAAACTCCACAAAAAATTCAAAAAAATAGGTGCATATCTTATTATAACCAATTTTGATCCTTCTAGAGCAATGTATAAATTTCTGAAGAAATTTTAAAACTCTGCTGAAGGCTTTGAAGTGACCTAAAAGGGGTTGTTTTTGAAATGGAGATTTGAAGTGAAGTGAATAACTATTCACATGCGTACCTACGTTTTGATTTTTAAAAAATACTCAAGCATTTATCTGAATTTAATTTTGAGATCGTGTATTGAATTTTCAATTTGTTTTCTTTTCTTCCATCATCCCAAAGAACTTAAACAAGTAAGTACAACTACAAGAGTGCAAATGTTTCCTTATCTTGGCAATGAATCTTTTTTCAAGGTAAAGGCGGATTGTAAAAGAAACCAGTGGGGATATAGCAGAAGTTTCTATATTCATACTTTGTAAGCTGAGAATGATTTATCAAGGTCTAATTCTTGGACCACTCAAAAAGACAAAAAAAGAACAATCTCTGTCATTAAAAATTGTGCAAATACTGTAACCATTGATTTTAGCGTATAGCAGATAGCCAGATCTATTGTTCTTTTCAGAGACATTTGAATTAGTACATGCATCTGAAATGTAGTCGTCGCTAGCATTCGTGTTTTACCTCGAATGCATCTGAGATGCATCCAAACACATCCAAACCCTTATAAACATTCTCTTTTTAGTTGTTGTGTGTTGTGGAAGTTAGGTTGGTAACCAAATGGAACAAAACTACTTCATTCTTCACCCTCCCGCAAACCTGTCTCGCCTATCTTACCCTGGCTTTGCCTTTTTTCATTCAACAATTGATAGAAAAGATCGTTTCATTGTATAACAGTGTGTTTTGTTTAATAGAAAAAGGAAAGTAGCAGTTAGGCGGCCTTTAGAATGTTTCCTACATATTTCAAATTTATTTTCAATGAACTAAGTTTATGTAAGCAAGGTAAAAAAGTAATCAAAAAGTGAGAGAATCATCAATAGATTAGTAAGTAGGTATTATTAAAATGGAAAATCTTACAAAAAAATAATTCATCAATTATTTTTCCAGAATTTTTGAATTTTTTGGGCAGCTAAAAATCGAGTTGATAAGTACTCAACCTACTTAGCGACTTTAATCAACATTAAATTTAAGCCAGTTTCCAGGAAATGCAGGCGGACATCTCCACTGTAGTTTTTGAGCAGAATTTTCGTAAGGGAAATATTTAATTGAAAAATTTGAAGTTTCCGGTAAAAAAAATGCTTTGAAGTTTCCATCTGGAAATCGTCTCAAATGTGGATGAACTCATAAAACATGTTCAGTATCAACTATCAAGTCTATTTTTAACTGGCCAAGATTATTATTCACGCCTTCCGAAGAAAATTCAAAACTCTAAAAAAATTGAAATTCGTGCTGGAGGCACCAGAATGGCTTGAAACGGTGAAATTCGGATTTGAGGGAGGTTAACATTAGTTTCAGGGCTAATTATCATCATTTTTGTTGGTTACATACGTAGGTACTTTTTAAAAATCATTAATCACTGAAAATAATCAATTTTATATTCAAACATTTGCCAAAAAATTGAAAACTAAATTTGGGCACGGGGCAGCTAGAATTTTGGATATGGGGATTTCAGAGTAGACTCTCTTCAAAAATTGCAATCGGGTTCACATCGAAGATGGCACCTCGAGAAATTTTCTTGATAGGCAACTAGGTAGGTAGGTATTGAAACAAAAACCAAGTGTTGAAGTATGAACAAAAACACTCGAGCTAAAAAATAAAATTGCACCCCTCTCCAAAAGTCACTTTGAAAAAAAAAATGTACACATCTAAGACCGCCATAACTACGAGTATTATGGCAAAAAAATAGGTAAATAGTATAAAACAAATATTTTCGGAAGAGAAACAAAACACTCGAGCTACAAATTAAAATTACCTCCCACCTTCCTTCTCTCAGACAAACTATGTTATTAATTTTGAAAAAATATATTCATTTCAGGCTTTGAAATGTTCATTTTCAAAAATTTGGGTACATTAATTTGATTTCAAACAGAAAGACTTTTCAAATTTTTTGCAAAAAGCAGGACTTTTAAGAAAGCGAGATTTTTTCACAATTATTTTATAAAGAAACAAGATTTTTATGCAGTTCTTGACAAAAAAATGAGAATTTTTTCGAAATTTTCCGACAAAAAAATGACAATTTTCAGAATTTGTTTGGCAAAGTCAACGAAAGGCATTACTTTTTGCGATTTTTGGCGGTAAGAAATACTTACTTTGATGGTAGAATTTTTTTTTAGGGGTCACCAGACCAAAATTCAAGGTGGGTCATGGCAGTGCATTTTCAATTTTTGGCGAATTTTTGAAGATCAAATTTGATTAAAAATAGGCAAAAATGAAAATTTAAACTAAATTGACCTGAAAATTTGTGATTTAGTTGACATTTGACACCCCCCTAAATTAAAAGAGTTTGAAACCTCCAATTTCTGGACTCGTCTGCATTCACAAAACCTAGAAAAATTACTTCCTCAAAATTACAACTTACAAGGGAACCTTTTGAGGTGTCACTCTCCGATTTGAACGGGACCGAGATTTTTGGAAAGAGCATAGTCTAAAACCCCCAAAACCAAATTTTCAGCTGCCCGAGTTCATTTTTCGATTTTTGGCAAACGTTTGAAAATTCAAACTTGACTGTTTAAATGGCGATTTATGCTTTTTTTTTAAAAAAAAAAGTGCGTACTTGATCCGTAAAAATTGGAAAATTAAGTCCAAAAACTAATATTAACTACCCAAATCTAAATTTCACCATTTCCAGCCGTTCTGGAGCTTCCAGCGCGATTTTTAAATTTCTCCAGAATTTTGAATTTGCTCCAGAAGGCGTGAATATGGAGTTGGGCAGCTAAAAATCGAGTTGTGTATTATACTCGACCTGTTTAACGAGTTAATCCACCTTTGAGCCGATTTTGAGAGTGACACCTCAAAAGTAGTTTTTTGGCCAGCTTTTTTCAAAATTAAAAAATCCAAAAAATCAAAAGTTTCCCGTTTGCGTGGAAAATTTTGAAATTCGCGCTAATCGCTGTATTTCATCCAAAACTAACCCCCCAAATCAAAATTTTATAATTTCCAGCCGTTCTGGAGCCTCCAGCGCGATTTTTCAATTTCTCCAGAATTTTGAATTTACTTCAGAAGGTGTGAATATGAAGTTAACTAAAAATCGATTCGTGTATTATACTCCACCTGTTTAACAAGTTTATCCACCTCACAAACGGTAAACTTTTGATTAGGTATTTTCATTTTTCAATTTTGAAAAAAGCTGGCCAAAAAACCACTTTTGACTTTTGAGGTGTCACTCTCAAAATCGGCTGAAATGTGAATAAACTCGTTAAACTGGTCGAGTGTAATACACAATTCGCCAAGAGGTTCCCTTGTTAGTGATTTCGATATGTACTTGCTCGGGACTTTTTTTTTATAAAAATAGAAAAAAATAGCTTCATGGACAATGTTGTGTCTAGTTGTATTTCACAAAAGATCGAGGGTTTTATTGTGAGCATACTGTCTTGTGTTCCATTTCTTACGTTAAGATCCGTGTTTGTAACTTGTGTGTGATTCGTATAGCAGGTAAAAAACGGTTGCATTCATCATTTTAAAAAAAAGTAAAAAAAAAAGGTTCAAAATGAGACACCATCTATCAACACTTCGAAGTACTTCTTACTCGTTGAGTCGGTGCTGTCGAATGCATCTCGACTGCAGCGCGGCACTGTGTTCAGATGCATTGTAACGTTTCCAAAAAGAACAATAGGACTGGCTATCTGCTATACGAGCGTATAGCAGATAGCCAGTCCTATTGTTCTTTTTGGAAACGTTACAATGCATCTGAACACAGTGCCGCGCTGCAGTCGAGATGCATTCGACAGCACCGACTCAACGAGTAAGAAGTACTTCGAAGTGTTGATAGATGGTGTCTCATTTTGAACCTTTTTTTTTTACTTTTTTTTAAAATGATGAATGCAACCGTTTTTTACCTGCTATACGAATCACACACAAGTTACAAACACGGATCTTAACGTAAGAAATGGAACACAAGACAGTATGCTCACAATAAAACCCTCGATCTTTTGTGAAATACAACTAGACACAACATTGTCCATGAAGCTATTTTTTTCTATTTTTATAAAAAAAAAGTCCCGAGCAAGTACATATCGAAATCACTAACAAGGGAACCTCTTGGCGAATTGTGTATTACACTCGACCAGTTTAACGAGTTTATTCACATTTCAGCCGATTTTGAGAGTGACACCTCAAAAGTCAAAAGTGGTTTTTTGGCCAGCTTTTTTCAAAATTGAAAAATGAAAATACCTAATCAAAAGTTTACCGTTTGTGAGGTGGATAAACTTGTTAAACAGGTGGAGTATAATACACGAATCGATTTTTAGTTAACTTCATATTCACACCTTCTGAAGTAAATTCAAAATTCTGGAGAAATTGAAAAATCGCGCTGGAGGCTCCAGAACGGCTGGAAATTATAAAATTTTGATTTGGGGGGTTAGTTTTGGATGAAATACAGCGATTAGCGCGAATTTCAAAATTTTCCACGCAAACGGGAAACTTTTGATTTTTTGGATTTTTTAATTTTGAAAAAAGCTGGCCAAAAAACTACTTTTGAGGTGTCACTCTCAAAATCGGCTCAAAGGTGGATTAACTCGTTAAACAGGTCGAGTATAATACACAACTCGATTTTTAGCTGCCCAACTCCATATTCACGCCTTCTGGAGCAAATTCAAAATTCTGGAGAAATTTAAAAATCGCGCTGGAAGCTCCAGAACGGCTGGAAATGGTGAAATTTAGATTTGGGTAGTTAATATTAGTTTTTGGACTTA
Source organism: Planococcus citri (assembly GCF_950023065.1). Lineage (NCBI taxonomy): Eukaryota > Metazoa > Arthropoda > Insecta > Hemiptera > Pseudococcidae > Planococcus > Planococcus citri. The sequence continues at coordinate 36,875,778 of NC_088677.1, forward strand.
ATTTTCCAATTTTTACGGATCAAGTACGCACTTTTTTTTTTAAAAAAAAAGCATAAATCGCCATTTAAACAGTCAAGTTTGAATTTTCAAACGTTTGCCAAAAATCGAAAAATGAACTCGGGCAGCTGAAAATTTGGTTTTGGGGGTTTTAGACTATGCTCTTTCCAAAAATCTCAGTCCCGTTCAAATCGGAGAGTGACACCTCAAAAGGTTCCCTTGTAAGTTGTAATTTTGAGGAAGTAATTTTTCTAGGTTTTGTGAATGCAGACGAGTCCAGAAATTGGAGGTTTCAAACTCTTTTAATTTAGGGGGGTGTCAAATGTCAACTAAATCACAAATTTTCAGGTCAATTTAGTTTAAATTTTCATTTTTGCCTATTTTTAATCAAATTTGATCTTCAAAAATTCGCCAAAAATTGAAAATGCACTGCCATGACCCACCTTGAATTTTGGTCTGGTGACCCCTAAAAAAAAATTCTACCATCAAAGTAAGTATTTCTTACCGCCAAAAATCGCAAAAAGTAATGCCTTTCGTTGACTTTGCCAAACAAATTCTGAAAATTGTCATTTTTTTGTCGGAAAATTTCGAAAAAATTCTCATTTTTTTGTCAAGAACTGCATAAAAATCTTGTTTCTTTATAAAATAATTGTGAAAAAATCTCGCTTTCTTAAAAGTCCTGCTTTTTGCAAAAAATTTGAAAAGTCTTTCTGTTTGAAATCAAATTAATGTACCCAAATTTTTGAAAATGAACATTTCAAAGCCTGAAATGAATATATTTTTTCAAAATTAATAACATAGTTTGTCTGAGAGAAGGAAGGTGGGAGGTAATTTTAATTTGTAGCTCGAGTGTTTTGTTTCTCTTCCGAAAATATTTGTTTTATACTATTTACCTATTTTTTTGCCATAATACTCGTAGTTATGGCGGTCTTAGATGTGTACATTTTTTTTTTCAAAGTGACTTTTGGAGAGGGGTGCAATTTTATTTTTTAGCTCGAGTGTTTTTGTTCATACTTCAACACTTGGTTTTTGTTTCAATACCTACCTACCTAGTTGCCTATCAAGAAAATTTCTCGAGGTGCCATCTTCGATGTGAACCCGATTGCAATTTTTGAAGAGAGTCTACTCTGAAATCCCCATATCCAAAATTCTAGCTGCCCCGTGCCCAAATTTAGTTTTCAATTTTTTGGCAAATGTTTGAATATAAAATTGATTATTTTCAGTGATTAATGATTTTTAAAAAGTACCTACGTATGTAACCAACAAAAATGATGATAATTAGCCCTGAAACTAATGTTAACCTCCCTCAAATCCGAATTTCACCGTTTCAAGCCATTCTGGTGCCTCCAGCACGAATTTCAATTTTTTTAGAGTTTTGAATTTTCTTCGGAAGGCGTGAATAATAATCTTGGCCAGTTAAAAATAGACTTGATAGTTGATACTGAACATGTTTTATGAGTTCATCCACATTTGAGACGATTTCCAGATGGAAACTTCAAAGCATTTTTTTTACCGGAAACTTCAAATTTTTCAATTAAATATTTCCCTTACGAAAATTCTGCTCAAAAACTACAGTGGAGATGTCCGCCTGCATTTCCTGGAAACTGGCTTAAATTTAATGTTGATTAAAGTCGCTAAGTAGGTTGAGTACTTATCAACTCGATTTTTAGCTGCCCAAAAAATTCAAAAATTCTGGAAAAATAATTGATGAATTATTTTTTTGTAAGATTTTCCATTTTAATAATACCTACTTACTAATCTATTGATGATTCTCTCACTTTTTGATTACTTTTTTACCTTGCTTACATAAACTTAGTTCATTGAAAATAAATTTGAAATATGTAGGAAACATTCTAAAGGCCGCCTAACTGCTACTTTCCTTTTTCTATTAAACAAAACACACTGTTATACAATGAAACGATCTTTTCTATCAATTGTTGAATGAAAAAAGGCAAAGCCAGGGTAAGATAGGCGAGACAGGTTTGCGGGAGGGTGAAGAATGAAGTAGTTTTGTTCCATTTGGTTACCAACCTAACTTCCACAACACACAACAACTAAAAAGAGAATGTTTATAAGGGTTTGGATGTGTTTGGATGCATCTCAGATGCATTCGAGGTAAAACACGAATGCTAGCGACGACTACATTTCAGATGCATGTACTAATTCAAATGTCTCTGAAAAGAACAATAGATCTGGCTATCTGCTATACGCTAAAATCAATGGTAACAGCATACAGTATCATGTATCTGACTACTCGTAGATATAATGTACTTCACCTAACATATAAGCACCAATTCACTTTTTTCTCTACAACCTATTTTGCCAACATTCATAATCGTCATCTTTGGTTGAATTTGCACACGCCTTGGTGAATGATGTAATCAAATTTGAAAAATAACGACAAAATAAAAATGGAGAATATAAATTTCAATTCACTATCCGTATCCATCCAAAATAGCAATAACTGATAAATTGGTTGGACGGTCGCCAGTCGATTATCACTGAAGCGTTTCGCAGCAGCACTTGGAAGACTTGATTACCTATACTTAAAACTTGCATTACAATTTGAGATTTTTTTCGTATTACAGCTTACAAGGCCAATATTCACTTTCACTTTAACGAGTACGAAGCTTAACACTTGATATTTTGTTATAGTATAGTAGTAGGTATAGAATGTCTGCGCAAGTACCTACATATTAATTTATAGGTCCGAATACTGTTATTTCCGAAGCGTGGTCGATTTATCGAAATGCTCATAATCGTTTATCGTGTACCTATACCTACTACCTAGATAGGATTTTGCAATCGATAGTTTGATAGAAATGGTTCATTCAACACGTTTCTCACCAAAGATCACGATGCGTAAACACAATTAGAAAATCATAACTTATAGTCTTTATAATAGAAATAGGTGAATAGGAACCTTGAAAAAACACAATTCAAATAAAACCAGTTTTTCATAATTTCTATTAAGATATTTTCATTTCACGCAAGGATAATGAATAATATGATCATACGTATTTATTGGGTAAATGGTAAAATAAAGTGCAAAATGCTGCAAAAAATTTAAAGAAAATAAAAGTAAAGTCAAGTCCTCCCTCCTCCATAGGTTACGTACTCGACTTACTTAATATACTCGTACTTTCATAAGAACTCTTGTTTTCAATCTTATAATGGAAATAACATTTGAATAATCTTGTTCAAATGTAACGAGAATGCGTTTGAAATTTATGGACCTGCAATTCGCTTGTGATCCTCGATGTTTACTACCTGTTGGTATGTACATACTACCTCATGTTCGCGGAAAACGTGCAAATAAAAGTTAATTGGGAGAGATGAAACAATGGAAGGCACAATCGTGGTGGTTTTATTCAACCAATTCTTCCTTTTTTTTTTCATTAGCAATGTTTTTCTTTTCTTTTTTTCTAACAATGCTATAGGTACCTATAGGTAGATTACCTATTACAGCATCTAATCCTTAATGGCTTTGAGACATAAGTATAAAATCTCTTTTAAAACAAAATCATGTTAATCGATTTTTAGCGATGATGATTATCTTGGTGCTGGTTCGACGCACCTGAGTACAATAGGTTGTTATTATTAAAATTATGTATTTCTTAAATTTTTAAATAAACGCAATGTTTGTACCGATAAGTTGGCTAAATCGGTTAATTCGTTTTGCAATTCATTTGAATAAATTATTATCTCGTTATAAGGGTGGTCTATAAATAAAACACCCTTTACTGAATTATATTACATTATAGCAAGTTATAGTAGGTATAAATATTTATGAGCCATCAAAAATAAGGAGGTAGTTATTAACAGATACCTTGTACGAAGAATCGTTACCACAATGCTTAAGAAAAGGCTACATCCTTTGCTTCATTTTTTCCAATTTTCACTTAAATTAAAATAATCCATTTACTTATACATACATATGCATGAGTATGCTAATACATTAAATGAATAGGTATCCACTAATGTTCGCAACACATAACTACTTATATTTGTACATACTTATAGGTAGGTACTCGTATTATTAGAAACAATATCTACTCACATTTAAATCGCTCAGAAAGACATACTCTGATACATAGGTAATTTTGACCTTCAGATAAAAATATTTGAAAAGGGAATAGATTCGCAAAACTTCACCGAGAAAACTCAAAAATCACCTTCAAACAGTGAATAAGAGTTTTCGACTATGTTGAACCAAACAATGAAACAATCAATCATCCATTGACTCTTTTTCACAAGTCAGCTGTGTACATGACCCAGGAAGCGACGACTGATTAAAAGTGCAAAAAAAAAGACAATAGTTTGTAGATACTTTCTTACTGTTTTATTAGCCACACCTACACAAGTCAACCGAAATAGTGCTGAATAACCTGAGTAAAATTTCGGTAAAATTTTAAAAAGCAACGTATGTACATACAAATATCAAGGTTAATAACATTTCTTTGGGTCAAGAATATATTACACATGAACGAGTAAGGATTCATTTACGTATTATAGTTTGTGTCGAGCTAGACAGTATACCTACTACCTACCTACTAATAATAATTATATGCAACTTGGTTTTTGAAAAATATACCTACGTATTTCTTTGAAACTGCACGCTTTAAATTTAAATACACAAGTACTGAAATTTAATTCCTGCGGCGAGTAATTTATATGTGACATTTGAATCACATTCTTTCTTATGCAACTATCACAAATATAAGATCTAAACGTTACCCATAATATCGAGTACCTAATATGTACCTTGTGCCTTCCAGTTATTACGAGTAGAAATGTCTACAAGATGCACTAGCCACGCATCCTATGTGATGATAGTCCATAATTTCTAATAAATTACAAATCGAATGAAAAAAATATTCACTGATTCCCAATTTTTGGTGATCAACTTATAAGCAATTTAGTTCTAATGAGCTGAGCCCTACGTAAAAATAAAGATTGAATACTTTCCTTCGTAAAATAAAACTAATACGTATGTAGATTGGTAGGAGGTGGAACTTTCTTTGAAATTAACAATACGATGAGTCAGTTATCAGAGCATGGTGGAAAATTTCTCCAATGTATTCATGTTATCTACCTAGTACCTACGAATATTCTTTCAATTAAAGTGCAATGATAGGGACGAATGACCATAGAAACCTGAACATAATTTTTTTATAAGATAATACAGTTTTTGTTTGCATCTTTTTGCCAAAAATTAAACTTTTTTTTTGGTATTTCATAACAGCATTCTTTTTCTTTCATTCAAAAGCATATAAAAGCCGAAACTTACCCACAGACAATATTTCTTCAAAAGAATTCTCATCTTTCCTCAACTTAAGAAAAAATCTCAACATAAAATAACGCTCTTTTAATAGGTTTCTACCACAAAGGAAAATCCTTAGAAAATCGTTAAATTGTTAGCTATACGCAGGAGTAATTATTCGGCTTACATTCATCATAAGTTAGGCTTTTTATTCTGTACCAACATTTTACCGCCTTCATAAGAATGATATAAACAACGTCGGTAGGTAGAGGTACCTTCAGCTTCATAGCTCAAGAGACGAGAATAACAATAAATATTTTTAAAATCACGAAACTTTAAGGTGGAATGCTCGCTCAGGCAAAGAGTTAAAATCCACCTGCTAAATTAACAAAATGAAAAATAAATTACGATTTTCATAGTAAAAAGCCGAGATTTATGCAGACTTTGCTTTGTCATAATAACTCGCAGCTAAGTATAACGTAAGACGCGAAGAATTATCTACCAGGAGGAGAAAAAACCACCAAGTGCACCATACGGAAGATCACGTTAAAAAAATCATAGTCGGCGATTCGGCGAAAAAACTACACAGGCAGTCTAAATATACAAGTTGACGTTGAACCGTAAACCTTGATTTATGTCTTTAAGTCGATCGTTTTGAAACAGGATTAAGAGATGCATTCTACGTATCTGCTATTGTCAGCTATGGAATTTCTTTATGTACCTGTTGCGAGGGAGGAGGGACGGACGTTCGAGTAATACAAGCGGCTTCTTCTCTTTTCTTTTACTTTTTTTCTTACAAAAAATAAAAGTTTTACGAGTATTTTTGTGTGTGAAATAATTTTTAAAACCTGACGTAATTTATTGGCGGGAAAAATATACAGTTTTTAATGGATATCTACTATTAAATTAAAAAGCAACAAAGAAATGCAATTGATTTGCAAACGTGGTAGGTATTTGCCAATACATTAGCATCAATGTTGCATGCATCTTTAGCACATCTGACACTGACTATCAACAAAATTAAAAATTTTGTTTTTAGGTATAGGTAGGTACGTAAGCACACCTGCCTAGTTCATGAGAATAATATACGTATTTCAACATAAAAATCCAATGCTGAAGTGTTGAATTTAGTAACACTGTAACAGTAAAGATAAAATTAGTAAATGACAGAATAATAAAGCCAGCAACGCTTGGTTAGTCATCCTTAGCAAAGAGAGAAAAAATACAGAACTTAGTGATCTAAGATGCTACTACCTATTTTATGGGTACCTACCTTACACTTTACTCTGTTTACCTTAAAGTAGAAAGATACGAAATTACTGCAGTCCAATTATTTCTATTTTTAGAAATATTTGCAGCCAAAAATACACGAAAAGAAATTGTGAATATTTTCACATTGGTCCGTAAGCTATATACCTAGGTAGAGCAAAAAATACTCGTTGCATTGCATATGGGCAAGGCAGAGAAGTTATCTACATTTATGGATATGCCCTTGATAAATTTTCGTTCATCTCACCGTTACACGTAGAGGTACCTACCTACCGAAATCGTAAAATTATATATTTTTTTTTCTCTAAAATTAGGAACATTTCACGACATAAAATAACATTCTAATCCATTTCCTCTCGAATTGTTTCTTTTCGACCCGCACACTCAATTTTTCAAAGTGTTCGGTAATTTTCACATTAAAGAATTACCTGGTTTTATAGCGAAACTATATTCCATCGTAGAGAAGCTGCAATTCATGCACTAAGAAATTATCACTAGGATTATTTTACCAGCTTTACATGTGCTAAATAACGGTATATAGGATTTTCGAATGTAATTTGAAACCCACTTATCCTATAGTCGTTTTTATAACGCCTTTGATTACTTTGTTCACATTATTTGTATGTACAAACCCACGTAATACTTTTCATGAAGCATCTTACGATGGCAAACTATGAGAAAATATTTCTATTCAATCTCAAGTATGGTAAATAAATCGTTGCATTCAACTTGTATTATTTCAAGTACCTACACGAGTATTTCATTGATTTATTTTTATGATATCTAGGCTTACTTACATTTATTAAAATGATGATGATACTGTTTAATTTAATTTTTTTCTGAAATAAAATAGCTTAGGTAGGTAGTAGGTACTCGTACTTGAAAATGGTATAACTTGGGTGTAAAATGAAACCTACACCTTTGTGGTTTTCTAATATCTGACGCGGTTATATAATTTTGAATATGCGTTACAATACCATAGGTAGTTAGGTACATAACAAACATGCAAGAGAACTTTTATCGACGTAAACTCGGCATTATGACTAATTTCAACACAATTTTAGTAAATATTTTCACTCTCAACATACCTGAGTGTAAATTGGGCAGCATTGTAATAAACGAGTTGGTACGGTTTATGGAGCTCGATAAAAAGGAAAACAGGTCGTTAAAAAATTTTATTTTTGACGTTATTAATTCTGAGACAGTCGAGAGAACGAAATTTTTTTTTGAAAAACTTGTTCAACTTGGCGATTAAAGTTTGTAAGAACAGTCAAAGCTTGAAAATTCTTTGAAATACCCTACGACCCCCTTCCGCCAATAAACTTTCATTCGGGTTGACTATGAAATATGAGACATGCGAAATCCTATCAGTTTCCGCCATTTGAGAATTTATTTACGTATAAAATTACTTACCCTAGTGCAAATGAGAACCTAATGACTAGCTGTGTCCCGAAACACATTGTAAATGACAATTATTAATAATGCCATTTTATATAGATAATAGATAACTATAGACAGAGTGTATGTAAAATTCATAAATATAGGCATTATCTAGTCGGTATTCGAGAAGAAGCCTTGGATGCAGAAATTAACGTTATAATTTGGGAACGTTATTACTTATTAGGTTTAGGAAAATTTAAACGCATCCTACGTACACACTTACACGGCGATCCGTGAAAAATTCTTTTGTCAAAAATTTACCAAATTCATTACGTAATAGGTTTAAATTTATATTTGAAAAAAATGACCAAAATGGGCTCAGTTTGACCTCCTGTCTGTTCCCCTTCTGTAAAATCCTGAAACTAGATGCGTGTGGCAGTACTTTAGTTAGTTGTTAGTGACATCTGTTTTTGGTCTGATGTTTATAGGTACATCACTGTACAACACATTGTCAACATAATATTAGAACCTAGCTACATAACACTTGTCATTTGTCATTACCGCTATGAAACCTTGTTTACATTCAGAACAGGTACCTACCTGTTCAAAAATATAATATTAAATAGTAAAAAAAAATATATATATATCGAGCTAATATTTATACTCGTGATGCATAAAACCAAGAACCAAGAAAATTAAATTAAAATTAACGAAAAGAATAATGAAAAGATAAGTGGCTCTTGAACGATAAGTAGGTACTTATACGTGAGCAAAAATTTCAAACAAGAACATAAATTTGATAATTGAATTTAAAATGCCATAAAAAGTAATTTTATTTATAGTGCTTTTGACATTGGCGAAGGGTAGTTGTACTTATGAGAAACTATTAGTCTGGTATCCTTCTGCATCCATCTCGTTAATTTTTATATGCATTATGCGCAACAGATACCTGCTACCAGACGATGTTTGGACACAAAAAATCGATCCCGATCCGTGAACATATTTTACTAACTACGTGATATGCATTTACTCGCCATTTATACTCAACGATTTGAAATATCAACTCGATTGATGTAATTTGAAATGCTCGAATTTCAACCGAATAATTTGCATTATTTTAACTGGAAAATTTTGGCAAGCATAGTGACGAAAACAAGATAGGATTTGCATTTAGATGATAGGTAGAATAAGATAGCAACCAAAGCTGAAATAATGATATTGGAACGTTTCTCTTAAATCAAAGTAAAATCTTAAGTACAAGTACGAGTACGAGTATTTAGATCCAATTTTTTTTTTTCATCTACCTACATACAAATACAACCCACAAATTTGAAAAACTCTAACGTGAAATGCAAAAATATCTCAATGTTAATGTTTGATAACCTGTAACCGCCGCATTTTGCACCAGGCCACGACCGTGATCAATAACACCTTGTCTCATGGAACACCATATTGATGCCTTTTTTTTTTTTTTTACCATACGCGATACGCCTATGGAACATAATCAACTGTAATTTAATGGTTGATCGGATAAAACAGAGGTACCTAGGTATACATTTTACGGAAATTGAATGTAACAAGAAGCAGGAAACATGGCTAGATTTTCGTTTAGTAACTTTTTGTACTTTTTTTAAAATAAAATTCGTAATAGGTACCTAACTATTCTTATGACAAAATATTTGTCGTCGTGTATTTTTTAGTCTTTTTTTGGGAGATTTCCACTCGTACGAGTGTTCATGCGCATGTTACATAGAAGAGTACAGCAAAGACAGAGAATGAAGATTCATTTTGAGAAGAAGATTATAAATGCAATTTTTCAAATTCAAAAGATAATTGTGTACCTATTCTAGACTCAAATCACACGTATTGAATGAAAGAACAATAACGTACTGCTAAAAACTTACCTATCTACCTACTCATGAATTAAGTAAGTACCAAAATTTTATAATTTCAAAAAAAGCTCATAGACAATTTCACAGCTGGATAATTACTAATTAGCAAGTAATGTTACCAGGTTTTTAATGTTTTTAGCGCAGAACTTACATGAGTGCGATTTGCTTAATATCTGAAAAAGTACAACGAAGAGGAGGATATCCATAAATCGAACATGGAAGGTTTACCACACTTGAGATTGATTTCGGTTGCTAGAGAAAAAAAAAACACCGACTATGGAGATATTCTCGTTGTGATGATCGTCGATAATGAATGAACGCCATTTGTTTCGTTTTTAATCACTGAACAACCACATTCCGTCATCAAACAGTTGGAATACCTATTAACGTACTTGCATCTGAATCAATAAAGTAAATAAAGTCATCAGATGCTTCTTTTTTCAACCCTTTGGAATAAAAACTCGACGGATAAATAAAATATTCTCTCGTTGAATAAAAAAAATGAAAAAAAGTCAATCGACGCGGCGCAATTTTTATACTGCACAAAATACCTACCTAAACGATTATAAATCAGCGACGATATCGTGTGAGAATGGAGATAAATCTCGAGTTTTATATCTACACAGTCGAATTCTCTTATTGAAATCGCCGATTTATAATTCTATACGTTTGATATTCCTACCAGAAAAATGTGATTAATGACTAAAAATGGCAATAGTTTGATTGCATAAACGAATACCTACTTGATGTAATTTTAATACTACGTTCAAATATGACGAATATTTGAAAACGTATGCCAAATGTATAGCTATAAAATTACCCACATTCGACATTTCAACCTACGAGTAAATTCGTCGAGAAGACGAAACATGGGCAAATTTTTCGTGAAATTCAGCAAAAAACAAGCGTGTATAACGAATCGTCGGCCGCCGAGCACTGTTATAATGTAGTAAGTGTAAGTCTTGATCACGATCTTTCAATCAGCACATACCACCACGAATTAGCGTTTTTTAAACTATAAGTACAATCTTCGCTATAACGTTAAAAATCTAACGGTATTGAATATTTTAATGTCTTTACCTTAGCGCCGTATTTCAGACATGCCATCTAATTTAGATTTTCACGCGCCAGCGTGAATCTGAAACAAAAAATATGCACCTATAATGAATTGAAAACATCATAATATAGAAATTAAAATCTACCAAAAAAATAACAATAAGTAAGTACTAGATGCTAGATGCTACAAGATAGGTATTAGGTAGAGGTACATAGGTATTTCAACACAATTCAAATTACCGGTTAACAATAGACAGATTTACCAAACATTTGTTAATAAATCATATAATCATCATCTCGTAAATACTCGTATCTCTCCGGCACCTATATACTACTAAGTAGGTACCAAAATCGTGAAAAAATTGCCACAGGATTTGATAGGTTACAAAATAAATAATGTAGCGTAGATTATTTCGATTGTGGTAATTTGCATGTCCACCTGGTGCAGTTTGTGCTGACTTGCAAAAATAGATACCTACATAAAAGAAGCAATTTTTTAAAATGTTGACGACAACTTTATTGGAAAAAAGCAAGATTAAGTTTCATTTTATATATTAAATATGAATGTTCCATTCGTCGGGTCTCCAAACATGCAACTATACTTCATAGAATTATGAGTAGTATGAAGGATATCTTTAGGAGCTCCATCATTTGCAGTCTGATGTTATACAGACAACCCTCACGATTTTTTGAATTATGATTTCTACGATACATTTAAGAAGTAAATCAAAATAAAACTGAACACAAGAATAGTTTGGTCACCAAAGTAATCTCAAAACTCAAAAGCACCTAAGCTGCACTTTTTGCCAACTGCAACAGCAGAAACTTAGGAATGACTATACCTACATTTAGATCCAAAATGAATAATGATGAAACTTCATTGAGTGAGCGAAGCTCTTCATAGTTTTGTAATACCTACTTATTGGACCAGGGATGACTTAGGATACGGTATGGAAATCTTGGAAGTAATCTACATTCTGAATCATTCATACCCCAACATGGACTCCATTGGGTACACCACTTAAGCTAATAATGCTAATAATATGAAAACTAGATAGGTATGACTCTCACCATTTCTCAATGGATTTCTCAACAGTTGCACAGAAACAAAAACGTCACAATTAAAAACTCCGATTTCAAAAACACTGAACTATTCACTTAATAACCAAACCCCATTATGAAAAAACAAAAAATTGTTTTTTATTTCAAAATATCAAAGTGGTAATACCCTGTAGTATGCGGCACCAACACGTAAACGGTTCCGACGTCCATATCGTCGCAAATAAGCCAGAACAGAACACTCGCCGCACATGAGTTCATTTCGCTGACAACTGACAGTACATTTAACTTAACCTGGTACCAGATAAGTTGCCGAGCCCCCACCTATGGGCATTATTATCATGAATCAGATCTTCTACCTCGCTGTATACTCTAAATACACCTCGCTTTCGGCGTTGGGACATCTTTTCCTTCGTTTTTTGCGAATATGACATCATTGTTTGAGGAATAAGCACATTATTTTATACAGAATTTTGGTAAAAAAAAACTGTGCGAGGTACATACCACATATGACATAGGTATTGTAGCGCTTTTAAAAGTATATTAGCTTTGGTGATTCATACCTTTCCTAGGTGGATTTTTATTATTTTCATTAATTAACTACGATGTCGCGCAGGAAGAACAGAACACAATTGAGAATTTCATGCAAAATATATTTTAATTTTTAACATTACCTATACTTACCTACGTATGCGTACTTATGAGGATTTTGGAAAGAGAAATGGGACATAGAGGGCCGAGGGGTATTTGACATAGGTATTATTTACTAACGTTATATTGCTAATCAGTGAGTTAAAAATTAATTTGAAGGGTAAAAGCTGTAAAGTATTCAACTTTGTAGCTAATGAATGGAATTACGTCTTACATACGAATATAGGTAGGCGCGAACTCATTTTTCAAATTGACTAGCACGATGGCCCCTATCCAATGCGAAGTACACCTACCTAGTACCTACTCAGTACTAAAAAAGTATTTTGAATGAATTTTAATTCGGTTCCAGCGATTAAAAGTTAATTTCGACTAGGTCATTTGATTTTAGTACTTTTTTAATTTCAATTTTAACATGAAAAAAAAAATCATTTGAGAAAACCTCCAAGCTAAGTACGTATTCTAACATAAGACAAGTGCTTATAATAATTGAGACTTTGAAAAAAAAAATCAAAATTAGCACCATTGTCTGAAATACCTAAGCATCTTTCAGAATTCTTGTCCGAGAGGACCTTTTAGCACGCATGTCTTAGTATCTTTAACATTTTTGTCATGTGATAAGAATCTGATTTTTTTTTTAAAATGGTGCTGGCTACAAAACAATTAATATTCCTGAAATTTATGACAATATTTAAATTAATTGAACGTGATTGCAAACCTTGCAAATAAAATTCAGCAATCCAAGCAAAAAATCGAAGATACTCACAAAATATGAATTTTCTAAAATTTTCTCAAATCTCATAAATTAATGAAAAGAAATCAAATGGCTTAATTTCTGGTAACATTTGGATTACAATCGCGTTTGAAAACACATTTTTGACGATGAAAAAGTACGTAGGTAAGTATTATATTTTTGAGAATCCCAGATTGCCAACTTTTGTTTTGGAAAACTTACTCTTTTATGTTTTTTTTTTCAATTACCTATGGAGATTTTTTGTGAGTTGATATTTTGAAATAAGATTTTTTTTTTAAAAAATGACAAGCCTCCCTCGCGTGTTTTTTTTCAAAACCCCCCTTATTTTTACCACGATTTTAAATGAAATTGAATTTTGATGGTGGAGCTATGTGGGAAATGAAAGTCTTGAAACTCTATTTAGCGGCTGAACGAAGGGTGTTTTTTGACAAAAATAATGGACACCAAATCGAAATTGTGTCATCATTAAGCCATCAGTGAGGCTTCTTTTTTGAGATGATTTCAAAAAATTCGAATTCTGAAATTTGTAAATCTTGAAACTTTGAGAAGGAATGAACGGTGACTGAAAGACGATGTGGTTCAAATGTGATTGAAGATTTTTTAAAACTATCCTAGCTGTACAGTGTACCTCATATAATTACTGAACTGAATGTTCAACTAATAAGTACATAGGTATACCTACATACATAAAATAATGTTTAGAAATGACAGCAGCTACTGGACTCCGAATTACTTGTGCTGAAATACCTATTTGTATTTGTAAGTACCAATGAAGGTAACATTTATGTACCTGATAAATTACGATAAAATGCATCGTATTCGTATTAAAGGGCATCTAAATCCTAATATATCTACATATACATACAAATAGATGCAGGTAAGGTTAAATTATTAGGTACGTAGGTACATCTTTGAACTTAGATCATATGAAACGCAGGGCTGGCAAGGAAAGCAATTAGTTGTGAAGGATTATATAAGCAGTTTAGTAAGTATACCTGTCTCTTAATACATAAGTAAGTACACCTACCTACATAGGTATAATACCTTATATATGGAGTAATATTTCGCTATCGCTATACAACTTGTCTAGCTAAAATTGTAAAAGGATCATTGCTCGTAATTAATATTTGTGTATATGAGCTACACCATATGTTGGCAAGCTGTGAAATAAATTACAGCAAATTTTGGATTCCTTCGTGAATGGTTATATTAACTCTAAAATATATCAATTACGAAATAATCCGCAGTATTAAAATTATTATAGTTACCTACGTTACATATTGTCGAAAACGACGACGTTTAAAATACGGCGAAAATCGTATTAATTATGCGAGCAAGTCATGAGAAAATATTGTCACACACTGAGCAACTCAGCTTACTTTTACTTTCTTTATTGAAAATAAACAAAATAATTACGATTTTACTTATTATAAGGTAGGTAAATGACATACAAATAAAACAACGCGACCGTTATTTGTGTAAAACTGTGCGTTAATATTGAAGGGACTTGAATTTTGACGAATAAAATTATTAATAAGCCATAACATTTTAATCGGAAAGAAAAAAAAACAATCAGGAAGAGAGAGAGTATTTTGAGTATTTAGTTAAAACTCGTGAATTAATATTAAAAATACGGTATCATGTCGATTCGATGAACTTCGTTGCATTACCTACCAGCTGATTTTTCGCGGTTCATTACATTCTTTTGGGTGAGATGCAATTATGTACCTACCTATCTTTAAAGACGCGAAGTGTTCGGATCTTTCAGTTGATTTCCTCCATTATGAAGCTTGTCATTAAGGAAAAAACATGAAATTGCTTGGCAGTGGGCTTCTTTGCTACTACGTTATATTTTTAGCGATTAAGGCATCAGATAGGTCCTAGAAGAATCTAATTCCATATTTGTAACTTTCTAGAAGTAGATATGTAGGTACTTATAGGTACTTACTACTTACCGATATTATGTTCATTTCCAAGAAAAATGTATCTAAAAAAAAAGAATAAGGAAAAGTAAGACTACTTATTATAAGTTCTGAATGTATACCTACAAACTCGAAAATATATACCTAGGTACCTATCGTTTTTCGTTTCAACCCTTTGTAACAATAGTGAACAAGTGCGATGAAAAAAGGTGTTCGTTTTTGCATTTCATAATCTACAGTCATTAATGGCGCCAAAAACTTATCAAGTGAAATGTTGCTTGGAATTCGCTGGTATTCTTTTCCTAACACTTTGTACGTTATGGGTGAATACCATACGCGAGTAATTAATTACCGATGTTAATTTACTTTGCTGGTGTAACTCTTAGTAAGCGTCGACATCATCAATTTTCATTGATTACAACTTATAATTAGTATATATATGTACTTATTCGTGTAACAGCATGCGAAAAGCAATGATAATTAATTATTCGCATTTTGCTGTCGAGAAGCTGTTTCTAACAATATCACAATTCATTGAAATGAGTCTACAACCTTTGCGGAAAAAATACAATTACATTTGTTTTCTGTGCAGTTTTGTTTTATAGTCTTTCATTCGGTGAACAATTGCTGCCGCCTTTTTAATCCGGCCAGATAGTTTATCTGTGGAAAGTTCACTGCCACTGACTAAGAGGTGAATGCTTTATACGTAGGTAGTAGGTAAGGCCTATAACCGTTTTGAACTGATGAGAATGTGTTTTTGATGTTTATGATTTTTGATCTTCCTTGAAGCTGATTATACCTAATATTTTATTCGTTACTTTTTTTTTATATTGCTGAGTCGATTTTTACAACTCCATTGCGATGAGCTTGATCATTTAATTTTTTCTCCATTCTCAAGATGAAATAGAAATAGGTACCTATATAGTAGTCACGTTTGAATTTTTTGGTAGTTACAGCAAAATTAAAAATACTAAACGAGCATTTGAGCGCAATTTAACGCATTTGTGCATAAGTAACTCACTCATTCACAAATCAAACTTTTTGAAAATTCATTTTAATAAGTGAAAAAAACAAGTTAAAAAAAAAAAAAAGGAAAACCGTTTAATCCATACCCGCATGAGTAGGAATGTTTTGAGTGTTGAAAAAAATTGTTTTAAATTGATCTAAAAATCTAAAATAAATGTTGTTTTTTGAAAGAATCATTTTCTTATGTTTACTTGTTGTATTCGTTTGAAAGAACATAATAGCGGGCCTTGCCCTCTTTATTAATTTTTTTATAGAATAATTTTTGATTTTTGTTTTGAATACATTTTGTTACCTACTATAAAACCTCTTTCCTAAATGTTTCGATTTTTTGTTCGTTTTTTAACTCTTGAATTAAAAAATGTTTTAGTTTTTAGGTTTTGGTGGTAAAAGTGTAGGTAAGGTACATATAATGAAGAAAAACCAATTTTTCAAATAATTTTTGAATAAATGATTACGCAAAAACTTGCCTTTGGTACGATCAGTGGTAGGATGAAAAGGCTATATGCCACTGCTAGTGCTATCTAGACATTCAAACTGAAATGTTTTCAAAAGAAATCTGATCACAGCTCCAAAAAGAAAACAACAACTACCGTACCGTAAACTGTCCGTTAGTTAGGTACATTATTTCTTTCAAAACTTTGAATGTTGAAGACACACGAAATGAGATACAGGTAACCTTGAAATTAGATTCGAAATCTACCTACAGTTTTAAACATTTTTCGGCTATAAATTGCCTGAGGATTTTATTCAATTTTTTCTCGGAATTTTAGGTACCTACAGTTAAAATTTAGAGGAAACTCTCAATGCTGAAAATGTCACTGCAAGCCAAAAATATTCTGAAGCGAATGTGATTCTTTCTTTCCACTTCTTCCACACAGAAATAAATTTATGGAAAAATTGTTTGGTTACATAATAAAGACGTGGAACAACAAATTTTATTACCTAGACCATTCGTTTTGAAAATCTAATTTAAGATTAGTCATTTATTTATCTCAGATCTTTTACTTCTCGTCCTCTTTAAGAACCTGCCTGAGTTCAGAGCAAATTTACAAGCCCTGACCGGGTGGGAGGGCAGACGCAGCTCCAAAATGTTAGTCGAAATGTAAAAAAAAAAGTCGAATATCACGCAACAGATCGTTTTAATTTTGGTTTTCATTGTTTATGCCTTGTAAGCTCAATTGATCAACGACAATAGCCCTAAGTACGTATTTGTACCCACTTATAACACATTTTTCAACATTTCAGTAAGTACAATTTTTGCTCAACCTCATGCGCAAAAATTAAGAAAGAAAACGTCAAAAAAATTTTAATATCGCAAGTTGCTTGCCTTATACGTACCATCGTAAAGTAAGCACATACTTACATTAGATCCACTCAACAATAAAAAACTTGGACGTCGATTTTAAATACATGGACAGCGATGTAGGTATCATACGTACATGTGGTACCTAACGAAGAAATGGCAATAGTATTAAACAATTAATAGGTCTCGCGTCACACAACCCTCAGTAAACAGAAGCAAAAGTAAATCTCAATTAGGTACCAGCTTATACAATAAAAAAAATCGCAAGGATTACGGTCATGCTATCTGGACAAGTTCTTATGTAATGCTTTGGTTTTAACCATAAGCATGTGCTGCATTCTACGATGCAAGTTTAAATTGAAACGACACATATTTCTAGATGTTACACAATTTTCCATATTTGAAAATACAGATGCGTTATGGCTTTTTTGCATTTCTTGTTAGATATCCTATCCTACAAATGAATAAAATATCGTTCTGTAGATAAAAATATAAAAGAATTACTTACTTGGTACCTACCTAAAAAATCAAATTCTTGTAGGTATACCTAATTATAATTAATTTAGCACATCCGTTTTTTAAAGGTAACCTACAATTTGAAGTTTTGAGTACCTACATCTTTTCAAAAATACACAGGTACCTACTTACTGCCTACATTATATTGTACCTACTTATAACACCAACTATCGATCAATTATGGTTATTGTACATACAGAGAAATTGTATACCAAGCATTGTTTTTAACACGACAAGTGATACAATGTGCCATTTTTAATTATTATATGTATTCTTGTCTGCTAAAGCACCTATATCGTGAAAATATTGTTATTACGTTGAAACCATACTGAGCTTAGTTAATTACAACTGGTTTGGGCAAACTTTATAATGAAGCCGGATTATATGCGAGGTCACTCACATCGCAGTTATGAGTCATGTCAAAAGTTCACTGCTATTTTTAGGCATTGCAGTTCATGTTCATCCTGAATAATATGAAATTTCAAATTCTTTTATCTGCTGCTCTATAGCTTCGGCTTATGCTTTCAGAATTTATAATGGTTGATACAGCTGGATTTTGGCTATCCCGGGAAAAAATGTTTGGATAAAATTTGATCAAAATACAGGTGATCTAATTTGATTTTTAAAAAATGTCTCTATCAAGTATCAAGATTTTCATCAAAATCGATCTATTTAGATCAAATTGGAACTAAACATTTTTTCCCAGGTAGCTTTCAGCTGTGGTGAAGTACCTATGGCTGTTTTAGATTTCAGCTTCTGATTCTTGACTTACAGCCTGCTCAGTAATTGAAGACTTGTTTTTTTCAGTGAGAAATTGAAACAATTTGGTATTTCTGATATTTTTAAATGAAAAACTGTTTTTAGTACGTTTTTAACTTTAAAACTTTTTTCCAAGTTTTAAATATTTTCTGTCAAGTTTTTAGTTTTTTTTTTGGGGGGGGGATTATTTTTTTCAACTTGCAGAGTAAAAATTTAAAAGAAAACTGATAGAACAGCCAAAAAAATTTGTCTGGAATAGGTTTCAGGTGGAGAAGGAGATAGCTGACCTGAATTTCAGCGGAAAAAATCACCTGCTTTCGACTTTTGGCTGGCTTTCCAATTCTGCTTAGTATGAGGTATTTTTTCACTTTTATATAATGTACTTTTCAGGTGTTGATTAATGACTGCTCATATGCAGAAATGACAAGTGATTTTTTTTCATTTTTTCCCATATCAATCCATCAATGATAGGTAATTGAAAGAAAATTATCAGCTTCTCATTTGGTACGAAAAGTCATTGAAATAGGTATTCTACTCGTACAACTGCAAAAACTAGAAACTGTAACACTGTATTTTCCCATGGAATGTTTTTCTAAAGGACTACTACTTCAATGTTTTTCTCGTATCAATTTTAAAAACTAATGCGCTTAGCTGCCTATCAATAAATTTTTAGTTTTTTTTAAGAAATCATGCTTTACAACACAATTTTAAATTTTCTAATTTTATATTATTTTCATTTGTTTATAGCACTCCTGACGGGCAGATTGCATAGGTACCTATTTGATAGGTAGGTACAATCATGAGGAATAATCTTATAGCTGTTTACTTATTTACAGAAAGTGCATAAAAGCAACAGATGATGCATACAAGCATTTGAGTTGCCTATCTAAAACTTTAATAGGTATCTAATCAGTTCGAATCTGTAAACTAAGAAAAATTTGTTTTCACTGAAATTTTAATTATT
Organism: Planococcus citri; assembly: GCF_950023065.1. Lineage (NCBI taxonomy): Eukaryota > Metazoa > Arthropoda > Insecta > Hemiptera > Pseudococcidae > Planococcus > Planococcus citri. Next base: position 36,895,586 of record NC_088677.1, read on the forward strand.
CTATAAACTACTGATGAATTGATGATGTTGGCTTTGACAAATTATAATTCAAAAAGTTATCTATAATAAATGAAGTTTCGAAATTTTCCTTTTTATATATTTCATACTTCTCCTTGCATGAAAAATAAACAAATATTCAAAATACCACAAGCAAGAAAATACATAGAAATAAAAAACCAAAGTTGTAAAATAATAAAATTCACCATTTAAAAAAATGGCTCGTTAATCAACACAATAAAAATTTAAACCCATCAGTATTCAGTAGCTTCTATTATTGTGTTTAATATGCTAATTATTCTATGATAATTTACATAGGTAGGTAACCTTTTTTTAATGATTCTAAAATTTTTTCATACAAATGTAGTATAAAAATTTGATTACATAAATGAAATGATGAGTATTTGAACACATAAATGCATAGTGACATATTTAGGTATGACAAAAATAACAATTTTCCCCACATTTAAATGATTATAGATACCTAACTTCAAAATGAGATCGTTTTTCATGGTGAAATGAAAAGTAAGTAAAGGTATTGTGTGGGTTTTGTGGAATGTTGTCTTTCTGAAGATGCTTGGAAAGCATTCCCCAAAAATGTTAAATCTGTCAAGAAGAAAAAATCACACTCGAAATTATTACTATGTATATAATGTACATGTAGTAAGGATGATATGTGAAAGTTTTCTTGCAGTCTTCATAAACTTAGATTTTTGAGCGCGTCCAGTTCTCCAGTTGTCTGAAAAAAAAACGAAAAAAAAACAAGAAAATAATTATAAAATGTCAGAGATCGATTTTGAATCATTACAATCAATTTTACACATTTAAACAATTTTGAATGAATAAGTTCTATAATTATGTACCAAGGGCACTAAAAATACTATGCTGATGACGATAAGTTACTCAAGTCATTTTTTCTGAACCCAACTATACTCTCAAGTCTTAAAAACCCACAGATATTGATTTTTTTTTTAATCTTGAATTAGGTGCTTTAATAAATTTGATTTTTGATATCGATAGTTATAAAATTAGAACACTTTGAGCCTTATTATTGAATGATTGAAAATTCTCTAATATCTCAGAACCTAACTGCAATAACATTGCACTTGGCAATAATTGCAGAAGAATGGATGAAAAAAATTCCAAGTAGATAATTGCAGGAGTTCAATTTTTCCTCAGAATCCATCTCGTGTACCCCATCATTTTTTTTAATACTATAGGTATGAGGAATCAAATTCCATCCTCTTTCCATTGATACAACTTTGAGTTGAAAACTGCTTAGGAGAAAACTTGCCAGTGAGATGGACTATGAGGTAAATTAAGAAATAGATTTAGAGTATTTCTCATCTTGCCGACCCTATAATTTTTTTTCTTCCTAATAAAAGAAATTTCATTCTCTTTATAATATGTACTTGACACTAAAATTATTTAAATCCTCAAAACTTTTGAGAAAATGACGATTTTACAAAATATACATTTTGTAAAAAATATGAATGAGAAAATGACATGAATTCATGTTTTCTTCAAAGTTATTGCCCAAAAAAACCGGATTCTTTTACAGTGAGCAACCTTTGTTAGTTTGTCTCGACGGTGGACCATTAAGGTATTCTCCGCGCAGTCCCTTTCCCTAGATTGTGACGGACTTCAGTGGCGTGGTTCCAAACCCATTCAGTATAACACCTTCCGCTTTCATTTACAATCTCATCAAAACATCTGTTAAATCTCATATTCATTCTTCATTAAAATCCCAACAATCAAAGCTATTCTTACATAAGCCAAAAAAAAAAGTTAAATTACTTTCCAACGCACGATTTAATATTAAAAATTGGTGAATGCTTTGTTATAAAAATAGACCTTTTCAACAATGTTGCTCTTTTTGTCTTTACAGTTATTATACTTTGGCGTCATATACTCAACATAAAGACAGGAGCCTGTAATGTGATAAAGCATTCCTATATTGAAATCGAAAACGTAGGTAAATATTCGGTAAATTTATATCGTTTGATGAAAAGAATGTAGGTACCTATATTTTACGAGTGTAAAGTTTTCTTAACATAAAACAATGAAAATTGACAAATTTCTATGTGGTAACTCGCGGGTCGAAATTTGTGATAAATACGAGTAAATACTGTGTGGCTGAAAACGACGATTTATTTGAGCTGGCAAATAAAAATGTTTATATAGTGGCATTTTAAATCGCTGATGTTTGTTTTAAACGAATAACCAACGATTGGTCTTGGATGATAAGAAAAAGTACTTAGGTACATAGTAGCATAAAAATAGTCACCTACTTTGGACAGAATTTATTGAGTTTCTTAATGATGCCGTGTAGTTCAAATTTTCTTTCCAGACACAAAATTGCACGTTAAAAAACTTCAGAAATGACATTGAGAAAACGGAAATTTTCAATAGGTACTCATTGACATAGATAAAATCTATCATATCATCAAAGAATCTTTGATGATATGAAAGATTGAGTAGATATATTTTTTAGGTAAAAGTACACGCTATTTGTAGCATTTAAGTAGCTGCACGCCGTCTCCGAGTTTATTTTGAGTTTCGCAAAAGTGGCAGTGACAGTTGCATATAATGGCAATTTATTGTTCTCCAGTATGTCCATAGTGCCAGATTTTTTTGTGACATATTTATCGACTTGACACACGCTGTTTGTTCGTTACAACATTGTATGTTTTTATGTTTTCAACTAATAATAGATTTCAACGTCTTGTTATTTTACTATCAAGTGAAAAATTATAATACATATGAATGTAGGTAATTTGGCAGAATTTTTCCATTGTAACAGTACCATTCAACTTGTAAAATAGGTAGTTATGTATATTAAAATGCCTACACTAATGTTCTGCATATCTACAAATATTCTACAAAATAGGTTTATTTATTAACGTGTAATTTTTGCATGTATTTTATTTGGGTAGGTACGCAACAGTCTCGGTATAAAACGCTTTTAAAATAAAGATGTAGAGAATTTGTTTTATCAAGAAAGACTAATGAGATGAAAAAAGGACAACATCAAAAAATACTAGGCGCTTGATGATAAATACTTATATCACGCAAAAGGGAATTTTTTCTCTATTCTTTCTACTTTTTGCTCCTCTCTCTATGGTAAGTAAGTACTCATGTAGGTATCCGAAATCTCGAATCTCGTGCTTTCAACAAACGTTACTTTATTCTACAGAGATGCCAAAAATAAACAATATTTGCAAAATGACTGAACTGAACGGATATGCTCGCGTGCGCCACAAAGAGAACCGATATTTAGCTTGTCTGTGGCAGTTGATGAACAGAAGTAATTTTTTTTTTTCAAAAAGTCGGAATTTAATCAAAGAATCGCTGAATGTTTACTCAAAAACCATATGGTTTACATGTAGAATGTAAGTGGACACGTGTCACGTTAAAAAAATCCTACTAAGTAATCATCTCACAGTTTCTAAAGTGAAATGAAAAAAAAAGTCTAGCAAAATTCTTTGTGATGAAAGTTAGAAGCAAATTAATCAAATTTCTTGTTTTTGAAAACGTTGGCGGTTACTTTTTATGCCCATTATAAATCGATTCGCAAAAAGATGAAATAAGTAAGAAAATGGTTTCAACCACGTGGTTTAAAAATGTACATCTACCAACTTTCATATAATTCAATCCAGTGCCGGTGCCAGGATTTTTCCTTGGAGAGGGATAGTTGGGTCAGAACAAGACAATTTTGCCGTCTCATTTTTTTGGGTGGGTGGGTGGGTGGGGAGGGGGTAAAATTAAGCTTCTCGGAGAGCAGAAATCAAATAAATACAGTGGCATAGTCAGAATTTCCTCAAGAAGTAGGCAAAACCAGATTTTTAGGCATGAAAAATCGAAATTAAGAGTCATTTTCTGGAAACCTATCGTGATGTGTAGTGAATTATGAAAATGAAGGCAAAATTACTGCTCGAGCGAAGCGAGAGCGAAAATTTTTAGAAAAAATGGGTCCGAACAACAAAAAAAAACGTTCACTTTTGCATGTTTTATTTCAAATTTTCGTTCGCAAGGGAGGACAATGGCCCCCTTCACTCCCTGGCCACGCCACTGAATAAATATGTAATTTATTTATTTAATTTTTAAAAAGGAGGGACCTCAGTGACTGAAATTTGGCCGCAAAGTATTATTCAAAGTAAATCGTGTACGAATATACCTATAATATGGGCTTGAGAAGAAAAAGAAGGCTTCTTCTTCGCAAAAAAGATGAAAAAAAATGAACATCGGTTTGTAATTGGCATCCATCTCAGTGAAACAAGAGCGCAAAAATGCTTGGAAAATTCCCACTTTATAGCATCAAAATTTTTTCCAAAACACTGGCCTCTTGAGGGGGGGGGGGATTATCACCCAAATCCCCCCTTTAAAACCGGCACTGATTCAATCATCGCATAGAAATTAGGCAAATCTCTTTAAAATCGTGTGATAATAAGTCATGTTTCAATTCATACCATCCTCTTAATTAGGCTTCAAGCTACCCGAAGATGATTATTCACGAAGGAGTATTCTGTATATTTACCTTATCCTATGAATAATGGCGTCACTTATTGTTAGTAACGCCAAGGCGAATGTCAGGTATCTATGTAGCCGATTTTGTAATGCTGAGTGTTGAGTCTGGATGCTAAATCATGCATTACGTCCCGAAATATCACCGAATCAATATTTTCGCCAAGCATGTAGAATAAAAACCAATCTCCTAATTTGGATCTTCTTACTATGGAGCTGACTGCGTCTCTTTGGACGAGCCTAAATCGTATCCGAAATAAGTACACTCTCATACGAGGACTTATTATGATGATTATCCTGTAAAATTAGAACAATGATTAAAACTGGTTAACTATTCTGGATTTAAAAGTAGGTACCTAAGTAAAGATAAAGTTCATTTCTGAATTTTAATGTGGGCTATTGGTATCAATTAGAGAATTATTGGAGAAGGACCGACCAAAAAAAAAAAAACATGAAAATTACCAGCTACATATTATGCACATACATACAATAAACCTTAATTTTTCAACTCATGTGAAGTTTTTTCAATTTTATTTTCAAAAAATTTTGATGGACAGAATGTTATTATTATTAAACTTTTGATACAGTTTTTTGCCCTACAGAGGATCTCAAAATACACCTCAAGCTTAAATTTCAGGCACTGAAATTCATTTTTCGATTGTTCCAGAAAACAGAAATTTTGTTTGTACCTCATTTTTGATTTTCGGGTAAGTTGGTGATGGTTTTGAACCGTTCAAGACTGTCGCCAGTGGATTTTCGGATGCTTCAATTTTTGAGGGGAAAAAACTTTTTCTCCGGTGATAATTTTTGAAAAAAATCATTGCTCGCGAACGCATTGATCGAATGGATCGCAAAGATGGTATCTATAAATCAGAGTTTATTAATGCTGAATTTCATTTTTACTCTACTCTGTTCACTTACAGCGTTTTTTCGAAAACCGGAGAATCTGAAAATTTGCTGGAGGCTCTACAACGATTCAAAACCATCACCAATCGATTTATCGATTTGAAAGAGGGAAAATAGAGTACAAACCAAATTTCAGCCTTTTTAGTTTACGTGTTTGCAAACAATAAAAATTTTCATTTTTTATTTTCAAAAATAATCACTAGAGAAAATGTTGGATTTTTACAGCATGGCACAGTAATTTTGAAAATATGGGCCCAAAAATCGATTGAATGGTTCACAAACCTGATACCTAAATACGAGCTTATAGATGCCGAATTTTAGAGAATTCGACAATCTGATTGATCAACAACTATGGACGTCGAAAACAGGGTACCTAATACCTATAAACCGAATTTCGGTTTTCCCTGCTATTTTGGTAACGTTTGAATTTTTTAATATTTTTGACTCAAATTTGAATTTTTTTAAAATTAATTTTCCAAAAATCGAAAAATGAATTTCAGCGCCTAAATTTGGGCTGGTAGCGCATTTTAGGATCTTCTGTAGATTCCTTTTTGTCCGATTCAAAAAATGTTGTGCCAGTTGGGATACCTCCCTTGTGAGGAAACATCGAACAACTGTGATTTTTTGAGGTTCCATTGAGCCTGTTTGACCGCAACACGAATGAAAAGAATAGCGCGCATAGTCATCATAAATTCGAGTCAAATAAAATGCACGAGATATGAGATTAAAATAAAAGTAATATACGATAAAGAATAAATGTCACCAGAACACTTAGTACTGCGGATTAGACCTGCTAAGTTAATTGAATTACCTGTACAAGGTTCAATATGTTGTTGGTCTTAATTTAGCGTTTTCTTAACAAGAAAATACCTATCACTTACACAGCGAGATTTTTTATGTACTTCAATTTTTTGAGAAATGGATTATTAATCGAAATGAAAAAGATAAGTATCTATTTAAGGAATAGAAGTTGAGATAATAATATTAGTAATTATACCTACTCGTAATCGTATGGTGCCAATCGAGGTAGGTAGGTAAGTAAATAGATTATAGGTAGATTAAACTTGAACGATTAAAATCATTCCGAGTTCGAATTTTTTTCACCCATTAAATTAATAGAACAATAAAAGCACAAAAAGAACACAAATCTACTAACCTGTAAAATAGAACACATAAGGTGATGGAACCAAGAAACAAGAACCAAAACCATAGGAATATGTAAATCTTTTCGTTGACCACATTCAATGGCAAAATGCACACTGCATCGTGACGTTCCACTTCGCCAGAGGGACCAAATTTGAAAAAAGTACATTTGGTCATTCTAGGAAAAATATATATCATTGGGTCGATTCGGTCTTCTTGGTCAGTCTGCATAAATGATATCACTTCGATACCAAATGAAAGGAAAGCTCCGTCGAAAAATCTATTCATTAAAAACATTTGACCTGCAACGATATTTTAAATAAATTACTTACAAGCAATAAAAATCTACTCGTATACGTCTTAATTCATATAGGTACGTAGATCTAAAATATTCATTGCCTAAAAATGTCTGCCTATTTATGGGTAATTTTAAAGTGCGTAGGTACCTAGACCTACTACGAGTATACCTACAATTGCTTCCAAAAATTGATCAAGAATCTTCAAAATGTAAATTCAAATTTTAAAACGGGTAAGTGTAGACATGTAAACAATGCAGCGCACCTAAATCACCGATCTTTTTCGAACATTTCATTACCAGAGCAAAAAGAAACCTTATCAAAACATATAAAAATCAATGTTTTTTTCTTAGAAATTTTGCGACAATCCTTTGCGTTTTTCCCGTCAACTTTTCATTTGCTTTTTAAATAGGTAAACGATTGATTATAAAATAGACAGGTATAATTCTACTATGTTCAACGAGTAGGTGCCTCAGTTAAGAAAGTATTCAAAAACTTTCTTAGATTTGCCTACATGAAAAATTTTCAGCTGAATCTTATTCCCCTTGAATTTGTTGAAAATTCGTTAACAAATAGATAGAAATTGAAAAAATTATTTTTAGCTTACCAACTACATTTAAAAATGCCAATAATTCACATAAGTAGTATCTGTAGGCCCACCAGTTATGATATCTTAAATTTTCCCAAAGGTAGTTGAGTAGAATTTTCTTTTTTTGATTTTTTTCAGCTTCTGTACAAATTCCAACATCCATATCCAACATCAACGCGTGTATTTTTCCACCTTCCCAGTGTTTCCATAGCCATCGTGGAGCATAAAATAAAATCGCCTGTAAATTAAAATAAGCCTATCTATGATATAGAACATAGATAATTTGGTACAAGAAAAAATCTACCTAGAGAATTAAACTTAGACATTCATGGAGCAATTAGGTAGGTAGACGAAGAGGAAGTAAGTTCCTAAAAGTATGCATTCGTTTTATTTTGTCTCTTAGGAAAACTTTTCAGCAATTATAAAATTAAGTAGGTAGTTGATTTTCCAGTTTATTTGTTGGATTTTAGAATACTAAGTAGCCAATTCATGTTTCAGTCCATTTAAACATGGACAAAAAAATAAATAAAAAAACTTGGAAGTAAATATCTTAAAAACGTATTTTTTCTATGACTTGAAGAAGTGGGTAGAAATACATTATCTTCTGCTGTGAACTCGTAGTAGCCCTTACTTAGTCGATGATAAAAACTTCTCAAATGATTGTTGACATTATCATGAAAACGAGAAAAGGAGAACATTTGATGAGGTACCTAGTAGGTACCTATTTTGGTACGAACCCTGCGCACACATTCTCTCCCCAGGGAACAAACTATCCTTCTAGCATGCAATTATTACGCATGAAGTAAATCCAAAAAGACAGATGATAAAAGTTAACGTTAACACATCATCCAAAATACACGCGATCTGCGATTACAAACTTGTCACTAATTAAAATGCAATAAATCAATTACTGTTTAAATTTTCGTTTTACAATTTTCAGCAAAGGTATTTGAAAACATAACTATTACTGTTTTACTGAAATAATGCCAAATTTTTCAATTATTTAATGCCAAAAAATCAGACCCACCGAAGCAAAGAGAATATTAGGTTAATATGTGTGAAAGATGTGTCACATGATTTATGGATATGGGCATTCCTAATAACGTCACCAAGAATATGATTCCAGTAGGTAACCTTATGTTTGATTTTTTCGTTTGATTTCTAATTACTCGTACTTGGGTGCTTACGTCACGTAATCTGGTGATTTCTTCATCCTATTTGAGTTAACGAGAAAAAAATTGTTTAAATTAAAATTTCATTCATCTAAACTAAAAGAAATGTTCAATGTCGGTATGGATTCGTTGAATTGATAGTTTTTTCTTTTGAATTTTTATTTATAGGTTTGTCAGAGAATTTTGATTTATTGATTTAAATGGATTTCTCTCAGTTTGGCTATATTATTTACCTACTAAATTCTGGTAACATTTCTATCGTATGTGAGGGTACATAATTATGTTTTGAGGAATGAAATCACCCCCTTCACCAGGGATACAACTGAAGGTTTTGTTGGGGGGAGGGGAGGGGAGGGGAGGAGAGTGTGCAATCGAAAATTTATCGACTAATATGAGAAAAAAATACCAATTTTGCCTAATAAAATGAAAGATGAGAAAACAATTCTGCCAGTTGACATTAGAATAGGTAGGTATATTCTTATATAACCTATCACGAGATAAAAAAATCTCGTTTCCTCTTTTCAATTCTTAGAAGCCTGAAACATGGAATTTTTTATTTTGCAAAAGAGAAACAAATTGCTTAGCCCAAGCGCTCGATGATGCGAAAAGTTTTCAAAAATTCGTATTTTGATTGCTGAAAACACTACCTATGTTTTTTATGTGAAGAGTTTGATTTTTTCCGTTTCAAAATTTTAGAATTTGAATGATGATTTTTTAGAAATTCCAAGTTTGGAAAAAAAGCAAACAGGTCCGATCGAACTGAAAGAAAATGCTTTAGAAAATTCGTCATTTTTGGAACCTCAAAGAAACTGAACATCGCCTCCAAAAGGTCGTGTAGGAAATCATACTTCATATTGAATATGAAAAATATAGAGCTACCGTTTCAAATTTTTAATACACGTAAATATACTTATAATTGAATTTATCGTAGCCAAAGATAGAAGAGGTAAAAAATGACATTAACTACGCATTTGTCTAGGTAAGTACTTCACAATTCGGAAAGATATTCTTAATTTTAAGAAGCTCTCAATTAAAATGGTCTGCCGCAAAGCTTCTTAAGAAAGGTGTAATGAAATAAAATTTACGAACGAAGAAATTACCCATTAAAAAATTTGGAAGGAGTCATATTTTTCAGTAAATTAAAAACACTACTCGTATCATAATGGAAACCCCACTGGGTTAATTTTTTGTCGGATATGTTTTGGGAGAAAATATTTAGGTAGTAAACTATGAGAATAAAGCGGTACGTGAAATTAAAAGGTATTTAAAAAAATTTAACTGTTTGGAAGATTTACAGCAGTATAAAAATGTTAAGATAAACATATAAATTAATTATGCGTCTTAATCGTTGTTATTATTTCATATCGTTCTCACTTCAACAAGACGAATAAAATTCAAATCGAAGATTTTCGAAATCTTAATAGTTAATTTGGTCACAACAGTCCTAGCCAAAGGACTATATTGATTTCAAAATACACACTCAATTGTAAGAATCATCAGGATACGAATTCAATTACATGTATATTGTATACCTAATATAAATAATGGAATTCATCGTACATACGAAAATACGAATTGGTGTTATTTTTTAAAAACTAGTCCACCAGGAAGCGGCAGATGAGCTGTTCGTTTTATGACCGTCCCTAAATAGTATCACTAAAAACATTTTCATGGAGTCAGAATCGCGGTAAAATTTACGAATAATTCATATAGACTGATGCGTGTGTGTGGGTTAGCCACCTTCTGCTTCTCACCATATACTGCAATAGTTTAGCTCATCTTCTATGAATACAAAACGAATTTGTGTTTTTTATATAGGTAGGTACCTACTACCTACCAAGTACCATCATTATTGCAAGCATTTAATAGTTCGGCGTATTATATATGAAGAAATTGCACCCCTCCCCCGATCCTTTAGGTCATTTTTTTCTTGAAGTGGACGTCCTAAGAAAAATTTCACATTCTCGATCATTTGGGGGGGGGGGGCTAATTACTCCATATGTCGTATGCTGGACGATTACATAAGTTTGTCTAGACAATTTTTTCGCGAATCGATTCAAATTCAATCGTATTTTTAACGACAGTCATATAATTTTTCCCAAGAATTTGTCGTAATAATGATTCATTCGACGTCTCGACGAAAAAAAAAAGAGTTACCTACTTCAGTTCAATGCAAGAACATGGCAATTGATCGATGGGCTAAACGCCAAATAATATGTACTATTAATAAAAGTAATTTGCATCAAAGCAAATCATTCATATGGATTTGATATGTAGTTTAGACATTTGACAACGTGTTAAAATTTTTTTCGAGAATGAAAAATGATTTTCATTTGATAAGTAAAAAAAAATTGAAACCACTCGCAGATTATTAATTTCCATGTGTATTTTTCGATGGAAAAATTTTCAACTTATGGAGATCTATATTTTGCATATGAAATCAATTGGTTAGTTATGTTCTTTCAATTTAGCCAGTACCTACCTAATCTGTAAAAAAAAAAAATCATACCGGAAAAAATGGTGAAGTACTAACAAATTACAAACGTGTTGAAGAGCCCATTAAGTTGATACATCAAAAAGTTCTTAAAATTAAATCGCTTTGAAAATGCAACGGAGCACAGCACAACGCGGGCTATTTTTAAATCAAAAATGATTTATGTGGCATGCTAGTCGCTCACTTGCTTCTTTTGAGGATTTATAAAAATGCATTCTTCGTATCTTCACTGATAAAAACGTGACGCTTAGCTCGATATAATCTTTACGTGCGGCCTTGTCACGGATTTGGTGATTTTATTCCGTTATATTTTTATTTACGAGCGAACAGGTATCTACGTAGAAAGATGAACCGAAATAAAGAGATGGAATTTGAATAAGAGATAGATTCTACGACGAAGAACGTGAGCTTAAAATTGTTTCAGTTGTTTGAAATTGCCGCTTTAAAAGTTCTCTAGGAATCTGTGGCTGAACTTTTAAATCATTTATAAGTATGGTTTATTATATGCTGCATCTTACACTCGTAATTTGACTAGATATTTTATAAGACGAAATAATTAAAATTCGAAACGAAAGAAAATGAATTCAATCTAACGTATTCTATGTGATGATGACATTTTTCAAATTGTCCAGTTACCTACCTAGGAAGGTATGTACCTATTTTTTTTACGTGTCTGCATAGTATGCAGCTCTGTCATATTTTTTCTTACCCTTACCTAATTGTAAGTAGGTAGGTATTGTATCATTTTTAATAGGTATATATATACCTATAAATCTCAAACTACATAATTTTGTACGCGAATTTTCTTCTCAAAAGATGAACTAATGTTTTAAAAATTGTCATTGAGAAGTCTTGTACCGCTAAAATCACATAGGAATATAATCAAGAAAGTCTATTCCTCTCCGTTAGTTATTAATTGGAATAAAAACGTATGCTAGGTACTGATACATTGCCTGGCTGATCAATTGCTGTTTTTCAATGTAGATAAGTAAGTATAAATCAACTACACGCATTGAATAGTTAAAAAGCTGTATTAATATCGAAACGTGAACACGAGCCAGATTTTTCGAAATGTTTTAAATATTGTTTGTTTGTTGCCATAGACCTATCAACAATCGAATGACTGTAAACTATAGGTACAATATACAACGCATACAGTAAGTTGAGTTTGGGTATTTGTACTCGTTGCTTGATTTTAGGCTTTTAAACCATAGTTTGCGAGGAATATATGAGATGAAACGATCGTTGAAAGCAATGATTTCGTACATTTCTTTGAAAACATCTGATAAATGTATTGCCATATTTAGAGAGTAGGTACCTATCGGAAGAGCAAAGGGGTAAAAGGTTAATGAATGAAGTAACGTGATGAACTCAATTTTGTAAGTAAGCTCCTGAGCAATTCAATTATCTAAAAATTGTCCACTTGTTGAATACAACAAAATTTCAAATTCCAAGGAAAATAAAGGATTTGATCTGGTGATCAGATCAGAAAATTGGCCAAGCCTGAGCTGCTCAAATTTGATTATGAATAGATCAAATCAATAATCATGTACCTTTTTCTCTTTGAAGCTGCTGGCGAGTAGGACAAAACCTAACTATTTATAGAAATAAAGCTGATAAAATTCTTTGAAAGCATGATTTTAATTTTGGTTCTTAAATTATTGACGTTTTAATTAATTATTCTTCAATTTAATTTAAAATTTTCCGTAGTTTTGGGAGGGGCAATTTAGACGAGAGAAAACGAAATATGAATTAGTACCATAGCCTAAATTGATTCTTTTTTTAAAAATATTTCACAAAAACAAACAAATACTAGGGTGGACCATCTTTTTTTTTTTTTTTTTTTTGAAAATTAGAGGTGAGATTTGAAAAAAAGTTGTAGGAGACCTCAAAAGACAGTGGGAAAACATTTTGGGGTCTCCGATCTTATAAGTACCATCACTTTTCTACCGGGATTTCAAATTTTTGGAATTTACATTGAAAATCAAAAAAAAGTTGAATCAAAAATATAATTATGTGGTGATAATGGGTCACATTATAACTATCCACTTGGAAGTAAGAAAGCCATTTTTGACATTCTTTCATTTTTTTAGGTTAACTATATTGTACAAGTTTGGAATAAGTCCCAAATCATATTATTTTTGTAAGTTATGCAAAACTCCTGGAAAGATAAAAAAAATTCAAAAACTGTTTCAATACGAGTACATTTAAATGGTCATCCTTATATATTAAAAGATGTTTGAAGGAATCCTTGATAGAGTCCGCCAGCCTTTTCTACTGAACCGATTTCAACAAATTTTTTTTTAAAACGTTTCTTTTGACGTGTAGATATGTCATCAAGAAAAAAAAATCGAAAATTTTGAAATTAAGGGCCGAAAAAATTGAAAAAACACGTTTTCTATTGTGTTTAAACAATAGAATTTCGAGTAGAAACCTTGATAGAGTTCGCCAGCCTTTTCTATCGAACCGATTTCCACAATTTTTTTTTTCAAACGTTCCTTTTGACGTGTAGATATGTCATCAAGAAAAAAAAATCGGAATTTTTCAAATTAAGGGCCGAAAAAATTGAAAAAACACTTTCTCTATTGTGTATAAATGCGCGTATTACAATGCACACCGACAACAATACACTCAGAACGTTGCTATGTGGGCGTGTTTACAGAGAAGGGGTGTTGAGGAGGGAATGATGTTGTTGTGTTGCGAGTTACATTCATTGCTGTAGTATTTTATTTTTTCAAAACTGGAATGTGTTGTCTGTTAAAATAATAAGGAGAGGAGGTTCTACACTTGAGATCATTTTTGGGTTAGGATTTTATTTCAACAGCACAAATTTAAATGTTTAGTGGAACATTGTTTGTAAAAAAGTTAAAGTGAAGATGGAGAAGGGTTCAGTACTGTGTAGCCAGAATTTTCTCAAAAAGAGGGCAAAACCATATTTTTAGGTATGAAAAATCGAAATTAGAGGTAATGTAATGGAAACCCTTCGTAATGTATGATAATTTGTATGGAAATGAAGGTGCAATTACTGCTCAAGTGAAGTGAGAGTGAAAATTTGTTGAAAAAAATGGGTTGAAAAAACGGTTCATTATTGCGTGCATTATTTCTAATTTTCACTGGGGGGGGGGGCTCAAGTCACGTCCCTCCCTTAGCTAAGCCACCACTGGTAGGGTTTCTATACTTGGGATACAAATTTGACTATCCTACCTCAGATTTCCATTTAATAGGATTGAATTACTCCAGCATACTCACTACCTACTCATTTTATGCCATCATTTTACAAGAATTTCAAACATTTTTTTACACAATTTCACATATATGTAGAATTTTAGAAATTTTACTCTTAAAAAATGATGATAATTATCAAGTCAGTAAGTATGCCAGAGTAATTCAACACCCCAAGTATAAATCTGAAGTGAATACATGTAAGTTTTTTGAGAAAAAAAATGTCGTTAATTCATTGTATAGAAATTGATAAGAATATTGTTCAAACTTGAATTTTTTAAACATTGTACTTTAGAACCAGAGTAGAATTTGCTATTGACACATTTCAACTGATTTGCATTTAGGAGCAGGGGCATGAGTTGAGTTGTCAAAAAAGCGAGCCCCGAAGGGGCGAGAGACCTGAGCGAAGCGAGGGCCAGGGCGAGCAGCACGAGCGAAGCGAGTGCGCGAGCTGGGGGCCGAGGTCGCGGAGCGACCTAGGGGGCGAAGCCCCCTAGTATAGTAATGATAAATCAAGCAGTCCGGTCGGACTGCCCCGCCAAGCTAGAAAAAAAAACGCACACAAAAAAAACAACAAACAATAACAATAATACAAACGTGATGACAGTCCGGCCACTTACTGCTTACATTCTCTGAACAACTAAGCGTATTTTCGATGTTCAATTTCTCGCGAATAAAAAAACGTACGATTCTGATTTTTTGATATGTTGTTGGCATCAACGAGAGCTTTAATTTGGTATGTTTACAAACTTTCTACGGTAAAAAATTATGTAGATTGGAGTACCCAAAGTTGGCATTTTGGGGTAATTTTTGAAATCACAAATCTTCGTGTCAACAAAAAACTACTGAACCAATTCAAGTAAAATTTTGTACACTGGTGTAAATTTACGAGTTATTTCTAAATACAACGTCAATTTTTAAAAAAAATTATTTTTGACCCACTTTTTCTCAATTTGAAAATTTCTCTCCCTCCAAAAACACCCCCAAAATGAAAATTTTTCGTGGTACAGTAGAAAAGCACAATCTACATCATATTCACTATCAATGTGCAAAATTTCAAGCAAATCGGTTCATTAGGAGAGGCTGTAGCCCTGACAACGGAAATTAGCTTCATAATTTTTCAGTGACTGAGATGAGAAAGTAGTGGAATAGAAGAAACAAAATAAAAATTTTTAGTTGAAGTGTAAAAAAGGGTCATCTACATGACTTACACTACCTCTATACAAAATTTCAAGTAAATCCGTTCATTTGAAGAGGCTGTAGCCCTGTCAACGGAAAGTTTCCGGTGGTTATTTTACCGATTTAACTACGGCGGCACCGGTGGAGGTGGTGGAGATAAATATAAAAGGAGTAGAAAGCAGTTTGGGCGAAGCCCAAGGGGGGGTATGGGGGGGACGAAGTCCCCCCCCCCTAACGAACTGAAATAGTAAACAGTGATAAGAAGTGTATTCCTTCATGAATCGTGATTACTGATTTTTAGTTTAATAATCGTACTTAAAAGTATTAAAAAATGGTTGCTACTAATAATTTGAACGACAGAATAAAGAACGGAGAGCTTAACTTCAGTTCCTGCGGTTTGAAAGAAATACCTCTAAAAGATGTCGTAAGTGTTATATTGATTAATGATTATTTTCTCAAATTCTTGTATTCCACTGTATGGAATAATGTACTCTTACGTATCAGTTCTTCAAGTCTGGATCGTAAAGATCACTGAAACTTGAAATCTGTTATGTAAGTGATGTTTTGAAGTGTCCTTATCCCTAACACATTCTAACCCTTCTTTGTTTCTTCTATTTTCAGGCTAGTTTGAAACATATCATGTTTGTTAAATCTATCTAACTACAAAATAGCCTTGATTCCGGTGAGTAATCTAAGAACAAGCTGACATTTTGAAAGCTTTATCATCCCAATCTGTTAGCTACAAAAAGATGCAGGTGAATTTTTTCAGCTAATTCGTGTTTGTTTGTTTTTTTTCACAGAGCAAGAATCAAAGAAAAATGACAAAAAAGCTTAATATTGAGGAATCGCCACACAAACTAAACAAGAAGATCGCAAACAGAAGTAACCTTTCAAGATGATGTACAGTTTTGCTCGGTTTTCACTTTTCAGTTCATCTGATACCTTTACTAAATAGACAATTGGCCAAAGTGATCAGAGGCAATTTGTGGATGTACAATATGAACGATGAAATGGTCCAATACATTTGTCAACAAGTGAAATCTATCTATTCATACGAAGAGCTTTTATTCCATTTTGAACTGAGTATTTAATTCGTTGTGACTCACGAATTACCTCATCATAGAGTTTCAGCAGTTATCACTGCTGCTTTCGTACGATTATTTATACATCATTAATTCATTATCAGTTGGTTGTATGCAATAATGCAGTGTGTATTTTTGGACATTTTTCATTTTGATTTGTGTTCGAATAGCTAGTGCTAGATTTCTGATGTAGTGATGTACATGATTTGTCTCATCGTTGATTGAGTCGACAAGTTGTAATGCGAGTAACTACTAACTAATTCAGCGTTGAACAAGCATTATTTCAATTCTAATATGTACATACATCGAGTTGTTCATTTTCAGACTCATTCTGTTTTATGTACAGTAACCATAATACATGATCTTGTACGTTTCTAGTTACTTGTTGATTTTTTCCTCCAATGATACGCATCGATGGTTGTGGTATAATTTACTATCACGCGTAGAGTATAAAATTTAGATAATTTCACCAAATTATTCGTCTGTTTGAAGATGAATTATCGACTATTGACTATTGAGTGAGTATTATCAATAATTTACCGAACGAGTTTTCGATGTATGTATAAAGTATAACTAAGTGTAATGTCAGAGCCTATAGTGATATCTAATCACTTAAATATCGAGTTTACTGAAAATGAACAAAATTACTTGCTCGATGAAACTATATTATTGGCGGATCATTAGATAATTTATAAGCTGTGGATTACGAGAATGGAGGGGTTTTTAAAATTTTCTATCTGTCGGTGCTTTTAAGGTGTTTTGACTTGACTGTGATGGCAAAAAACAAGACTTGCACAAGAATTTCACCCTTAGTTTTGTTTTTTTTTCAGTTTTAGTTTTGCATCTTTGCATTTTCAGTTTTCAGTTTTATTTGCGAGTAGTTAGTTTCAATTTCTTCATTTCAGTTTCAGTTTTTAACCAGTTTCAGTTTTTCATCACTGATTACAAAAATAATACCATTCACCAGTGTACTTACCGTTACAGATGACAGATTTGATACCCTATCATGCAGAATTATTGTTGTTTTTTTTAAATATATTTTTATTCATTAAAAAAAAACAACTGATATCCTTCTGAAAAAATACTTTTAAGAAGAAAAACCTACTGATCTAAGAAAATTTCTACAAAAGTTAATCTTTAAATAAAAATGGGTAGGCAAATATAATTTTTAAAAAAACGACTGATATCCCCGAAAAAATACTTTTAAAAAGCAAAAAACCCGCCAAGCTAGAAAAAAAACCTGCTTAAGGTTGGTCTTTAAAAAAAAACTGATAGAAGGAAATAAGTATTTCAACAAAAACAAAAAAAACGACTGATATTCCCCGAAAAAATACTTTTAAAAAGCAAAAAACCCGCCAAGCTAGAAAAAAACTGCAAAAGTTGGTCTTTAAAAAAAAAACTAATAGATAAATGCACCTCAAAAAAAAAAAAAAAAACAGGAACCTTCTGCTGAAAAAATAATGTGATATCAAACTACCACTAAGCAATCAGTTGTTTTAAAAATCAATTTTTTTCTGTCTGGACATTGAAAAATTTTAGACGCATCAGTTTTAATGATGTACCTACTTTACAAAATCATATCAAAGTAAAAAGTGCTTGAAAATCATTGTAGCGTAGGATAGTAACACTCAAATCCATCAGGTATTGAAAATGAATTTGAAAACCGGGCCAAGCTTGGTGGGAACTTTCTTTTCGGCCCGGTTTTCAAATTCATTTTCAATACCTGATGGATTTGAGTGTTACTATCCTACGCTACAATGATTTTCAAGCACTTTTTACTTTGATATGATTTTGTAAAGTAGGTACATCATTAAAACTGATGCGTCTAAAATTTTTCAATGTCCAGACAGAAAAAAATTGATTTTTAAAACAACTGATTGCTTAGTGGTAGTTTGATATCACATTATTTTTTCAGCAGAAGGTTCCTGTTTTTTTTTTTTTTTGAGGTGCATTTATCTATTAGTTTTTTTTTTTAAAGACCAACTTTTGCAGTTTTTTTCTAGCTTGGCGGGTTTTTTGCTTTTTAAAAGTATTTTTTCGGGGAATTATCAATTATCACAAACAACTTTTTTTTTTTTTACTTTTACCTGATGGAAATTTTGAACATTTGAAACCTCACCAGAACAGTGATGGTACAAGTTGGAGACCCAACATTTTTCCTACAGCCTTTTGAGGTCCCCGGGCTATATCTTTTTTTCGAATCTCATCTCCAATTTTCAACAAAAAAAATATATAAATATATTTTGTTTCCTAAACTCATGTTATGAATTTTCAGCAATCAAATCTGATTATGAAATTGAATACTTCAAGAATTTAAGATCAGTTTTCCTCAATGAAATAAAAAATTTTCTAATCGAGAGTACATGTACATATTTGGAGAAGAGGATAAAAATATAATTTCCCAACTTGAAATGAAATAGGTAGGTACCTACCTAGGTAGTATTTAGGTGGAGTAATTATTCACAAGCTTGCAATGGTTTCCAACAGGTACCCATCTTGAATTCTAGGCACCAAAGTATTGATAGAGATAGGTACCTAGGTAAAATATCTAGCAAAAGCCTTAACTTTTCATTCATCTGACAGAAATTGGAAATAAAAATCAAGTACCTATTAACTATTTTTAACCCCAGAAAAGTGCAATGCTCGACACAATCTTGATTTTGAGATGTGTGTTATTACGCGGTGTAACTACACACATACGTGGCCATACGAAATGTTTCTCACTTTATGTTGTGATAAATGCTAAATACTTAATTAAAACGCATTTTTCTTTCTATTTCAACGACATATAAATAACTTTAATTTAACGTGTCATATAAAACTAAAAGTAATAATTTCTCGAGATGTAATGGAAACATATGTTGGACTTATTTTTAAATGAATTAATGCATTATATTTGTAAATGACAAGATCATTAGAAACAAGACAAACCAAATTTTGTCGACACATTTTCATTTATTCCGAACAAAAAACACACTTCCTGGGCTATTTATACATATGTAGGTATTTATGTTTTTTCGATAATTATTCATAGCCAATAATTAGTCACGTTTTCCATTTTACGAGTACATTTTCTACATAAAAATAGTACCAAGTTCAAAATTGCATCAGCCATGAAGTAGCCTATATTCAATTGCCCAATGCCCAAGTTTGGCAGAGCTGATTTTCAACATTACAATAATGGCTATTTAATATTAAAGTTATCCTATCAGAGAAAATGATAATTTTCTTAAAATATTTGCGGTAATATAATTTTATAGCCCAATAATTTAAAAAAAAACTACAATAGGTACCTATATGAAGACGTAGATCTCGTTCCAATATGTCTAAACCAAAAAAAAAAAAGAGAGAGAAAGAAAAGAAACTATAGGTATAGGTATCTAAAAATTACGCTTATGTGAAATTGGTAATTGGATACCTACTCGAAGATTTGTAAGACTGCAGACATCGCAAACAGGTTTTTGTATAAGAAACAGACGATGCAGATCAAACACGATTCGATAAAATTTTCAATTTCTGAATTCAAAGAGATATCGTGATATCTTAAGGATCATTAAAGAACCGAAAAAAAAACCATTTATGGTTTTGAGGATATTTCACAAAAACAGTAACAAATCGGCACTCATGCATGTTTTCAGCATTGTGAAAAAGACGCTATAAATACTCAGCCTTTTCTAAAGAGCTATCCATATTCAAGTTTATTCACTGCATTTCAGGCAAACGTGTAATTTTACCAACGAAAATGAACATTACTGATTTTTTTATCTTTCATATAATTTGTGAAAGAGCACTTATAAAAAAAAAACAGCATACGAGTAGGTTCTTGTACGAAACATGAAAGCTGAAAATTTTGCGCCACGCTAGCTAGATTATCATAAACACCCTTAGGTACTGCTAATATTTTCATTTTGAAAGGAAAGTAAATGCGTCGAATTTCAAAGACTTCGTGGAATTTTCAATCGAAGATCGGTGGTGCTGCCAAGAGAAGATTTTTGAGCACTTGTGTGAAATGAATTAAAACTGATGTAGGTATTCAAAATTCAAAATACTATTTCTTCTGGCGTTTTCATTAGTCCCTATGTAATTTCATATAGTTTCTTCAACAAGGAAAAGACGTGTTGAAAAGGTCATGATTTTTCTAAATAAGAAACCCCCCCTCCCCCCCCAAAAAATCAAAATAATAATCTTGAAAATTGAAAACTTTTGACATTCTCAAGACTGTTGCTAAAACATTGTTACGAGGTAGGAGTTTTGGGCCATTTTCTCATGAACGAGACTAAAAACCTATATTTTTAAGAACAGCTTGTGGGAACAGCATGAACTCAAGAAAAAACAATAAATAGCTCAAAATACCTATAGAACAAAAATTGCGTAAGTTGATAAAAAAAATAACCAGTTACCCAGGTACTTATTATGGTACTTAAGTAATTCAAAAGATAACATTTCTGGTCGCATCTTAGATACCTTTTACTTGAGTACATATGGAAACTCAATTTTGATATAACCTACGAGTACTTTTTTGGGGGAAAAATGTGTTTGAACAGGTGTAACAATTGCGTTTTGAGATCACTTCTGACATGAGTGAGAAAAGTGTTCCTATTTAATTAAAGACTTTTTCATAAATGTGATCAGTGATCACTCGGGGAGGGGGATGATCGGATTATCCTGGTACTTCGTGTCAAACCATTTTTCGTGGTTTTTGAAAAATTCGCCCTCTTCTCAATCCTATTTTCCTCACTGGTATCAAAATTAGGAATCAAAACGACGAAACGTGGGTTTCTGTATAGTAAGAATTGATCAATTTTTAAAAATCAGTTTATGGAATTCTAGTTCCGTTTTAAAGAACATCAATAACAGATAGGTAACATATTTTTGCGAGGGAACTAATTGGAAAATTACTTCATGTTCTAATGAAAAATTCAAAATTAAATCTCGTTAAGTATTTTTTCAAAACTACCTATACTTACATACAGTAAATTTGCAGTCCACCCTCTGCTCCAGAAACTTTACTTAAACGTGGGATTGTGGGTATTTTGAGAACATCAATATATTGGTCGGACTCATCGAAAAGATTAGGGACAAATCATTCCATCTGAAGTACCTTCGCAAAATTCTCTTTCAAGTTTAGAAAAATGAAGTTACAGTTGAAGAATTCTCAAAAGTGACATATTTTTCAGGCCAAAGTTGGGAAAGATCGCACAATAAGTGGAAAATTTGATAAAAACAGTTCAAGTAGGAAAAATTGGAAAAATTTCTGTTTTAAAAATGAAAACCTGAATTTTTCTTTGGGTCGTTTTCATACATAAAATTGAATTCCCCCTGCTTCAAAATTACATAATTGAAATCGATTTTTTTTAAAAATAACTAAAAATGATACAGGAATTAGGTACATACATTTACTTACATCCAGGCCTTTCTTGTTGAGGCACGCGGGAGCACGCAGTGCCCCCAAAAGAAAATTTTAAAAATATCGAAAAATTTTCATAAAAACTGAAAAAAATGAAATTTTACAAAAAAAAAATCTTTTAAGAAATTTTGTAAAAAAACAGGATTTTATTGTTTGGCAAACTTTGTAACAAAAAGAGGATTTTTCAAGTAAGCAAAGCAAGAATCAAAAAAGTTATAGACTTACAACTTTCGAAAATAAGTGTAACCCCGTAAAAGAAGTGATAAAAACAGTCCTATAGTTGCATCCAATAGGTAACAGGAGTAGTTGGGTATTCCAAACTCTCAGGAAGGAGGGGGGGCGGTTTTGAGGAGATTTGAATTCTCTAGCTTGAGGAATGTGTCGTCTTGAAGTACCTATACCTTTTCGTTAATCATTTTCCAAAATAGGAATGTACCTAATGCACAATAATAATTCATCTACCTTATACTCATTCAATTTTTAAAATTACCTGGAAGAACAAGCAGAAGCAGACCCATTGATAATATCCGTAAGTCTTCCTATCGTCGGCAATATTCTTACTATTGTGAGTATTGTCAACACCAGGATAAGGAACTTCAACGCCAACTTTCTTCTTGAAAGCTGATTTCAGAGTATAGGTAGAATGAATCCAGCAGTACGTGTTGAGCACATCTTCTGGTATATCTTTGGTATGAATACAGTCGATAGGATTTCCAACATATTGACGAGTGGTCACAATCAGACTGAAGGCGGTCAAAATGAGCACGGTGATGCTGTAATGTAATCGGAAAATCGGCGAATCTATGTGTATGTGGCTGACTTTGATCAAATTCTTTAATCCCCTGAACACGTCAAGCATCGCTTTCACTAGACACTTAACGCCTTCTAGCTTTTTGGGGATGAGTTCTTCAAGCGTTGGATTAATTCGGAAAGGAATTTTTATACTTTTATGAACCCGTTCGTGTGAAATATACGGCTAAGCGTCGTTATTGCGTTCGATTCGAACTGAAACGTTATCGAGTAGCATGTGTGCTACTAGTTAATTCTTTTTTAAAAACCAAAATTCAACAACGCGGTTTTTAGCGTTTATTGCACGTCCAAGTACCATCTTCACGGTAGAAAGTGGCTGCAAAAGCACTTACTTCCCTTAACTAATCGCATCACGAGTCAGCGAAAAAACACTCCGAAAGCACGTGTGGTACTGAGTTATTATTGCTAAAGGCCTCCTTATCTAGCAATTTCTGTTATTACGGCGGAGTGATGATGAATCTCGAAATGGCATTTTTTTTCACGTAAAATTACCCCTCTGATATTCGAGTATACCTATCAAAGTTCTGTATAAACAATAGGAAAAAAAGAAACAAACTTATTGTTAGTTTAGTCCGAAGATCAGAGAGACGACAGTGTAATGTACAAAGGTAGCTAAAAAAAAAAGTAGGTATCTATTAACTATATCCATATAAGACCTGAGGATTTGAAATCAAGATGAAAAAACTCCTCCAAGGTGTGTTAAAAAATTCAGGCATAATTATGCATAAAACATCATTCAATTTTGAAGTGATTATAATTAAGTAGGTACTTAAATGCTTACAACAAATATTTCATTTCTCATTTAAAAATCCGGACTAATCATAAAAATCTCACTCTTGTCAAAAATCTATCAGGCATTTAAAAATACATACCAAATCTAGAAACTATGTATTTTGGCATTAATTACTATAAAAAATTTGAAGTACTTTAACACCACAAAAAAATTAAAATCCAATCCTGGCCAGTTTAATTGAATACAAATAATAATTTCATCGAATCAAATTTAATTGATTCAAATATTCCAAAATGACCCTATGATATCAGAAAAAATGTCATCAAGTCTTATAAAAATTAAGAACAGAAGATATTTTTAATTTCCCCTGATTCTGAATGATTGGTAGGGGATTTAACGAGGAATTATTTTTATTCTTTAAATAAATTTTCTAAAAAAATTAAGACGCTCAAATTCTGATTTTACCGAACAAACTACAATTTCAGTTCAAATTCACTCGACTACACACCTGAAAAATTAAACTACCTATCAAAAACGATGCAGCATGCAACGATCAAAAATGAATAAATACGTAAAAAAAATATCGCACCAGTTACCACAAAATCATGATCGAGCTGCACTCGCGTTTAAATTCGTAATTTAAAAAAAAACGCGAATTCGCACTGCGTGAATCAAGTTTGAACTTTTTCATTCTAATGTCATACGTAGCTGTCGTCGTGATTTTTTTCTAACCGCCCGGTACTTAGTGGAAGCTATCACAACTTTATAAATCCCCCGTCCCCTAAACAGATTCATGCCATTGTCTATAAATACCTTTCGTTTTTTTCCGGTCATTTTCGTTGCAATGAAAGCATGCAAGTTTGAAAAAAAGCATTCGACTTATAACATGACGTTTGTTACTGTGTTATTGATAGGTAATTGATGAATTACGTAATGTGACCATAGTTTGAATTTTCATGCGCGAAGCGATTTTAATTTGAAAAATTTTAAAATTAAGATATACATGTTTTTGAAAAAACCCAATACCATACATAGTGTAATAAAAATAAAATTCAATTTTAATTCTATTTTAAAAATGAGTCACAAACTATATGCAAGTACCTTTCTCCGGAAATGACTCTGGTACTATAGTTGGACTCTCTCCCAAAGGTTTGCAATGCTCCACATATGATGATGAACCATGACTTCGGAATTTGATTTATTGCCCATAAATTTAATTTTTCTCTTTTCAAACCTACCTAGTTGCAAAAGTAGGTACCAAATATTTATCTGCGTGCAAAAAGAACATTATTAATAAAAATACTTATAACATTGGCATAGGTAAGTATTTGTAATAAAATATAGGTAATAAATTTCTGAAAGCGTGACAATAATTATTAAAGTTTTTCGTCAGTTGTAAATTGCTTTATTGCCCTGAACCAAATTAAGCCTTGATAATCTTTTATCCAAGTACCCATATAGCACTCAAACCTATCAGCTACATTTGTGTTTGTCAACATCTTTGCATTGAATTAGAACTAAAAACTGAGTTATTTCTCTGCAAAGATCTTTCAATAATCTATTCAAAATTTTTTTGAAATGACCTGAACTATCTGCGAAAACCTGTTAATCCTTCCACACGTGACAATAGAAGTAGGTAGGTATAATAAAAAACTCAGGCACAATGGTAGAAATTTCGACGGGAAAATGTTGAAATTCATCACGCATACAATTCAGCAGAAACAACTGAAAAATTATATCTATATTCAAATTAATATTAAATAATTTGAAAATGATGGCAAAATGCTTGAATTGAGATTTAAAAATATGATAAACTTGACCAAGTAAGTACCTAAAGCATTCTACAAATTATTTTCAAAATTTAAAAAACAAAAACAAAAAATGCACAATGTTGAAGAAAATATTTCACATTATCACATTAGCGAATAAGGTATAAAGAAGTACCAATACTTACATGATTAGGTACCTACTAATGATTCGTGCGGATGAAAACGAACAATTTTTTTTAAAAATGATGAACACACTATTTTCTTCTCTGAAATTCGGAGATTGATGGGCTTTGCATATACCTACGGCTTGAACTGACACCATGTATTACATGTTTACAGCACTCATCTTGATAATTTTTTAAAAAATAATTTCGTAGAATTACAAAAGAAAAAAAATCACACCTTTCAACAGCTGAAAGTTGGTGAAAATTTTGAAATTAAAGTCTACATTTTTATCATTTATTAAAAGAACCGTATCGATCATACTTTAGTGAACGTATATTTTTTTGAAATAAGGAAAAGATCAGCTTTTAACATGTCGCCAGGGGAAACAAAAGCTAACTGTGACTTGTGGCGGAATACAAATTAATGCATTAAACGGAAAGTCTGCTTAGACCTGAATCCAAATCAAAAAACATTAAAACAAGGACGTGTCAGCTTTTAAAGAATAAAATACTTCATATAAAAAAGTATATTTCTTGAGCTTTCTTACATTTCTAGACAAATTGTACTTGGAATTTCAAATGGAATTGAGCGAGTAGAGTAGGTGTATGTTCTTTAAAAAAAATATTTGAAGAAGGGGAATTTATTGGAAAAAAATTAAAAACTGAGTTGAAACTATGGTAGGTATTTCTTATAGTAAAATTTTCGTTACTTTTTTCATTTTTTAAGATACGAGTAATAACATGCTTTATGCTGATGTCTCCTCATAGGTGCCACATTCTACATTTTCATATTTTTGAGTAGGTAAGTAGTTAGCTAGGTACTTACATATTTTTCGTTTTGGGATTATCCACTTCGATATCTTTGATCGCACTTTTTTATATAAATAAGTTTGTAATAGGTACCTACTTACCTTTCTTAAGCTACCTATAAGTAAGTACATCACTGAAAATATGTTTTCTTATCATAATAATATTTTCACAAAGTATGTAGGAATTCATGAAGAAAATTGACAGTTTTTTCCGTTTGGTCAGATAGAATATTACCGAAGTGTATAGGTACCTATATGAGCGAATTATTCTTTAAAATTAAGGATAAGTACCATGAGAGAAACATTTCTATTTACCTATTTGAAAATACTATCAATTCTCAAGCACATTTTACCTCAATGAGTACACATTGTTTACATCGTAATACTGTCAAATAGAGTCTACTGCTAAATTTCAGTGACGTCAATGATGTTTTGTAACTATTTCATAGGTACTTTATACATATGTTCCTTATTAAACTTTTTTCTCGCTGTCAATTTCAGCCCTCTTTTATTATGTTTTGACTAATTTCCTCCAATGGATGTTCATTTAGATGAAAGATACATACATTATTACCGTCCTAAATGTATAACTGGTCAACAAATTAGGGTAGTTTAATAATTCATTCATTTGCAACATCATTAAATCAAAAGTAGGACCTATAGCAGATCTAATATTTCCTCCGTGTAAATTATATTTCTGTATAAGTAGATAAGTTATATGAAAATAGGTTTCTGTGGATTCTTATTTTTAAAGCATAGGAGGAATCTTCCGTTGAAAGGAAAACTCTAGATTGATGTGCACCAGAAGAATCCAAAAAAGAAAAATGATTTGACTGGCCTGGTAAATTTATAGTAAAAAACTTCAAAAATCCGGAATGAAAGGAAATTTCCACGATAGAGTAACACGAAAACTTGAATTTGTGTTGCCAATAATTCCAAAGTCATAAATATCATGATCCTGATCTTATGAGATTCCAATTTTTACAATTAATGTTACCTAACGCCTGATTACTTCATAAAATGCAACCAAAATTGCATAGGTGTTACATGCCGGTATTCGGTACCTATCCGAAACACGTGATGTTTTAACCAACTAAACTGTAAAAATCACCGTTTAGCATGCGTTTTTGAAGCTCTGTTATTTTTTTTAAATTTTTACCTTAGAAGTTCGTGCGATTACGTTCTGTTTCTCGACGAATATAATCATCACGTTGTTTTTAGAGTTTTGACGACTATAAAATAAAAATAAAAAATATTAATTTTTCATTTATTGTTCAAAGTTTTTTTTTTTTTTTTTTAGTTTATCGTTGTTTTAGTTTATGTTTTAAAATTTAAAGTAAGGTACTTTGTGTATTTTTCATCTTGCACATACCTGGTACTTATCATTATCAAACTGATACATTTCTTCTCAGATTTTGAAGAAAAATTCACGTAATTTTATAACGTCATCATCCCTCAAATCAAATTTTACTTCAACTTTCTTTCGTTATTCTTCCCCTCCAAAACAAATATCAGCAACTCGTAGGTGAAGTCAATTTCTAGAACATAGATAATTCAGGAGCCTTTCAATTGAACTTTGATAATTTTTTCAATTTTCACTCGTTACAATTTGTGAAAGAAACAGTTTGTTTTTCTGAATTCATGTCGTTGAATTAAGCTGGAGACCTAATACTGGTATGTAAGTACTGTACCTAATATGAAATAGCCAGATCAGTCGACTTATACCTATTATTTCATTCAGCCAACACTATCAAGTTTGAGCCTGATGTATTTCTTGCTCATTTATTTGTTTTGTTTTTCAAAAATGATTTCAGGAATAATTATCAACATAACCAATTCTAAACGAACACTTTTGACAATATTCCTTGAAAAAATGTAAGAGTAAGAATTATAACAAACCTATACCTAGTAATAATATTATTTTATAAATAAATGTTCTGAAAAAGAGTTTTTTACTGTTTTTCAATCATTGATTCTAATACGAGTACATAGTTATGTAGTTACGAAGCTAAGTACTTGAATGATTTTTAATTTTTTTTCTCTTGACATTCTGAGTTCTTCTCATTTTAAATTTCAATTCGATACTCATTCAATCAGAAAA